>NC_142414.1:17457500-18057500 GCF_059516105.1 Syngnathus floridae | reverse complement strand
GAAGTCTTTATCTTTCTCTGTTAATAAGGCTACGGCTGCAGTCACCAAATTTTCATAGTTGTCCGTTATCTTGTAGGCGTGAATAGCTCGATAGAGTTTAATTGATCCATCTGGACCGAGTGCTCTTCTCATATCAGTCAGAAATACAGTCCGGTTTCTCCTTTGTCGTTCATCTTCTGCTATAAATAGATAGTCCAATATCAATTTGGTATTGTCATTCCAAAATCACTGTCTTCTGGTGAAACCATTTTTTTGTCTGTTTTTGAAACCATTCATAAACCCTTCCACCTTAACAAACAAAAAAAAAAGGCTAAAGCAGGGGTTTTACAATTTAGAGTTGGAACTTCATTTAAAATGAGCATTTGGTATGACCTACCGGACTCAGTTTCTTTATCTCCTTCCAGTTTGGGTTGCTCTTCATCCAGCTGCGCTTCAGTGGGTTGGTCACCTGCTGGACAGCAGAATAAAGCAGACGATTGAGATTTTGAATGTACAGCGACTGTGATTTCTAACGTGCCGTAGTCTATCAGTCATCTAGAAGGACTGAAGAAATTAAAGACTCAATCATACAGTACCATGTTGACCTACCACTATGTGACGCCCCTGAGCTCTTTTCGTCTTTGCGTATTGAGTGTTTCGGTTCGTAGCCACAACTAGTACCAGTCAGCTCCCGGCATTTCTCGTCAAATGCCTTCCTGTGATGTGGTCGCACAAAGGGGTATAAACCTGTGACAAATTTGATGATGTTTATATCAATTACTAATTCGGGAGTTACATTTTTGGTTCAAACGACTTACCCCGGAAAAGTCTATAAGTATGAGGGTCGTGGATTAGCAGCGATGTGCCGGACACCAGATTGTCCAGATTGTCATTCTGCTTGTAGGATTGCAGAGCCTGGCGAATTTGCTCAAAGCTGACCTCGCTCAACGATGATTTCATGTCTACCAGAAAGCACCTCGCGATGCTGGTCTTTCTATTTCCAGTAGCCAAGCCAGAAACACTTGGCTTTGTTAAAGAGAATAAAGAGGAAAAAAAACAAATCTTAATTATAATGTTATAATAACGGACACATAGAGAGAGATACATGAGCTAGAGTGGACAAAGCTTGCTTGTTTAGTGTTAGTAACAAAGGTTCTTGATCGGGTTGAATTGTAATCATACTTATACTTACGATCATTTTTAAAACGGTTTTAATTTGCCCCAAAACAATGTATGTTTGACTCTTGCTAAAGATAAAAAAAAAAAAAAAAAAAAAAACGACAATAAATCCTGAAATACTGAAATAATCAAGTAGTTGTTTCACTGGAAATGTCAAATACTGCAGGCTACCTGTTCTTGGACCAAATTGATTTTGCGTTTGCCTCCACGCATCATCTCTTCCATTCTCTTGTCGTTTTGAAGCGAAAGTGTGGACAAATTGCTTTGCTAGAAAAGAAATGTACGGAATTCAAAGTTAAAACGTGTTTATTGATCTTCTATACTGCTTATTCGCATTGGGTTCGCATGTGAGCTGCAGCCCGCCTAACCCAGCTTGACTTGAGGACAGAGACCAGTCCAGGGTTTACCCTGGATCTGTTTTGTCTGTTTTCTAGTATGGTATGAGATGTTTTGTTTGGCCCACAATGTCAAAAATCAGCCTCCTTGGTAACAAAGAAGACACTTCACAATCATACAAAGAAACTGTTGCTGTTGCTAAATAGTGCTCATCATATTTCCACTTTTTCATCATTTTCTTTCTAGACGAATCAAATATAAAATACAAATAAATCAACCTACCATCTCTTGTGCAAGAGCACTTCTCCATTCGCTTTGGAGCTCTACTCGCTCAAGGGCCTCAAACAGGTTGGTTGGTTTGATTTTACTCTTTGGAGTCTGAACCCCATACTGTTTAAAAATACTAGCATATTCGGTATCTTCATCTAATGGAGGAGAGGAATAGAAGAAAAAATGTAAATGTATTGAAGTGGTCAAGCTCAAATAAACACTCACCAGTTCTCCTCCTTTTTAGAGTGGAAGTGTGTATGTCTAGCATTTTGGCCTTTTGAATGGACGGCATTTGGCAGGGTGCGTAAGAAGTCGCAGCAGAGCATTGAGGAACTGATGACTGACAACTGCCTGCAGGAAACACAGAGGGACCGGGCGCAGGATTCTTCTCCAAAACAGGCCTCTGGTTAGACATTTCAACAAAACAGGTGTCAGTTCATGTACTGTTGTAGCCATTATGTGAAGTAGTAAATCTAATATTTTAAATATTCAACCATTCATTACATTATACATAAGTACAAAGACAACTTAAGTACAGTTTATTCTACATATAGATATGTAGATACAGTCGGATAAGTATATATAGCCTATTATTTAGCAATAGCATAAAATAAAGAAATTGGGAGGCAATTAGGAAACAGTCATCACAAGAGAACCTCTATACAGTTGTGATCTTAATCACATTCAATGATGACTGACAATAATAATAACATTGACAGTCTATCACAAATTATAACTTGTTGTTTTTGTCACTTTTTATGTTAACAATACTTAGCAGTAGCAAAAGTCAAGAAGTGATGTACCATTTTCTGCGCAACCCTGAAGAACTGACAGACATCACGAACAATGTTCCCAAACTTGTCATAAGACCGCACATAGGGCCTCACCCATGATGGAAGCTGAGATTGGGCATCTCTGCTTTTAAATCTGTTTTAGAAAACAAATTCCCAGGAAAATCAGATTGCTGGTAAATTTTCATTGGAGCATAGTAAAATAACGATGTCATAAATAACGTAATTTAACTGTTTTGACAATGACAAGAAAGTCATTTAAAAAGAAAAAAAATCATAGCCCAGATACTGGGCATGCTCTAGTGTTGAGATCAGAATGACATTTTATACATGTCTATTATTTTATTATCATCAGACTGGATTAGAGTGTATGATAAGCATTGTATCTGACCTCTGATCGCAGAGGAAGATGGCTCCATAGTCATCCTTGTGGCGAATGACTCTGCCGATAGCCTGATTGACAGCTCTGAAAGCCTGCTCTCTGTACCACTCCTGCCCTGTAAGGAGCTGCAAAAGCACACCCACACCCCATACACAAAACTTGTCAAAGCAAGACTAGCACCCAAATCTAGATGTCATTTTACCAAACAGGAGTTCCAGAATGCTCTCAGAATGGCAAACTCCAAGTTAGACTCATTGCATATGGCAAGTAAATACAATAAGTCAAGATGGCAATTGTTGCATCATACCATATACAATATACGTACGTATACAGATATGGTATTGTCACAATAGAAGCAAAACATGAATAGAATAAAAATCACCTTCTGGCCGGGTACCGCTAATTGCTTTCGGTTCATCTCGTCTAAGAACTGCATCTTCAAAATGATTCTCGGGTCCATCTTTGGCGGAAATGGGAGTCCGGTGACTATAACACCACGACCAAAGGTATTTGTAAAATCCAGACCTTCGCTAGCCTAAAGAAAAAACAAATGTTAAGAGCTTCTGGGACATACAAAAAAAGATCAAAACAATGTTGTGATCAATTTAAGAAAATATTCATGTAATCATGACCAAAATAAGTGGTAGAATATTGGACACCTCATTGGGGGACTGTCCATAAGGGTTAATTAACTGGTTGGTCTACATATGCTCTGTGGAGGAAAAAAATCGTTTTGTCCTATGGGGCTACGAGACACTGGACATGGAATGTACTGGATATATGTAAAAATTCTACATTTATGGAAAACAGCAAAGACAAAAAAATAATGAAATGAGCAATCCATGAACATTCACCTTCCCCCGACACACTGCAGCAAAGATTGCACCTCTTGATTGAAAGTCATTCACTTTGGTGTAATAACCCTCAATGGCCTAAAAACATAGAATAGCTTCGTTAATAGTCAATATTTTTGCAAAACATTTTGTGGCAGATAATTCATTAGGTCTTTGTATTTAGGGTTCATACAAATGGAAAACACGTTTACCTCAGCAAAAGCTCCCTTCCCTTTTGGTTCCACAAATATTGGCTTTACACTTTCAATCTGATTTGCGTGTCCTTTGTCCTGATGAAGATGATTGCAATTTTTCAATAGATATATTTACAATTTAAAAGCCTAAACTATAATAGAAGTAGTATTGAATTGAACTCACTCTCCAGAACTCCAAAGTTTTATCCATCAAGTGGAAGGAGGGGAAAAACAAAAGGAGACCATTGGGTACAATCCGGGTCAGGTTTACTGAGGAGACAGCAAAACTTAAAACATACTTTAGGGTCTTTTATTTATTTATTTATTTTTAAAAATAACACTGTGAGGGTAAATGAGAAAAAAAAAATGCAGTTTGTACTTACCCACAGTGTTTCCTAAAGATGACATGTTTTCAGGATTAAATCTTTAAAAAAAGAAATATTCAACCTTGTCAGCATTAATTTACTATGTTACCCATAGGTAAAAAAAGTAGCATTTTATGTTAGTGGCAGAGTCACGTCACTTCAATTTAAACGACAAATTTTACATAGAGTTGGCTAAAGCTGGACACAACGTTTTCTTCAGTTAAGGAAACGCACTAAAAACAAAGACAACAGAGGACATTTGTTTCGTTGTACTTACAGTGAATATACCGTACGTACTGACCTTCTATCAAATGCTGAACTCAATGGTACTCTATCTGGACCCTGGTCGATGACACTAACAAAGATCTGATCCCGCTCAATCACATGGCTGTTTTCCAAAGACACAGAAAAGGGTCTGCGCATGAAGAAAGAGGAAAAAGCACATCGGTCAACAGAAACACTTTTTATACAGTTGCCACCATCTATTTTTAACATACATGTAGTGGAGTGAACTATTTTTGTCAATGATGCGTTCTGTGAAGCGCTGATGGGTTAGACTCTAATATACGTACATCCTCATCTCTGACGCAAAGGAGCTCAGGGGAGAAAGGGTACCGCTGGTCAGAATGATGCAGCGAACACCTTGACTCTTCAAGTCCTGCATGCTGAAGCCCGGAGAGAAACACCAATAACTCAGAATGTTTCCTAGAAGACACATAAAGGAACAAACACATACTCAAGGCTAATAAATTACACTACAATGGTTAATATGCTTCATAGCACTGAATTGGCTTTTCATCCTCTTAAGGACTGAATATTCAATTGATTTATGGTACCTGGTTTCTTTGTTGATAAAGCCCATGGGTCACCATTTTTTTGTTTCTTCTGAGTGTCTTTGTGGATGTGAACCTACAGCCAACAGAGAAAATAAAATGATTACTACTCTTGGGGCCCTGGGAGGGAGATGAAAAGCTGCAACATGAAAATGGCTGAAAATTTATAACAAAACATGAACGAAGGAAGAAAGAATGAAGAAAAACAAGGTGTGGGTGTAGCACACAAATTCCAGGGGCACTGGTTTAGAACCTAAAATTATGCACTGTATGTAAATGTATAGCAAAATCTCTAAGAAAATAAATTGTATTTATGTGGAAAAACAACTCACCTTAAAATGAGCAGTATTGGTTTCCATGACCATTTGCCGATCTTTCTGTGCTAATTCTTTACCACAGAACACCAACTATAAGAGGGAGAAAAAGAACACCTGTTTCTACTGTTTCTACTGCCCTACATAATCAATGAGTAATCTTATTAAATCCATGACAATAGTTGTAACAGGAGATTAGGAGGTGCGTGTAGATGTACGCTCTTTAAGTACAACATTTGTTGCTTACAATATTAACTGTGAAATTACAATCCTATGCATAGTGTATGCGTGGCTTATATAAATGTACCAATTTACCAAACTTTTTAACTACTTTGTATATTCACTTGACACACTACCTGTATGATATCCAAGAGCTTCTGCAAGCCACTCGTATTGAGGAATATCCCTGGCTCTGTGAAATACATGTCATACATTTACAATAATGGCAATTCAACTTTAGGGCTACCTGGCTAAGAAAATTACTTAAATGTGATGCCGACTGAAATGTTATTCATCAACAATATTTAGGTAACTGATGTTATAGGTTGTAAAATACAGCGTGTTCAAAATAGAGCGCAGGATAAGGACTTGAGCAATACTTACGTCCTGCTAGATATCCAATGATCTGCTCCAAAGCTTCAGACATAGCCTCTTTGGTGTCGTATGTCAAGTGGGCTTTCTCTAGCAGCTCATATATGAAACTGTGAAGTACATCACAAGTATTACAAAAAGTAATCTATTTTGAAGTGTGATTAAGGGGCCATCTATTGTGCACAACACTTTGAGGTGTCACTTACATTCCAGGTCTTGTTATGCCTTTGTCGTCCGAAACCTCAAAGGAATCAATAGCTGCCTCCAGTTTCAACACAGCCTCTGGAAATAATGACAACAATGGTTTTGGTACTAGAATAATAAATTAAACACCATTATGACAAGTAAATAGGGATTAACACATTGGAATACTAACCTTTGAGTTTAGCAACAACTTGTATGTCTGTTTTTAAACCTGAAATGGCAAAAAAAAAAAGCGCTTCTGTAATTGAACGGCAACTATAGTACGTATAGATTAGCTTTATTTATTTTTGTTGTATTATGCATTATGTGTGAAAACTTCATAGCTAACGTGGAATGGAACAATAATCCAAGCAAATCAACAACACAAGAGCCAGCTATTTTGTCAAGAATTGAGGTATTTTACATTCCAAACCTTGAGACGAAGTGTCCGCAAAACTCGCTTCTTGAACGTGGTCATTTAACAATCTGGTAAGCGCATTAATGGCTGAGGCTAGATCATATGGCGTCATGTCAAATGATGTTGACTCTTCACACGTCCTTTCCTGCAATTGAGGAAATAAAACTTGCGTCAGAGCTAACATTTGCCCCTCTAGACAGAAAAATGTCTAACGCTTCACACGGAGCAAGCTGCGTAGGAAGCAACCTCATCTATATTATTAATTAAGAGTAATATTGCAGAGGGCAGTCTTACTACATTATGAGCCTCATCAAAGATGACAACAGATCCAGCCAAGTCGATGCTCTGAGCTCTGCGGCTCTGTGGAAAGATAAGAAGCAGAAAAAAAATTGTATTTATTTACCAAAGAAAATAAAAACACCATTGCCCACTCTTGTCTAAGGATCTTTTTTTCCTAATCAGACAAACATTCAAGGATACAAAGCCCTAAAAATGTGTTATGCTGTATAGCATCACAGATTTTTCTACGTTTCAGTACAAGCTAAGCTCTATCAAAGCTACTGCTTACCTTAGGATCCAGCAGGTAGTTATACGGCATGAAAATGATATCAGCCTGCTGTTTTAAAGAACGTGAGAGGTAATACGGACAAGACCTGTAGGAAAAAAAAAAGAAACAGACAAAAACTGCAATTGCCATTTTTGACCCAAAAACACTTTCTAAAAATGGATTTGTTGGATTGTGATGTTTCAGTGGTGATCCCAAGGATGTTTGCTGCAATGCTAGTAGCATCAAAATTGTCTAAATTGGAAAAATCAGACTTTTGTAATCTATAATGCACCAATTGCCAGTGTTTGGTGCAATTGATCCCCTGAATGTGTTCACGCCCCTTTCTTGTCGTACAGAAAACAATGTGAGAATGGTTCTGCTAAATCATGACCAAAATCGCTAACTTTGTAACACTAAGTCGCTAATAAGCAGGGATACGTGGGGGGGGGGGGGGGGGGGGGATTCCTTATAAATAAAATGTCAATCATCTTTAACATAGAAAAATAGATCAGTCCTAGTTTGAGTAAGCCTAACAACATGAATGTCATACCTATGTTTGTTGCCAAATTTGACCAGGTCTTCCACATCCACAATTTGCTCCACCAATCCTTTGTCAGTGCTTTTCTCTGAAGAAAAGACATTGCCAGAAGTTAATCAAGTGTTGACTGAATTACAAAAACAGATTCAAACCACCTAAATATATTGTCATGCAACTATTACCTTCAACGTTGTTGTAGAAGACACACGACCTTGTGGAGACTTTCGCTCGACACAAATGGACCTTAAAAAATAAAAACAGGTAGTTGCATAGAAATAATAAACATTTATTATATCCTTTTACACCAGTCAAAATAGCTGTTTTTGCTTTATTGCTGAGCTAACATTTTCTATGATCTGTCTTGAACAACTTATTGTGAATATTGCTCCCTAAAAAGATAAGCACTTTCCTAAATTGGTTAATGTCATGCTTTTGTGGGGGGCTTTTTATTACAGCACACAAAAAACATACCTTGATATGGTTGCTTTCCTGTCGCATCACTTCTGGATTGATACACAGCTGCTCTCTTGATCCCAACACAGACACCTTAGGTCTGAATCAAATGTTTAATTCATTTTTCATAAACTCTATAAAGTTTCAAGGAATCATTTGAGGAGATGTAGACATCAGCTTTTGATGTGAAACTGACAATAAACTTGCTTCTCCTCAATGAAAATGCAACTGTATTTTTTTATTTTTATTTAATGGAATCAACTTTAGGCTAACTATTTGATTACTGAAATTAACTGCTATTGAAATAAGATATCTTACTTGTACGATGTGTTCTTTAACTCATTAACAACTTGGGTTAGCTGCGAGTGTGTCCGTGATGCATAGATGATCTTGGGGACATCAGTGCAGGAGGCTAAAAAACAACAATAAATGGATTTACTCTCAAAAAACCTCTCTCATATATGTAGAAACACACAACTAAAATATCTCACACACACAACGCTCAAAACAAATATTTAAAACACATTACCCCAAACTCTTAACAGACTATAAAAAAATTGAAATCTTTTTGTGTGTTGTGTGAATTTACAGTCAAAAAGCTAGGTCACGTGTGATGGTTTAGCAGTCTTCAGCACAAATGACTTTCAAAATAAACACTGTTAGTTTGCAACTAAAACAACAAGGAACTGATTTGGGCAATATAGTGGGATGTACATACTTGGCATTGAACCATCTTCTGAAGATGCCCCCCAAGATTCTGGAAAATTATCAGCTGAGGTATTGTTCTCCTTCAACCTTTCTGCTATTATACGTCCCAAGATGCCATCTTTGAAGTGCTCCCTCCATGCCAAGGTGGCACATAGTAGACACAAGGTTTTCCCAGTGCCTGTGGGACTCTCCAGGATTCCATTAACCCCCTGCAACAACAACAAAAAAGTCTACAGTGCAATGTTCATGCGTTCGCAGTTTTCCTGTATTACAAACACTAAAGAATGGCACGAAATACAAACAAACTTAAATGTATAGTATCATGTTGTGAAGAGAAAGTGAATCGTGATTACATGGACTAAAGCAGTTATCAAGGCATTCAAGGAAAGACAATAGGACAGACGAAGTCATATTGGCAAACGAGCTTTAGTCTCGCCTGCTTCTCGAATGTTAACACTCACGTTCTTTAGACATTCAATAACTTTCATCATGTAGTCCTTCTGACATTCATACGGGGTGAAGGGAAACTCCACTCGCACTCCGTCCAAAGTTAATGAAGGCATGATTGGTCTCGAAATGTTAGAAGAAACTTTTAACTTTTACTGTCGCAAAATAAGGTAATCAACTCCCTGGTCATGGGAGGAGAAAGCGAGAAAAACAAAAAACATTCATTGTCGCCAGAGAATGCCTGTCGGAGTACTTATTTGCCGCCAACGACTACTTCCGCCTCAAGCTTTCTTCTTCGTCTCTTAGTTGAATGGCAGATTACGACTCTTTGGTACATACCGCCACCTACTGTGCAGGAGTTAAGTACTACATCAACTGCTTTTACGCATTGTAACTTCCAACAAAATCCGATTCGGGTTATCGATTGCACAGTATTTAATCGATTTGAAAATTGTTGTCTTATCAACCACATTAATGTACATTATAAAATCATGACATAGTCGTGTTTTTCGGTGTAGTATACTTGATAGTGTGATGTAGTGACCTGTTTTCTTCAATGGGATGTCATCAGTGTAGGCCTGTAATGGAAGTGACAAATTCTGAAAATTGGCTGAAATTATAAAAAAAATATTTTGTTTGAATCAATTCAGTTCATCAGAATCATTAAAAAAGTCACACTCCACATATTTTTAAAGAATCCAACAATTATCTTTTATTCTATTTTACTGGAATACAATATTCATGAAATACATTAAGTGGGTTGTTATTCACTCTACTCTTCTTCAGCACTGGGCAGAATAATTTTACTGGGGTCGTAGTAGTTTTCATCTATCAGAGGCAAACCCTCCATCTCTTTCTGCAGGATCACACGTTCCGCTTCCCTTCTGGCCCACTGACGCATCCTGGAATACAAATGCAGAAGAAACCAGCTGGATGTTAAGGAGGACGGGTCCATGCTGAGATACCAAGTGCTTCTACTACAACACAAAATTTTGATCAGGGTCGGAATAAAACTGCAATCTATGATCTTACGTTGTGGTGAACACGATAATGCAGAAGGAATTAAAATATGAAGCAACCTACCCGTGGTCTGGTAAATAGTGAAGGAATGTTCCACCAATGACAAGACACACGGAGATGCCAAAGAAGAAGCCCACTCTCATATTCCATTGATCAACCACCGGGTCAGTGGAGAAACCATGGTAATCTGGATTCTGTGGTTGGGGGGAGAGAACATGATCCAGTGAATGTAAATGTCATGTCCCATTTTTCATGACTGCCAAACTAAGTATTGCCCAAATTGAATGCAATACTGCAATGTGACAAGACTGTGCAATGACAATAAACATTCTAATCCTCAAACTCTAATATATATATTTTTAGTCAGTCCCGAGGGAAAATGGTTGTGTAAGACACTGATCAATAGGATAAGTATTGAGAACTGCAATGGTATGCTTTTACTAGTCATTCACCATGTACAGTAATCAAAATGAATGTCTGATTTAATTCTATGTGGGGATGGAGGTGCATTAACCGATGTCATGCACCACATTATACACATTATTCGACAACTGTATTTCGGTGGTTAATCAGACAGAAAAGTGACATCAAGCTGAATGTGGAACAGTGTTTATATTTACTGCGGCCTCATTTATGTCATTCGTAAGAAAAAATAATAATAATAAAAACACAGTCAACAAGAAAGTAATAACTTAGAGGAGTCGTATGGTTAGTTCCACTAAGCGCAATGTAATGTAATGTCAAGTGTATTAGAAGCGCGCAAAATCACAACTCACCTTGACAAAGGGGCTGACCTCACCATGGCTGCCACTCGGTGCAGCTTGCTGCAGCTCGGTCACGGCAGTCGCACCGGCTGCGCCACTCGGCTTCGACTGGGACACGCATCGAACGGGTACACGAGAACTTAACCTGGGGAGAGCTGTCCCAAGCCGTGACAGCGGGCCTAACATTTTTGCCTTGTTTGTGGGAGACCTGGTTGCCCCGGAACGGGAAACAACGGCCGTGACCTGCAGTTCACTTCTTCGTTGACGAACAATGAACAGCTAGCTGCTCACATTCAATGTCACATCACTGCCACCCTGTGGATTTACACTGCCATTGCGTCTCACTTAGCTTCACGCAGGTTAGACATGTTATTTAATTTAGCAGTTTCCCCCAAAATTGGATAATAGTCTCGTAAAACAAATGCTTTTATTGAACTATGCATTAATGTAAAACATTTTCACCACATGAGTTTCAGTATTTATTTGTATCAATTATGCAATCATTTGTACGTATAATTAAAATGTATAACTGTTTTGTAATTCTGTACTGTAATTGCTTTTTTTTAAACAAATGCACAAATCTCTGACTCACAGTCCAGTCAGGTACTCTTTAAAATATTGAACATGATAATCATACATGAAGGGTTGGAAGGCAAGCGCAAATGTTGGCGTAGTAACAATAACAAATAAAATTCAAATAAAACAAAACAAAGGCCTCTCAAAATAAAAATATTGAAAAAAATATCATACTTCTGAAATATGCATTAATTCAAGTAGCTCACTGGTTGTAAAAAGGCTCTTTAGACCTCAACATTGTGTACATATTTTCAACTTCAATACAGTTTAAAAGTGTATGCATACAGCCCAAACTTTTTGGCATACAGTGTCATGTGCTCTACGTTCCAAAACCAAACAAAAGTGGAAATAACTGGCAGACGATCAACAGGATTAGAGGCGACGCTTAACATGTCACTAAGGGACTTTTCCATTTTATGTGTATAAATGTATACAACAGGGTTAGCTCAACATGTTCATACATATATCAATAAAGTTGTATTGTACTGTATACCTTGATGAGAAAAAGCAAGTAATATTATAGCCCCAGGATACAACAGCGCATAATACGTCCTTCTTTGTTGAAGCTGAGTATACATTAACAGATACAAGGCAAGTTGACCGGAATGGAGTATAATAATCCTGAAATAAATTGTGTTGTTTCTTTTTTATGGTAATTTAGGAGAATGTAGTTTCAGTCTCAAGTCACACCGCATCAAATGGCCCTAAACAGCAGTTCACAAAGTTTTTGGCGGGCTTAATTTGTTCGTGGAACTTAACCGGTTCACCAGAATGCTGCTGAAACACAGCGTGTGTTATTTATTACATCAATCAGAAGGGAAGCAGTTTTTACATCATAACAAGATATATTTTTAGCACAGATGAAAACATATTTGAAGGTTTCCGACGCTCAAGAACGAGGCACTTCTCTAATAATGCAGCATCAAATGCTTTTTACAGTTCAAACCATAATCTCACAGAAGCAAACAACAGCGAAAACACTGCTGTAGAGCCGCGACTCTGTCAAGCAGCTGTCAAGATGTGACATCAGAAATTATACAGTACATCAACACATTGAGACACATAAAAGAGGTTATTTTGTTCAATCCAACTAAACAGCAAAAGTGCAAAATTGTTTCATCTCTTGAAATATTTACCGGACCATATAATTACATAGTTGTCAATTATTCATAAATATTGTGATAAGGTCATAATTCCCTGGAGGTTGACTGGAAATATCATTACAGTTTGCTTCGAATGTTAAAAAAAATCTCATCAAGTTTACAGCCCGTCTCATTTGTTGAAGGATTTTATATTAAAAAGCACAATTTCCTCTGGCTTTGTAAATTTATAAAGGCAACATACTTATGATATAAAATAGCCACTTAAAAATTGTTGACATAGACCCACTCAGCCTTTGCCATATCTGTAGCTCAGGGGAAGAAAACAAGAACTCATGGACACCATTTTGTATGCACATTCATATGCATGAGCACTTCAAACAGCAACGTCAAAGCCCACTGACTAAAAATAGAAATAATAAATCATAGGGGGAATGAGTTTAAAACAGGCTAAACTGAGGCAATATGACAGCCAGAATACAAAGTGGAGTTTACCATTGCTGAAAAATTTGTCATTTTCTCAAATGCAATTGTAGGGATAGTTCTCATTTTTGTTTTTTAGTCTAATGGTTAGTTTGATTAGTTTATTAAAGGATTTTGGTGTTTTTCTTCCTTTGTTCTTTGTCTAGGCATCACTTGAATTCAAATACAATCGAATAAAGAGGCTTAAATGGGTGATTTGCTTTACATAGCTCAAATGGATTATTCAGCCACATTGTTAAAAAAAAAAAAAAAAAAAAGACTGTGCATGCATTATCAAATTTGAAGGATGCAGGAAAAGCTCTTTTCACTTCTTTCATACCTCTAATCAGCGGCAACACATGTAACATGTTTATGATCAGTACTGGAATCATTCATATAGTTGAGGCTGTTTAAAATGGTCCAAGCCACTGGTGAGAAGTTCGTGAAAATGTCAAGTCTGGGATACTTGTGCAAATCAGGACACTTGAGCTGTTGGTGAGGGAATGGTGCTCGCCAGGTTGTAGGTCGAGTTCCGAGATGAAGACTGAGGAGACGATAAGGGGCTATAAAAGGGACGAGCAGAGATGGATAAAGGTGGGGAGTACTGAGCAGCGGTGGCTGACATCGGAGAGTCTGAGCTCACCTCATCCCCCTCCTCCGAGTCCCAAACTTCACTCTGCAAGTAGTCTGCAAATAAGGCCTTGGCTCGCTGCAGGATCCTGCTCAGGTTGTGGCGGCGCACGAGGCGATCAAAGTGCATGGCGAGCTCGTTGTAATCCAGGCTGTTTTTGATGATGTGGTCCCGATGTTCCAGCAAGATGGACAAGCACAAAAAAAGCATGAAGGGATTACCTTTTCCAAACTCTTGGGGAGGTGGCAGAGAACATGGCTTGATGCTGCTCTCCAGTTTGGGGGAACTGTCCGTGTTAGTGGCGGTGGTGCTTGAGGGCTTGTTGCTAGGAGAAGAAGGGTTGTTGGAGGATGATCTGGAGCCAGGCTGCGAAGAACCTCTTCCAAAAGGCAAAATCGGTGACGAGAGAAAAGAGCGATTTGGAGCAGGGCCATGAGATGTGGCGCACGTTTTTACCGAAGGGTTCGTCAAGTTCAACCCTGTACTCCTGAGCAGTTGTGCAGAAGATGTGATGACTTTTGGGACTGTTCTAGATAAGGCCTCTCTTCCGCTGGTTGCGAAACCAAATGTCGTTTGTGGGGTGGAGTCGGGAGTAGCAACTGACCAACTGGAAGGTATGGTTGAAGATGATTGAGACGCAGCATCACTGTTGCAGATTGGCGATGGTGATAATCCCGGTGAAAAGCCATTGCTGTAGCATTTTATAAGCGGCGTTCTTTCTCCAGGATCCTCCTCGCTATCGATGGTGGACTGACGTCTCGGAATGCGTGACTGCGAATCAGGTAAAACTTGTTGCTGCTTAGAAGCCTTCATAACAACGCCATCTTCATTCTGGGCAGTATAATACTTAAACTCCCCAAAAGTCTCCTCAATAGGAGTCACAAAATCTGCCTTGCCCACAACCGCTTGAGACGTACTCCCAGGTCCAACTTTCGGACATTCTTCAGTGACAGCATTCCAAGCGACATCGGGTTGTTCTCTTGATGGTCGAAGCATATGTTGTCTACGTTGCTTCTCTTTTGTTTCCCAGTCACGTCCAGGGCGACTGTCTGTGAAACGTGTTTTATCCGTCTGCAACGGTGGTCCGAATAGCTCCACTTCAGTTTCAGGAGGATCCGGGGGTAGGGAACTCCAAGTCACCTCAAGCATCCTTAGCGCATCATCAAAGGCAAACTCTCGCTTCAGCTCCAGAAGTAACCAGCGGTAACAAAAGAAAAGGTCATCAGCTCCACGGGAAACCAGATAAGAGTAGAATTCATAATCGGAGTACTGCAAGAGCAGTTTTAGATGATGGAACTTAATAGACATAAGTTGTCCATCAGGGCGGAAATTCCCATCCAAGCGTTTCATAATTCCGCAAAAGCAAATGAAGGCATGTGCTTCATTATCCATCACAGCGAGTATAGGGGACGCAATATCACTCATTCCTTGACAGTACGAGATCTGAAAGGCAAGAAATACACAAACTTCATCCATCCATTTCAAATATTACCTGAGATTTTCTTATTTATAGAATTGAAAATAGACACAATCAATATGAAGCAACATTGCTACCTGTGGGTGTGTGATGGCAAAGGTAGTAAGCAAATCTGTGAGAGCAGTCAAATGTGGACTGTCTTCTGAGCCTGCGTAGTAGGGATGAGCACGGTCCGTCCTTAAAACGTCTTTCAGTACATTTCCCCGGATGAATTCAAGATCCTCGTGACTGACGTGCGCCGTCCATTCTTTCTTCAACTGGTCATACTCTCTCGTCTTTCGTTTCATGTAGTCCATACGTTCCTGGCCACTTAGACCGTCTGGGTAGACATTAAGGAGATATCGCCAAACAACCTGAAAGCGGCAAGAAAACATAATGTTCATTTTCGAAAAACGAGAGTGCCATGTCGTTAAGGCCGAGGAGGCTCTAAAAAGTAAAGAGGCCAGCAAGAGCTCCCCAAAATTCTTTCCACTGGGAAATCTTTGCTAATGTGTTGCAACAGATAAATGGAGCTGCACCTTGCGCAGTGAAGGTTCAACACCACCATGATAAATCCGCAGCCTTAGCTCCTCTGGTCGTGTCAATTGTCCTTGACTATTGAGGTAACTGTGAAACTCGGTGTCACTCAGAGGCGGTTTGAAAGGCTTGATCTCCTCCCCATAAGACCAGCTGAATGCCTGCTGGACTCGCGTCAGCGTCCGGCCAACCTAAAGAGAAACATACGTGAGAACCACATGAGAACAGAGGCAAACGTAAGTTAGAGGAGAGTTTGGGCTAGGCTAAAATGTACCTGGGACATTAAAGACTGGGTAAAAGGAAGTGCTGCAGATGCCAAAGACTTGGTCCTCTCTGCAAGAAGCTGCTCAGACCCAATCACATCTTTGGGGCTGATGATGTCCCAGTCCTCCATCACAGGACCTAAAATGAATTATGAATTTATTATTAATTGGTGTGTGCGGAAGGATGTGAAGGGCTGTTATTTGTGTTCTTACTGTCTTCGGAAGGTTTCACATCCATCTTGAGTTGCAGATATGGTTTAGCTGCACTGGCAAATGCAGCGTCCAAATCCCCATCAGACGTCAGAGACAGGTACATCTCTGCAACGCTTACACCTCGCGACATGTAACTGATCTCAAAATTTCGCCTCCTAGTTTATGAACACAAACAACATTTTGCCACATTGCAAACAGATTCACTTGATACTCTTCAAATCAAAATAACTTTGGTCATGGGGACCAGACTTACCCATTCAAATCAAAAGCTTTGATTAGAATATGTTGCAACACTTCCAATGATGTAATTTGAGGATCAACAGCAAAGGAGCGAAACTCCACAGGAAGTGCTCCATCACATTTCTGAAATTAAAGTACATCACAAATCCGGAACCAAACGATCACAGGCATGTACATATCCTGCAATACATTACCACAAAAGTACAGTCGTTTTTTTAAACAACAACATTAAGGTTTGTGGGGCTTTAAATTTCATACTGAAGAACTGAGAAAAGTACTCATTTGGATAAACAAAAAGCAGGTAATGTGTTTTGTAAAGACTCCTTTACATTGTACAACTAACTGGTCTAGAATAATATTCGTCTTGACCAACAATATTAATTTGCCATTTAAAATTTTGTTTTTATTAAAGAGATACAGTATAGGTTGGTACTAACTGGAAAAACAAGTTCATAATATGCTGCGGTAATAATGAAACAAAAAAAAGGTTGTCACATATTTTGGAGTGATAATAATAGAAGAGTCTGGTTGGTGTTGTTTGAATGGCGTCCAGAACGAAAAAAATTTACAGACGAATCGAAAACGGACTCATACGCCTTTATTCAATGACCACAATATTATTACTGCAGCAGTTTCTTCATTATTTTGACAAGAGACGCATGCACAGCTCGCGTGCACACGCTTGTTGTTGTGCATACTAGATGACGTCATTCTGGGCTGCTTTGACGTTTGAGCTAAAGTAGTTTAGATAATTCCTGCTGCACGGTTAGGTACATTGGACAGATGCTGTCAGGCACGTTAAGGTGGTAATATGGTCAAAATAACATGATATCAAATCACTCTGGCGATTTCAACAACAATGGTGATCGTTAAAAATCACGAACAGTTTCGCCGGATGCGAGACACGACTTGTCTCTGACATGTAATTGAAATGATTGAATACAGTTTACATGTAGTCCCACGATATGTGGGAAATACAAAATTTACCCCCCCAAAAAGAAAACATTTTTACACAAAGTGTAGAAAGATTAGTCCTAATTGCCCGACATACCTTGACTTTGACGCGAACCACCCCTCTCTCCTCGTCGCTTGCCATCTTTACAGTTCCGTTTTGGATCAAAGTGGCTCTTTGAAAAATGCTCCTTCTCCCATCTACAGCTATATAATGATCAATAACATGATCAGGTTAGCCGAGTGGCACCGCTGGTGGTCTTCTTCGGTTTTCTTTCCATAAAAGATCTGCACAATGCAATACTGCCATCTGTTGGTCATTTTCTATACTGTTGTAATTTTTCCAAACGCTTATCGAACTTTTTCGAAAATGAAGAAGGGTTAGATTTAATCTATTTTCTAAATTAATTTGACGATACACAATTTTCTTCAAACATCAATTATTTACGTAAGCATTCTAATCCCCCAAACGTGTTTCAATAATTCCATGCAAAAACCATTCCGCAACTTTTGTCACGAGACCGAAATTTTGATGCACACTGGGAAATGCAGTCCTTTTGCTATTTGCTTTCATACTCATTCGTGCAAAAAGACTTCATCTCCAAGAAACCCATCTTGTTCTTTTTTCCGCCTTATTAGCTCTCTATTATCTTTACTTTTCAACTAAAGGAGGCGTTCACTTGTCAAAATTATCTTGATTTGCAGTCGCATGACGTTAATTTCAGTCCGTCTGGAGCATATTTGGTAAGGATGAATCATACGCCTCTTTTGAGCAGAATGGACTCAGTGAGAGACGAGCTTCCGCCTGCAAACAAGTAGCTATATGCTAGCCGACTGTGGCTTGTTCTACTGTTTGGCTACTATGGAAAAGCCACATTTCACACTTCACCCATTGACTGGTTGGTCTACAAGCTGCACGTTTTAGATGCACTTCTTGAATCCTGTGCGTTGATTCAAACAACCGACATGGAGGAAGTTGACAAAATCTTGATCCTCGCCCTAAAACAAGTCGGCACGTAAGTATTTGCTGTCATTAGGGTGCCAATGACAGGCTGATCGATGGATGGATGGATAGATATATACTCTTATTTATCCATAAGGTAAATTTACTGTCCCAATAATTCTTATAATGAAAACAATACTAAGCAAAGCAGGCATGTAGTTTTGGAAACCAAGAAAAATGTAAAACATCGTGGCATCTATACAGATTTTCAAAAATAATATAACACAAGAATCAAATGTATAATAAGGTCTACAATAAGCAGGCGCTTGGTGACATGAGAATCTGATTGTAAATAAGTCTGACATTTACTTTGATAATTGCTTGTCATCCATCCAGACTCTGTCAGTATGTAATGGCCATCATATGATCAAACATGTGGGCGTATGAATGTCAGCTTGCTGTTGGAAAAAAAAGACATTCCAATACATTTGTTCTGCTTCTTGCAGCGAGCTGAGCGAGGAGGTTTGTAGTGTCAAAGACTTCACCAGTGAGCTGATAGTGGAGGCGGTGGTGAGATGCATCCGGGTGATCGATCCCGGCTTGGGCAGCGCACTGCCAACCTCCCTCCCGCCTGGGATGTCTGCTCGCTTCAGGGTGGGGATGAGCCTGGCACAGGCATGTCAGGTAAAAAAAAAAATATTGCCTTGTTGAGCAAGATTATTTGGAGCGAAAACCCCCAAATAACTGATATTGCCAAATAACTACGTCCGCTAAAGTTAGACAAGAGTACTAGTTGACAAGTAGTTAGAATACCTAACCTAATAATGAAGTGGCAAACTTGTTTGCAGGACCTTGGTTATAAAGGCGAAATAGGTTATCAAACCTTCTTGTACAGCAGTGAGACAGAGATTCGCTCCCTGCTCATGTTCCTTGTGGAGAAACTGCCCAGGGAAAGTGCTGAGGCCTCCGATCAACCATCAGGTACAGGATCACTGCTATCGTTAAACCTTTGCTATACTACCTTACAAGTATAAAAATAACCTAATCTATATAAGCCTCTTCAACCTTTGATGCATGAATGACATGAATGTGGTGCAGTAGGGAAGTCGAGAGACAGAGGAGCTTGCTGGCGACTCTCAAAATGGTCTACTTTGACCTAAATTAGATTTTGTGTTGATCAACGTAGGCAGAGAGAAACTATTGTTCATGCTGGATGTGAGTTTCTTCACATAAGCATAAAGCACATACTAAATTCTTCCTTATTGAGTCAATATGTTGCTTTAGTCTAGACAGTGACATTCGTCTTATTTTAAAGAGACAACATGGTTGTGTTCTCAAGTAACTACAGTCAAGTGTTTTGACATTTTGAGGAGTCCAACAATTTGTTTTGTCCCCCCTTTACAGGCAAATCCAGCATTCGTCAGAGAGCTATTGCTGCTGCTATTAAAGCCCAGCTGGTAGCACCTTGGCTCCCTCCAAACTGCAGGCTACCACTGCATGGTGAAACACAAGTAACTCTTAAAAATTGTACTTTAATGTCAGGTTTGTAGTTGAAATATGGTCAGGTCATCCCTTTTTTTAGGCATACCTCTAAGAACTCAGAAGCATATTATATTGTCCCCTAATGTGTGCTTTTCTGTCCATAGAGTTTAGGTGCAATGCACAGCTTCCATGTGCAGCCTCTCAGTTTACCTTACTCTATCAAAGATCCAGGGAAGGCATCACTGAAAGGTAGGAACAAAATGTCACTAGTGATTGATGATTAGTCGTCTATTTCTATAAAGTCGACATCAGGGGTCAACAATCTTTATATACTCATAGAGACATTTGGACCGTCTCCTATAGAAAAATGTAAATTCACCAGTTGACATAAAATGCTTTTTATATTAAAGTGAGCATAACAATGCTTTAATTATTTTTTTTTTGCTTCTATGTATCCAGACTGCTTCTAAAGGGTGGCATTTTGCTCCTAAAATTTGAGACTGCAAGTAATTTTATTATGTATTTGCACGTGCGACCAGCAAATTTACAGAGTTTGTTTGATTAAATAACAAACTTCTGCCATCACTAATACAGTTAAAATATATTTACCTAACAAGTCTGTCTATATTTCTATGATGCTGACCTGTGCTCTTATTTGCTATTTTTTGTTCACCATCTATTGCAATTAAACAGAAGTGCGTGCCATGATTTCAGAGATGAAAGACTACCAGCGAGATTTTCTTCCTCCTGTGACTGCTCAGCTCACTTGTAATGCCACTGTGGCAGCGTCCTTACTGGAGCAGCACACAGTTGAGCTTAGTGCATCTCAGGAATGGGACAATGAGTGGAACAGTCAGGGACTCCTGTCTCGCCTTACTCCACAGGTAAATATTGCTCCTGCAATCAAGTAGTTGCACAGTTAAGATGTTGTAGGCACTTCTAAATGGGCAGATTGCAAACTAAACATCCTTAATAGGGTTTATGGAAAGCATTTTCTCACAGGTATGAACATGAAAAAAAAAATGTCCATGATAAACATAATAAATAGGCGGCTAACACTGCATGTTCATTCCACTGTCAAAAGACTATGCCAGCACCACTAATCTAAACAACAGAAAAATATGTGTGACATCACAGTGAAAAGGTTGTTTATATAAACATTTCTGTACACTCTCAAGAGTGGTCGTAAATGCTTAACAATTGTCCTCTTTCACACAGGACTACAGGGCCCGAAAACTGACGCGGCTGCGTAAACGTATTGAGGAGCAGTTGCGATCTGCTGCCCTTCCCCCTACGGAAAGTGCCTTTGGCGCTCTTGGCGCTACCTCGGATTTGTCTGAAATACTACAATCCTTCAGGGGGTCCGCTTCTTCTGACCACAACCTGACCAAGGGCTCTCACTTCACCCACTCCCAGAAGTTCACTTTTACACAGGTGCGTAGGCCTGGTGTTGCAAATGCAAAATCAAAACAACAAATAGTGTGTAATTATTCAGTCCTGTCTGCCTTTGTTTGCATGCATTTGATCAGGAGATAGACGCAGCGCCATCCCCTGTGCGGCAGACAAATGATAACCATTGCAGTCAGCAGGAGGAGCTAGCGTCTTTGCAGCAACAATTTCAGCAGCTGTGCAGTGACGTCGACCAACTAACTACGGAACTGAAGCACCTGAGTGTCACTCATGCTCAGGTAGCACCGACCGGTTCAGTCTCTGACCCGCAATGAATTTTTTGTTAATCTTGTAACGACATCATCCACCCTGTAATGACAGAAAACACATGCCTCGAAACATTACGATAGTTTTTTTCTTTGTCTGTCAGAGCATCATCGAATTTGTCATACGAGTAGTGATGAGAAAATGAAGCTTCAGACTGGCTTTATGAACCAGTTATATTTTTTTATTCCTCTAATTGGCACTCTGTGCAATATTTGACTGAAAGCACACAGACCTTTCTTGAAACCCACAGTGCCATCTAGAGGAGTGATAAAATATAACAATTGGTTCATGAAGCAAATTTGAAGCTTCATTTTCCTATCACTATAAACTCTTTTACCACATATCCAATGCCCATCTTTGTAGGCACTTGATGAGCTCAAACAACGGGAGCGGCAGAACAATGAGCTGGAGGAAAAGATCCAGCTAAAAAAGAAAACCATTGATCTTTTACCGGACGCTGATAACAACATAGTGAAGCTTCAGGTAAGCGAGATGAGTCCAAATGGATCTCTTTAAATGCGGCGAGGTCTTCAAGTTCATCTCAGCTTTCTCCTGCAGGCTCAGGTGGAGGCCAGTGCCCAGCGGGTGGTGAACCTGGCCTCTCAGTGGGAGAAACACCGTGCACCGCTCATTGAGGAACACCGCAGGCTTAAGGCCATCTGCAGTAATCAGGATGTAAGCATGCATAGAAAAATCATTCCATTTCAAATTATTTTATGTACAGTCGTTAATTCCATGCATTTTTATTTAGATGGAATCATCTAAAAAGCTGTCTGAAATTAAGATTCTACATGACAAAATCCGTTTATCAACAGAGGAGGCCAAGAAGAAGGAGGAAATATACAAACAGCTGGTATAAGAGATATTATGATATACAGTAAAACAACTCTCAAGTCCATTTGCATTACAGAGTATATATGCTTTTTTTCCTTAGGATTCTGCCATTTCTCGTTCTAGGTAACGGAGTTAGAAAGTCTTCCCAAGGATGTGTCTCGGGCAGCGTACACACAGAGGATACTGGAGATTGTGAGCAACATCAAGAAACAGAAGGAGGAAATCACCAAGGTAAGAAGGAACTCTAAACCAGATTCAGATCCATCAATTGCTTGCTCGCTTCCCATGTCCTAGATGCTTTTAATTGATGTTCGCCCTCTGGAGACATTCTTGGTCCAGTTTTGTCAAGCCAGAGGAATCTAAAAAACAAAAAAAAAGATTTATCGATTCAATAATATTTTATTGATCAAACGTCTCCTGTTTTCAATTTAATCAACATAATAATGCTTGCCTTCTCTGTGAATTCATTTACCCACCTTTTTGTTTCTTTTTTTTTTTTGCTCCTTACAACAGATTTTGTCTGACACTAAAGAACTGCAAAAAGAGATCAACAGCCTCACAGGAAAACTGGACAGGACTTTTGCTGTGACCGATGAGCTTGTCTTTAAGGTCCCTAAAACACAAGTGCTTTCTTTAGTATCTGTCTCATCATTCTATTAATGACTCAAAGCAAATTACCAAACTCCAGTGTCACTTGCACTGCAGTGTTTGATGCTATGTTATATTTTTGTTATCACTGCCAGGATGCTAAAAAAGACGAGTCGGTCCGCAAGTCCTACAAGTATCTGGCTGCTCTACATGAAGTACAAACATCCTCTACTGCATATATTTCCCTCCCTACCCTTTGCAATATATAACTTACTGTTTCACTGTCTTTTGTAGAACTGCAATCAACTAATCCAAACCATTGAGGACACTGGTACGATCCTAAGAGAGATACGAGATCTAGAAGAGCAGGTAGGATTTTAGATGTTGGACTCAATCCAAGACATCATGTAGCATTTTAATGCTACGTCCAATCAAACATTTTCATATTTCAAGCTCTTTATAATGTGCATCCAGCAGTATGAATCTTTTTTTTTATAACAGTGATTAACAAATCGTTTTATCATTTGTCCACAGATTGACACAGAAAATACTAACAAATTGGTGGCTAATCTGGAGAAGATCCTAGAAGACTACAAGGCCATTCGACAAGAGAATTCTGCACTTGCTGCCAAGGTTAGAGACGGCTAACTCCGAGGCACCTACTGATGGTCAAGCTTAAAAAAAAACTGTTGTTGCTCTGAACATGACTGAAGCAATTGCAATCGGAGAGCAACTTTTCTTCAAAAAGCTCAAGCGGTATTTGTACCACGGTAACTGAGCAAGCATTTTTGATATGTAATATTGATCCTGAAGCCTGATGGGTTTTTTTTTTTTTTTTTTTTTTTTTAATGTTAATCACAACAGCGGCTACACATGATCTAAGTTTCTAAAACCCACACTGGTTACTGAAAAAAACTTGAGACAAAAATTATAATAAATGAAAATGTACTGAATGAATCAATGAAAGTCAGGTAACAGCAATTTTGTTCACTTGTTTTGATACGCCATTCCAATCCTTACTGAAATCAAAATCGACAGCAAAAGGTAATGCCCGTTCTGCCTTCCTTTCTTTCTCATCGTTGAGGGAAAATAACATATATTATTAGATCATCTTTTTTCTTGAATACAACAAGCACCCTTGTAATTTTTAGAATGAGCCGTATTTGAAATGAATGTTGAGTGAATGCTATTTGAATGTCATTTAGATCTATTATTAAAAAAGTTATCTATTGTTTGCCTTTAGAATGTTTATGACCAGATCCCACACGAATATTCAAATTACACAATTTATAACCTCATGCGCCATCAAAAATGTGATCAACCGCCATCACACGGCATTCTGCTCCAAACGTTGTAGAGTTGGGGCAATGATGTACCTTGCATGATGTCACAGTGATGGATGTTGAAATGGTGTCATGTGGATACTCGAGATTACTAGTTGTGTTAAGTATCTTAGACCAGTTTACTCACTCAAATCTTAGTGAAATTAACCCACCGTGAAAAGTCATAGTTTTGTTGTCAGTCGAACCTTAGAGATAATCAGTAAATACACATCTAAATAAATGCCCAAAAAATTCAGAAATTTATTTCAAGAGCTTTTTTGATTTTGGGGAAAAAACCCAACTTTTCTTTAAACCTTGGAACCCTTACCACGCTTGCAGTTTGAGAAGTCAGTCATGCTCTCATAAAGTTGATTCCGGTCCAACAAGAAACTTTAGCAGGAGGTCATCAGGGTTGCATTGGCAGAAAAATTGTTGGGCTGGTTCAAGTGGGCGGTCTCAGCTTCAATATTCCCTCTCACATGCTGGCTGCCGTGCTCATAGTACAGTATTGGACTTGAATTTGATACTGAGGCGATTGCAGACAGACTCCAATCCTCGTGTGTAGCCTCATGCATAGCTTGAACATGAGCAGAAACTGAGAACAGGAGAGGGAGCTCGAGCCTGAACCTTAGGCTCAGGCGCTGTAGAAATGAGCTAGTGGTGTGACTCTTGGCCAGAGCATTGGAAAATTAGGACGAGACATAAAAAGGACTAAAAGACTGAGGCCAGGGCTGAAAACTAGCAAGCTAAAACTGAGAAAGTTGGATGCGGACGTGCAGAAAACTGGCAGACCTTAAGGTGTGCTATTTTCATCTGAAAGGACTCTCTCGTACTGCTGATGTGGCAGGTCAGCAAAAGTTCAAGCACTTTCTTTTGCAGTCCATAATCAGGCACGTCTTACCAGTTTTATATTTGGTATACCGTCGGCTTTAACCACCGACTCAGTTTTATGATGGGCTCATTTTGTCAAATGTTTGCGTTGGAGGGTGGAAAAACAACACTTAAAATGCAGGGCAAGAAGACAAATGCAAATCTGGCAACCCCGGGAGTGAACACAAAAGCTATAATCATAAATGACAAGGATCAAACAGACAATAAGTCAATTTATCCTTTTTCAATAGCACTTATCCTAATTTGAGTCTCGGATGAGCTGGAACCAATCCAGGCTGACTATTCGTGATAAGTGGGGTGCACCCTTGACACATAATATCCGCTGTATCGACAAACAATGAACTTAACGTGTAGGCTTTTGGAATGCGGGAGGAAACCGGAGTCCCCGGTGAAAAGCCACGCAAGCACAGAGAAAACATGCAAAATCCACACAGGAATGTCAGAGTTGAACACCGGAATCATAAATCGCTGAACTGTGATGCAGACGTGCTAATCGCTTGGCTGCTGTGCTACCACAATGTCAATAAAAAGTCAATATGGGAGTCGTTATGGGAATTTAATGGAGGTAATCCGGTTTCCCAGACACTGATGGTAGAATGATCATTACGTGACCAAAAATAAGATAGACAAGATTGTGCACTATTGTGTACAAGATAATAAAAAGAAAACACACAAAAAATATTTTGACAATATTTATTAATGTTCACAACAAATGTACAAAACCAAAGTAATTGGTTACCTTATACCAAATTAATTGGTTCACAGCATAGCCATGCAATACCACACTGTCTTTTGGACTGAGCTTAACATTTCTTTGGCAGTTTACAAAGTACTGCTCTGCAGTATTACAAAGTAAAACACATCAAATGACCTTAAATGCCCCCCCCCCTCGCCCCAGAGTGTTTGGTCTTGTTCAATGTCATTTTTTTGCTCCGTTTTATAAAGCAATGATTAAACAAAGTCTTTTGCATGCAGACGGTAATTTCGTTCTTTGTGTTATACTCCACAATTTAGTGACATTTAGTGAAGATGGACAGTTGCGAGTATGGTAGCTTCCATAGGCAACGTAAGCGGGGCCGACACTACCTGCCGATGTGTCCTGAGTGGCTTACGGGGCACACTTGAACACACCATGGAGGAACAACGTGTCCTCTTGTAATTAAGGAGCGCTCCGAGCTCATGGTCAAAACCATCCAGCAGAAAGTTGATGACTGGAGAAGTGAGGATGCTGTTTCTCTAGATCTTGGAAGCACTTTAATGCCCACCCAGACTTCGTTTTTCCCCGCTCGTCCAATCGATTCCAATGAATGTAAGACTCATGGTCATAAATATAAACCCGAGTGCTGCGAAACATGCGGCCTGAAAACAAAAAACAAATAAAACGAGACATCAGTATGGGAGTCTTTCTTAAAGGCCTAAGTGGAAACCTACTTGGATCTTGGGTCGGGAGTTCATGGGCTCTTGCTCAGTGGGGATGATGCGGATGTAAAACAAGCCAGGAAGGATGAAAATCAGACTTGGAGCCGTAGTTGCTCCTGAGTACAAAAAAGAGAATTTACAAAAAAATTTAAAATAACAGTAAATGTGTCACACTTTTTTTGTTGAAGTGCTGAACATTTTAGACTTGGGACTGTGTTGGACAGTCAAATGTGATACCTGTAATGCCAAAGATGTCTCGAATGTTGGGCACGAGGATGACCAGCAGGTTGACAACGCACAGCAGGCACAAGGCAATGACAATATGGCGCACCCAGTGGAAAGCCTTCCCAGGGAACAGAAGCTGCTGCAGGGCACGACGAATCTGGTGGAAATGCACATATAGGTTTTTACGGTAAGCACCTCAGACTTCTCTACTCAGTTATTTCTATTTTGTCTTCCAGCATGCTTTTCTTTTGAAAATTATTAAAAATGTATGTCATCTATAGGCACTGGGATTGTTTATAGTTTAATCACAGGTTTTTTAAGTGCCCTATAAAGTGTTAATAGATTGTTCTTTCACTTTTTTAAAGTTCTTCACTGCTGCTTTCTGTGAACTGAGTTGTATACTGCTGCCATACAGTAAAAAATTGTAAACGATGCGCATGTTCTTACAGGAAAGAGCACCACGGGGACTGTGAGAGTGACAGCGACCAGGACAGCCAATCGTACGCAGAGGATCAGCGTGTCCAGAGGGTCCACCTTACTGTAGGTATGGAGCAGCTCTGCCTCTGTGTTTTCTGTGCAAAAACACAAATTCACAACCAAATATCAAAGTTGAAATGATGACCTCTACGGTCAAAGTGACAAAGGTGTTGCACTCACGGTAAAAGGTTAGATAGCCAAATATGGCAGTGAGGAAGTACATAGTGAACATTCCAAGGATGGAAATATTGCCAATACTCTGCATTCTTCTCTTGGTTGGGCTTGATGGGATAAGATGAAAATAATATTCATGATATCCAGCAATGGCAAAAAAAAAAAAAAACATTATTTGCATTTTTTTATCTTACTTTCTTAGTTCTGTGTAGATAGGAAGAACTTCAGGGTGACACACAAAGGCAAATGCC
This sequence comes from Syngnathus floridae, assembly GCF_059516105.1. NCBI lineage: Eukaryota > Metazoa > Chordata > Actinopteri > Syngnathiformes > Syngnathidae > Syngnathus > Syngnathus floridae. The sequence continues at coordinate 18,029,604 of NC_142414.1, read as the reverse complement.
AGAATTGGAATCGCATAGGCTGTCTGCAAACAAAGTGGGAAATCATCTGTTCAGCTATTTGTCACACGCCATATGACTCTTAAATATGTCCGCTTTCATAGACGAACTTTATTTTAAGTAGCAAATTATGCTGCGATGGCAAAATGATCACAAGTGTTGACGTGAAGTTGATTTCATCTGTTCTTACCTCTTGATTGATAGTGAAGAATGTGGTGGTGCACATATCCCCGGAGGGTTCTGTGCTAACAGAGTAGTTGCCAAACAACTCCAAAGGACAGAAAATGTGAAATCTTTTGTAGATGACCTTTCATGAAAGAAAAAGAGGATATAAGCACGCTATAGGAACATGCTAGATGACTCTTTTTCTGTTAAATTTATTTTTCTTATACGCTTACCGCAGAGAGGAAGAACACCATGCAGGAGAGAGAGAAGCCGCTTGTGTAACCCAAATACCCTGAGGAGCACAAGACAATAGAATTGAGTCAGAAACACTGATTATGATGGTAAATCCACAGTTTGGTGACTATTTTTTTTTTAACTCGGGTCAGTAAATGCTGTATTTGAAATATATCTGGGAAAAAAAGTGAGAATTACCAAGGTGCTTCATGAGGGCCAAAGGAAGGATGATGCAGGCAGTGACTATGATGATGAGGTAATTTCCATTCATGTACCAGTCACTAGGTGATGAAAACAAAAGAGACTTCTTTGAATGAAGCAGATAGTACACAACTACAGTAGGTCTATACTGATTTTTTTTATGTCAAGAAATCCAGTATTTTTTTTTCTCAATACATGCACATCCAAAGTTCTAAATGAATAATTGATTTCAATGCTCTTCTTGACCGGCTGCCAACTCAAATATTGTCTAAGGGATGACTCATTTGATCTATACGCATCACGACTTACTCTGAACCAGATGTTTGCCCGAGAAAAGCCTGGATGACCAGCGGTAGCTCTGACTTCACAATGAACAGGTAACTGGACATCGCTGCAAATAAAGGGTAAATATTTATTGGCATTGCCTTTAATGTCAAAGCATAGGCATCATGGGTTTGTCATTTAGAGTTACATCCCATTCATATTGACAAATGACCTCCAATGTTATGTAGTGTTATGATGACAGCTGCTATGATCTTTCCTGGATGTCCAAATGCTCTCATGCCCAGGTGCTCATAGGCACGGATACCTGAGAAAACAACAAAACGCATTCACTCAAGAGCAAGACATTTCTATTTTGTGTTGTTTTTCTAAATGCTTTTGAAGCCTTACCCACGACTCCAGCACTGCGTAGCAGCAGATGGATGGAGTAGGAGGATAGACATGCAATACATATCAACAGCACCCTGTAGCAAGAAAAACACCTTTAAGTAGTGCAGAGAGTTGAAAACAAAGCTTGTGCAAATGCAGTAGGCAACAAAAATAAATAAATAATGCTGTATTTTCCATTATTGGAACTCCCTCCAAAAGCAGTAGTCTAACGATTATGACAAGCACTCACAGGAAAAGGATGATGCCTGTGTTGGACATGGCGTACGAAAGACCCAGAATTCCGCTGCCCATGATGGCGTTACTCAAGTTAAAGACAGACATTCCCAATGAGGTTTTACCCTCAAACTGAAAAGAGAATTAAGTTGAAATGGTAAACATCAGAGAAAAACAAAACACAACGGTGTTGTCATATTCAATAGCACTACTACAAGTAATACTCTATGTATAAAGCTCCATTCCAGCTCTTAAAAAACACCACCCATCATGCTATGTTTTTTAAACTGCAGTAATATTAGTTATTCTTCACAGAGGATAAAGAATATATGCCTTTGCTTGCCATTACATTATTTGTCTACAGGTACTGCTCCACTGATTGTACATAAATATCTGTTGCGTAAATATTTGTAACAATGTAATACCAATACTATTTATTAGCCGATCTATGACTTTTTGCATTGTGTGTTAGCATTAAGCTATACCGGTTTAGCTAAATTAAGTGTATGGAGTGGTTTTACTTACAAACTCACTAGAGGCCTTGTGAGTTACATCAGCAACACGGCTGGTTTGTCTTGGCCACAAGTATTTCAAATTTACATAAGTTAGCTTAAAAATATCAGTTAAACAAACAAGTTTTTTGAAGAAACTGGTATGTTTGATTTATGACTCAAGTGGATGTAGGTGATTGATTATATGTATATTATATTCTCTTTTCTTGGCATGCTCACGTCAGTAAACTGGGTCGTCTTTGTGGGCCCGCTCTTGTGCTCTAGAAACAGCTGATCCTCTTGTGGGACTCTGGAAGTAGAAGATAGTCATTTAAATGTGAATAGAGTATTCTGTGCTAGAGTAATTTACAATAAATCAACTTAAAGGAAGCAAGCGTACTCTTCATCCATTGGCATGGCAGCTCCATGACCGTTTGACAGTTTCTCCATCTCCATATTTGGATGGAACGCTCTCACTTAAAAGGGGGTAAAATGGAAGGGAAAATCTGAAAAAGAAGAATCAAAACGATTTTATGATCATGCCTTATATATGAAGGTTGTTATTTCTTGATACTTTACATGGATCAGTGAGTGGTCGGAAAGTCAATTTAACAATTGTTTAATGACGTCATTGATTGGATCCACAAGTATAGCAAGCACAACCTCATTCAATCCAGAAATGTTTTGTGCTGCCATCTTTAATAAGCCAAGTTCTCTCATCATACAAAATACAATCTGATTTTTTTCTCAATTTTATTCCAATAGCGTTAATTTTTGTTGTTGGTGGTGGTAGTTGGAAAAAAAGTTGTTGTTTTTTAAAATTTCAATTCTATGTATGTTCAATAAAATAAACCAATCAATAAAATACTGATACACTTTAAAAGATTAGGAAATAAAATTAGGGGAAAAAAACAACAGCTGCTATTCAAACTTGTTTATTTCTATGTAATGCAACAGTACACAGTCACTGCGTCATAGGAAAAATAAAATAAGCAACATAGGAGTTGTAAATGGAAACGGTGGTCTGGCGTATGTCATAATTGTCAAAGTACACGGCGACGCTCACCCGGCCAAAACAAACCTTTCTTCTCGTACTTTTCTCTGTTTGGTTTCCCGGTGGTAGCCAAAATAAACGTCATCCTCAGGTCAAGTCATATTGATCACAACAGTCATGATAGCCTTTTAGCGTGGGGCTAATACAGGCCACTAGGATTTTTTTTTTATTCCAGTCCACAGATCAGTTATCTTATCAAAATTTGTTTTTCAAGGTAATAAAGATGATTTTTCCCTCAATCATTTTTATTTTTATATCTCATAATCAACAAAAAGTATTGTTTGTATAGAATAATTAAAAAATAATAGAGATAAATATAAAGAAATATTTTTTGAAAAACTAAAAAAAAATTCTGCAACATTCAAAATGAGAATGTATTTTTTGAAAAGACATTCAATTACGGTATAGTATTTAACTTTTTTTTTTTTTTTTTTTTAACAAGGCCCATTTATACTTTTGAAAAATCAAATGTAAACACCTGGTCTAGACTGTTTCATTCCCTTACAAGATTTACGACCAACCCGACGTTCCACCGTAGGCTACCACATGCTACAGTTTCCAGCAGGGAAAAAAAACAGCTCTAGCGTAAATACTCTTGCGGCCAAACTAAAAAAGTACACAGTGTACAGTCTGAGCCATCATTGAGCATTTCAGGTCACTACGGCATTGACAAAAGTAACATTTGATCATATTGGACTTCAAATGAATCAAGTGTTTGTAGAGTCAACGGGATACTTGACTTGTTTATGCTGACTTGTATTTTTATACACAACATTCAATGAATTTCTTCAATTTGATGAGTACTTTCCCACGTATCTTGTCAACTAACATGCCTTCTTGTTTTCACAGTGGTAATTGTAGTTTGTGTCATGTTTTTAAGCTTTTTGCACATTTTCACTTTGAGGACTTCTGTGATGACGGACAATGTGATAAAAGCTGAGAATGACCTCCTTGTTCAAACGTGACCGCGTCGCTTTCTGGGTGTAGTCACGTGGCACTTTCCAATACTGCCGCAACACAAATAGACATCGTTAATGTCTATATTGCCGTACACTTGAGTACCTTGTTGCTTAATACCAATCCGCCCGTACATCTCATCCATGCATATCAAATCTAAATAAAACTTCCATTCTGCTATATAGAGATTTTGTAAGTCAGATACAGTAACAAGACTCAGAGTGTCATGTGACAAAAAAAATTACATTGGATTTTGGTGTCTATTTGGGAATGGTATATGGCTAATCATATGATGCCAAGAAAGCTTCAGATTGATATGTACAGTATGTTTTCAATATAATCCAGTATGATGTAAATAAACATTCAGTATTTAACCTTCACGTCGCCATCAACATGAAAACGAATCATCTCATCTCACAAGCTCAACATTACAATCTGGAAAGTCACACTTTGTTCTTAGCTCTTTTTAATCTTCCTGTTTGTTGCTTTCAGGAAGAATTTTGAACTCCATCACATGAATTTACAATATTCTCACAACATCCTTTTTACCTACAGTAAATACGTTTCCAAGATTAGGTAACATCTTCCACAATAGAAAAGTCTTATAGCTTCCTTTTCCCCTCCTCTTTCCTCAGCCTATAGAATCAAACCGGATGCCTTCCTGCTGTGCAGCGACGCTCCTCGCCACTGACCACTGCGCCGCCCGCCACCTTTGCAAACAAGGTTGGTTTCCAAGCTATGGCTACAAAAAAAACTTTACTGTCTCCTGTTACAGCTCTAATCCACACACACACCCTTTAAAATGTCCAAATCAACTTCTCACAGTTAAAAAAATACATACGTATATACACTACTGTATTCATATTTATTCTTATTTTCATTTTGTTGAACACAAAATTTGAGCACCCAGTGTATGTATTTTGAGTATCAACAGAGGCGAAGCAATTCATTCTACAGAATGTTCCTGTTATGATATAACAGCACAAACCACACACTGCTTCAATTCTTTTTTTTTTTTTTTTTTTTTTTAAACATGATTTACACACTGACTCTCTGTATACTCATGTCGGTGCTGAACTACACTGCCACTGGTTGTGAAACTAAAACTTTGGTCACTCGTACCCATGCCAAATCTTTCACTCTTTCTCCCTTTTTTTTTAATCTGATTTACTCAAAAAGTACATTAAATAGCCATTCAATGACCCCACCGGTTGTTGTTGTTGTGTCCTGAGCAAAAGCTCAAGGCTGCAGTCTTGTTAGGATTGACATTTTTGTTTTGTTAAGCAGTTTTACCTAACAAAAAAAAAAAAAGAAAAACCAACATTACAATATCAATAAAACTTTGGTGGATGTTAGAAATTGAGCCTGAAAAAAATGAAATTCTCTTTAAGTGTGAATGTGCATAAAGAAAATCTAATGTGTTAAAATGGAAAACATAGACACTAAAAAGCAATCCATCATTTTAAGGGGAGTTCCACGATGATGACATGGCAGCAGAAGTACATTACAGTATAAAGAAAGGTTTCACATTCGCATTAAACCATAACACTTTTTATTTATATCATTATGTAATCATTGTTACTATTTGTACTCAAAACTCTCCATATTTTCCTACATTTTCCTCCAAGGATCAATAACAAAAACACATACACACCAAAAAGACAACTCACTAAAGCATGCTTGCACCAAAAAAACTACAAACTACTGAGTGAAATGTTGTCCAAGTTGCAGAGAGTACACCTTCAACAAAGCACTTTTTCATTTTTGGTGAGCAGAGTTCCTCTAGAAGTCAAACCACGTGGCAACAGTCAGTCCAGCTCATGCAAGTGTTGGGTGGACTTACCTCCTCAAGTGAGTCCAGATGACCCTCAGAAGTCGACGTTTGTGTCGTGAAGTCCTGCCACCGCGACGACTCTTTAGGCACAGGCGTAATTCAAGTTGTGTTTTGAGCCCTGAATGGAAGCGCACTGTGGCTCTGGGGAAGGTTGGGAAGAGAGGAACAAATATGGGAACAGGGAGTGAGAAGGGGGGCTGAAAATGATGGGATCAAGTTTCTTGTGAGGTCACACGTGTAGGCACTCCTCTTCCTTTCCCCAAAACAAACAACACATTAAATATGACTTTGTTAATTGCATGATCAATAGGGGATATCTGAGATGACTGTGTCCTGTTCAGTGTTCTCACACAAAGACTTGTTTTTACACTTTAGGAAGCTCCGGAGTCCATTTCCATGCTAAGAGTAGAATCTGTTGAGCACATTATTACATAAGAGTCTGGAGTTTACGACCAGCTGTACTGTATATGAGAGCCAAGCTGAAAAAAGCTAGCTGTGCATTGCATCAATGTGGAAATGTAAATATATAAAGCGATGATCTCCACACAAGTGTGTGAGGCAACTGGAGTGCATGTCCTTTGAAACACCAGATGGTAAAGGTTAAGAATGCTCCCTTGAGTCTGTTTAGGTGTGACTTCCACGATGTATGTACCTGCATTCAGAAAGGGGCGCTACAGTGATTTAGTACGGCGCTAAATAAAATCTTTGGACTTGATTGTTCCAATACGTGTGAGGGCGAGAGACATAAAACGATAGAACCGATTGTACACGTTGACTCTCCCTGAGAATTGGGTAAAAAAATATTTCTCAAAATATAACCTAAAATCCAATCTCCGTCATGCATAACGTTGCGTAAGACTTCTTTCCAGCATATTCCAAAAGCGAGAGCAGCCTCGACAAAGGTTTTATGGACCGTAGCACATCCAGCAGAAGTTCTGTCTTCAATTCAAAGTAGTCAGACTCACATTTGTGATCAAAGTGAAGGTGGATTGTTTTTATATATTTACAGTGGTTGTTTTTTTGACATTTATTATTTTTGTTTTTACGTCTTAGTTTCATGATGAAATTATGATGAATTAGTACGTATAGAAGAAAATCTGGATTGCACAAGTTTTTTTTAGATCAAACTTAAAAACCAAAAAATTCAACTATCTAAAAAATCTGGTGTGCTCGAAAACAAGCAAATACATTTTTGAAATCATGAAATATGTTTAGTTACACATAAAGCTAAAATATCCTGTTGACCAGTGTAATTAGTCATTTTGATTCAACAACAGTACCTTAAAGCTCTAGGTTACATATATTTTGTACCCCAACTTCTTCAGTCAATTTCTGGGAGTTTGTAATGGACATAAATTACATTCTGGGTGTCGTTTTTTTGTTTTGTTAACGAATTTAATTTTTGATATGCTGGTATGACTTCTTCACCCAATTGCAATTTTTGTATAGACATGAAGATATAAGTTCAACCACATCAGAGGATTCAAGAGGACTCCATCTGATTCTTTCTCTTTCTACGTGAGCTGCAGCAGGTGTGCAGAGTCTCAGTATATATGATCACGTGTCAAACTCTATGCCCATGGAGCGAGCAGCTGTTTTCAGTGAAAATACAGAGATAACTTCAAGGCAGTACTTCTCAGAAAAAGAAGAGCAAACACGAGACACATTTTGGGATATAAGACTATTTCAGTATAAAATGCTCAGTTTGAATCAAGTTAAGATCATTCTGTTTGTGTGATTGTAACATTCAGTAAAACCTAATTAGCTATATTACGTCTCATCTTCTTGACATTGTGTTGTGACCATGTGCTTTCTTGTTTCCCCCCCTCTCTGCCAATCAGGACGATGATCTAGCCAGATCCACTTAGGACTGATCTCATTAAGCAGCTCAGTGAAGTGCAGCACGTGGAATACTGAAAGGTTTGCATGCATCTTTGTAGAGACCTGCATTTACTCACATAGAAGCACCATGACCCTTTTTTAAAATGTTATCATAGATACCTATTGGATTACAGGATTTACTTTTTTTTTTATTCCAAGTGTGTAAAAAGTCAACATGGAGTGCATTGGAGAGGTAACGTGTGTCTGATATAAAGCTGTATGAAAGAAGCAAACAATATGGCAAGATTGGGTACAAATAATTAACATGTGAAATAACTACTATCTAAGAACCATGTTTGAAAAGTGAATATAATAATTGTTGAATAGGTTTTGTTTCTATTTGAATTTGTTTCTCATTGGTGTTGACTAACTGTAGCTCCAATAATAACGTTGTTCGGTCATATTGGAGTTCCCACCAAGTGTCAAGATTACACTGGATTTAACCCCCAGTGCGCAGTTATTGTTGAGGTCACAAATGTATATGTGACTTTCTAAAATCCTTCAGAGATGAGTTTTCAATGTCGACTTAAGAAATTAGTTAGTGTTGTGTGGCATCTTTCAAAAGAAAGTTGAGATCTGACGTCAAATCAGGACAAGATTGATACCGTGTAAATGGGATGTTAAGTTAGTTTGTTGACAAATATTCAACTGTATACTCTGCCATTGTATACAGAAAAATGTAGTTAATTTTTCACTTTTGTACTGAATAGAAAAATAAATTAAGAGATTAACATTGTTATGAGAGTAGAAACCAAACAGGCGTGACTTTCCCAATAGGATCCACACAGTCCTTACAGTATGTGCGGTGACCGAGATGCCTATAGTGATAGCAGTACTCTATCGTAAAAAGCTTACCTACTTAAATTAAATGCAGTCGGACTAGACAGTGAGGGCAATGGCAAGTGGCCAGGAGTTTAGTTTCCCTTTATAAACAGGAACACACCGACCAGACACAACAACAATTAAAATCATCCAAATATTAGGCACAGATTTTATCATTATTGTGGCGTGTGCAGTGTAACAAAATATAAAAAATATAAAACAACAAAATATTACTAAATGTATAAAGATCATATTTGGCTATCGTTATGCTGACGAAAATGGTTAGCACGTCTTCCTTCCACGTGTCAGATTTGGATATGGGCTTCGGATTTCCTTTGTGGAGTATGAATGCATCATTTATTATATTATATTATATTATATTATATTATATTATATTATATTATATTATATTATATTATATTATATTATATTATATTATATTATATTATATTATATTATATTATATTATATTATATTATATTATTATTATATTATATTATATATAACGTTTTTTTTTTTTTATGACAGGTGACACTGCAGCTCATGATGGCCGTGGGCACAGCGGTGATCGGCTCCCTCCAGTTTGGCTACAACACTGGAGTCATTAATGCGCCTCAAAATGTGAGTGCCACCCAGTATAAGATGCAAAGCTGGTAACGACCAAAACTCAAAATAATGAAGTGGAGTATTCTTCAAATATTTTTATTTATATATTAACATTACTTTTTGTTGTTGAAAATTTCTGAGAGGAATTTAAATCTGACTGCAAATGTTTAACAAGCTTTCATTCTTCTTGCAAAAGATGTGTTCAGATGTACGCAGTTTGACGCTTGCGCTTTGCGTGCTAATGTGAGTTACTGAGAGGGTTTAACTCAAATTTGAAGTGACATGGAGTAGGTTAATGAGATTATACAGTGCAATGTTGGCATCTTAAAGGATTACGAGGTGGAGTGTTTTTGTTTATCGCGGCATAGTGGCGAGTGGTCTGCACATCTACCTCACAATTCCGAAGTTAGGGAGGGTTTATTTATTTTATTTTATTTTATTTTATTTTATTTTATTTTATTTAAAGATGCAAGGTCATCTCTTATCATGTACATTCCCATATACCATATTCCCAATGAATCCTGAATTTGAATTGTCATCACAATTCCTTAACAGCAAGTTAAGGTCGCACAACGAAATTTGTTTTTGTTTTTTTTTTGCTTTTTGTGTTTCAGACCATTGAAAATTTCTACAATGAGACATGGACCAGCAGGTTTTCTGAGCCCATTTCTCAGAGCACGCTAACAGCTCTGTGGTCCCTCTCAGTGGCCATCTTCTCTGTGGGTGGAATGTTCGGTTCCTTCTCAGTTGGTCTCTTTGTGAACCGCTTTGGCAGGTAGCCCGTTGACACTGACCCAATTTAGAAAAATGTGAATGAAATGGAATGAAATGAATTGTGTTTTTCTGAAGGAGGAATTCCATGCTCATGGCAAATGTGCTCGCCCTTATCTCTGCTTTGCTCATGGGGTTCTCCAAGATGGCTGCCTCATGGGAACTACTCATCACTGGGCGCTTTGTAGTGGGCTTGTATTCTGGCCTGTCCACTGGTTTTGTGCCCATGTACGTGGAGGAAATCTCCCCGACGTCTCTCCGCGGAGCAATGGGCACTCTGCATCAGCTGGGGGTTGTTATCGGCATCCTCTTGGCACAGGTAAAAAACGTTTTCCTCATACAACAACCAAAGCAAACTCCAGCGGTTTTATTCATTTATTGATTTAGCCTGATGTACAAGAGACAAATTGAGGGCAGATTCAGATTTGGCACCAAAGAAACCATTTAGACAAATTTACTTACTGTTTATAATAAAACCCGGTCATAATCCAAATTTTAAAGTACTGTGTACGGTTATTAATTAACTTAAACTGAAAGGGACATTTAGTTCAAGTTTATTGGCTTTTACTTGGAATACAACATTGACAGTTATTGTGGACATAACAGTGTCCCTTACATGTTGCGCAGATTCTGGGCATCGAATCCATCATGGGAAACGATTCCCTCTGGCCACTGTTGTTAGGGTTCACTTTACTGCCAGCCGTTGTGCAGTCCGTCCTGCTGCCCTTCTGCCCGGAGAGCCCGAGATACCTCCTTATCAACTGCAACGAGGAGAGCAAAGCCAACAACGGTGAGACACAAATTACTACTCCAAAAATATATTTGATACAATTTATTTGATACAATCATTTTGCAGTGTTAGTGAAGCTGCGTGGAAGCGCCAACGTAAGCCAGGACATGATGGAGATGAAGGAAGAGAGCCGGCAGATGATGGCGGAGAAAAAAGTGACCATACTGGAGCTCTTGCGCTCTCCCATCTATCGCCAGCCTGTCCTTGTTGCTGTGATGCTGCAGCTCTCCCAGCAGCTGTCGGGGATCAACGCTGTAAGTTGGCCAGCGACTCTTACATTTTCTACTCTGATGATATTTGAATTGATGGCTGTTTGAAACATCAAGCATCAAGTCAGATCCATTTTCAAATTGTAATACCCGTTGCATTAAATAGTGTTTATTTATTCCCAATTGTATATTTTCACCATTTTACTACACTGCTTCCAGTACATGTTTGTGGATGTTTTATATTTTTGTTGTCAATTCTTTTCTTGTTCTCCTCTTTTAGGTGTTCTACTATTCTACTGGAATCTTTGCAAAAGCAGGTGTGTCCCAGCCTGTCTATGCAACCATCGGAGCAGGAGTGGTAAACACAGCCTTCACAGTTGTTTCTGTAAGTAACAAAATAAACAGTTTAGAAAATGTAATAGCTCAAGTTCAGAATGTTGGCGTTTTCTTTTTCTGCAGTTGTTTGTGGTGGAGCGTATTGGGAGAAGGCCACTCCACCTGACTGGTTTAATGGGAATGGCAATTTCAGCGGTTGCTTTAACTCTTGCTATGGCCTTGTTGGTAAGGATATGAAAAACTAGCATTATTTGATATTGTAGTGATTTGGCGTTTGTGAAATGTAGTTGTAACAGTTGTTGTATTCCGACTGAGAGTTGCTGTGTCCCACAGGATCAGTTCAGCTGGATGTCCTATGTGAGCATCATAGCCATCCTAAGCTTTGTAGCCTTTTTTGAAATTGGTCCAGGCCCCATCCCGTGGTTTATTGTGGCAGAACTCTTCAGTCAGGGGCCACGGCCCGCTGCCTTCGCGGTTGCTGGCTTCTCGAACTGGTCTGCCAATTTTGTAATTGGCATGAGCTTTCCCTATGTTGAGGTGAGGTTGTTGTTTTTTTCGTCCTAAAAAGTCAAATAGGTATCACCTTAAATGCAGCTCAGATAACTCGCTCATCTTGATCAGATGATGGCATTCACTCTTTTTCTCATCTCCCTTCAGCAACTCTGTGGGCCCTACGTCTTTGTCATCTTCACTATTTTCCTGCTGGGCTTCTTTGTCTTCACTTACTTCAAGGTGCCCGAAACCAAGGGGCGTACTTTTGATGAGATTTCAGCAGGCTTCCGACAACCGACTGGTCGCGGTGCCGATAAATATTCGGCTTCTGAAGAATTCAACACACTCAGGGGGGATGATCCTGACCTTTGAAAGCTCTTCTCAAATCTTCTACATTGGGGTACACTTTTTAATCCCATTTCATCTGGTTGTTAGGCCCAAGTTTCGATGACTTCTAGTCCATTCACAGACTGTCAAACTGGGTCGAGTCACATGCTCTGTTCCGTTTTTGTGCTTTAAAGGAAGAAGGACTTGTGTTTCACCAATCACGCAGATACATTGTCATCATGTCAATCCCATGAAGCTAAACCCCCTAGCCCTGAAAAGTGCTCAGTGGTTTCATCTCATTTCTGTGTAATTGTTAGTAACTGATAATAAACAAACAGGAATTCATTTGGACACCAGGCAAGACAAATAGTTTGTAAAACGTTTGCTAGCTTTAATAGGTAGCAAAAGTAGTGTTTGCCCACACTAGCACATGGAGTAATGACCATTAAAAACACATTTGACTGCAATTTCAAAAGTGGAGTTAAAAAGCTGAGCTCAGTAAACAGAAATTTAAAACACACAAAAAACACAGTTGGAGTAACATGGCTAAAAGAAATGACTTCATTTTTGCCTTTCTGGCTTAATTCCTAAAAGTACAAAGAAAATGAAATACTGACTGATAATAGTGTGAAGTAAACATTTCCTTTCTAACAGCAGCGTTCCAAAATAGCTTAGGGGTGCTTCTTTTCATCTTTTTATAAAAACAATACAAAAACATGCTATCATCAAAGTGATGATGACACTTGAAGGCATCTTGACTTTGAAGAAGCGTCCAGCTGTTCAAACATGTCATCGATCACCTGCCACAGGCAGTTGTCCAGCGGGAAGTCATTGTCCACCAGATTCACCAGGAAGTAGTTGTCATGAATATACTTGATGATCATCCGAGAGGGTGACTCGTCTTCGTACAGTTTGGCCCACTGTTCGATCCACAAGGCAAAGGCCTCATCCTGAACGAAATAGCAGGACACGCACGTTTCAGGCAACATGACACATTAGTGCAGTTCACACAAATGTCTGACGCAGCTCACCTTCCAGAACATAAAGCTGACCGGGTCCACAATGGTGGGCTGAACAATCTCCCTGCCGGGAAATATCCCCCACGTGACAGCATTGGGTTGCATGTCGGGAGCGTTGGTAAGGTTACGGCCCTTTGCGTACAATAAAAGGTTACGCATTGACGGAGACAAATCGGGAGGAGCACGGCTTCCTGTTCAAACTTACGTGCACGTTAACAATGTGGTAGTTGACGCGGGGTTCGTACTTCTTCAGGACTTCGAGGAGAGCGGACACATTTTCGCTGGAGGTGAAGAACTCCAGATAGGCCTGTCGGATCGAAATTATTGAGGCGACACACTAAGATGACCTAGCTAAGCGACACCGTTTCATGCAGAAAAGCGGTCGTACTTTCTGAAAGACGTAGCCGCCGGGAGGGCCCCAGCCCACTATTGGGTCTGTGGAGGGTTTGCCGTTGATGTTGGGCTGAGAGTTGATGGTGAGAACGCCTCGTCTGTTGACTTTCTCGAGTTCATCCTTCAGCAGATTGGTTTCCTGGGCCAGTGGCTCATCGTTCCATGGCAAGCACATCACCTGACAAAGAGGAACGCTTAGCACGTGAAGCATAATTACAGAGTCCTGTGATATTTCTTACTCGTCGAGGTACCACTGGCCTTGCTGCAAAGGTATCTACCTACCTTGTGCCCGTTGCAATTGGGCTGGGCTGTGATGTAGCAGGTGAAGACCTCATAGACACTCCCCTCATTCTTTAGCTCCTCTCCCCACATCTCCAGCAGGGCATCTTTGGATGACTTGCTCTTCAAGTAGAACAAGTAGTAGTCATTTAACTCGCCAAATGCTGGAGATGAGGAGTTACCCCTGGTAGGAAAATCAACGACAGATACATGACCTTTCAACTATTCAATGTTTTACTTTTCATTGAAAGCCTTAATGTCTTACCATCTGCCATTTGGGAATTCATCCCAATCCTGGGTTCTGTATATGTAGCTCTTGGGCCTGGATGCCCAGAAGATGGGTCGCACGTCCTCGACCTTTCGCTTGGGATGCGCACTCACCGCCCAGGGAAGTGGCCGTCTGACAAAGAAAACAAGCTCCTCGTTGGAAAACAGTGCAGGCTATGCAAAACTTGCGACATTTGTGTTGTGTGATAAATGTACGCATACATATGAGATGCACGTTTATGTCTGAAAAGCACTGAATAGATTATTAAGTTTGATTGATTGATTTTACAGTGGCCTTTTATTATGGGCAGCCTAACGTAAAGTACCATAAATATCTTGACTTGTCACACTATTGACACAATACACCAACACATCTTAAGGCCAATTTCTATTTTTGTCCAGTATGTTTGGCAGCCACTTGGATCCCTCACCTCGGGTCTTCTATCCACAGGCCGAGCTGCCGGAGCACTTCCATGGTGGCGACTTCTCGATTTAGGGTGTAGAAGTGCAGCCCGGGCACCTTGCCACTTTGCAGCAACACTTTGCACATCTCCACCGCTAGTTGGATTCCATAGTTGCGAATGGCCGCGTCATTGTCTTTGATGGGCTCAATGACTTCCATGATCTCCTCTGGCACCTCCAGTTTTGAGAGCTTGACAAGCTGACGCAGAGACTGGTAGCCCTGCAGGCAAACACACTTACATTATGTTGCACTTTCTAACTAAAAAGTCTGATACTAAGTAATCACCATGTTACCTGAATGGGGAAGATCCCAGGAAGGATGGGACACGTGATCCCAATTGCCCGGCAGTCATCAAGAAATTTAAGGTAGGTTTCTGCCCTAAAAAAGAGCTGCGTGATGACAAAGTTGGCTCCGGCGGCCACCTTCTCCTTCAGGTGTCGCAGATCTACCTCATAGCTTTCGGCTTCGGGGTGGCCGGTGGGGTAACCTGTGACGCAAACGAACGTTGTCAGCAATGAGTGGTGGAAATCAAGCTGCGTGGTATGTAACACCATTTTACCTGCTACACATATGTCAAAGTAGTCATCAAACTCTGATCGGATGTGTTTAACAAGGTCGCCGGCATAGTTAAAGCAACCTTCCTCGTCATCCCAGTCTGCACCCATCGGATCTATGGATTTATCACATTTTAAACAAAATACTGCAGCGTATTCCTGCAGAACCACAAGGCAAAATCAATGACTCAATGCTACCTCCTCTTAAAGCCATGATGTTTTTCAGGCCCAGGTGCTTGGCTTTGGCCAGGTAGGCCGTGATCTTGTCTTTGCCCTGGCTGCAGCACGTTAGGTGGAGGACGGTCTCCAGGCCACAATAGTTGACTGCCGTGCTGGCAATCATCATGGACGACGTCTCCTTGTCTGAACCCGGATCTCCAGCAGGATGCCACGTAATGTCGATGAAAAGTGGCCCCCCGGAGCCCATACGGTCAAATCTGAAGACACAATCCCAAACGTCAATCCGATTCGTCATATGCAAAGTGCTAAGTGACACGCGTACCTCGAAATGAGATTGACTGCACCGGGGGCTGTCCGAGGGGGAAAGAATTCTAGAGAGAACCAGTGGTCCCCGGACTCGATCCTCCTCCTCATCTTGTCCCGCAGCCTGTCTGAACGATCCGCGTCCAACACTGGCGTGGAACACCGGGAGCTCTCCTTGGAGCTCTCCCCGCCACTGGTGCCCGCACCGCTGGAGTCACTCTTGCATGACTGCCAGGTCCCATCGGCTTGTGGAACCTGGTTCACCATGATTGGAAATTACTCTAAAATAAGACAAAGGTACAGAAAGGCAGTCACATACAGGTCAAGGTTGTGAACAGCGCACAATGACTATGCTCTACTTACTGTTTTTCAATTGATTGTTTTCAGTGGTCGAAAGTAGAATTTTAAGATATTATGTCTGTATTTTGATTGAGTATTTTTCTGACTACTTTTTACTTTTATGCCCTGCACTTGAGAAAATATTTGAATATTTCTGTACATTCTATTACATTCTTTCTCAAAATAAATTGGTTACTCTTACAGACCTTTGCAGAAAAGACATTAATAGAGCAAAGTCAACTGTGGTTGGGATCTTGATTAATTGAAATCTTGGGTGGAGAATTAAAAACAAATACATAAATAAGATAAAAGCAGTGGAATGGAGGATAATGAACCAGGGATCATTAATGACACACCAGAGCCGGTAAATCAAGATTCCCAAAACGACGACGACCTTATTAAGGGGATTTATTTGATGTTGGTCCCGAGAGTGATTCAAGTTTTGTTTTAAAACCACCAGCTTCTGAAATGAAAAAAATCTCAGTTGTAATCTTATGAAACGCAGTTAAAAATAATTTTTGCAGTTATCAATAGCATATTGACACTCATATGAACACTATGCAAGTTTTTTGTTGTTTGAAGTTATCAAAATTGGTATTTCTTGGCATGGCGCATTTTTTACTTTTACTTAGGAAAAGGGGGTTAACCGTTTTTTCTAATTTTGTTTTTCTACTTTTATTTGTCTTTTTTAAAACGAGAATGAGTATTTCTACAAGTAACGTGTGGAAGTACTTTCTCTGATCGTTTTATATTTTATACCCAAGAAGCATCTTTCCTCCAAATATCGTTTCGGTTTTGACTTCAGCGTGCTGTTTCGACTTACATCCAAACCCGTGTAGGTACGAAACTCCATCGTAAACAGAAGACCTCCGACCGTATTTAACCCCATCCCAACTTTCGTTTTCAAAACAGCAAAGTGTAACGAAACAAATTGAAAAGCAAATATTAGCGAGTAACAAACGCAGACTGATCTTTTTTTTAATACGAAACACGAGCAAGCATTCCAACTCCAAATTCCGCCCGTCTGCGTTCGTTAGCTTCTTTGTAACGGAGGGTGGAGATAAATTACGAACGGAGAGAGACAGGATCATTATTTAGGCACTCGGTTGGGCGCATAACACCGTGGACCATTACCTAGTTGCAACGGGAGACGTAATTAAAGTTTATTTGAATGTGTTAGCTAGTTGCAACGGGAGACATAATTAAAGTTTATTTGAATGTGTTAGCAGCAGCTCCTAGTGGAGCAGAGCTAGCAACCTGACACCACTGAGCGTGAACATAAAAATAATTCCACGTGCTATACCATTTTACAGGCTAAGCCTAGCATATTATAAAAGCGTAAGTCAAAGTGGTTAGTTCTCACTTTTTTTTCCAGTCGCACCGCTTTGAATCGCCGGTGTTCCAGGATTGCCACAAAATTAGTGGGTGGGCAAAAGCGGCGACAGCGTGGAGGTACGGAGGTAGTCCAATCTATGACATGAGTTGTCCACCAGGTGACGCTGTAGGCTTGACGACGCATTCATGTTCTTCTGGTAAAGTCGGAAATGGACGCAAACGTTTAGACGAGGTCAATTTAAGTTCACTTGTTTTTGTATTGCATTTGTATTTTTTACTTGTATTTTATACCCTTAAACTTCTGTGAATAAAATAAAATGGAAAGTTCAGAGCATCAGTGACCCTATGCTCTATATTGATAATTCTTAGAGCCACATTTTCCATTTAAGTATAAAAGAATCCCAAATGTTTTGATAGAGTAACAGCTCTCCATTTTTAATATAAGTTATCTACTTAATAGGTACATTTGTGGACAGTTTCTTCATCGAATTGATAAAGGCTAACGATATTTTATTCAAATCACGGTTAATTATTACATAATAGAGTAATGATTTGATCATGTTTTCTTTAATACGTTTGGAAACTGTTATTGACATATATTTTTTCAATCATTTAATGGAATATTAATATAATTAATTGATTTTGCCACTTTTAGTCCTCCCCATAATGTAAGTGTGCCCCCCCCCACCCCACACGGATCATAGGAAAACTAGATTTTACTGATGGTTCATGTCTTTTTGACATGAACACAACTTTTTTTTTCTTTTTAAATAGGCTCGTTTTAGTGCAAATCGTCCATACGATACACACAACGAGCCCCCGTCTTTTCTGATATTTTCAGCGTTTTCCTGTAGGCATTGAACGCATCATGACACAACAACGAAGATGGCGTGTTGTGGGAACTGTTTCGGGTGTAGTCGTTGTAATGAAGAGGAGACGCGCACGCCAGAGGAGCTGGTAGGGTGATGCAATTCTGTAGCACTGTGGGTGTATATTCACATTTTTCTCATTTGACTTGTATGCTTTCAAATTAGTCCAAACTCTGTGTTGAGATGAGTTGTTCGCTGCAGCTCAATGCTTCCCCAATGTGTTATTACCATCCAATATAACTTAAGTAATCAGCCTCAACGATCGTAGTCATTTGGTTGCAGAGTAATTTTGCCAAGTTGCAAAACTGTTTTCACAATTACCCAGTACTGAATTCATCACGGTTCAAAGAACGCGGTCATTGTGCAGCATCATTGGGTGGGTGCTGAAAAGGCAGGCAGATTGATGCGTTTGTGTGCACGTTGTTAAATTCATGCTTATCTTATACAAGTGACAGCCGCATCGGTCAAAATATTAAACCCTCCTCCCCCCAAAAAAACAATATATTTTGCTGTTGTTGCAGACAATTCTTGGAGAGACTCGAGATGAAGAAGATGAGATTCTGCCAAGGAAGGACTATGAGGTAAAATAATGAAAACCATTAGGTTTAGTTTAAAAGTTGTCAAACGCACCTCTTCCAATAAGGTGCCCCCGGCTTCCCGGTAACGGGTTTGTCTTAGCCGGGTTCGGAGATTCGTCCGTAATCTAACCACCCGAGTTAAATTAACTCCACCGGAATCAATCTAATTTCTGTACGACGCCAATCCCTCTCAAGTCACCCGAAGCTCGAGCCAAGTAACTCAATTCGAGGCAAGACTTCGAAGTGACCGCATCGTATTGATGGCTCCCCGCTACTGTTTGAAGTTCTTATTATGTTACGGATATTTTTAGATGTCTTTGTTAAGACCTCAGGGATTCGTTTGTATAGCGCACCCAAGCACTAGTTTTGCCGAAGTAAATGTTGATATGGGTCCGTTCTACTTGGTCACTCAAGCAGCGAGCCGACCAACTTGTTTATTCGAAAGCGAATCGAATTAATAAAAGTGTGACAATAATAGCATTTCAGAAGAAATTTATTTTAGAAGTAAGATCGAATTGATCACTCGACTTTGCTTCCACCAAAAATTAATTAATTTAAGCAAAGTCGAGTGATCAATTCGATCTTACTTCTAAAATCCAATTTAGAGAAACAGGCTGGCCTCGAGGGGACCGGCGACCCGATGGCAATCCCCCCCCCTCGCTAAAATACAGAAAAGTCGTTCCCCTCACCTAGTTCCTCCTGCAAAGTTGTTAAGTTAATTTCAGACCAGCGATCCTGCGTCTCACACAAAGATCCCGGGACTTTGGAAAAAATCTTGAAACTCCCTCGGGCTTCTTCACGTATGAGCGCTCTTTGGGGGAAAAAACCCCGTAGCTGCCCCTGCAGGACTTTTTATAGACTTGTCTGGTACCTATATCCTCTCTATAGGGTAAGACCGCCTAGTTTCCCACGCCCTTATAGGATTTGGTCAGTTTTTTCCCACGTCCCTATAGGGGTAAGACTTGGTCAGTTTTCCCACGCTCGTACACCTGCTGCCTTCCAGCAGCTGTTTCCGCCCTGACCACGCATTACTTTCCACCAAATGTACAGCTAGCCCCCGGTAAAACCTTTCACTTCCTCTTTTCTTCACTTCCAGTTTCATGGGAATAATTTTTTAAAGTTACCCTTCAATTAACTCTGAAATAAAAATCCAAACCTTTGATCTATTTCTTTAAACAATTTATGTCACGCCACTATTCTCATCGTGACGGGTCCCTTGATCGAATTGACTAACAATACTGCTTTAAGCTGTTACAGAATACATTTTTAGCCAAGAAAAGAAATCAAAAAGTAAAAATCACATTTGTGCTTCTCCAAACAATTTATGTCACGACACTATTCTCATAGTGACGGACGGGTTCCTTGATCGAATTGACTAGCAATATTGCTTTAAGCTGTTACAGAATACATTTTTAGCCAAGCAAAGAAATCAAAAAGTAAAAATCACATTTGTGCGTCCATGCGTGACTCACAATCCGACACCGTGTTCCTGTTTTATTTCTATTTTAACTTGCTTAGCTTATTTTGGCCCCTTTTTTGGTCTCATGTTTCGGTCTGGCGTCATCTTTTGGACAAATTTGGAATTTCAGCTCTGCCAATTTATTCCTGTGAACAATCCATATTTTACCATTTGCACCATCTCTTCCCTCCATGTTACATGACAAAGTGCAGTTTATGTGTCATCATCTGAGAGTAACCTTTTTGATCAAACAGAGTCTGGATTATGACCGATGTGTCAGTGAACCCTATGTGGAAGTTTTGGAGGGGATGGACAACAAGGTAAGCAAAGATAGCATAGACGTGACGGGTGTTTATGTACATGTGTTCTAAATCAGAGGATTTATCCATTTATTATAAAATCATATTGCTGAAATCAGATTTAATATCGGTGTCGTGTCACACAGATGGGAATTGCTCAGGAGCTCGCAAAATATTTTAAAGGGAAATTTGCATCATGTGTGCATTCGACCTGCACAATTCTGATTTTCATGTTACTTAACAATAAGGTACAGTATTGTGATTATAATGAGAAATGACAGTATGTGTTTTTTTTCCCCCAACAGAAAGCAAAAAAGTATGAAGCGCTGCGATGGGTGATGGTGTTTGCGATTGGAGCATCTGTTGGATTGGTATGTACTTCCCGAGTTTCCTCCTCTTCTTTCTGCTTTTAAACATAGGCCTGATTACTCTCAAATGTTTCCATCCTCTCTTTTCTTTTAGCTGGGGCTATTTGTGGATTACTTTGTACGCTTCTTCACCAAACTCAAGTTTACTTTGGTTGGTTATTGTATCCTTTAGAAAGCCTGCAATTTCCTCTTCAGCACCCATTGAATTTCAGAAGTGATTTTGCGTTTCGCATTACTCAGAATTTACCATGTGATGGCTACTGTCAATTTAATTTGTGATTTTTTTTTCACTTTCTGGTAATCAATCTACATGTTGTAGTTTTCACATGCTGTTGTTATCACAAATAGTGTCATCAATGTTCATTCTTCCAGCCAGGACAACTAGTGGTTGTGTCTGACACACGTTGTGCCAATCACAGCATGGAAGTCTTTGTACCTTAATTTGAAGTCTTCAGCTGTCGAGGAGTGCAGTGAGAAAGGCTGCCTCCCTCTGTCACTACTGGAGCTCCTGGCATTCAACATGACCTTCATCTTTATTGCCAGTGTGCTCGTCCTCATCGAGGTGAGAAAGTGCACTTCTGCAACATGCCGGATATAGATTTGCTGACCTTGCATGTTTTAGTTTTTGCAGTGTTATAGCTTTTGGTCTATTAACAATTACTTTGCTTTGTTGGACTGGTCAAATGTTGAGAAAGAAAAATTGTCAATATATGTAAAATAGCCGTTTTGGAATAGTTAGTGCAACCTACCATGTAGCTTTACATTCTAATAGTAATCGAATATCGAATCTCTGTTGTTTTTCAGCCCTTAGCTGCAGGCTCGGGGATTCCCGAAATCAAAAGTTACTTGAACGGAGTGAAGATCCCTGGCATCGTCCGGCTACAAACATTTCTCTGCAAAGCTGTTGGAGTTCTGTTTAGTGTCGCTGGAGGTAAACTGTGATGATGAATTTGTTGCTTTTCAATGCTATTACACGTATCAAGTCATAAGGGAAATGCATGAGGGTATTTTTCATTTGAATGAGTTGTTGATGTGCTTGAAATGTCAAACTCATCTTCCGAAGATGTTCTTCCGCCTTAACTAAAACCAAATTCTTGTGGGATAAAACAGACCAAGGGAAATAACATATTTTTCCACGTGCTTTTGGGAGATGTTATCAAAAAAATTGAAGCAGGCATAAAGTTATTTTTCTTATATAAAAGCTTTTATCTTTCCACATAAACAGATTGACATACTGTATTAGAGATGGATGTCACATGTCACACATGTGGTATTTGTCACTAATTCCTACAGCTCTCCTAAAGTTGCTCTACTTTCCTTTTTTTCTCTTTGCCTCTTATCATGGCGCTCGTCCAACTTTACTTGTCTCACTTGTGAGCCTGAACAGGATTGAGCAGTATAGAAAATTGATAGATGGATATCCTGTTCTTGTAAATGCAAATTCCACAAGATTATCTTAACTTTGTTGGGGGTAAATATTGAAATAACTACTTATCTTTACTTGCCACAGTTAGAAGATAACACTAGTTTAGTTCCCATCTCACAAGGCTTTTATATTTTTTTCCTCTGCAGAATTGCACAGTTATCATTTCACATACTTGATTTAGTTACATTTAGCATGTTGAGATTATCGCCCCAGGTTTGACACAAAGTTTCCATTTGTTTAAGTTTGACTTTTTCCGTTGTGTCCTTTCAGGTCTTTTTGTAGGCAAAGAAGGTCCGATGATACACAGCGGAGCCATTGTAGGAGCTGGCCTTCCTCAGGTACATAAAGTCAATATTTACAATCTTACAAATAGTTAAAGTCAATATTTAAATCAATATTTACGAGTGTTTAACTATTGTTAGACATTTAAGATTTGGTGTTACAGTGTTGTTAACAATAGAAACAAAAATATGTCCTGGTAGAAATTCACTTTAGTGAGGAACAAGAGCATCTAAAATCTTACTGTGACATTACTGTGACAAAACTATCACATGTCTCGCTTTGAAAATGGATCCTGTCTTTCTTTTTTTTTAAGTTGTTGCTTTGACTGTCGTTCTGGTTTGAGTGCTGCTATCAAATCTATTGTGCTTCTCAGTTTCAGAGCATCACTTTTAAGAGAATCAAATTCAATTTTCCCTTCTTCCGGAGTGACAGGTACGATTACGATGCACAATCTTATAGCACTGTCCATTTTGTTAGTGCCTACAAAATGTCATTTTTGTCCTTCATTAGGGACAAGCGAGACTTTGTGTCAGCTGGTGCTGCTGCCGGAGTAGCCGCTGCCTTTGGCGCTCCCATCGGGGGGACCCTGTTCAGCCTGGAGGAGGGCTCCTCTTTCTGGAACCAGGCCCTCACCTGGAAAGTGGTAGGTCCTGCGCTACCCACATTGAAATATATATATTTTTAAAATACAGCTGGTAAATAGGAGTACTACTTCTTTAAAATGTTGTCTTCCAGCTCTTTTGCTCAATGTCTGCTACGTTCACCCTCAACTTTTTCCGTTCGGGGATCAACTTCAACAAGTGGGGCTCCTTTCAGCTGCCTGGCCTGCTCAACTTTGGAGAGTTTAAGGTAAGAATGTATAACTCGCTAAATAGTCCCTAATTCAATTTTTCAAGGCGATGCAAGAGCGACTTGCGGTTTACAAGTTCAAACTAAATGATATTAGCACGTACATCACTGTACTGCTGTTATTTTAATGTGAAGAAAATAAAATTCTACCAGATTCAAATCCATCTTACTCGCCAGTGTTCAGATGGAGACAAAAACTGCCACTTGTGGACTGCAGTGGACCTGGCCTTCTTTGTCTTGATGGGGATCGTGGGTGGGCTGCTGGGAGCGCTCTTCAACTGCATGAACAAAAACCTCGCCAAGTATCGCATGAGACACATCCAACCGAAGGCCAGATTTATCAGGTAACGCCTTTCCACACGGGACTCCATCTTTTCCAAAGGATGCCTTTTTATTGAAGCATGTTGTTACCGCGGTTTCTTTGTACTCATAGGGTTTTAGAGAGCCTACTCGTTGCCATGGTGACAACAGTGGTGGTTTTTGCCGCGTCCATGTTGTTGGGCGAATGCAGGGACTTGTACTCTCCTCCAACACATAACACCACAGTAAGCAGCTTCTCGTTTCTCTAACTTTATCTTCATTTATTTGAACGTCGCTAAAAATGACAACGCAATCTTTATGGCTGGGGGTTTTTCTCCTATGAACTCATTTTCTTTTAGCTTTCTGTCGGTGAGGACATCAACTCAACCATCCGCCAGTACTTCTGCTCCAACAAGACGTATAACGACATGGCCACGTTGTTTTTCAACCCGCAGGAGGCTGCCATCCACCAGCTTTTCCACCAGGATGGTGAGATGGGAACTTGGGAACACTGAGGCCAAACGCAAATCATTTTCATTTTGATAAAGCATTACTGAATCGTAGTCAGTGATTCCGTATTAGAAACATGTTCCTCCATTTTTTCGTTACTGTAACAGCTAATCTAACGCGTTACTTTTCTCAGTGTTGTTTGCTTTCCGTCTAATCATTCAGGTACTTTCAGCCCGGTGACTCTGTCGGTGTTCTTTCTGCTTTACTTCCTGTTGGCCTGTTGGACCTACGGCGTGTCAGTACCCAGCGGTCTCTTTGTCCCGTCACTGCTATGCGGGGCCGCCTTTGGACGATTGGTTGCCAACATCCTTAAAGTGTAAATATAAAATGTCTTTCTCATGCCACTGACGACCTCGATTCTGATTGCCGTGATTGTTTCTATCAATGGCAGGAAACTGGGAATGGACATCTACGCCGGTACCTTTGCTCTCATTGGAGCTGCTGCATTCCTCGGAGGCGTTGTCAGAATGACCATCAGCCTTACTGTCATCCTCATTGAATCCACCAATGAAATCACATATGGACTCCCTATTATGATCACCCTCATGGTATGCAATATTCAGAAAGTACACACATTTTCTCTTGGATGTCATTCTTCCTCTCTTTATCTTTACCAGGTTGCAAAATGGACCGGGGATTTATTCAACAAGGGCATCTATGACATTCACATCCAGCTGAGAGGAGTTCCACTTCTGGAGTGGGAGACTGAGGTTGAGCTGGACAAGTAAGTTGTTTTCAATAAAGCGATTTCTTCACCACTTCACCAATTTATGGTATCATTTCATCAAAGAGATTAGTGAAATTGTTTTTGAAACTAGTTATTCACCAATATCCCCACTAGGTGTCGCAAACATTCTACAACTGCAGAAAATTGTTTAGTTGTAATTCAACAGCAAACAATAACATTGAATAAAAATGTATTAATAGCGCATTTCTAAAATCGAATCTAAAAAAACAGTAGATTAACTATTCAACCAACATCTTAACAACTGTTCAATACAATAAAGGTAAATTGAGTAGAAATGATGAAAACTGTCAAAACCATAAATGCATATCCTGAGTGCTTGTTTCTGTTGCCACATCCACCTCAGGCTCACCGCCAGCGATATAATGGAGCCCAACTTGACCTACGTGTACCCCCACACCCGGGTGCAATCTCTAGTCAGCATCCTGCGCACCACCATTTACCACGCCTTCCCCGTGGTCACTGAAAACCGCCCAAACGAGCAGGACTTCATGAAGGGCAACATCCTCGTCAGCAACAACATCCACTTCAAGGTACTTCCTGTTGAACTTAGGCAATTCTGATATTCCGAATAAAGATGAAGCATGCATATAAATTAGGTAATCATAATCCAGCACTGTTAATAAAGTGCTCTGCACCAACCTTTTGTTTTTATACGATACATTGTTAGTTTTGGGGGATCATATTTCATTCAACATACATGTTTCTATCCACATTTGGAACAGGCCTGGTTTCAGTGTGAAGATGTGCAATTTCAAGTGTTTCTGTTTTCTACGCTGCCTTAATGCTTTTCCGAATTTTGACTCTCAAACACGACTGTTAAATAAGACTGCAATGTCAACAAGAAGTTGGGGAAAAATAATAAAAATATGTCGAGCGATTTTTCATAATGGCTCTAATTGAAACATCTCCAGTAGGGCAGTATTAATTGTACGTCATTGGAATAAATGTATGAGTTTAATCAATAGGATGGTCAATGAAGTTCTGCCCTCATCTGTCTGCCATGTAGAAATCCAGCGTTGTATCACGCGCAAGTGAGCAAAGACGGCGCTGCCAATCCATGAAGTCGTACCCCTCCAGTGAACTCAGAAACGTTTGTGATGAGCAACGAGCTGCTGTGGAGCCAGCGGAGGAGGGGGAAGACCTCCTGCAGCAGATGTTGGAGAGGAGGTAGGACACCATTTTACCTTTGAAAATGTAAATCATTACACACAAAAAGTTGGATATTAGGCTTCCTGGTGCAATCTGAAATGCACTATAATTTTTAGACCACAGTATTAGCACATTTGCAGCACCAGCACCAGGTAGGTATTAGTGGTGGTGCTCCAGAGAACTTTAGATCTTATTTGACAGGCAAGACATTTTGTGTAACCTCAGTCACTCTGAATCCCATTCTACTGCACTGTCCTATGGTGTTCCACAGGGTTCAATTTTGGGGCCCCTTCTGTTTTTATTGCATTGGCTGACCTTGAGAAAACCATATATGCAATTTTTTAGAATATTAAATGCTGGAGAGCTTAACTGCGACTAGACATATTGCTGGTGGTGCTATAGTTCCATTCCCCGAATCCTTATTTACTTACATATACTTATTGTTGTGTTTCAATTGTTTCAATATATTGCTAACACTAATAACTGTGTGTCATGTTCAGGCATATGCCCTACCCCAACTTGTGCCCAGACCAGTCCCCCAGTGAGGAGTGGACAATGGAGGAGCGTTTTAGGCCGCTCACCTTCCACGGCCTCATTCTGCGCTCTCAGCTGGTCAATCTGCTCATGAGAGGCGTGTGTTATGCTGAGAATCAGCCGGTCAGTGGCACAAATGTTCACACATCAAGAATCTGTTGAAATGCAAAGCATCCATGATATGTGGTCATCCCTAACCACGCGTTCCATGTATTATGCATCCGTTGGGTTTTCCAAGTTAAATCTGAACCGCATTCTGAAATCCTGCAATTACTTCTTTCTCAACCAGGACAATGCTGTGGTCTTTCTTATAATTAAATGCCATGTCTTGTCAGAGTGCCACGCAACCCAGATTGACATATGCAGAGATGACTGAAGATTATCCCCGTTTCCCTGATATCCACGACTTGGACCTGACCCAGCTTAGTCCCCGCATGATTGTGGTATAGCCCGTTCGGCCAAAGACCATCTTCAAAAATGGTTATATTAAATAATAGTGTTGATTTAACAAAGCATCAAATGTTCTCAATTTTTACAGGACATCACTCCTTACATGAACCCGTGTCCCTATACTGTGTCACCAAACACCCGCATCTCCCAAGTATTCAACCTGTTCCGAACAATGGGACTACGGCATTTACCCGTGGTCAACGCCGTAGGAGAAGTAAGTCGTAATCTGTTGTTGTTACTGAAGTATTAAGCCTTTGTCTTCTTTGCACTAACTTGTGTATTTTGTGTATCTTCCTTCTAATTCAGATTGTTGGGATCATCACGAGACATAATTTGACTCATGAATTCCTTGTGGCCAAACTGCGACAGCACTACATCACAATTTGATTGGACCAGTTTCATTTCGCATCCTTAACTGACCACCATTCCATGCTTGTTGATGTAAATTATGTTCTATTTTTTTAATCCCTATTGTGTTTTAACTACTGTATATGTTTGTAAACCACTTTTATTATATTGTCTTATTGCTTTGCATTATTAAAGCTGTTAAAATGCTGCATTTGTGAGCTGACTCCTGTTTTTGCTATGATATATATATATGAGATATGATATATGATACAAACACCTTTTGTGGTTTAGCGAACATTTATCGCCTATTTTATTTTAGATCAAAAGATGGACTATCTTATGTAAAATGTCATTTTCTAATTTCTATACTAATTATTTTGGGGGGGTTAACAAACACAAATAATTTTCCCAAAAACACTTATAAACATTCAATGAAAAAAATCTGTGAATGTTAAACCACAGGTGCCAAATTGCAAATATATAGGGCTCAACTGTACTAGTTTGAAATTGTAATTTCACCAATCACCACTAGATGGCAGGTATGTCTTACACTAGGTCTCATATTGCTACTCCACAATTTGTGTGAAATATTGCGTTTTAAAAAACTACAGGTCTTCAGGACTGTCTCAGAAAATTAGAATATTGTGATAAAGTTCTTTATTTTCTGTAATACGATTTAAAAAATACATTCCAGAATGTATGACATTTTTGTTTTTTTCACTACAAATCAACTGAAATATTGCAAGCCTTTTATTATTTTAATATTGCTGATTATGGCATACATCTTAAGAAAACTCAAATATCCTATCTCAAAATATTAGAATATCATGAAAAAGTATACTAGTAGGGTATTCAACTAATCACTTGAGTTGTCTAATTAACTCGAAACACCTGCAAGGGTTTCCTGAGCCTTGAAAAACACTCAGCTTGGTTCAGTAAACTAAATCACAAGTATGCTTAAGACTGCTGATCTGGTTGCTGTCCAGAGGACCATCATTGAAACCCTCCATCAGGAGGGTAAGGTGGTGACAAATTGAGGCAACTATTTGAGAAAATCTTTTGTTACTCATGACAAACATGATTATCATATAGTTGTGGTGTTGAACTGTTTTAACTGGATGTTTTAATGTTTTTTTGTTCATACTAGAAGTGATGTTGGGGATGGGGACCTTCACAGCCTGAGGTCAAGCCATTGATAACCATCTGAACACAGAGGGAGGCCAGTTGCAGGCAAGAGGTTGCTAAAGAGATTTTAATGACTCACAGTAAGTCATGTCTGAGACATCTGTGCTTTGTTCTTTTCCTATGAGACTGTTTTGTTCTTTGGATGGTGTGTGTCTTTTTTTTTTTTTTTTTTTTCACTGTATTGCATCCTTGGCTATCTTGCACGCTGTAGATACCAATGTCCAACTTTTTCAAGCAAAATGTATTTATGTACTGTACACCTGCATAGGAAAATGAAATTGTACACACAAAGGGACCCTTTGCGGGCAAATGGGAAATTACAGGGGTGAGAAGTGCACAATGGGAGGAAGTGCAATTCGGCTGTGCTTCAGAGCACTCACCTCCGCATTGAAAAACATCATGACAAGAGCCATTAGTTTGTTTTTAATAGACTAAGTGCTGACAACCGTGCATAATGAACAGAATGTTTTGGGCCTGTGATTGACACTAATAAAAGTACCTTTTAACGGAACTGAATCCAATTGATTTGTGTAGTCCATTAAACTGTGAATTATGTAGATTTCAATGTACAACATAGAATTTGAGCCCAATACAGCAAGGATCATTTGAGCTGCTGGTGAAAGTAATACCAGTTGAAATGTGCAGTTGTGTGCTTCATTAGCAATTATAATTTTGTTTGAAGAATAGCAACTCTGAAGCTTCCTCTCGAGCACCATACCTCACTTTAAAGTCCATGTAAAGTGAAAATAACTTTGTTCTGAATTTGACTCACCCAAGAAAAGAGTATTGACTGGCAGTTTAAAACCAAAAAAATCACATCTAGTTAATAAAACCAGGCTTTCAAATCATGAAAAAGTGACCATGGTTAAACATGGTGGGTGTGTCCGCTGAAACCATCTAACTGTCCAACAGTTCAATCCCTGGGACAAACAATAAAACATTTCATTTTATTCACAATGGGTTAAGTCTAATATATAACCCAGAGAGAGATTTCGGATGACATTGAAATGTAAATACGAAAAAAAAACCCGAATTGAGGTTTATTTAGGTAATGCACGTTAAAAATAACATGAGCTAATGCTAAATATATGCAACAACATCCCTGCTGTGTGAAAATAACCTTATCTGTGTAAAGGTGCCACTGGAAGGGTCACATGTGCTATGCTGGTCTTTCCAGTGCATGATGTAATGGCATGAAGCATGGGATCAGTCCATGACAAGAATAGATAAGACGGCTGATGAATGCCATGAATGAATTTACTTAGCCTCAGCCAAGTGCAAGGTGTAAAACTTCACAAGATTTCACATTTCAGACTGACTTTAATACATTATTAATTTAGAGCAAAAACAAAATGAGGAAATCAAATGTGCTTTTATGTATCCTTCAAAACTTGTGCCCTGCTTAATCAACATTATGATCGTTTATGATTGCAATAAAACCATTTCTGTTTAAAGCACTGAACTGCACAAAAAAAATTAACTATGCTTAATCAAACAACTTTAAAACGCCATTGGAAAGCTTGAGCGCCTTTCATTTATTCATTTAATGCCTCAATGTGGCATTAATAAAAAATATCTTGCGTTTCTTCCAGCAGGGTATTTGTGGGTGTTGCTGCATCCGTGATGACAGCAGATGAGCTTTCGCTACTTTGTCCTCATTTATCATGTGTGACATTCTCCACAGGCACCAGCCAGCGCAAACACGCTAGCAAAATAGGGTCAGCGAATGTGACCTCGCCATCAATGGTGAATGGTGAGGTGGCGCCAACAAACTGATTCGAAGCAATTATTTTGTAGCTTCACCCCCCCTCGCAAAAGGTTTAGGTATCACCAAATACGGCGGACAGAAAAACCATCAGCAGCGGTGGTGGCCCATTCATAAAAAGAAAATAGTAATTAACTTTTGGGGGAGCCCATGAGCCGAAGCTCTGACATAATTGTGACATTTACTTGTCCCACCCCTTTCAGGCTTCCCCACCTGATGTCAGCAAGCTGTTGTTTAAATGATGGGGAGCTCAAGCTCTCATTAAGGTCCTTAATGGAGGGGAACCAATGAGTGACAGTTAAGCGGTTTAAATGTCAGTCAGGAAAACATTTTATAAGGCAATAAGAGTAAATATAAAACAACAACAACAAACAAAACGGACTAAAATAGCAACGCAACTCCACATAGGTGCATTCAAATTCTTAATCTAATTCTTAATTCTGAGTTTGACATTCTTTGTCAGTTCCTCATCCAATGATTCATTGATGGAAAAACAGTTTCCCCCACGAAAATATTATGCAATCAGCTTCCTGGCCTGCAACAGTCCAAAGTTAATTCGAGTTCATTGACACACACCAAAGTCTTTATGTCCCAAGTGCAAAATTTTAGCTTGCATCAATATTCAAAATAATGTCTCACTTCTTTCCAATACTTTTGTTATTTTGAATGACAAAAATAGTAGATGTGTGAAAACTAAAACAATTTGAAACATACATAACAAATGTAAAACTATCATCGTGCTTCAATTTTTGATATGAATGTGACATAACTTTAAATGTGATTCTCTTCATAAAAAGAATGCATAAAACGTTAAGCGTTGCCCCGAGGCTTGAATCAATTTCGGATAATGGCCCTCCTAGTTGAGAGCCGGCTGAAATGTCAATTAGCAGTTACACACCTCCACGATTGAGCTCGGCTTGACTGGGTCATGGGCTAATGGCTCATCATTTTGCTTGAATCCGTATAAACACAGAAGCACAAAACACACATATATATTCCAATTAACCTCCAAGTCCACATGTGGATGTGTGTATCCCAACATATATATAATTTTAGTTTGGTGAAGACATATGATCTTATTGTCCTCACTTTCTTCTGTATTTTATCTTGGTAGCAAACTGATTGATTGTTTGAGCACAGTACATTTCCCTTTGTTAGAACAAGTCAAGATTTACCCTCAGGGAAAAAAGTCTCATGAAAACGTAAAGAAATATGCTTGACGTGTTATGACAACTTGTTCAACCTTTTTGCACGTCAAGACTTAAATGATGAACGAATGCCAAAATGCTTCGGCGTGTGAGGCAATCCAGGTAAAACCCATTACAAAACATTTTTGATCAATGTGACATGAGCAAAACATAACACCCGAATCAACAGACAGTTGTGCAGAATCATTTGCATGGATGTGCCAAAGCATTTGCAACTTGTTCAAAAAAAATGGAAAATGAATTTTTTTTATGACACAAAACTGCAATAACTCATTCCAAATAATGAAATCATTAAAGACGTCCTGATTTTCATTGACTTGTGCCTGCATGTCACTGAATTGTCCCAGCTCACCCTTCTCCAACTGAACCTTGCGCGTACTCCCACTCTTAAGAATATTAGTTACACATCGTTAATTTTCCAGGCCTGGTGACGTACTTGCTTCTGCTATAAAGGCTTCATCTGCCCATGCTGAGAACCACAGCGACGACAAAACCGGGACAGCCTGAGTCGAGTTCCGGCGGGAAGATAAAAACATGAACCTCATGGTTTCGCTTTGCTGCTTCAATCTCTTCTTGGTGCTTGATTATGTTCGAGGCAAGCCCATGTCGGATTTACAGGTAGGTTCTCTTTTTTTTTTTTTTTTTTTTTTAATTAGATGGATAGATAGATAGACAGACGATGGATAGATTTGTTTCATTTCTTTCACTTCTCGCCTTCACCATCAGAGTTTGGAGCAGATTTTAGAAGAGATCAATGACATGCCTCATCACTCTTCAGAGGAGATGCAAGAGAGCGGCGGCAATAAAGACAAGTCAAAGCTTGGAGCTCGAGAGGGCCACCCGTGGGACTTCCCTGATCCCAGCAACTCAGCACTGGAGGCTAAAGCACACGTTCTTGCCTTTCTCTTCAAAGACCTGTTCCGGACCTCCAAGCGAAACTGGGGTCGGTACCGGAAAGGCGGGATGAGGAGCTGCTTCGGCGTCCGCTTGGATAGGATCGGGTCTTTCAGCGGATTGGGATGTTGAGGGTGAGCATGCAGAGGAGACTTTGTTGTTGTCAAATGAGCATTTGACGTTTAATGATGCTGTTGTTGGTGCTGATATTAACCCATTTTTCCAATTTCCTTTTTTTTCTGTCAACAGGAGTGTGTGATGATGATCCATCAGAAAAGTATTAAACCGTGACTGACTCTCCATTTCTTACACTGCTGTATATTTTCATCAACTTGCTGTGGAAGCAGGCTGTTTGCTATTTATTGTTTTGGGTTGTAAAAGAACTTGAATTATATTGTAATGTAGAAAAATATTTTGCAAACACGTGTCTTGTCCCGTCTCTATGTCAATTGAGCAATTTTGAAAGCACATTTTACCGCACATGTAAACACCTATTACTGTTACAATAACAGAATCCAAATCTGCTGTGTTCCAAAACCTTTTGCGGCAATTTCTGAATTCCTGCCCTCAAATATAAAAGGATTTTGCCTTAACCCTTGATTATTTAAAAAAAAAAAACACTTTCATAAATGGTTTATAATGAGTAAGTTGTATTTAAAATACAGAAATTATATAATACATAAATTCGTACTCATTTTTCTGCCACATGATTGAACGACATTTTACAAGCGTACTTAAAGCCACTCTGGGTTTTTTTTTTCTGTCAGACTGTCAGTCTGAAGCCAGTTTGTCCTTGTTAAGGCACCCGTCAACAATCGCATATACACTCCTTAAATTAGTAACATCTTTCTCGCTCCCTCCCTCCCATTCTCACTACGCAGTGTTGCCATTTACTACTTCCCGTAACTCCGTGACAACAACGTCCCGTGTTAGGGCTTGTCAGGAGCTGGTGGTCTGTTTCTGGGAGTGTATGGATGCCACTATGTCATATGAATGTCTGAATGTCCCACTTCTGAGAGACAACCCTTTAAAGGGAGTCATTTCCGACAGCTTGCGTTATCAGGACCAGGTGTCAGGAATGCAAGTCCAATTCCTGGCATAGCCTCATCGTGTATAAAAGAGCAGAGGTTGGTCCTGAGGGATACAGCATCCAGGAGCTATTCAGCAAAGAATCTCCCAAAAGGTCCACCAGAAGAGAAATATGCCGCTTTTTTCCCATGTGGCCTGTGGCCTTCTCCTCATCTTGAAACTTCAGCTCATCAGCACATATCCTGTTAGCACCAGCTTGACCTCCAGTGATGTGGACATCTTAAGGGTATGTTACAGTTATGTAATTCTAAATAGTTACGGATTTGATTTCATTTCCATTCATGGACTCAAAGAAATGTTACCTCCTGGCATGCTGTAGGTGCTCCTTGACAGATTAGAGAAGTCACTTCCAGAACGGAATGAGATGGAGCAGACTCTCACTGCAGAGAAGGAAAACACTCTTGATGACTTGAACGCACAGCAGCCGCAGGAAGCCTTGGACGAAGCTTCAATTAGGGAGTTTCTGTCAGCCAAAAACCTGAAGAGCATCCGCAGCGACTCCAGCAGGAGATCTTCTGGTTGCTTTGGTCGCCGTATGGAACGAATAGGTTCCATGAGCTCCCTAGGCTGCAAAAGTGTTGGCAAATCCAGTAAGTTGACAATAGATAAAATAGCAAAAATGGAAAAAGTTGTAAAAATGTGTTCCATGTGTTGCTATCTTGCAGATTCCAAATGATGATGAAGTCTTACCATCGACCACCTTGCGGAACTGCAACGTCGAGGCCAAAAGTTATTTAGTGCTCTATATTTATTTTACCGAATATTTATATTAGTTTGTTTGTGCATTATATGTTTATTTATTTAAATGTACGTAAAGCAATTCCTGCCCGGAATGTTTCAATAAATGTTTACAACTGCAGATGACTCAAGTTCATCCACTCAATATTGACAGCAAGTAGACAATCACTAAACAATACACATTTTTCAACCATCCTCGTGAATGACAAACAGCATAACAAATCTACTGTGGCCATGTTAGATCTACATGATCCCATATCATCATGAAGATTAACTAGGTCCCTTGTCACTCACTGTCACCTGGACAATAAATTTTATGATTTAATTAATCAGCCATAAACTGCATACTGTAATGTGACTAAGATGCACATACCCCATTCTTGTTATTGTGAATGTAGTCATTGTCTTCATTAATGAAAGCATAAAATGTATTTTCAGCACCATGGAGAGCACACAAGCACACTATGTTGATTAGAGATATATTATAAGAGACGAAAGAAAATGGAGGAATATGATTCTTTGTCAATCGATGTCCTTGTAATGCAATTGAGAGACTCACAAAGGATCAGGATCTCCTGTGATCCAAATGATGCATTGTGTTGGCGAGCATATGATGGTCAATGTCTAAGGGAAAACTCTCATGGCGTCATCCCAGCGTTGTTGTGAAATGGTTCACTTATCAAAAGTAAATTGTATACAGATGTATACCTTAAGTTTATTTTTAAAGATAATTTTCAAAATTATTATTATTATTATTATTTGTTGTGAAATGGTTCATTTATCAAAAGTAAATTGTATACAGATGTATACCTTAAGTTTATTTTTCAAGATAATTTTCAAAATTATTATTATTATTATTTGTAGTCAGCGCAGAAAAAAATATATTGATATATTTTTTAGCTGTTTTATTACAAATTACTTTACGTTAGTAAATGACGCATAAGTGACTATGGATTTAAAAACAAATCCGCTAAAATAATTCTGAAGCGTCATAACAATCTTCTTTGAAATAATGACAAACCTTGTAAAAGTACAGTATTTGCTATATAATAATATTGCTTTATAGTTTATCATGATCACCTTTAGTGTTTTCAAAATCATAAAGATTGGGATATTTATTATTAAGGGATAGTGAGGAAATTGAAGGCAATTGGACAAAGTAGTATTTACTGCCAACAGAATATATATCTTACATCTTTGCATGTTGTTTATTGAATATCAAATTTCTAATGCTGTTTACGAATATTATCTTGTCTTGGTCTAGTATAACAAACACCTGTTACTACTATCATTTATGTATACACAAAACCAAACAAAAAAAAACAGACATCAACAAGATTGTATTTACAAGATCATGAGCCACATTGACCGTAATTGCCCCCAAGTATAATCGATGCCCTAAGGTGGAGGGATCCAGTTTTCTCCTACTATGGTGTTTGTCTGCATGCGGAGGGCATTCCTGTGACTAAACACCATGTCTGAGCTCACCGCTTGGAGATGGCTCCTGAGGTCATGCCACAGTTGTCTGGGAAGGCTGATACATGTGAATTATGGACCTCCACATACACATCAGTCACTTCCGAGCATCACTTAAAAGTACATCTGACTTATCGCGCCAAAGTGTTAGAATGCACTTGAAGCGATATGCAAGAGGAGGAGCCATTGATGCCGTCAACTAATTGTGTACGTGTACGTGCATATAAAAGTAGTTTCCAGCGGTGGCCGTAATGCAACTTGCATTTGGAGGATAACATGAGGGCTGTGGTCCTGTGGGGCCTGCTGCCCCTGCTGTGTCAATACACGCTGGTTAGCGGTCACCTTTTGGGAAGGACGTCTTCTCTTGATGATTTGGCTCAGCTCAAGGTAAGCAAGGAAGGTCAGACACTGACAACAAACAATTTGATTGTGTAGTTGGGTGGTGTGCAATGTCGGCTGTCAAACAAGTTGATATTTCTAAATCCTGCCCTCTGCACAACAGTCTTTGCTTGAGCGCTTTGAGGAGACTCTGGCCGAAGCAGCTCAGGAGGAAACCTCTGAAACGGACTATGCGACATTGAACCAAGAACCAGAACGCAGCCAGTCCAACCGA
The DNA here is from genome assembly GCF_059516105.1 of Syngnathus floridae. Lineage (NCBI taxonomy): Eukaryota > Metazoa > Chordata > Actinopteri > Syngnathiformes > Syngnathidae > Syngnathus > Syngnathus floridae. Next base: position 17,993,283 of record NC_142414.1, on the reverse strand, counting down.
GGATGGAACACAGAACAGGACAGGGACCAAGAAGCTGCCGCAGCCGCAGTAGAGCGATCCCAAGCGGTGGCTGAAGGCCAGAGCCGGGCCTTGAGTCAGAGGAACCGCTTACTGGATCTGCTGATAACGGCCAGAAAGCGGGCATCGGGCTGCTTTGGTGCCAGGATGGATCGGATTGGGAACGCTAGCGGGCTGGGCTGCAACACTGCAAGAGGTGAGTGTGCGAGGAACAGTTACGTTCAACCTTTTTCTATATTTGTGTCTTTTATTCAATTGCAGAATAGTGTGTCGTGTAAAATTCTTTTGCGATTCCTTCATACTAAAAACAAATATTGCACTAAATATAGTACAAATAGTTTACTACAAATGCACCATTACACTGTATGCAGTTGTTTTTGTTCTTTCATTTATTCGTTCATTTTACTGCATTGCCAATACAACCCACACTGACTACTAGAGAACAGATCAACTGTAAACACTTCCTCTAAACTGATTACCGGAAAAATTACGCAAGACTGTATTGAGAAACACTTTTCTTTCATTTGGGCAGAATGAACACAGCAAAGTTGAGTCTTAAAAAAGGGCACATTATCTTGTTTTCAGAATTTGTTTTTTTTTTAAAGTGTGCGTGCAGGTAAAGTTGGATTTCATAACAACAACCAAGAACACAACATCACCATAATGACATCATTAAAGTTGAAATAATAAGTGAAAGGATGTCCTTTTAATAATCAACCATTTCTCTTCTTGTGTTTAATTTTTCAGGATAGGCTGATTCTTCTGTGGGATACATGTTTGATCCTTTTGTCATTTATTAAGTCAAGTTTAGTCCATTTAATATATGATATTGCATTGAAAAGCTGTGTGTGTGCATCCATTCATGTCTTTCTGTGTGTTTGTCAACCAAATGATGAACTATGTGAAGAATCTATGACACTGTATGCTGTATAATAGTGGGACAACTGCATGTTTGTTCTTCTTGATTAAAAACTTCAAATAAAACCCTCTTTTACATATTTCCATAATTTCAGATTTTGTTTTCAACTTTAAATCACACACATAAAATAAAATGTATGATGTGGAGAGGAATTAATGAAGATGTGTAAAGTGTATCAGACGTTTATTAGGGGGGAGGCCTTTAGTTTTACAATTTTTTTTTTATTTTTTTTTATAGATATACCACAATTTAAGATCAATAACAAGAAAATGAAACACATACAGGATAGACAATGCATCCAACTGAATCCTAGATGGAAATGTCTCTGCGATTCATTCATTCATAATTTTGGGTGAATGTGTATGGCAACCAGCACAATGGAAGTGTTATTATGGGTTACATCACAGAGACGGTCACGGTTGCTCCAGTCAAGTTGTATTATGTACATCATGTCAACCAAGTTAAATGCTAACGAAATACGGAGCAGCTCCCAAGCATGCTGTTTTAGAAAGCCTTCCCAACAGACCATAATCAACATGTACACTGAAATGAACTAAACACTATACAATGGTACATTTGCTTTCTTTCAAAAGTGGAATAATAACTTTTCAAAATTACTCTATAATACTGTAAATGACTAATAAAGTACTTCACACCACTTAAATGAATAATTTAACACATTCGGGAATTCACAACATGTCAGGACTGATTTGGTAACTGGTGGGTGTTGAAGAATCAGTTACAACAGATGCAAATCAATGTTCAAGAAAATTGACGTTGGGACTCGAGAAATCACTGACACTCAACAAAACACCACGTGGGAGCATTCAAAGTATCCTATTACAATTGATGACAACACAAGTATTACGTTTAGGTCAAAAAAGGTCGTTAAGTTTATGGGTGTTTGAGCATCAAGACGGCACTGAGTAATAATCCTATGTTGAAATTGAGTCGGAAAGAAATCGTGTTACTATTCTATAGTGGGGCAAAGCTCCCTCTAGCGGGCATAGGATAGAAGCTGTCTAGAAAAAAAAAAATGAATGAGAGAGAGAGAGAGAGAGAGAGAGAGAGAGAGAGAGAGAGAGAGAGAGAGAGAGAGAGAGAGAGAGATAGAGAGAGAGAGAGAGAGAGAGAGACAGAGAGAGAGAGACTCTCTTAACTTTATGAATGCCTTATTTTGTTACATAAGGTCCAGTGATGACCGAGGTTATTGTTGTTATTGTTTGCGGAGCCAGGCAGAATGTCACATTTGTCTCCACTGCTGCTGCACTGACCGGGCAGGAAGGCGGACTCATCCCCACCCTGCAGTCCCCCACTTTTGGAGGCCAAGGTAGCATTGTTGCTGCCTGAAGGCCCCATATGAGCTGCGACACTCAGGTCCGCCTTCTCAGATTGAGGCTGTGGTAGCGTGTGATTGGGCACTGGGGTGGTGGCGTTTTCACTGAGGCTCTGCACTGTCACTGATGACTGGCAGGCAAACAAACAAAACCAAAAGGTTCATTCAATTACACTTTGGAAATTGTAATTAAATGTACTGAATTATATTGTGTTATCATTGGAAATTGCAAAGTTAGAACTGTTTCTGAAACATCTCATGGTAAGGTAATGTGACGGAATGGAGAGGGATAGACCACCCTTACTGTTGAGTGACCAATATTTAAATATAATATTTGAATAATATAAATGAAACCAGTTACACTCACATTTCCTGCAGAAATATCACTGCTGGCCTCAGTTTTCTTTTTTCTCGCCATGTTGGGATTCCAGTGGCAAACCAGGCTGTCATTCTGGACACTGTAGTTCTTATGGCCAATCAACCAGTAGGTATTCATTTTGCCTTTACCCTGGCGGAAATTAGAGGGATATTTTAAATAAATTATTATTTGGATCACAGTAGGGAAATGGAGTCAGATGGCATATCTTATTATTCAAAGAAGTTCTCACCTTGATTTCAATCTCCCCTCGAAGCTGCAGCTCATAGGCAAAATCTTTAGTAAGGGCCAAGTAGGTTGCAGAACTAGTGTGGATTTTTTGAGCTGTCACATAAAATGACATACTATTAAAAACACACAAATTGATACAGGTAAAAATATACAGTATGGTCCTCAAACAATATGCATTCATAACATTTATTCATAAATTTCATTGCATTTTTTACCTCCTGAAAATGACCTGGGGTGTATGACATGTAGCACCTCGATATTTGACTGGAGTTAAAAGCTTGTAAATTACATTGCCGCCCCCTGTAGGAGGGGAGTGGATTAGCATCACCACTGATAACTAGTTTTGAAATCAAAGATTAGCACTGTTCATTTTTTAAAAAGATGAATGATAATAAATCTTGCTAGCAACATCTCTATCAGTGAAGACAATTTGTAAATTTAGTATTGACACAAAAGTGGATGTAGAATTTGTCTTGGTGGGTCAAATATAATGACACTGTGGGCTAAATTTGGCCCACGGGCCAGAGTTTAACACCACTGATGTACACTATGTCATGATTTTCCAATTACTCTGAGCTATGTGCTGAGGTCTTTATCAAAATATCTTTAAACTTGCAAGAAGTTAAACTTTTCTCGAGGGCTTCTGAAATGAGTAGAAGGTATGTTGACCACCCAATGGGGAGGCGGTGGGTGGATTTATCTGGCAACAAAGATGACTCGCTCATAGGTCAACCTACGCAGACTGGTGGACTCCATTCTCGAAGCCGTATTCACCGTATCCCCAAACAGACAGTATCTGGGCATCTTGTAGCCCACTATTCCGGCCACGCATGGACCTGATTAGGAATCAAAACAAAATCAAAAAAGATATTGTAGGGAAACGGCAACAACAAATGGACACCACAAGGATCCATGATGAGGGAATGCTTTTACCTGTGTGAATCCCAGCTCGGAGCTGCAGCCTCTGGTTGGGCATGTGAGGGATGCACACCTGTCGGACGGCTGCGATGAGATCCAGAGCCATCTTGGCAATTTCGTCAGCATGTCTGTCCCCGTTTCTCTCGGGGAGTCCGCTCACTACCATGTACGCATCTCCAATTGTCTCGACCTGGATGGAAAGGCACACAACGCAATGGCGATCATTTCGTATCCTGTTCAAGGTCTCGCGGAGTTTGTATTTGTATGTTTTCTCGTCCTTAATTACCTTGTATACATCATGGGAGTCGATCCGTGTGTCAAAGCAAACGTAGAGGTTGTTGAGCATTTCCACCACTTGCAAAGGCGTACAGGAGGCTGAGATGGAGGTGAAACCGACAATGTCTGAGAAAAAGATGGTCACCTAGAATAGAGTGAATGAAATTTGACTTTGAAGTTTTCTTGCTATATACGACAGGTTAGTGTCAATGTTTGAGTTCGAAAACCTTCCTGCTGGTTGTTGAATTACAAGAAAAAAAAGCTCAAATGGATATGCATTGACCAAATAATTAGTTTCCAAGAATTCAATATCATTTTGAAATGAAGCTTTCCGCTTGACACCATTAAAGCAGCCCGCACAGAGTGCTTTTGGTACAGCTGTTCAAAACCTCTTCAATAACCCATATGCAATTTTCACCTAACAAACTTGTTTTATCTTCTGATGAATATGGAACAGCGCAATTATAGTTAATTACGTCAACAATGGCTACAAAGCGAGCGGAGACACATTCATTCAGCATGTCAGCAGATGATGCAGTGGTGGTCTCCTTATAGCAGCCTCAATATTAAAAGCCCAGAAGATGTTTTCAAGCAATCAGAGAATTTATGGAGTTGAACAAAAAGACACCAACCTTCTCATAGCTCTCCGCCTCTACGTGTTTATGTCGGCGGAGCTGTTTGGCCACTGACTTTGGCAGCATTTGATGCAGCAGGTCTTCGGCTCGCTGTCTTTGACGTCTCAGATCCTCCGTCTTCTCTGTTAAACTCTGTGCATAATTTTCAATCCACTCAGTCATTTGCTTGAAGGAGAACATGACCACCGGGTAGATGAGGCAGGCTATCGCCAGAAGGCTGATCTTCATACTGAGGCTCGAAGACACCGAGCGAGATGCCGTCCGGAGTGCCGGCACCGCACGGCCGAACAAGCAGTGCTGAGTGTCATTCAGTGCTTGGAGTCCAGCGTGTGACCCGGGCAAAGAGTTTGTTATCTCCCAAAGACTTGCGTTAAAGATATGTTTGAAATAATGGCTTGAGTTGAACTTTTCATCTATGTTCTCCAACCAGCAGTCACGCAGTTGTTCTGTCATGAGGCTAGCCAAGCTAAGGTGTCTCAATGCAAATGTCCACTTGTCCTGGAAGGCGGGTCCAGCCGCTATATGGGGGGAGTCCAGTAACTGGTGGTTGAGTTCTATGAAGGTGAGGAGAAGTCTTGCGGATAGAACGTCTCTCCAGTTTGAGTCATCTCTGGCTTTGCTTAAAGTGTCTTCTTCTGTAATCCACATGTCAAGAATTCCTGAAATGAACACATTCAGAGCAGAAATGTGTTCAATTGTTCTATTTGTATCCAATGAAGCGTTTAGCAATCCATGAAGACGCCTTTCAATCTCCTGGCAAAATTCTGCCACCCCATCATGGCAATACAGTTTGTAGCCATTTCTGTGGCCCGTTACGTCACCACACAGATGCAAAATGGGCTGCACATGGGCAGAAACGTTGGCATTGAACATCTCATTCCTCGCCTCTTTGCTAAAGAGATGGCGCATCGATTGAAGCTTACTGACAAGGTGCAAAATGGCTGCCGTTCTGCATGAAGCCAGTTCTTCGAAAGCAGCCTCTGTAGAGTGGAGTAAGTCAAAATTGGAGTTGAGGTCTGTGGACACAGAACCAAGCAGGGCCAGGAAAGACAGCAGGCAAGCTGTCAGAATCCGTCGGACAGTACGGCCACTGCCAGAGTTGGAAAATAGGAAACACCTGGAATGACTGACAGTAAACAAAATGTCATTTAGTGCACTCCGTTCAATATTCTTGGCATATAATCAAAAACAGACTTTTGTTTTCATACCAATATTTGGATTTATGGGCTGTCTTTTCACCCCATCAAGTGTGATATTACACAAATGAGCAAATCTTTACTTATCTGCCAATTTCTGAAAATGTGTCTGTAAAATGTTCTGCACATGCTGAGCAAGGATCCAGAGCCACTCTCAAGAAATGGCCGGAACTCATTCTCTAAGGCACTTTAATGCAATCATGTTAAAGCCAAAAGGTGAGCAGAGCTGCATTGAGTTTTATTGAAAAAAGAAAAGTCTGTTAAAATGCCAGAGAAAGAGAGAGAGGCCAAAACCCCAAAAAAAAAAAAAAAAAAATACAGAGAAGTCAAGTCTTTTGACTTTGCTTTAAATTCATTTGGCTTAAAAGTCAACTTGTTTCTCAGATTTTCATTAACTGAGCTGTGAAGATATTTCCGCATTTAATTTTGGGGGAAAAACTAATTTCAAAAATATATTTTTAAAATACATAAATAAAACAAAATAAATGCGCTCACCTGCAGTCTGTGTTCACATCTTTGGAGTTGGCCCTTGGAGCGACTCTTCCCTTTTTGATAAACCGTCTTTTGAGAGAAGCAGAGGACAGTGTCCCTGATGCAAGACACTGCTTTTTCATCAATTCCAGCGTTGACATGAGACTTGTCATGTAAAGTTTACTGTCTCGCACTGCTTGCTCACAAGACCATCTCAATTCTCAAACGATGGATGGCGTTCGCTGGGCAGTACCTAGTGGTAACTTGATAGACTGAAGAAACGGCGTAGAGAGAGGCCATTTCTAACTTCCGTCTGTTTTGCGCCACATTAAAAGCTTTTCAATCATTTGATTTCCGACCTCCATACATATACATATATACAGTGATTAAAAACAATGTACATAGTCGACATTTTTATTTTAACAGATAAAATGTAGTACAATTTTTTTTTGTAAATTGAAAAAATGCAATTGAAATCATTCATAATGTATTATTTTATTCTGATTCTGATTATGAAAAATATTTTCAACAATAATTTGGAATCAAAACTCATGGAAAATAGTGACAACCAAATACTAACTAAATTCATTTAGCTGAAATCAAATACATGTAAAATTAAGAAAATTTGCAAGTTTGGTTAATAAAAAAAAAATCTGCCAAAAGGAAAATAACAAATACATATTAAGTTTTTGTAATGCTTTTGTTAGGGCAAAAGCCGTTGTGAAAGCCAATAAACAAATAAAGCTGTATTGTATTTAGCATGAAACATAAATTTGCTTTATTGGGCGTACCCGCAACACTCGTGATAGCCTATAAAGAAACGATGTGGGCCACCTGGGCCTTGAGTTTTACACCGCTTAACTACTGGATGGATAGCTATTGAGTGTATATATTACTTCATAGATTGTGTATGTATTCATTAATATCATTGGTTCGTAGGACCCAGTTTTATTGTGTTTTTGACCATTTCAAATGATGCCGATCGTGATGGTTGAGCTTTTATTTTGGAGGAGGATGAAAGAGGAAGTAGTGCTTAACGGTTTGTTATTGTCCGGCATTAGGCACGCGCACGTAAAAGCGAAAAAGTGTTGTGCAGCTTGTGTCCCATTCAAAGTGTTGCATTTCACTTTTATTGTACTTTGAGGCCATGAACACAAAGAAATGATGAACTAATCTGGGCCGCAGTTCGCTCGGCTGGGCTCGGACCAGTGTTGGCGGAGCAAGAACGGTGAGTGAATGAAACATCGGCCGCAGAACAAAGGGGTCCGCTTCCACACCATTGTTTAACCAGGAGGGCGCCGCTTTCTTTCCCCAAGTGGTCCAAAGGTGGGTTCGGACTGAAATAGTTCTTTCAACTCTTCAGTTCTTCTGTCCTCGTGGGGAACACTGCAGTGGAAATGTTGCTTTTCACACGTCCAACGCGCAAACCCCCTCTTAGAGACACATTGGGGATCATTTTGCTCATCTTTATTCATACGAAAATGATACTAAACAGTTTTTTGGTGTGTGGTACCTTAAGATCACAGAACTCGTGCAAAGTTCCACTCAAAACAAACAACTGAAACAACCAGCTTAATCTTCGATTTACGGCAACTTAACCTTTAAGTGTACGTAAGTCGAAACGAAATGTAGTTTAATCACTAACCGTCTTCAACGGGGTTGAAATGCTACGGCAACTTAACCTTTAAGTGTACGTAAGTCGAAACGAAATGTAGTTTAATCACTAACCGTCTTCAACGGGGTTGAAATGCATAAAAAAAAAACGTGTTGGCCCTAAATAGAAATGCAAATGAAAAATAAGGATAATGATATAAAGCGTTGATAATTGAGCGTTTTTTCACCGCATCACTATCTAACATTGACCTACGCCAATGTCGTAATTAAATCATGATTATGAATATTTGTAAAAATTCTGGACAATATACAGGACAGTCTCAGAAAATTAGAATATTGTGATAAAGTTCTGTATTTTCTGTAATGCAATTAAAAAAAAGTCATACATTCTGGATTCATTACAAATCAACTGAAATATTGCAAGCCTTTCATTATTTTAATATTGCTGATTATGGCATACAGCTTAAGAAAACTCAAATATCCTATCTCAAAATATTAGAATATCATGAAAAAGTCTACTAGTAGGGTATTCAACTAATTAACTCAGAACACCTGCAAGAGTTTCCTGAGCCTTGAAAAACACTCAGCTTGGTTCAGTAAACTAAATCACAAGCATGGGGAAGACTGCTGATCGGACTGCTGTCCAGAGGACCATCATTGACACCCTCCATCAGGAGGCTAAGACACAAAAAGAAATTTCTCAAAGAGCAAGCTGTTCACAGAGTGCAGTTTCAAAGCACATCCACAAAAAGTCAGTTGGAAGAGGGAAATGTGGCAGGAAACGCTGCACAACCAAGAGAGATGACCACACCCTTAACAGTATTGTGAAGAAGAGTCGCTTCCAGAATTTGGGGGCGCTTCATAGACAGTGGACTGAAGCTGGAGTCCAGGTATCAAAAGCCACTGTTCACAGACGTGTCCGGGAAATGGGCTACAATAGCCGTATTCCCATGGTCAAGCCACTTCTGAACTCAAGACAACAGAAGAAACGTCTGACTTGGGCTATGGAAAAGAAGCACTGGACTGTTGCAGAGTGGTCTAAAGTCCTCTTTTCAGACAAAAGCAAGTTTTGTATTTCATTTGGAAGTCAAGGCGCCAGAGTCTGGAGAAAGGCTGGAGAGAAGCAAAATCCAAGTTGCTTGAAATCCAGTGTGAAGTTCCCACAGTTAGCGATGGTTTGGGGAGCCGTGTCAGCTGCTGGTGTTGGTCCGCTGTGTTTCATCAAGTCCAGAGTAAATGCAGATTTTAGAGCACGACATGCTTACGTCTGCTGAAGAGCTCTATGGAGATGATGATTTTCATCTTCCAGCATGATCTGGCACCTGCCCACAGTGCCAAAACCACCAGTAAATGGTGTACTGATCATGGCATTACTGTCCTCGATTAGCCTGCCAATTTTCCTGACCTGAACCCCATAGAGAATTTGTGGGGTATTGTGAAGAAGAAGCTGAAAGACACCAGACCCAACAATCCAAATGAGCTAAAGGCTGCTATTGAAGCATCCTGGGCATCCATAACACCACAGCAATGCCACAAGCTGATTGCCTCCATGCCACACTACAATGATGCAGTCAGTAATCCGTGCAAAAGCATCACGGTTTTATTTCTTGTTCAACTTACTTCAGCTGTAATGAATGTCAGACCTGGTACCTCGGAATTGCTCTTATGTACGTACATAGATCTCGAATGCATAGTGGCGGTCTAAACGAATCCAACCTGTAAATTTAGTGATTTTTAATCCAATTAATCAAACATTCCATTTTGGGTGTTTCTGTAAATTTGACTAACAATGCTGTTTTTTGTTGTCAGGTGAGGGGCATCCTGTGCTCTAGTCATGACCGCTGGGAATGGCAATACAAACAGTAGTCGACACAGAGGAGAGAGCAAGCCAGCCCAGGCCGTAGTTAAATCCCACATCCTGACCCACTTAATAGAGGGCTTTGTTATCCAGGAGGGTGCTGAGCCTTTTCCTGTGAGTGCTCTGCTCGAGCAACACACACGCGCACACAAAGAATGTATCACTTATTGATGCTGGAATAGAGAGGCTAAGTATGGAGGGCTAGGAGTGACAAAATTAAATATTCAAATTTGTCATGGATTATTTCAATTCAATATTTATTGAATAATTTCATAGTCCCTGCATCATGTCATCTTTTTGTCTTCCATCCTTCCTTCCTTCACACTCAGTGGGCGAGGATGACATAATTTTGTCATCACAAACATACTTAAGTTGAGAGTGCATTTATTTTGTGTGTACAGTCTCATGCCATATTATTGGCTGTTGCAAATAAGTATGACTGTTAATTATCAAGACAAATGCCAAATGCAACTTTTAAAATGAGGATTATCTTTTTGTGTCTGTAGGTGGAACGTCCTTCCTTTTCGGTCGATTGTCTCCGGAGACACACGTCGGACTCAAGAATGACGGGGCTTCCGCCAAAGGGTAACATGAAGTCTCTGAGCCAAATAGCACAATGGTGTCATTGTTAGTACTTGCCTGCTGTCATTTTCTCCAGCCTGCAGCCCAGATTTTGCTGGCATTTCCCTTAGACTAGTTCACAACTTTTTTTTCTTTTTTTTTGGGGGGGTGGCAAACAAGACACAAGAGTAAAACCGTATAGTGGCATTGAACATCAGTCCCATCTACAACCTCATTTATGACTTTTCGCAGTAATCCCCCACTTTATCACGGTTAACGTCTCTAGGTCCGACTGTATTGGATGAAGCAGGTCTCCCCATATTGTGGAATTTCACGTTATTTTTTTATGCTATTATTAATACATTAGGGCCATACCAATGTCACATCTCAGTGCCATCGGTGGATTAACACCATTAATGTCTGCCTTATCTTCTCTGTTCAGATTTAAAAGCTCGACAAGAGCCTATGCTTACCTGTGAGCTTTGCGGCAAGGTGGATTTTGCGTACGTCTTCAAAAGGTCCAAGAGATTCTGTTCGACATCATGTGCTAAAAGGTAAATAAAGTGTCATCTGACTTTATCTGTCCCATCCATCTCCAACTACCAGTATGATGCAATTTGGTACAGTGGTTTTTTTATTGACTTTTTGTTATTGAAGGTTTTAGATAAGCTCCAGCGATCCTAAACAGGATCAACACCATAATTAAATGGTGCACTTTACATACGTCCGCCATTTTCTAAGATCACTGTGAATTAAGGCAATACACTAAATATCACTGTGCCCCACTGTCATTTAAAACAAATGAACAGCCACCCAATGTTTTTGTTCCTAGATACAATGTAGGATGCACAAAAAGAATTGGTCTCTTCCCAAACCGCAAATCCACCTTAGAGGACATGAAGAAACAAAAAGGACACAATGAAAACCATAAAAACTCCAGTTTGGAGTTTAAAGACAAGGTGGGATCAAGTCAGCTTCACTTGTTTTTCATTTTGAACATATCCATGTCGCTATTTATCAGTTGGTGGTTTTTCAATGCTTTCAGACATCTTCATGCGGGCGGACATCTTCTGGTCACGTAACTCAACCTGCACAGGGAGAAGCCAGCCAATGTTCGGACTTGTCCGGCTATAAACAAGACCAATGGGGGCCTTCGGCACAAGGCATCGACGTGCCGAGGGACCCCAGCCAGTGGAACGTGGACGACGTTTATGTTTTTATCTGCTCTCTGCCGGGTGGGGCCTTTTTTCATCGATTTATTTTCCTCACATTTGTATTGTCCATCAGGTGGCATGCAGAGCTGCTGTGCTCGTATCCTTACAATCCACCATTTGCGTCAACAGGTTGTCTGGAGATCGCGGAGGGTTTTCGTTTGCAAGAGATCGACGGTCAGGCTCTCCTGCTGCTGAAGGAAGACCATCTGGTGGGGGCCATGAACATCAAACTAGGCCCCGCGCTTAAGATTGCTGCCCATATTGGCATGCTCAAAGACTTGTAGCTCCGTTGATCATGCCCATATTTTACGCTTTACCCTTGATACAGGTAATCTGAGTTGGAAATGTTACACGACACATAAAATGTATATGTGGTTACTTTCAAAAGTGTCTCACAGCAATTCAAAGGTCAGTTTGTGACTTTTCACAGTTTTGCTTTGAAACCAGTAGTGTTGGCATGCAAAAGGGTGTAGGAGCCACTCATCAAAAGGCAGATTAAGTTTCAGAGCTTCCTGTGTGGTTTGTAGATTTACAAACTTTTACACACCACAGGCATTATTAGCAAAGTGATGACATTCTTGTAAATAACTTTTTTTTCTACATTTTCAGAAATATCTGTGAGGTACATAAGTTGTTTGTTAGGGCTTTGGCTCTAGTTTGATAGACTTAAATACACTGTCACTATTCGTACAGCAATATCAGATTGAAAATGTTCACATTTCAAACTTGATTAAAACCAATTTTTTGAATTAGAAATTTCTGTGACGTTGAAATCCACATTTTGATTTGATTCAGTGCATACGATGAGCAGCCCCATACAGTTGGTAACAATCCTGCCAGTTAAATTCACACATTGATCCCCCAAAAGTTAAAAATTCATTTGTTACTTTGATTTTTGCATTTAATCTGACAAAAATTTTAATTTCATTTTCACATACTTTTTATATATGAATGGATATTTATGTTGTGCTTTATAGACAAAATGAAAGAACCAAAGCCAACCATTTGTTAATTTAATTGAATGATTCTTTATAAAACGTCAACACACAGCAAAGAAAGAACTTAGGGCAAAGTGTCAGCAGGTGCACAGCAACTCTGAGGATGTGTTCACATGGGACCATTGACAAACATTAACCTACATGTATGACATCACCTGCACTGCGCAGTTACCTCGGTAAAAAGAATGCTTGTTAGCTTAATTTCTGTTGTCATGTCAACAAACAAGTAGACTATCAGACCAAGACCCTATTGGTTGAAACAATTTAAAGCACTTCATTTGAACTTTACAGCAATAGAGTATTGTTTTGTATGGATGGTTGATGTATTTATTAATGAAGCTTTGGTGAGTTGCATCATCTTGACTGCACAGATTTATTGGAATGCTGCTACACCGTTCAGTAACTTTGCTTTGACTTAATGTTAAGCCTGCATACTGACACTTCGATGACATCATGCGGTTTTAAAATGTTGTCCAGGGTTTATTTTTTATTTTTTTTAAGCTGCAGAAACAAAAATTTTTTGGGACGATTGATTGGAGCTAGATTGCGCACACTGCTTTGCCTGTCTCTTGTAATGCACTGGGCACTTTCCTTCATTTACAATTTGCATGCCTCAAGTACCAACCATGATTTTCAGAACACCAAACGCAAAATCAGAAACCAGTGACTCACCTTTGGAGCACACAATGGATTAACCAAACTAAATACTCTTTATAAACTTATTGGACTTTTTTGGCTCTCAAATAATCTTTAACAAATGCCAAGAAAAATAGGACATTGGGCTGCCAAGTTCGTCTTTCATTTTGACACCGCAAATGCTAACTCATCAGAATGGTGAATTTGTGCTGTGGTGGTATGAACTTCCAGGGAAGCATTCGCTTTACTGCCAACCATTTTATGTTCCATACTTCATATCAAGTGCATTTAAACTGAACTTAAATGTTAAAGAGCAGATGCAATAAGTCATACTGGTGATGAAACTGCCACCACATGAGAACTCAACACCAGGAAATCCGTCCCAACACGCACGCACATACAGAAAAAAAAAAATCAATTTGCAATCATCTAACGCCCACTTCTCGCAGTTGTGTGCTCTTACACCTTGCTCCTAAAGAGCGGCTTGGCACCGGGGCCACAGTACTCATTGTAAATGAGCTTGAAGAGGAAAAGGTGAAAGAGTGTGATGAGCGAGGCCACGCTGAACCAGAAGATGAAGGGCAGGCCTGGGTACCTGTTGGCCATGTGCTCCTCATGGTCCAGGATGGCCTTGAGGTGCAGCGTGTGGCGCAGGTCCTGCAGGTGGCGCAGGTCGGTGGAGATGTAAAGCAGCGGGGTGATGGGCTGGGTCACCATGACGGGGAAGGTGTGGCCTTTGACCTCCGACGTCAGTTCAACGGGCTCGTTGAGGCAGCCGGCTTCACACGCGTACAGCTTGACAGGCTTGTCCTGCGGCTTGACGGACACGTGGAGGAAAGGCTTGCCCTCAGCGTCTAGCAGTACCGCCAGATTGATAACATCCTTATTGTAGTGGATGCCTCTCAGGGCGTAGCTGTTGTGCAGCACGTCCGGGTCGGCTTGGAACTGGAGGTGGTTCTCTGTGAACTGGAGTCCGCCGAAGCTGAGCGCCATGCCCTGCATGGCGCCGTGGGCGCCTGCCCCCACCAGCGCCTTGCAGCCTCTCTTCTGGAGGGTCAGGGTCCAAAGTGTGACCAGCTGCAGGATCTGCGCCGTGCTGCTCAACCTCTCGGGCCACAGGTTCTCGGCGTGCATGGTGGCGTGGCCGCTGAAACAGTGGTCGGCATAGTTGAGGCTGGATTCCAGGCGGGCGCGCGCCTCGCTGCTCAGCTTGCGCTCCAACAAGGGAGCCGTCGAGGAGGATAGGATGTAGTAGAGGGTGGTGTTCACCGTGCGGCTCGATGGCGTATGCGAGTCTGTGATCTTTCTCATCTCGACGCCTAGACAAGCACAAGAGAGGGTTACTCGTATGCAACCTTGGTTAAGCGCAACTTCCGGAGTAGACTGTAATGCTTTTTCCATAAATCGTGTGACAGAAAAGAAAACAGAGTTTATGGCAGACAAACGTGTCACAAGAAGGCATGCTCACTTCCTCCACATGAAGGTGTAACCTGTGATTTAAAGGACTGTGGCACATTCACAACTGAGCAATCTGACTGCCTTGTCTTTTGATACAAAGACTTGTTTGAATTGCACTGACATGTTGATACAAAGACTTGTTTGAATCGCACTGACATGTTTAGTGACAAATGTTTACTTTGATGACAAATGTTTACTTTGATGACTCTATTGAGGATTTTGAGAATGAAAATGGCTTGCAATGTGTACAAATTGTTTTGAGAAATTCATCTACTATTTTGCAAATGTCAATTCTAATCTGAGTGAAACTGTCAGACTTGCCTTGCAACTGAACTGAGGACCAGTTAGTTAATGTTCACTACTTTGTCTAAATATAGAAGAAAATTGTGATGGACAAATTTGACCGAATGTGCTTCAAAAAGGCTACCTGAAATGAAGAGGTCCATCCAGGCCTGTTGGTGATCGATGACCAAATCGTCCACAGTGGAGCGCAGCAGCTCTCCCAGTTCCATTTTTGCTCCATCCCGAAGGCTCGCAAATGTCTCCTCCAGCTTAGACGGCTCAATGGGCTCCGAAGTCCTCACAACAGATATGATATTTTCTGTGTACTCAGACTTTGCAAAGACTTGGATCCTACTGTTGAGCTTTTTGGTGACGACCACCACCAGCATCATTCGGTTCTTCTCTAAAGGGACTCTGCCTGATGAGAGCACTATCTCTTTGTCATCCACTTTGTCCTCACTAGTGGAGAACTTGCCGCCATGATTGACATTGGCATTGTAGGAAATCACAAAGGTGTTCAACTTGTCGGAGGGGTTGTTAATGTGGATTCTCTGAAGGTAGACGTTGTGTCGACTCCTGTGAGCGATAAACTCCTCCCTGATGGTGACGCAGTCTCGAGATGCCACAGGTGAGGCGCACCGGACAGACAGGACAGATCCTTTTCGGAACCACATCATAGATGCCCGGGCTTCAGTCTGCTTCCCATCGAGATGAACGTTCGCAATGGGGGAAAATTCAGTCTGATGGACCGGAGCCGAACCAGGATGTGTAGACGACGCCACCCAGAGTTTGTTGGAGTCAGTGTCAATGAGGATATGGCCATTACCTGATATAAAGGGTGTGTCGAGTTGTTCCTGAGGTGTGCTGTACAAACCCTCCCCACGTTCCACAAGGGACTTCCATCTGTGGATTTCCGCCTGAAGACACTGTCCAGCCACCCCGCCCGGCACATCAGAGCCACTAAAGATTCTCCACCTTCGCTCTGCTCCAAGATACCAGTAGAAAATGAGGAAGACGAGCAATCCGATGAGAAGTCTCCTCGCCCAGCTGCTTGATAACAAGCTGGGAAGCCCCTTCAATCGTTGCTGGAGCCACATTGTTTGTAAACGTGCTAAAAGTCCGAAGAACTTGAGCCTCACACACGTTGTTTCAGTTAAAAAGTCCCAGACATGTTTCCAAGTGGCTTCGCTAGCGACAGGCTACATTAGCCCGGCTACGTACTTTGGAGTTGGAAAGAAAGCTGCGAAAAATTCGTCACTGTTCTTGCTTTCATATTCGTCACAATGGCTTGTCTGACACTCACCAATTATCAAGTCACACGACGTTACGTTTGATTTGACGTGTCAAAATGTAATTCTTGAGAAACTGCCGCCAGCAGCTCTGACACTTCCGGTTTATACAACAGTCGCAAAAACAAGCATGAGTCGTAAAGGGGACAAGAAAGTCGTAATTAGTGTCGTTGAACGAGCACAATAGCGTAAATAGTAAACATTGCCATCTAGTGTGTCGGTGAATGTAGTGATGACTCATATCATGCTAATCTAAGAACAGTTATACATCATCAGTTCGATCAAGAATGTTAATACGCTTCTCTAGCTTGCTTTAAAATTACATACAAAAAAAATCTCAAAATTTAGTGGTGCTTGAGCATACCCCCAAATGGTGTAAACTGCCACTGTTTAAAACCAACTATGAACAGAGGCGTGACAGTAGCTTAGTCGCCTTGTATATATTGGGATGGAGGGTTAAATATTTGAAACATGCAGAGTAAAAGGCCTACTACACCCTACACCCATTCCCACTTTTATGCACACTTATAATCATTGAGCAGAAATAGATCCCAGTCAGCACGAAAGCTATATGTGTACAGCTACCGTAACCGCTGACCAAGGAGGAAAAAAAAATATCTAAACCTTAGGGATAAAAATGATTATAGTAAAAATGGATAGAATGCACGCTGATTGCAACGTTGTGTGTGTGTGTGTGTGTGTTTGTGTGTGTGTGCGCGTGCGTGCGTGTGTTTCGAGAATGAAATTAAGACACTTGTAAATGTTATTATGCATATTAAAATTCCACCCACCCCCAAAAAATAAAATCAATATTTCAATATTTAAGTGGCGAATAAAACAGATTAAGCTCATATGGCAAACAGAAAAGAGAAATTGTAGAAAAAAAATATGAATCATGAAATAATTCTTTTTTTAAGGAAAAAATACGACTTTTTATTTTAAGGCTTTTTTTTTTTTTTCAGGGGGAGTGGACGTAATCAAGGGAGCGCTTTAGCGGTGCAGTGGTCCTGCCCACCCTCTCTGCTTGTGCGTGCAGGAACTCACGTTCGTTCAAGGAACAGCTGGGCTGACACAGTGGTTGAATCAAATTACAACTTGTTTAGATAGCATGCCTGTGTAGAATTGCAGTCACCCATTACGTCACTGCGATCCACCGGGCATGAATGGAAGCTCTGGTTTTGCTTTATTCCTGTTGTTGGTTATCAAATATTTGAAAGCGGAGAGAGAGAGAGAGAGAGAGAGAGAGAGAGAGAGAGAGAGAGAGAGAGAGAGAGAGAGAGAGAGAGAGAGAGAGAGAGAGAGAGGGGCGGGGGGGAGGCTCTCCCTTTACATAGCCGGGTCAGCAGGGAAAGTAATTCTGCACTCAGTATCCACACTCCATTCTAAGCAAGCGTCTAATTTAAACATGAAACTTTATCATCTATTGTTCCTCGTCCTTCTTCTCATCTCACTCGGTCCTCTACGCGATTGTGAGGAGCAGCAAGACCAAGGTAAGACGGACTGAAAGCGGTGCTGTGCAGCTGGCGTGCCTGTGTTACACTTATAAGTGGCAAACAGTGTAACGCACCACGTCGAATACTGTGCAAACATCTCTGCGTGCTGCTCGTCTTTATTTAGTTGTCCAGCGGAGGAAGCTGATATTTTACTTATTTAATAGCCGTGGCTATGGGAAAAACTTTTTGACAGTAACGGAGGGAATTCTGTATGTTTGTGGCCACCCCCCGCTTAAAGGAATAGCCACTGGGTGCCGCTGACGTGGACAGGGCTGTTCCTGTTTGTTTCCCGTGAGATGGGATGGAACGTAGCGTGCCCAACAACCGGTGGAAGCTAAAAAGTGAATTAAACTATAAATGAGCACGGCGACTCGCTTAACTGGGGTTGCAGAATACTTTGAAGTCAGAATTTTCCCACCTAAAGAAAACGTTTACATATTTCTTACCCCTATAAAATGTCACATTTTAAAGTCAGAATTCTGAGGAAAAAAACTAAATTATAAACTTTAAAGTCAGAATTCTCACTTTAAAGTCAGAATTCTGAGGGAAAAAAAAACTATTAACGAGCACGGTGCCTGTGAAGACTCAATGTTCCAGAATGTTCTAGAGATGTAGATTACCAACTATTACAATTACAAAACAATTACTAAAGTCAGAATTCTGACTTTCAAGACTTTAAAGTCTTCAATTCCCCCTCTCCCCAAAAGAAAACGTTTACAAATTTCACACCCCTATAAAATGTCATAATGTTTTTAAAGACTTGAAAGTCAGAATTGTCAATTTAAAGTCAGAAATCTGAGGGGGGAAAAAGTCACAATCCAGTCACCCCCACTTTTTTTCCCCTTCTTCCTTGGCAATAATTCATTTGCATAAAAAGATGTTGTCTGGCATGGAACAGATCATACAGTGTTATATGTTAAGTACTAAAGATGCTTTTAACAACGAGATGAATAATAGAAAGAGCTCCACCTGAGTGTCATTTCTACCTGTACGGGATTGTCCATGAGTGAGATTAGTTTGCTAACTTTTCTTTTGACTTTCACCAATTTCAACAACTCCCAAGATTATCCTCAATGGTGCCACAAGCGTTTTCACTACATTTTTCATCATGTTGAATCAAAATGGAATGTGAAGGCCATCTTCAGATGCCATGATAAATTCTGTCTTCCAGATAAGATTTTAATTGTGACTGTTGCAACTAAGGAGACCGATGGATTCAAGCGTTTCATGAGATCAGCAAAACATTTTAATTATACCGTCAAGGTAGGACACCACAAATCGGACACTATTATACTTTTCTACAGTAGCTTGGTGTCTTAACACTATTTGTGTGTTTACAGGTCCTTGGTCGGGATCAAAAATGGAAAGGAGGTGACGACATGTCCCCTGGGGGTGGTCAGAAAGTACGAATTCTTAAAGCTGCCCTGGAGACAATGAAGGATGAGGATAAAATCATTGTTTTTGTTGACAGGTAATGTGTCTTTACTTGAATAATAACTGTGTCCTCTTGAAGCATTTCCTTCTTTTTGGAAGTAAATGGATACTTTAGTTGAATTCCAAACCTTGTTTACTGTATTCTGCATACTGCTAGCATTGTTGTCAAGGTAACCTCAGAGAAGGAGAAAATCTTTTTCTGGGTCACCACTGCTGTGTCTGGATTGTAACTTTCCTTCTTGTGTTCCACAGCTATGATGTGATTTTCGCATCAGGTCCTAAAGAGCTGCTAAAGAAGTTTGTGCAGGCTAAACACAAGGTGGTGTTCTCCTCTGAGACCCTGATCTGGCCCAACAGACACTTGGAGGACAAACATCCACACGTTCAGGAGGGCAACAGGTTTCTCGGCTCAGGCGGTAGGCATCACTATTTTTTTTTTTACATTAATTAAATTTTGGTTTTCATTCTTAGGAAATCATTTTGGATGATCACGACGAATTCAGGATTTCTGTCTGAGCTTTGATGATTGTTTTAGCAGAACATGTAGTTGTCATGTGGTGTATTCACAGCTGGAGAGGAGGTTTCTTTGTAGGAAAACATTTTTTATGAGCACAAAAAAAAGGCAAACCTGGTCGTGGTAATGAGCCCCGGCAGTTTCAGGGCTGCTTGTATGCAAGTTAGGGCGCCTCTTTACACTAGTTTATTGTTACCCCCAGGCTTTATTGGCTACCTTCCCAACATCAAGGAAATGCTTGCTGAGTGGGCGGGAGAAGACAGCGACAGTGATCAGCTGTTTTTCACCAAGATTTATATCAACCCTGAGAAAAGAGTAAGAAATGTCCTGCTTGTCTTTTTTTCCTTTTTGGGTTGTTATATTATTTTACATAACCACAGAAAATTTCTTCATCAATTAATAAAGCATCTATGACTGCTTTTTTGGTTGTTGTAGGAATCCATAAATATCACACTGGACAGCACATGCAGATTGTTTCAAAACCTTCATGGAGCTCTTGGTGAGTGAATGACTTTTATTGTCCAACTGTGGTCAAACCTTTTTTAACTTCTTGCTGTGTGGTGCACACGGCACACTCTGCTGTTTACTGAATGCAGCTGTTGTGTTAAAAATGTTAAGTGCACCCTTCCAATAACATCTTTTCTTTTTTCTGCTTTTATTAGTTGTGAACATAACTTTTTCAGACCATATTATATGTATATTACATGTTGAGCAAAATTAAATTAGTGTAAAAGAAAACTACATAATTACAGGGGGGGGCATCACATCAAGATTATCTATTTTATTTGAGATGAATCGTACAAGAAGCCTTCATCATTTTGAATGGTGGCTGCCACGTTCAAGGTTCACAACATCAAAAGTTAAATCGCTGAAAGTTATTCATCAACATATTTACTCCCCTAATCCCGGATCAAGAAATATATACAATTCAGGCTTTATCAGTCAGGGACAGCATGTTTAAACTTGAGCTGTGCGCCTCAGTTTCTACTGCTTTTTTTCCCAAGTAAGGAATTTGTTAGTTTGACGTGAGGCTTGCAACTGAATCAAAGTGTTCTGTCTGCCACTTGGAAACAGGACTTTCAACTCCATTTGCTTGAATAGAGTTCCAAAACACAGTACATAAATCTGAGTCCACTAGTCAATGTTAAGTGATTTGTGTGTACTGTATTTCCAGATGAAGTGGTGCTAAAATTTGAAGATCGACGAGTACGGGCCAGAAATTTGCAGTACGATACACTACCTGTCATCATCCATGGGAACGGACCGACCAAGGTACCGACTTTAAGCCATCATGTCATTCAGAATAATGTGGCAAACGCAAAGAAGCAAACCTCTCTGTTACTTCTCTCTGGTAAAAAAAAATAAAAAATGTTTATGTATCATCCTGTGCAATATGTTTTTTTTAAAAAAGTGGATACATTTTATCCACAATCTTGTTAAATTAACTTTTGAAGAATTTTGTTTACTGTACTACTAATATGATTGATATTCATCGGTGAACGAGATAACCTAAAAGAAGACTTTGCATTCTAGCTTCAGCTCAACTATCTCGGCAACTACATACCAAACGCATGGACATTTGAGACGGGCTGCACAGTGTGTCATGACGATCTCCTCCCACTCGAGAATCTTAAGGTCAGTCGAGGTTCAAAACAACATTGTCTTCCAATGTAAGCAATTAAATCTTGATAATGTTCTGTTTGTTGCATGTGTTCAATAAATGCTTTCTTCCCCTCAGGAAAATGAATATCCTTTGGTGATGATTGGTATCTTCATTCAGCAGCCCACCCCCTTTATCAGTGTGTTTTTTGAACGCCTGCTGAAGCTTCAGTATCCCAAGAATAGACTCAAGCTCTTCATTTTCAACAAGGTAACGGGGCATACATTTTAGATTTTGCTCTCCTAATCAGTTTAATGCTTCCAAAATGTTGATCAAATGTACGCATACTGTCATTTTTTTTTTTTCCATTTTATTCGTTCCAAATTGTAATGCACGAAATGTTGCCTCCTGCTCTGTACTTGAATAATATCTTTCATTTTTCTGCTCAAGGAACCTCATCACGAGCGTGAGGTCAACTCTTTCCTGCAGGACCATGGTAGTCTTTACCTGGATATCAGATATATTGGGCCCAAAGATGAGATGGATGGCACAACTGCACGCAACAAGGGCTTGTGAGTGTCAAGAGCTAAACAAAAGTGACATGGGAACAAAATTAACTTTTTTTCCCCCCCTCTGTATTTTAGCAATATGTGCAGGAAGGAGAAGGACTGCGACTATTTCTTCAGCTTGGATGCTGACGTTGCTTTGACGAATGAGAACACACTCAAAATTCTCA
Source organism: Syngnathus floridae (assembly GCF_059516105.1). NCBI lineage: Eukaryota > Metazoa > Chordata > Actinopteri > Syngnathiformes > Syngnathidae > Syngnathus > Syngnathus floridae. Next base: position 17,971,220 of record NC_142414.1, on the reverse strand, counting down.
TCGAGCAAAACCTGCAAGTATAATTATCGAATATTAATTATGATCACCTCACTCTGTATGCAATAGTTTTTCTTTATATATATATTTAGGTTGATTTGTAGCTACTATAACAACCTTAAATACTCTTTAGGCCTATCGTGGCGCCATTGTTGACGCGAATTGGCCGACTTTGGAGCAACTTCTGGGGCGCCCTGAGCGCAGATGGCTACTACGCCAGGTCTGAGGACTACGTGGACCTGGTGCAAGGACACAGGGTGTAAGATGCTTAAATGTCGATGAGGTTACATTTTCCGATAAACACTTGGTGCTGTGAATGATCCAAGACGCTCGCTTGTGTTTGCAGGGGAATATGGAACGTTCCATATGTAACCAGCGCGTACTTGATGAAGGCCAGCCTCCTCCGCTCTGACCTTTCAGACGCTGATCTATTTCATTCAAATCCCACGGACCCTGACATGGCCTTCTGCCAACATGTTCGGGACAAGGTAAATGAAATATAAGAGCAATATTTAGCTCCTTGGAATGATTTGTTTTTGAAAAAAATCCAAGATTTTATATCAATTGCATTCAGAACATTAATGGCATTGCCTTCCTTGTCAGGGAGTCTTCATGTATGTAACCAACATGGAGACTTTTGGACGCATCCTATCAACAGAAAACTATCAGACCAGTCATCTGCATAATGATCTGTGGCAGATCTTTGAAAATCCCGAGGTGAGAATTCATCAGCGGAACCTGATTGGTGTATACTGGACAGTTTGACTACCTTTGGAAATGAGTTAAAGTTGTTTTACAATTATACAATTGTACAGTTACACAATTGTCCAGAGGACCTGAAAATGATGTTTTGGGATGATTTCAGGACTGGCGGGAGCGCTACATTCATGAGAACTACACTCAAATCATGGGAGGAAAAATGATTGAAACTGTGAGTTAACGTACAGTTGTCTTCTCAGTTCTTTATCTTTTGTCTTCTCCACATCTTCTTTATTTCTAGAAAAGTACTTTCTGTTTATATTATGCTTGCAATTGGTGTATATATGTTCAAATACTTTTAGTCTGGATAAAGTGTGTGTTTTAATACATCTCTCCATATTGCACAATTGTACCTCTTTCTGTTCCCCAGCCTTGCCCAGATGTATACTGGTTCCCAGTTTTCAGCGACATTGCCTGCAACCACCTGATTGAAGAAATGGAACACTTTGGGAAGTGGTCAGGAGGGAATAATGAGGTAATGTCATCATTTTTTGTGTCAATAATTGACTCTCTAAGTGTTTGTTTTCCCTCTCTTAGTGTGAGCTAGGCAGAAGAAATAACGTTTCCCTCTGTGATTATTGTTGCACTGCCAGGACGAACGAATCACAGGCGGCTACGAGAATGTCCCCACCGTTGACATCCACATGAAACAAATCAACTTTGATAAGGAATGGCACCGGTTCTTGCTGGATTTCATTGCTCCCATAACAGAACAAATGTATCCTGGTTACCATACCCAGGTAAGATCTCTGTCATTTATGACAGATTTAAAAGAAGTGTTCAATGCTACCTGAGAGCTACAACGGGAGGGAGCTTTGTAGGACCACAAATCCAGGAAATTGGATTTTGGGAAGGCTGCTGTCTGGATTCCAGAGCATTACATTCCAACTGCAGAGATTGAAAGGGAAGGTTGGCTGACATACGTACAACTATGAAGGCTACTCACGAATAATGTGACAAACAATGGTGGTCTACCAACCATGGGTTACGCTTTTGTAACAGGAAAATAATTGTCGGACAAGCCAATGTTTGTGTAGCCAATAGCTCCTGAAAATCAAAGAAATCAAGGACAGATGAGTCAGAATTTCTTAGGTCTTTGTTCACACTTATCTCTCAATATGTTAATACTATATGTGATACTGTAAGTAGGACTGGTATCGCGGCTTGGTATCGGTGAGTACTCAAGTAAATACTTACAATGGTGTCTGTCTGACAAAAGCAGATCCAAAGCTTGCTGGTTGTTTCTGTATCGCAATTTTGGCTTCCCTCAGGATAAGTATAGAAAAAATTTATTTGATCAGAGTTCCCTCGCAAGCAGCAACCAACTTTGCCTTTTTTTTTTGTTTTACCTTAATTCCCAGAAGGTTTCCAACTTTAAAACTTGCCAGAATTCCGCAAGCTTATCGGGTCCCTCCACTTTGTTATTGTTGTTGACAAAACATGTGTTCTTCCAGTGCGATACTCCCTTGAACTTCGTGGTCAGGTACAAACCTGACGAGCAGCCGCTGCTCGAGCCACACCATGACGCTTCCACATTCACTATAAATATAGCTCTCAACAGCAAAGAGGTTGACTACCAGGTAAATGGGGAAGGAGCTCGCAGAAATAGAAGCCTCGGGAACTGACGATGCGGGTGCACCCATCTCTGCTTCTTTTTCTCCATCTGTGGGCCTGATTGCTGGATGCAGAAACAGGCTTGAAGCTTGTTTTGAGCAAGAGTTGCGCCGGCCGGCGCTCGTACGGCCACACGCTCTCCTGGTGTGGCCACTCGAGCAGTTTCTGAATGCTTGCATGACTTTCCGCCTCTCTTATGTGTGTTTGCAGGTTCGTGTTGGCATAGCCTTTGTAGTTAGATATAAGCCCGATGAGCAGCCCTTTTTGAGGCCACATCATGATTCCTCCACATTCACTATAAACATAGCTCTCAATCAGAGGGGCCCTGATTACGAGGTGAGTGGAATTGGAGGTTGGTACTAATTGGACATTTTGATAAGTAACGGTTAAATTGCCCCAAAATGTAGGACAAAAGACAAGACAGGTGGACTTTTTTTTTTTTTGTACAGCACAGTTCAGGAATGCCTCCTGTAGAGTAGAAGAACCTTAGCCAAGGCAGTTCCCATTAAAAGAGAATCACAGTTGTTTGGCTGGCATGTCAATCTACATCCCTGGTGTTTCACATTTTCCCATTTCATTTTTTTCTCTATTTGCGCACTCATATGTTCCTTTGCATGAAGTATGGTCTTGTCATTGCATCCATCTCATTTCCCTGCATCGTCAACATACTGGGCTAGCTAATGATGATAGTGTATAGAATTGTGGTATACTGTGACTATAAAAGTGTACATTCTTGTATATAGTATATTTATTTTAGTTATACTATTGCCAGGTAAACTGTGCAGCATGTTTAAATTTAAAGGGTCTCCACCCTATTAAACACCAGCCAGCATTTTCTGCAGGTGAACTAAAAAAAAGGAAAAGATCAATTTGAGAGTGCTTAAGTTTGTTTTTGTATTCATCTAATTTGTCAGAAATACGCCAGCCTTTATAGGTAAAAAAATAGCCAAGATGTAAAGCAGATATTCATAACATGCCCACCATATGAGCTCAGCATCTGTTGCACAGCACTGCATGCGTAGCTAATGTGTGACTGTGACCCCAGGGTGGCGGCTGCAGGTTCATCCGTTACGACTGCGCCGTGCAAGCACCGCGCAAAGGCTGGGCCCTCATGCACCCGGGCCGCCTTACCCACTACCACGAAGGCCTGCCCACCACATCTGGCGTCCGCTACATCGCAGTGTCGTTTGTGGATCCTTGAACTCTCGCTCATCAAAACTGACGCCCACAAGCAGCATATGTAAAGAGGAAGTCAACCCCAACATTTTCTTTGTATATGAGTTGAGCAGAAATAATCACCCATTTCGCAACTGAGACGTCATTTTAAGTAAGTCCTGTTTAATTCATATTCCACAAACACAATCAGTAACTATTAGGCTGCACAGAATATATTACAAAGAACATTCTTGGGTTGACTTTGTCTCTAAGCATTTGATTAAGCATCACAACTGTTGATGGCTTCGTAGATTCACTGTCTACTACGCATTGTGCCTGCCTTCAAGATGTGTATTTTATGATGCAAAAAAGGGAACTTGGGCCAGTGAATTTAAAATTGTACATATGAGACTGTGACCCACAGTTGTACTGTCAAACAATGACTACATATTTATTTTTTCCAAGTGTGAATGTTGACATTCAGTCCTTTGTAGCTTTCGTTGGCCGCAAATGTCAACACCGATTACGACAAAACTATTTCTCAACATTCACAACATTGAAGTGTTCCACCTTTTTGCCTTAACTGTTTAAGATGAGCAATAAAACATCTTCTGTCAATCCTGACCATATTGCAGTCTAAAGCACTTACAGCACTGCAAAAACAAGAACCATGTTAATGAAAGGCCTTTATATTTGTTGAGCAAAATGTTATGGAATTGCATAATTTCCTCTTGCCCAGAGTTTCATCTTCACTATATAATTCCCACAACTATGCAAATCACCTTTGTTCTTAAAAATAGGCAAGTACATAGACTTTGCCCTTTCCTCAGGCATGAGCAAACCCTCCAGGCAGCCTGTTGAACTGCCAACCTTGCAGGCACCAGAGTGGACAAACCAATGTGTACATGTATTGCTCAAAAACTGTAAATGGTTATTCGAACATGTGAACTTTATTGTAAAAACGGCAACTACAGACAAATACAGGAGATGAAAATAAAAGGAAGGATGATTACAAGCGGAAGCGGTCAGAAAGGTTTGGAGACTGTGGGACTGTGAGTGGAACCTCACTTTTCTTCACTTCCACAGTCTTGTAGTGGCGAATGGGTTGCGCCTTGTGGACCTGCAGGGTCAGAAGTAGGACATCTTAAGTATACGCCCCCCCTCAATTAGGCCAAATATTTCAGAGACCACAGTAGTAAGAGATGCTTTGGCTTTCATTTGATGTATGAAAAAATATATCTATAGGAAGGATTTTTTTTTTTAAAATTTAGACTATCACAACCAAAAGCTGATTTATTGGTTACACAACCCAAATCGGTTTTGTACGTTGCTTTAATTCACATTCAAATATATGCAGTTTTACAGTGTTCGTAACATTTACATCTTGTTCCACATGTCTTAAGAGCACTTTAGCTGATAACCTCTTTAGAGGGAGCTGGGATAGACACCAAAAGAGGAATGTGATGAATTTTTACGCACTTGTTGGTGTCGAAGTTCAGCGAGCTCTTGTTTCAGCTTCTCCTCTTCCTCCCACTTCAGTCTCTCCTGTCGAAGTGCTTCGTCAGCCTCCTTCTGACAAAGATGCTCCTGAAACCTTTCACGGCTTCGGGCACGTTGCTCGGTTGCCAGCTCAAAAGACTCCACAACTGTGGAAGAATCAAGTTCACAGGTGGGTCCGCCAGAAAAGCATTGCTTCACCTTCAGCTTTCTCACTCGCTCATTCCAACCTTATGGAGATAAGAACTCACAAATGCCAGACTACCAGCACATCTTACCTACTGGGGGGCGATCCTCCTTTTTCGGCTGGAAAGGTTCTTTTTGGGTGACTGTGTTCAGCCTGGCTTTAAATATTGCTGCCTCCTTTATTTTTTTCTCCTCCTCTTTCATCTACTCAAAAGAAAAGATTATTAGTAGACGCTTTAGAAGGAAACTTGTCAATCAAATTGCCTTTGAATCATGTGTTCAAGCAACCAAGAAAAAAAATTAGGTCCATCGACCGGTTGAGTGTTACATATTCTTGAGTACCATTTGTTCCAAGCGGTCATTCTTGACTGATCCACGTTCATCCACCAGAAGTCTGAAAGGCTCGGGCTTTGTGGGCTCCAGCTTCTTCTTTTCAGGGAGATTGATCTTGTCAAAGTATGGCAATGGATGAGCCTTGAACACTGGAACCTGCAGGTGATAATCTATTCATCCCCACCGTTTCTTGTAGGAACATTTGGAGGGCCAAGTGGCTAATGGAATCTTACCTCGTGCTCTTTTTGCTCACTGATCTCCTTGAGTTTCTTCTTCTCTTGCTCCCTCTGCTCAAATGAGAAAGGACACACCTCTGTGTGCCGCTTGTCCTGCAGCATGGGCTGGAATGGCGTGCCAAATTGAGGAACTGGAGTATGCTTGATTGAAGGCACAGGTTTCACCTGAAAAGAGGTCTCAGTGTCATTCCATGCAGGACGGCGAAGGAAGTCCACTCAAGCGCTGACTGAACACAAGGTCCTCACCTCTTCGGCTTTCATGTCAACACGCTCTTTCTTTGCGAGGGTGAAGGCTGGTGAATGAGGCACGGTTGCGTGCTTCACTTTTTTCATTGGCACTCCCTGTTGACAAAGCATAACAGCTAAATGACAAAAACAGTCTCAAAAGGCTTCTCAAGGCATTGACAAATATGAGCCACACCTCCTGATCTACGACAGAGTCCAATTAGAACTCACCACTACTCCTTGCAGGATCTTCTTGGGCAGTTCTTGTGCTTTGAACGCAGACTGGGGCTCATCATGGGGTTTGCTTGCCTGCCTTTCCTGGAGCCGCTTTTCAATGTGCATGGTGAAAGCCTCTTGTACAGTGGGCTCCTTCACCACCGGTTTCTTCACAGAGTCCCTTCTCTCAAGAATTTTTTTGTTCAGCTCTTGGGCTTTGAAAGTTGACCTTCATAAATGCGGTAACAAACATTTTTTTAAAATTGACTCCTTTAAAAACATAGCACAATTTAAACAGTGTAAACGTGCGCATCTCCTACTTAAGTGTGCTGACTGAGCTTACTTGAGACGTTCCTCTTCCTTTTCAGCCTCCAGTTGAGCACTGCTCTTAACTCTGATGGGTCGGCTCCTCAGTCTTGTTGCGAACTTTGGAGACTGAGGTCGAGTGAGCTGCAATCGCTGGACCTTTGCTTTTGGCGGTCCTGTTAGAAACATTTGAAAACGGCCGTCTGAATTTCTTGTGTCTATCACTAAATATATACTGTGCACAACAGAACAAACTTCGAACACCTTTGGCTCTTTCAATCCGACTCAGCTCACGGAAGCGTTGAGGGGTTCGCTTCTGTAACTGCATGATGTGTTCGGCCACTGGTACGTAAACAGATTTGACCACCTTTGTCTTGTTACTCTTTAGTGGCCTGCCAGGTTTGTCCACACCGCAACCACCGAGCACACGTGTCTAACAAAACAGATGCAATCCCGTGAGATGGAGGGAGCAATCAAACTGCTCACCACATAGGTGGTCTATTTTTTCTAGCATGTGCCATTAACAAGGATTTTTGTGTGCATTGTAGCTGTGGTGGACATCAGATGGACACAGTCATAAAACATTTTAAGAAGTTGGTATGCATTCTATGTATAGCACGTTGTTATATGGATCCTTGAAACGTTAAGGCCAGTAAATGCACTTTCCATGAATTTCCACAACAGCATTTAACAGACTTCTAGGTGGCGATATTACTTACTGATGTGGAAGGTTCTTCTCGAGGGAGACTCTCCGATGAAGTCAATTCAGTTTCTCCATCACAAATTGCTTCTGCTTCATTGTTGACGTCACTGCAGATCTCCACTTGGTCCTCAGCACTGTTATAGTTAAATTTCAGTTACATAAGCATGACTGATACCACACCTCAAAATCAAAGTATACCATCACCAGCAGCTTAGCCAATAAACCCACAAGGTATTCATTGAAATATTGAAAAAGTCAACATAGCGGGCTCTTCTGCCCTTTGCCACTTTCTTTTTTCATGCCAATTTAAGGAATGAGCACTTACCTTTTAGACACTTTAGAACGCCGTGAAGACGGACCATCTTGCAACTTCCGCTTTGAACCTCTAAAAGAACAAAATGTTAATTCTAACAGCAACATGTGCACATCATTCCAGTTACGAGAGTTAAAAAAAAGGTCACGCACGCGTCAGACAGGCACCTGCTTGGTTCATCTTTGGGCTGCGTTTTTCCCATTGCACCACTGTCATGTGGTTTAGAGTCAGCAGACTTTAAAACTGAAAATAACAAACAATGTACTCATTTCATATCAGGCAGTCTAAATCACTTGTGTGGTCGAGCGAGACATACAGGATGAGCATTATGTGTGCCTCTGTCAATTGGAAAACAATGTACAAATAAAACTAACCAGCACCTGTAACCGGAACTCTCACTGGGCCGGCAATGGTTGTCGGATTAGGGGTTCCACAATGTGGCTGCTCGATGGCTTGTCGATCTGTAAAAATAAATCAGTATTGACCAATTTAAGATTAACAAACAAGTAAACAAAGAAAGTGCTTATTGTAGAAGGTGCCATAGTTTTAGAAGATGCCACTTAAAATGACTAAAAATGTAATTTTAAGGAGTAAAACATGACTGTCAGTTTGATTGCCCAATCTCTTAAACTTTACAGGATATTTCTTGCCACAGTACATTCGCTAGTTTAGGGGCAGTGTGCCAGCGCTCTCCCTCCATACCTCATATTACTGGCCTAAGGGTGAGCCCAGCTTTCTGCACATAAGTGGTTCTTTTCCTCTGGAATTTGGGTCATAAATCTAAGTATGGTTTCTTGTATTAAAAAAAATAAAAAACATAGTACATTGGATATTAATGCATTATCATAGTGTGTGATAATCACAATTGAATTTCAATTACGGAACAGATGCCCAACTATTTGGTTCAAACTTCCAATAGTGTTCCCTTTGGACAAACCTTTCATTTTTGTATAAACTTTCCTTCACCACATCATAACCAGGGCCTACATTTGATGACCTGCATAATTGTTTCCATTTTGTACTTATGTAGGACAGGGCAAGATGTTTTGAATCTTCAGTAATTTTGCTTAATTTGCTAGCTATAGTTTGGACAAAGCAGCTTCATATCCGATCCTGTAGGCACGTATATTAATGGATGTCAGCGAAGGAGCATACCAAAGCCAAACTAGGGCGTAACCCACTTTCGATCACAATTTACTGTTGTCAATCGATCAGCCATATTATAAAAAAAAAAACATCAAGTCGTAGTGAGTGAATACTTACCGAACCATGCATCATCGAAAGACTCGTTGGCTAACTGCTTTAAGTCGACGACGTGGGAAGGCGCGTCGAACTCATATCTGTCCGCAGGACAGTCATCGGCCATTTCGCCTAAAAGTACTGCAAAAAAAAGTACTGTATATGTTCACCAAAAAGTGTAAACAGAATATTAGTTTGTAGCGGAGCAAATGTTTAAGCTTAGTTGACGAATACACAAACAGGCGACAGCGTTGGGTGAAGCGTTTCTTAAAGTTGAAGCACATTAAAATAATAAATCATTGTTTAGCAATTTGAACGTATGCTTTTTGCTACGGCTGAGTGAAAAGTTATTAAAGTACTGCTAAAAAAAAAATACTTACGGTATATGAGAGAGACGGAGTGCTACAGACAATGCGTGGTGTTTATTCTGGAAGTTTTAAAATGCATTACCCAATGGCGGTGCTTTTTAAACGATCCAATCGCTGCCTTCGTGCTCGTTACCTCGACGTTTATTGGTTCAGATTTCAGATAAGTCAAACTCACCAGCGCCCCCACCCAGGCAAACGCTGAAATTTCACAAACTTTTGAAAACTTCAGAAACAAAAACAGGAAGAAGTGAGGCAATCATGATGGTCGGTGAGACACAATTTTGGTATTCGGATGGGTCACTTTAAAATTAGAAAACTATTTAGCCTAGTTTATAAAGCGAGGCATTTTTTTTTGTTTTGTGCTAAGTTTTCAAGAAAATCAGGGCATATATTTATTTGTCCACCTCATCAAAGGCACACTTTTTTTAAATAGGTTATTTTATATTATACTAAGCGCAAGCCTGCAGATACTCAAATCCTGCTGATACACAGAAAAACAAGTATTGCAGTGGAGAACCTTTGGCATACTTAGGGTATTATACTTAGGGTATTACCATCAAGAAAATATAAAAACAAGGTGGCCATCCCGACGAGTGCAAATTGTCTTTTTGGACATTTTTTACTTCACTGCGCGTCAATTTTGGTCTTGTTTATTTTCAACGTGAAACAAGCTCCCAGTTGAAAGCTCACGTACTGAAGGCGGGGCCGGAGCATGAGGATACTGTTTCCTATTGGCTGAAAGTATGCATGGTGATGACGCAATCTATCAGTGCTTAAGGAGGAACTGATAAACCTCGACAGGAAAACCAAAGAAAGGCGAGTATTTCAAGGCTAACATTTTAGTATAATATTATACGTTGGTTTATCGTTTTAATTGTGTTATGTGTTGTTGTTCTGTGTGTATATCAGGCGCTGCTAGAAAGTACAGAATACAAACTTGCTTGACAAGGGACCAAAAAAAAAACTCGGGACCAAAATAAGCTAGCTGTTAGCAGAACGCTAACAGCTATCTTGTTGGCGACAAATTAGCTCTCACAATATTAAAACAGAGCAAATGGAAGCAACATTGAAACGACGATAGTCAGATTCTACCTTTCTTTGTGTTAAAAATGTGTCTCCTTGGTAAACGGTAACCCATAGATAGTTGAGTTGGCAATATGTCGCCGATTCGTTGTCACCATTTTTTTTTTACTGCCTAGGAAGTGAAGTTGTTAAAAAAAAATGCAATCGAGATACTTGGCAATATCAATAACCCGTCAATAAAGGACCAACGCAATTTAAGAAGAAATTTCTTTAAATGATAATCCGATCCAAATGGTGTCCCGCTTACTTATACATAATGCAGCAACACAGTGCCTCTGCCTCCTCCACTCACAAACATAGCTGCACCATGACTTAGTTCTTATGATATATAATAACATCATAGCTAAAAAAAAAAAAAAAAAAAATCTTACAGCCTTACTTTATTTGCTCTTTATCGGCTGTCACAATTAACTTACCCTTGTGGTGATGCTTTTCTTTCTGTTCTATCATACAGTAATCCCCGCATAGCACATCAATTAGTCACAAATTCACCAATTTTTTTGTGTGTGTCTAATCTTTAATCCATGTATTCTTAAAGGCAATGTCAACTGAGTTTGAAATTATCTGAAACAGTTGGGGAATAATATTTTTAGTATGTTTAACATTTACTGTCAGTTTCATGGTTTTTCAGTATTTGTGGCAGGGCTCGATCCCTATTTGTGGAGTTTAATTTATTTCACGTTCAAGAGGTGATTTTTTTGTGTGCTTGATTCAGGAAGGGTGTGTCTTGGTTGTAAGTAAAGTAGATGCAGAGAGGGCAATTTTCGTTTGTTGAGGTTGATCAATAACTTGGACAAAAATGGAAGCTACAAAAAAGCCCCAAAAATGTCTCACTCATAACAGTAATTTATCCCAATTTTCATTTGCTTGCTTTCTTCAGATGGCTGCGATCCGAAAGAAACTAGTCATAGTTGGAGACGGCGCATGTGGCAAGACTTGTCTGCTCATCGTGTTCAGCAAGGATCAGTTTCCTGAAGTGTATGTGCCAACGGTGTTTGAGAACTATGTGGCTGACATTGAAGTGGACGGGAGACAGGTAATGTGTACTGGTTTTCCTTACAGAAATCCAATATTCTTTGAACGGTGTTTACTTGCAGCAGCTTTTGGTCATTGCCATGTTTGCAAGAGAAACGTGTCTCCTGCCGCTGTTATCAGTGAACATATGTAAAAAAAAAAAAAAAAAGATTGTCTGCATAATTTCAGGTAGATTTCCTGTGTTTACACAGAAGTAAAAAAAAGTGTATCTGAAATCATAACATGGTGTCCATCTTTAAGAGTTAGACCATTAAATGACAAATAGCAAAGTGAATCATCTTACCATGACATTTGTGATGACACATTTTTGAAATATTTGCAGGTAGAGCTGGCTCTTTGGGACACGGCAGGTCAGGAGGACTATGATCGCTTACGACCACTCTCTTATCCCGACACAGACGTCATCCTCATGTGTTTCTCCGTTGATAGTCCCGATAGTTTAGGTGCCATTTCCGCTTGCTGTTCTTTCATGTTGATCTACTCTGGGGGTCTAACACAAAGTTTTCATTTGTGTACAATGTAGAGAACATTCCCGAGAAGTGGACACCTGAGGTGAAGCACTTTTGTCCCAATGTCCCCATAATTCTGGTGGGGAATAAGAAAGACCTCCGCAATGATGAGCTCACACGTCGAGAGTTGGCAAAGATGAAACAGGTGAGGGACATTGATGCTGTATGATGTGATTCTTTTGCAGCAGTTATTTGAACATATTTCGCTTTTCTGTCCATTAAACCGATCTTAATGAGCCCATGTGACAAAATAGCAATAATACTGACAAGCTAGCGGCACCTCAAAGTTTGACCACAATTCTGTCTATGACGCTGGTTGACTTTCATACCAAAACATCCCATTGTAATGAGTTATATTTGGAATTATTGGTTCCAGCATCCAAAAAGCCGCCACCATTCATTAAACTTTTATCAACAATATTAGCTAATGTTTTAAGAAATTAGAAATACATGTGTGTGTATTTTTTTTTTTTTTTTTTAATAAATAATGTCGTTTGACATCTGGTTACCAGGAACCTGTAAAGTCAGAGGAAGGAAGGGAAATGGCAAACAAAATCTGCGCCTTTGGCTACCTGGAGTGCTCAGCGAAGACCAAGGACGGCGTGAGGGAAGTGTTTGAAATGGCCACCAGGGCAGCACTGCAGGCAAAGAGACGCGGCAAAAAGGGCCTATGTCTTGTGCTATAAAGTAGCAAGCAGGTCACACAGGAAGCAAAGGAGAAGGGGAACCAAACCAGGCCGAGCAAAGCCCAAAAGGGGTCAATTTAGTTGAGTCGAAAATATCAAATGGGCCAAAGGGGTGATGGTCAATTGCTGTGAAAAAAAACAAAAAACATCCAAGTTTAATGTAAGAGCAAAGATATTTGTTCAACCAGAATGTATTGTTTTGCATTCCTTCCCCAGAAATTCCGATGTTAATTCATGCCGACTAACGTTACTCAAAACCAAATTTTTGTATTGAATTCTAAAAACTATTTTGTACTACTATTTACCCTAAAATAAACGCTTCAATTTAGTCCGTTGGATCCGACAGTGGCTATTAATAAGGGGAAGAGTGTCTGTCATCCATACGATGACACCTGAAGTGGTGGTGTTGCTAGCGTTTGTGAGTGACAGTCAGAATTTAAGCACAACGTTAAAAAAGTTTCCATGCTTTTTTTTTTTTTATCTTAAATTTATTTTATTTTTTTTTATTTCAGCACATTCACTCATTGGCCCGGCTTCTTTAGCTTGTGACAAAGACGGCTTACAAACACATGATTATTGCTACCAACTTGTATTAACTTTACTACTAAATAGATTAAAGCAAGCTTGGGCTTTGCAACTGCAAGAGGAACTTGTCAAAAAAAATTCTAGCCTGATGCTTGAAAGTACTTTGTCTAAACACCAATGTTTCTTTGTATGAAATCACCTGCAGCATTAGTAGATATCATTGTACTTGTTCAAGTGCCTTGACAGGTTTGGGTAATCTTTTGTCATCAATTGATTTTGACCACATTGTTTTTTTGAAACCTTGGCATTTTTAATATAGGGATGTGTAGACTTTTTCTTTTTTAGATATAGCTACTGTGGTAGTTAAATATTTGAACATCCAACACATTTGTGTACACCCTTTTTTTGAAAGTGCTTAAATATAAAACAACATTCCATGCATTTGCTTCTTTTGCATGTCTGCCTTAAAGATACAAATTATACATATTTGTCAACATTTGCATGGAGTTAAGCTGCACACGTTTTACTTTTTGATTCCCTTTTTGTTTTCCTCCTTAATGCCAACGCATTTTCAAGATATTCACTGTTGTGATGAAAACTAGAAAATAGTTATTTTGAAGAAGAAAAGAAAGCTGACCTCAAAAGTAAGATATTCTGGAGGCACGGTATAAAGAGGGTGGAATTCGCTTGTCAAGAAAATCATTCCAGCATTAACCTATATCCACTGTACTTGTCACACGACTGTGTTGAGAATTGCTTTAGTTGCAATATTAGGTTCAGTATTTGACCTTGAAATGTAATTAGTTTTTAAGGGTAAATGATGTGGAGTAACAAATGACTATGCAGTACAATTTTCAACGCAAATTAAAAAAAATATTGCTTGACTGCATATATTTCTACTGTAGGATGTTTACTTGTGGTTCTTCAATTTTTAAATTGGTTGAAGCTGGTTGTGATGTTTATTGAAATGGGTCCCCTGAAACCACTGCAGAAGGAACAGTGACAGTAAATGGTATTTTTACCTTTGGACAAGGGAGATAATTATGGCCTTAAATTCCTGTTTTTATTTCCTTTATTAGAGACCTCAACCAGCTTTTACATGAGAAAATACACAAGAGCCAGTGTTCCCATGGTGTTTCTATGTAATCAGTTTTCGCACATCATGTGTGGTATATTAATTTAATCGAGATGTGATATTTCACTTGCTTACATTGTATTCAGTCAGTAAAACTCAGTATAATAAAAGTAAAAAAAAATATTGTGAAATGTAATTGATTAGGTTTTTTATATACATATATACATGTAATATATGTATATATATATATATATATATATATATATATATATACGTATATACATACACACACACACACACGTACACATAAACTGTGTGTGTGTGTGTATATATATATATATATATATACATATATATACATATATATATATATATATATATATATATATAAAATCCCTGTTGTGAACTTGGTAATAACGCATTATTGATGTCATAAGATTGTTTACTGTCAATCACATAATATTTTATGTTGGTATGTGGCAACAGATCTTAGGTTTTCTGCCATCAAAGATATCCATGCCTTCGAGTGTTTGATTTTTTTTATTATTATTCAACATTCACCAAACATAATACTTTTTACACTTACATTTATAAAATTAAACTAAGAGTAAACTGTCATGTTGTCTTATTATTCCATCGAGTTTACAAAGGTTTTGAGGGCTCTTTTAATGACAAAATATTTTACTGCTCTGATAAAACTGCTTCTATCATGATATATCTATGCTAATTTCTTCCAGGAAGTTAGGATGACTGTCTCGTTGATTACGACTGATTTCTTTCTATAATGCTTGATGGAGTCCGGACACAAACTCCTGGTAAAAGGGTTCTGAGAAAACAAGAACCACATGGAGACTTAGTTGAACAGGTCAACAGATGGGATCTGTGCATAACCCATTCCAGAACGAGACTAACCTCTGTCAGGCTCAATAAAAGAATGTCTAATGAGAAAGTCCAAGACCACCATGGCACAGTTCGGTTTGAAATCTTCCGTGGCCAGTAGTTCTTTCACCTGATGAAAAAAATGCATTTATAAGAAATGATGACATCATCATCAGAGCCTGGAGTATTTAGAGGTGCCCTTTGGTCTCACCTTCTCTATGGGCAGGAGGTAGAATTCCTGTACTTCTCCATCGCCTACTCTGGGCTTGAAGGCAAGAGGAAGTTCCAAATCAAAGATAAACTGACTTTCTGAAAACACTCCCTCTCCGTCTTCGTAGGTGTAGCTAGAGAACAATTCCTCAAGTGATCAGTGGTACTCAATTTGTCTTGAACGTCAAGTACAGGAAGTCATTTTCGGTTAAAAATAACAATGTTTCATGACAATATCAACACACTGTTGAAAATGATTAAGTACATGCTGTTTTTGTTTCATTTCCCCAAACAGCCAATGCAATTCCCCACTGAATTATTTGTTTTAAACATCAATGAGGGTGATTTTTTTATTTACAATGACATGTTGGTTTTGCAAAATTACTCAAAAGACAGTGTTCCAAATTTTGCACAACTCTTAAAAAACAACTTACCTTTTCACAGTTCTTTGATGTATTTGACAGTAGTATTTGATATATAGTCTTAACATTAATTTTGATTTGTGAAATGTGCCAAAAAAGGTCGACGTACCTCACTGTGGATACCGGGTGGGCCTTTTCTGCAAGCGCCTCTGGAATGCATGCCTCTTCTTGACATTCTTTCACTAGTGTGTGCTTGATGCTCATGCCAGCAGCCAAACCGCCTGCTGCCTTCAAAGACACAAGGCCGATCCACTGAATGTCTTTTATGAGGTGTTGATACAACAGAGAGAAGGCTGTGATTATTAATACAAGGCATTTCAATTAATTAATCGGGAATACTTTGGTTTAACGTTCCACAGCAATACAATTGCCATTATATTGAACATCAAATACTACACACGTACATGTTGATGTTGATAAACATTGACTTGAAAGAATCTAAAATATATAACAGTGTCTTTCAAGGAAATAGTTGTAGGGCCATTAGCTAATTATAGTCCAAGTATGTGACCAGAAACATTTCTATTTCATCTTCATGTCTTTGGCTGAATTTGTTTATGCACAGAATTGCAACCAAGTGCATTCATTTGAGCTGCTTGTTGTGATCATGTTTGTTCTCACCATGTTGTCAAGTAGTCCAGGATAGGTCTGCTTGGTGAGAGAGCGTCGCGCTAACCACATACAGACGTCTCCACTCTCACTAACTGTGTAACCATTGATATGGACGCCATAACGCTTGACCCCAAAAAGACCTGTTGAACAAGTTGGATGAGAATCACATGGGACACTCGCGATGCAACTGGGTGACTTACTGGTAGCTGCTCTTTCCATCCACATCACTGGAGGATCTGAGAATTTGTCCATTACATTGTATCTCTGAAAGAAGAGAATATGTTTTCAATTCATACTTTTGGTATTGCATCTTTCCAGCAATAATATGACATTGTAATTGTATGTCAATGTTTATGACAGCAAGCATGGTCCACCACTGCTGTAACACGTCTCACCTCATCTCTCCAACCTTTGAGGCAGCAAAGTGAAGATTCACGTCTCAGGTTCGACAGAACAACGTCCACTGCCTCGGACCTTTTGTCGTAAGAGTCCAGATTGTTGCACAGTGACAGAGCACCCCCAAGTGGCTTTTGGAACACATCTCCGTAGCATGCCAACTGCGAGGCTACGTGCGGCATAATCCAACCAACTTTGATTCCATCTATCTCAAATCGAAGACAATTCGCACGACAAGAGCCTGCAAATGACATTTTTGTGAGTGGCCCGCGTTCCGTTGTTGTGTTAACGCTACATGACTTCAAGCAATTACCTGGCAAATAAAAGTTATTCATTCGGTGGAGGAGCTGGAGTACCTTTTCTGTCCAGACACTGTTCGCCATGATAAACTCTAAGCAAGTTCGGACAGAGCCACTTTACGTGCTTCCCGTTGCTCTAGCCAGTCGGGCTACAGCAATAACTTGAAACCAGAGATATCAAATTATTTGTCGACATTCCCTACCGATCAAGGTTTCTTCTCGGTACAACAGCAGTTGCAAACAGTATTGCGTGAAATTGCGCCATCTATTGGTCTGGAATTTTTGTTGCGTACTTTTAGAATTTTAGTCAGTGTGGGCTTCCGTAAAGCGTACGTATTCGATAGTAAATTGCAATTGACTAACTCGGCGGTAGATGGCGAAAGTCACTGATGTTGGATTTTAAATCACCGTTAATACCAAGAAGAAGAAGGACCAGCTGCGTACTAGTAATATACAGTTATAGGAAGTCTCAGGAGGATGGAAACTTGTATTTCAAGAACTGTACACCCAAAGTATTTTGTGCATTTTATCAAATTAAATGGAAACTAGCTCAAAGCCCAATTGCCCCTCCATAACTAGTTTATAGGGACCTGGAGCTACTATTGTGCTAGCGTTAACTCAGCTAGGTATCTGCTAAGTGGCTAACATCAGCAAGGTAAGATTTCGTCCAAAAAATAATATCATTGTAATAAAAGAAGTGATTTTAGCTGCGCTACGCCTCTTTACCATTCTTCCTAAGTATGTACGGACTTGACAGGTTTATTTGAACTGTAAATTACTATAATAACAAATGTATATATCGCTCTGTCTATATCTATTCGCCTATGGATTTATCTATCTTTGAATGTCTATTTCTTCATCTGTGTGTTGTGCAGCATGGCCTTGGCTGAGGTCAACTTGCAAGAAATGAATGAGGTCGTGATAGTGACAATGTCTGATGAAACTGTTGAGGGCCTCTCTGTGGTGGAGGAGGATAAAACAGTGATGGTAGCCACCCAGCTCATCGATCAGCCAGGGTTTGTACTTTGTAACAGCACAATGAAAAGCCATTACCAGCAATGCTGGATCCTTTTGCACCTTTTTTCTTGTTGTTTCATTTTGTGTGTCTTTTCAGAGCTCAGGTCCTCACAGTCACTCAAGTAGAAACTGATGATACGAGTAAATCAGATCCCTTGTCCAATGAAGAAGCAGTCATTGGTAAAGTATCTTATATTATCTGTTTAATAATATGTACATTTATCAGTCGATCATTTGGTACCGGGGCGCACAAGAAAGAATAAATAACTGGCATTATTTCTGTTTTGTTTATCTGAGTCTGAATGATTTTTTTTTTGTTAAAATATGACCACTGCTCTAGAGCTGCTACATCATTTCATATTAGACAATGTGATCTATTTTCTTAGAAAGTCATAATTAAGTTCAACCCCCAAATGCATTGATAACATCTGCCAAGATCTTACAGTTGACAAACTGGAATCAAAATGACAATCAGTTCTTTATTGAGTTATGTCATTGTGTTTTTGACCCTGTCTCTATATTTTGCAGTGAAGCTCACAGAGGAAGTGGATGCGGAGTCTGATGTATTCTACCCCATCACGTGTGGAGATGCCACAGGCACGTTGGTGTGGAAGAAGTTTGTCTGCCCTGGGATCAATGTGAAGTGTGTCCAGGTACCTCTTTACCTAATGACTCTTAAATGCATTCTTCCATTTACATGAGTCTTGAAGCAAAGTTGTTGCAATAATCGAAGAGGAAGTAATGTTACAAAACATTTTTGATGTGAATACATTCTGGGCTTAATCTAACAAAAATAATACACCCCTTATTGTGTTTTGTATTCTTCAGTTTAATGATCAGCTCATCAGCCCAAAAGAGTTTGTCTGCCTTGCGGGCAAGTCGACACTGAAGGACTGGAAAAGAGCTATCAGACTCAATGGCACCATGCTCAGGTATAATGTATGTAAAATATTGACTATATGTATGTACATGAAAAGAGAAAGGAGTAGTTTAATTAATTTTTAGTGTTTGTCAGTTAGTGTTAGTTGTTAGTACACTTTTCAAGTATTTTTGGAAGAGTTTTTAACGATTTCTTTTTTAATTGTAGGCTATGTTCTTATATCAATTATGATTTTTTTTTGCCTTTATGCACAATGTATCTTTTTTTAATTCAATGTGAGCAGTGCAATTCGTTTTATTATAAAGGTGCAACAATGTATTAATATTTTTGATTATCTTTTTTTGCTTTGAATTTCAGCTTCTCAACAGTAAATCTTTAGTAGTTTATTGGTAGTGTTAGGAAACTCCAAAGACAACATGTAACTGTAACCACAACTTTTTCTTCCCCAGGAAGATCATGGACTCCGGCGAGCTGGAATTCTACCATCACGCAAAAGTCTGCTCCAACACCTGCCGCAGCACCAAAATTGACCTCTTGGGAACCAAATTGGCTGCCAGCTCAGACCAGTCTGCTGACCTGGCTGCTGCCACCTCATCCACTGCTAACTGTAAGTAGATGAGCCTCCAGCTCGTGGGTGTGCGATGTGCTACTTTGTGGTCTGTCCTTCCTTTAATGCCTTGTCTCTGTAGACGTTCAAAGAACACCACAAATATTGCACTGTATACTGGATATGCCCCCAAGCTTTAACCTGTCAACTATAACTCCCCCATCTATTCTCTCAGTATGGAACCGTGTTTTTGTTCCTGCATGTTTGTTTGGCCTTCGTGGAGGTTTGTGAGTCATGCCCCAACTGGCCACAAGGCTTAGTTTACCACAGCCCTGCTCGCACACATGCTTATACACTCACTATATATTTTTTAAATTGTGTAAACAGTTTGGCCTTGGTGAAGGCCTGTGCATTGGAGTGGCATAGAGCTGAAGTGCACCATACTTATTGAGAACTCTTTTGTCCCATTCATCTAAAAAGGCACTCAAACTCAGTTTGTTCAAATAATGTATCAAGTTATGATAACAGCTGGCCTAGTTGCCCTTTTCCCCATGTTGTTCTATACTTATTTGCATGTTCAGTATTGTGTGCAGACAGCTTAGAGAGAAAGAAGAGAGAAAAATAAAGAGGGGTTTGTTGAAACATTGTGTCGTTTCCATTATAGTGAATGGAAACTCCCGCCCAGAGGGGTCAGAGGGACCTTCAGAGGGGGTCACAGCCGTTGGAGGTGCTTCTAAGTCTTTGCACAGATTAAAATTGTGACAGCTTTCGATGACATTCTGTTCACACGTATTTGGATGTGCAGAGGATGCCGTGTCATTCTGGCGTGCGCTGAAGGACGCAGGGCTGCTGGAGGAGGTGATTGAGGACTTCCAGAAGGAACTCCAAGAGGTCCTAAAGGGGCTGCATGAAAGAGTGTGTGAACCATCACTGCAGGTCAAAGGTTAGAATCCACTTCAGTGAAACGGATGTTTTCTGATTTGCCGTGGTATGAACTGAGCCGTATGATCCAGTGTCAGGACCATCAGCTGACCCATTTAACGCAGAGTGGTTTGTTTCGTCAGATGCCGCTTTGCTCGACAGCATCGTGCACAACTTTGGAATGCTGGACCTCGTCAAGAAGGTTCTGAGCAGTCATAAGAGCCAAATGGACCATTACAGAGAACAGTACACCAGCAGCCTCGTTGGTCAGTCATTATGGAAAAAAACCTTTATGATCAAAGGCCACATTTAATTTTTCAAAGTGATGGGTCAGGTTGTTCATAGATTATTTTGAGTTAATATTTTACAATTTGCAATGAATCAACCAACAGATTATTGAATTAGATAAAGTGCATCTGTGTTTAAAAAAAAAAAGGTAAAAAATTATTGACCAGTGTAAGTTGGAACATCTGGTTCTTGCAAAAAGAGGCATTACTATTGTTTGTCTCAACATCATGTCTGTGTACAGCTCTGGAGCAACAGTGTGATGAGCACAGAAAACGAGCCAAGGAGCTGAAGAGCAAATCTCAGCACCTCAACAACGTCCTGATGAACCTCAGCCCTGGATCCGCAGCCCCGGCCCCCAAGCGCTCCCGAATGAGCCGCGCCGCCTCCAGCCCAGCGTCCGCCATCCCCGCGCCCGCACAAGTCGCCCTGCCTCTCAGCCAATTAAGTGGCGTGCCGCTCGGTAAGCTGCTGACTGTGGCGGGAGCTCCGGCGGCCTCCACCCTGAGCGGCTACACTCTGCTGACCTCGCCGCTCAACGGCTCGGAGCTGACGGCCGACGCTTCCAACCTGACGGTGCTCTCCGCCGTGGCGGGTCAGGAGGGGGCGTCCTCCGAGAGCGGCGCCATCGTCTCGTCGACCTTTGTCAAAATGGTCAGTCCTCAGTTCCAGTTGGTGACACTGCCGGCCACGTTGCAGGGCCTGGCCAGCTCACAAAACACTTGCATCACGCAGCCGGTCGGCACCATTACTGTGGTGGACGCCACGGCAACAACCGCAGACATTTTCCTACAGGGAGTTGAAGCTGGTGAAAATGAAGAAGGTCAGCACAATGAGGTGAGAGGGGATGACATGCAGCAGCTGGTGGAGCAGCAATGATGGCAAATTAGCATTTAGTTTGTTCAGGGACACATTGTTTTCCATTTTGTTTGTTTGTTTGAAATGAGAACATTTTTGTTTGAGAATGTATCAAAGACCATAGCAGTATTCTCACCCATTTAGAGCAGTTAATATGGTAGCCAGTGAACCCAATCATATTTATAAAAACTATATATATATATAAACTCTTGTATTAAAAACTCAGGTTTTTCACTTAGGTCAAAGCAGTAGAAGTATTGCTTTGCCACCATCTTGATGCCCAGGAATTATGTTCAAATGAGCTGAGGAGCTTAATTTGGACAAAAGTAGTGCTTTTATATCATCTACTGGCATCGATAAACAAAATTATTTTTCAAAGGGTGTCAGTTCCTCAGATTTTCCCTATTTGCGGCAGGGCTAATTTTTGGCGACATTGAGAGTAGGAATGCAAAAAAGTGCCTCAACCAAAGATACATTGTAGAAAACAGAGAAAAAGACATGAACACCCGGTGGATGTCCTGCAGGTGTTTAATCGGTTGTTTTCTCTCTTCGCTGATTTATTTGTATGGCAGTGTGTTGCAACACAGACGACCACCAAAATGTTCCAAATACCTCACTTTTTGATTGGTAGTCTGAATTGCTCATTAGAATATGTTGCAAATATCACTCTTCGGTCAACATGAAAGATTTGATTTGAATATTTTAATTTATGTAATAAATGCTTTAGCGAATATTACGTATAAAATATTGCATCACTTCGAAAGACAGTTGGTGTATGGATTTGCGCTAATGAAAACTCTTTAAGCAAACGAGCAATCATTCATGTTGATAACAGCTACAAAAAGCTTCACCGTTGCTTTCCTAAATTGTTTAAAAGACTACAAAAAGACAACATTTAGAATCTGATCAGGTAGAGATGAAATTTGCACAAAAAATTGTTTGAATATTATTAGATTAAAAGAAACATTTGTAATATTGTTCAAGTATGAACATAGGTATTTATTTTGCATTTGAAAAGCTGAGCCTTACCAAAAACAACACAATCACAAATAAATTGACGGTCAAACAAACCGACTTCTGCCAGTAAAAATTTGATTTATAATTTTGGCAAAGGTAATTATGACGCCTGAAAAAGTATCTTTTGTACTTTTCATGGCCACGAGATGGCGGTACAGACATGCTAACGTAATGCGCTGGGGGCGGGGGCGTACAGTGAAAATGTGTTATATATTTTGTGACTGACAAGACGCCACGTCAAAATTACGAAAACATTTTTTTATATTCTCAGATCAGTTCTGTTCTAGTTTTAAATCTCGGAACGAATTAAATAAAATAAAAAACGCGGTCAGCTTTACCATCATCACTTTCGACAAAATAAGTGAAAATATTTACGTTTATTCCAAATTGTCGGTGGAATTGCATTTGATTTACGTTTGTGGACAAAAGTTCCAGTCTTAGTTTGATTCATGGTTTTATTAAACAATCAAAGACTTGGAATTCAGAACCGCACAGACAAGAAGGCAGCAAGTACAGCAGGCATGATTTGGGCTTAAATAGAAGATGAAGTAAAGCTGCAGTGAGCGTTCATTGCGCTTTACGCAGTTCATCTCATTTCTCCACTCAGGTCGTCGTAGTAGGACGAGAAAGGATCCTCGGCGGAGCGCACCGAGATTTTGAAGTGGCGACGCAGGAAGCCCCCGTAGCGCTTGTCCCACTTGATGTTGTTCAGTTTAGGTCTGATGCGCCTCATGAAGCCCCCGTAGCGCTTCTGAAGCTCCTCGGGTTCCTCGGATTCGCTTCTCTTGGACTTAGGGCCAAACTTGCGTAAAAAGCCGCCGTAACGTTTCACGTGATCAGAGGCGCGGAGCGCGTTTCCCTCCGGGTTGTTCTCCGCTTCTTCTGCCGGCACATCATTTCCTCTCTCCCCGGTCTTCTTCAATAAGTCCGCCACTATCTCCGCAACGTGCTTGTCCTGCCAAGAGGGGGACAGTAGCTCCTTGATGGTCTGGTCCAGCTTCTTCAGGAACTGCGCGTCGGCTTGTTTGCTGGTCCCATCTTCTTCATCCTCTTGCACCTTCTCATCTTCGTGTCTCACGTCTTCCAGACCCGCAACGCGTTCACACAGCGACGGGTCATCCACACACAACAACCCGCACCACTGCAACACACCCATGGATAATTGTGTCATTCCATTAATAAATAAAATACAGATCTGGGGGAAAAAAATTAAAGACCAAAGCACTAAAGCTTTGTTATTTTTAACGTGTTTCTATTTTTCTCAAATATGTGGTCTAAATATTTGGAATACGGGTGTTGTCAGTGTTTTTTTTTTTTAAATAATAAAAAAAGAAAAATTCTCAAATGTAATATCTAATCCGCTTATCATTTTGCAGTTGTTTCTTATTCCCCCCCCCCCCCCCCCCCCCCCCCCCCCCCAGAGATGCATATAATGGCAAAGCAAAGGCAACTTTATGCATAATTTCAAAATGCACAGCATATCACCCAACATAATTTCCAGGCTACATTAGTTGAAATTGCAACGAAACCATAATAAAAATTGAAATTGTATCAATCATTTTTCATTTTTTGTCCTAGTGTGGAAGAGTACATTTTACAGCAATAAAAGAGCAAGAAATAGATATTTAAGAAAAAAAACATCCTTAAAAAAATGCAAGCGCAAACTATCGTACTCACGTTCCTTACAAAATAATGTAATTTTACATTTATTACTTTTTAAAGAAAAACTATTCATCCCTTGAGGAAGATTAAAACAGCTACAAGCTTCAACACAAAGACCCCAAAATAGCTAATTTCATAAGCACTTGGAGTAGAGTTGCCCATCTTCTTACCAAGCTACTGTAGGCGCCGTTGGGCTTGAAGATATTCTGCAAGCATTTGTGACACTGCGAAGAACAATGTGCGTGCATGGAGTGGGGCAAGCTCAGCATCAGCACCAGCACATACCACTCCATCCTTCAGCAAATTCCTGACAACACACATAAGAATCACAAGATAAATATGATGATGTTGAAAAAGTATGTATAACTCCTCCAAGAGAAAGTCCACAATATAAATGCACAAATGTGCACACAGTGTTGTAAAGATAAAAGCAAAAGAGTACCGAAAGTTTGTGATGACGTGTTGATCAAATCCACCATCAAATGTCTGCTTGCTTTGGTGCCTCTAACTCCAGTGCTTGATTTCTCCTTGTTGCCTCTCTTTTTATTACAGTGATCAAGGCAGTGTCACTGCATGCGCATCAACGCAGTTCCCCAGTGCACCAATGAGAAAGAACCATAGTGCGTAAATATGCCTGGGGAGATTCTGACAACACCTACGCACAGAAAAGAAGGCACGGGGGATAAGGGTAAGGGATTTGGCAATTCACGCATTTGCTCCAACATTTATCATATTCTATATGTCTCGCGAAATGAGCGGAGAACAATGCTTCACTTCTTAGTATAATTTGCAAAAATAGGCTACAGCCCATAAGAAGGGAGAAGACACTGAATATTTTGAACTTTCACAACTTCCTGTTCATGCTCAGTAATGCCAGGAATGTTACTCTATTATATACTTTCCCCCCCCAGTAATGATTAATGTTACTTTTCTGAGTGAACTAATCTGACGACAGTTACTTTACAAGTTCACAATTTGTAAAGTGTCAAATAAGATTTCCTTAAAACAATTTATTTTAAGTGATGTCTAGAAAGACTTGTGTTAAGTAGCCACTTATGTTAGGTGAAATGCATAAAAAAACAATTTAAAAAAATAAAGAAAATTATTTATATTAGGCAAAAAAAGGTTTCCATTTGTTTATGACAAAAGAAACTTCATTCTTAAGTGTCACTTTACAAAAAAGGTCGACTTCCAATTGAGTATTTCCAAAGCCTGGTAGTCAATTTTATGCTAAGCGGGGTTGTCGGCGAGTAACTTTATACAATCAAATACTGCAATCAGTAAAGTAGCAAAGTAACTTTTTCAAGGTACGTAAATGTGGCAACAATCTTTATGGTAAAGGATTTCCTTGATTTGTGACTTTTCTAAAAACGTGGGTGCTATCGTTACCGTGGAGAGGAAAATCCATCGTTAACTTGGGTCATAATTTCCACTCTGTATTCAAAACATAGAGTAGTGCATCAGCTTCAATGCCTTGCTGATACCCCAGAGCGTCTTTTCACTGAGCAGCAATGGTCGGATTGAATTAAAGACAACATGTGATGTCACACTGTGTACAATAAATATACACACTGGCTGTTATCAAGTGTGAACTGTTAGGACATGTGACATGAGGACAACCGCTCTGTTGTCAGTGGAGGCAAATTGGATGAAAACATGCAACATGCAAGTTGTTTTCAATAATGGAAAATCCCTCCCTGGCGTATTTTCTGGAGTGAGAATATAGGAATCAATACATTGTGCCTATGAAAGGATGCTGAGGATGCTTCCTGTGGTCTTATTATAATGAATAATACAAAGGCAGACCAGTGCGTTCTTTCTCTCCGCTTTGTCCATTCAGTCATTTTTTTTTAATAAGCCATTTATAAAATAGGCCGCAAACAGAACCTATCAACATCAGTGCAGTGACTGAGCTACGTGGTGGCCAAAGTGGGCAGGAAATAAACTCTAAATACAATTTCCTTTTTGTTAAAATCTGAATGATTGATTGATTCTTACAGTCATTGTTAATTAATTCCATGAATTTCATACCATGCAAACTATCCTCCTTGACAGTAGTTGGACACATTGGCGAACCAACATCTGATTCAGAAGGAAGTCTTTCTTCGCGGATTTTCTAGCATACAGTGTTCCATGAAACTTTAGAAATTAAAAGTACTACGAGTGGTCTCAATACTCATTATTAGTGAGTCCTCAGAGAGTGAATGATCATACTGGTGTCAGTCTGAAAAAAAAAAAAAATGGTGTCAAACATGCCCAGCCTTTAAGATTCAATCCACTTTTTGAATAAAAAAAGATGAGTGACACCAATACTATAATAGTGTTTTGTTGCTGATACTGTAACTATAGAATTATATTTCAATGATGGCAAATCCTGAATATCATTTACTTTGTGCGTGACTCTTTGATTAAGATTGTTTCCTTGGTAACATTAGCCCAATACTCTCTGGCGTGGGATTTTCATTTGTGCGTCAGTCTTTATGTGGGACCTTGGACTGCATGTGCACGTGGTCGGGGAGGGGGGGCAATTTTTCATCCATTGAGATGAATGAGCAATACTGGTTGAGAGAATGTCCCCTCCATTTTTTGGGCCAAATTTCACGCATTCAGTACGGTTGTCCTTAATTAAAGATGATAAGCAATATAGAAAATGGATGAGTTGATCATAGACATTTCCTAATATAAATAAACATATCAATAGATCATACAGGAATGGCCGATTACAGTATTAGCAAACCCTTTTCGGGGCCCACAATCTCTTAAGAGGAAGGAAATAGATTCTGTGCTTTACACACAGCTAAAATTCAACATAGAGCTGATTCATATAATCATAATTCTAAACTGTCTTCCTCTCCATAACAAGCAATGCCTTGAAGAAAAAAAAAACCCCATTAAAGCAGCTTAAGTGTCAGTGACGCAAGTGAAACCATAACACAACATATTAGAGTTGAATTGTCCATAGGTTGACCATAACACTGCAGATTTCGAGTTGAAAAACTTGGATGGAATATTGAACACAATGATTTTAATATCCCATGAGTGCTACTTTGTAATGTAGTATATCATAAGCTATCTATTTTATTATGATATTTTCCCAATTATCCTTAAACCACAGAAATAATGAGTCATTTTGATCTCTGTCGGGTTTGCGGTGATGTTAAAATAACACAATCTCTGTTATTGCCACGGTAACTTTGGCAATCATCTATCTAACGTAATTAATTACACTATGATGTAGGAAATTGCAAATCATGAACTGCGTAAACATTTTCTCCTGCATGCGCTTTCCACCCACAGTCTCAGTCAGCACCTGCTCACTGTTTGAGGAATCCAAAGAATATGCTGGACTTGCTGCACAACGGAGATTTAGCCTGTAGTTGATTTTCCCATTATTAAAACCTTTGATGAGGTAATTGACTTCTCCCATGGTAAATATAGAAGCTATCTCTTAATTAATACATCATTCAAGTCATGTCCACTTCCAGAAATAACTACAAGGTGTCTTTCAAGTAATTCATACTGCACACTCGGCCCAGGAAGGATGAATATTTTTTCTTTTTGGCTTCGGGTGTTATTCCGAACACAACTCAGCATGCTACGATATCCATTTTACAAGGTAACGCATAATTGGCGTAGTACCAGATCTCTTCAGCACTCACCCTTCCAAGCCGTGTTTGCCTTTACTGTACATTCCCCAGTAACCTGGAGACATCTGCATTTCACGTCCACTACTTTCACTTACTGTGGTAAACATGCACACGGCCACACGCAAGCACACATCTGTAAGCTTGGTCTTACTCATCTCGGTCATCTGTCTTAATGAAAGAAAAGACACCTCGCACATGTATCAAGTATGTTTGTTTCGAGACAAAGAGGGGCCCCACAGCGACCTCAGCTTTGGATCAGATGTTTATGTAACCATAGCAGCAGTAAAGAAAAGCTTCTTCCATTAAGACCATTCATAATCCTTTCCGAGGGACAAAGTGAATCATAAACTAAGGGAACCTCAAAGTGCTTGATAACAGAGTCTAAGTTTGTCATTGACGTCATTCACATCACAACTTTGTTACAAAGCTAATTGGAAAT
Source organism: Syngnathus floridae (assembly GCF_059516105.1). NCBI lineage: Eukaryota > Metazoa > Chordata > Actinopteri > Syngnathiformes > Syngnathidae > Syngnathus > Syngnathus floridae. Next base: position 17,943,069 of record NC_142414.1, on the reverse strand, counting down.
TTTGAAAATCCAATGTGGCCCTTGAGTGTAAAAGTTTGTTGGTCAAAGTTCCTTGGTCCCAATGTAGCCATGACGTCTCCTGGTGACACTTTGTTATTTCAGACTTTGTTTTAAAGGTGAAGTCAGCCCAGATATTTTCTTTGTAATAACGTCTTCTGTGCAGCCTAACTAGTCGAAACACAGTGTTCTGGTTAAGGTTTTGTTTGTGAAATATAAATTACAAAACGAGAATCCGCCTGTTTTTATCAATCCCAGTCATGACCTGATTGTTGTGAATCGATCATGATTACGTCATGCAGCTTCCAGGGTACAAGCTGGTTTTCTTTTTAAAAGCAATATTTTGGACGCTATGCCAAGCAAAAACTAAAAAAAGACAGAATGTATATGAAGCTGTAAAATCAACCAAGCTGAGGAGTCCGTCACTATATATTTGGCTAAAATATATAATACCATTTTGAGACCAGTTTTGAGAATACTGAATGCACTCAGCAGTCACCAGCATGACTTGCCAACTTCCTTTGTGGTGCTCTGCCACAATATGAGTTCATGCAAGTTATGATTATTATTAAACATCAGCGTACATCATTCAGGACCTCATTTCCATTTCCTTTGCTGCAACATGTACCGGATTTCACAGCTGGATGCCCAAGTTGCGGGATTTCTCTTCTATTGCTTTCTTTGGTGGCTATTACAGTCTCTTGACCCCACCTGACTGTCACGATCTTATTTATCAAACAGTGACTCTGTAAAAGGCACTTGTCTTCCATTCTGCCTTACCTCAAACAACACGGCAGACAGCTTTCGAGACTATCTCGCCCGGTTTCCAATTGAGCTCAATAGGATATATCTGGAGTTTTGTAATTTGCACTTTCCTACAGGATTTTGACAGGGCTCTCATCTTCTCAACCTTCCTTTATAATGCTTCTACTATAAGTTTTCATACCAAGTCCAGAACTGTTTAAAGCACAGGTGTCAAACTCAAGGCCCGGGGGCCAGATACGGCCCGCCACATCATTTTATGTGGCCCGCGAAGACAAATTGTACTTCATATTCGTGTCTTTACTAGAATTGCAAATTGTCTTCACTTTTAATAATATCTTTTTTTTTAATATTTGACCAGTTTTTACTCGTCTGATTTGAAAACGAGTCATTTGTCAGTTTGTTTTGTAGCTTTTACTGCATATAATATGAGGTGCTCATACATTGATTTGGGTTGACAGTCATAATGGCCCTCCGAAAGAAGCAATGGGACCCGGGAAAAAAACTAGTTTGACACCCCTGGTTTAAAGGTAACCAACAGAAAATTGATTTGTGAATATACAGATAGTTTCATACTGTGGTGCTCAAGTGTTATCTTTGGATGTACTGTTTAAAATATAATGTATCTGACACATTTGGAGTGCTTTTGCAAAGAACAAAGGGCAAATATTCCCAAGTTTTGCTGGTAGACTCCCACTCAAAAGGTTTCGATAAAACAATAAACAATAGTCATCACTTGGCTGCATCTGCTGACTTGCAGTTCGGTATGAATTACACTTTGAGGCTACTGTTAAACTATTATTGATTTTCGTATTGGATGGAACAGGGTGAACTTGGTGAAATATTATAGTATTTGATTCCATTTTTCTGCCAGGACTGTAATGTCAATTTATTTTCATCAACTCACTCTTTTTTTTTTAAGATGGAAAATGTACATGTCTATTTTGTAAGTACGGTTTAATTTGCATGAAAGCTGAGAGTGTCACGCCGTCCTGATCCTATTCCATTTGCGCTGCCCCATTGAGCCGCTGTCTGTCACATTCATCTTAAACAGATGACTATGGAGCATCATACTTTTTGTTTTTTTTGCTGCACTTTGAAGAATGCATTATAACTGATAACATTAGAAGGGTTGTGATGGGCCAAACCAAGCACAACAAAAAAGGATGCACTATTGTTATGGCATACAGTTTCATCATACCTCAAGGCTGGACAAAACAGTCATAAATCAACTTTATATATGCTCTTGACAGATGACTTGACTGAAGGCCACAATTCTGTATTGAATAAAATAAAACATTTGATAAATATGAACCTTGCATAAAAGTTACATTTTGTTGTAATGTGGAGTATGGTTTATATGTAATTACAGTGAATGTTGAAATATATTTAACCTAAAAATACACTGAACTTGAGAGAACGGTATTAAAGATTTGAATGACCACTCAAAGAGGTTCTCTGGTGTCCTGAATTCATATCTGTATCTTCTAAAAAGGACGGCCACTGACAATAATAGCTCCATCTATTCACCAACAGCAATATTGGCCTTCAGGTTGCCGTGGTAACGTGGAGCTGGGGTTGAGTCAGAAACTGAAGTGAGTGTCCCTGAAACTTGTGAAAGATATTCATCCTGGAGCAAAATAATGGCAGAGCCGAGCTACGGCGCAGAACCTCTGCAGGCAGACACACAAAGTATTGTGCAAGGTCACTGCCACGTATATACACACACACATGCGCATGCACACGCACACAAATACACCGATTGTGATCATCAAGAGCGCATGAATATCCTTCAAAAGATGATACTTCACACCCCCTCATTCCCATATCAACATTTCCTGTGTATCACATGACGCAATGTAACAACAAGAATGTACACGTGGATTAAGCTTTTTTTAATTTCCTTTTTTTTTTAAAATAACTTGAAAATGTTGCACGTTCCAGGCTGTCCCATAATAAATTCAACAGTGCAATAGCTGAGAGGTTGAAACAAACATCAAATAGAAAACATGATTTAAACTATGACCTAAATACCCACTCGACAATACAGTAAATACTGTAATCAGTCTATATGTATGTATTTGTATATGTTCTGTATCAGAACCATAGATGCTAGTTCAACTGTTTGGTTTGCCATGAATTTTTAAAGGACTTTCATTTAAAATTTAGAACATGATTATTATTGTTATGTATGTTATTGTAGGACTCAAACAAATGTGTGCTGCTGCCGCACCCTACACAGGGTCACGATTAGATAAAGATAACGATGACATAGCAATTGTCACTATAGTAATATTTTATATTTTCTGCAGTATTTCCTTGCATTGGAAAAAAAAAAGCAGCAATGAAATTATACAAAGAAATTCAAAATTACTGTCAAGCTAATACCCCCAAACCTTTAAGATGTGAATTCCTTTTATTTATTTATTTATTTATTTATTTATTTATTTATTTATTTATTTATTTATTTGTTTGTTTGTTTGTTTGTTTGTTTGTTTGTTTGTTTGTTTGTTTGTTTGTTTGTTTGTTTATGGGAATGGCTGCGTGGGGTGTAATTCTTATGATATTTTATTTTCCAACCATCAAGTCACATCTTAAGTCTTTGGTAGAGGTATTTAGTATTTTTTTTTACTGTTGAATTTTTTGCTGAAAGTAACCAACGAGTTAAAATGCAAATTAAATTATCCCATGTTAATAGATACATCAATTGTAATATACCGTGCCGCTAATTTATAAACCAAATGCTAACGCAGTAGACAGTGCAATCAATCAAATTAGGGAGGGTACATTAGGTAACATCACAAAATGTATTTCAAAGAAATAAAAGACATGAAATACTGACTTTAAATTATATCCTTACAATGTAAGGCTTAGATACATAGCATGGTTAAGTGCTTAAAAGCTAGGAGAATTTTATTCTCCCTCACGTAATTACGTCATAACCACAGAAAATATTTGTATATAAACAGGAGGCTAAAAACAAAAAAATCACATATGCGGTGTTAAGTCAGCGTCCCTTATCGAAGTTTGTTGACCAAGCGTACCCACTTCGTAACCGGAAGCTGTTATTCAAGCTGTAACCACAAGAGGGCAGAAATATACCGTTGTCAAACAAGGACTTTAAATGTTATTGCTGTTGTATTTTTGCTCGACACAACTTGCTATGGTGGCTTGCCAATAAAATGTATCAGCAAAGTCCAAGGGTATTTAATTTGAATAATTTAGGAAATAAGACATAGTACTCAAGTATGATAAACATTCATTCATTATTGAAATGATCGTTGCAGCTCCCATTTGGCTGTTGTATATTAGAAACGTTTATGAAAAACACTTTAAAGTAAAATGGGGGAAAAAAATCTAATCAGTTCTACTTTGTGCCGGTGTCGTTCGCGACATTAAACACAAAATGACAGTTTGACTTATGTGAAAGTCGGGCAAATTGTCGAAACACAATTACCAGTGGATCTCCACAACAGTCAATCTTAATATTTGTGTAGCAATATAGATTTGACAAACAATCCCCACCAGTGGTAGTCACGCTGCCCACATTAGGTCTGTGGTAGCAATAAAAATCTTTCCTCTGGGAATTTGGAGATATGCAAGCCTAACTTACTTTCATAACAATTGCATAGGTGTGTGGGTGTATCGTCCATCACCACTCCGAATGAATTATCTGTTCTTTTTATTGGCCTTACAAACTTAAAATAAAAGGATCCTTGGTCTGTCTAAATTAATGGTGATGAATTGTGGTACTTTGCAATTGGTAGTCCTGGCTCGCTGCTTAAATCAATGTGACCCCAGTGACAACAACTCAAAATTATTAATATAAGAAAAATAGAATTTATGTCACACAGTCCGTTTTGTTTTGGAGGTTAATGTGAAGCGACTCACCTCACACTCAGGCACATGCTGTCATCCTCCCTTTGCACATTTGCCAAGGTGTTGTCACCTCAAAAAGTTATTCTTGTTCCCATCCCCAATAAGAAGCCACAGCTGACATTTCATGTTACTGGTAAGCATTCCAAGACTAGGAGAGTTTGTAAAAGAATACAAATACCTGCGCGTTGACCTCAAGAACATTAAATAAAACATTTCCTACAGTAAGAGTACTCATATTCTACTTTCATACTTACATACATATTACATACTTTCGCTCATATCTTTATGTTCTGCCCGTGCTGACCTGTGAGAGCTTATTCTAGCAAATAAGGAATCTCAATATGAGAGGAAACGTGTTTTTTTTTTAATTTTATTAAAGGTGTTAAACTGTCATGTTATTTCAAAAGAACTTTCAACACAACGTTTTTTTCTATAGAACTCACCTCGTGTAAGTAGGGAAGTGATGATGGATTTTTTTATAGGTTACGAAGTAACAAAACAGATGTCCTTGCACTCCAACTATATTTTCTTTCTTTTCAAATTTGACATGTTATGCACGATGGTTTTCTTGTCATACATAAAAGCTCAGCTCACTCAGCTTCAGAAAAGTGGTGAGACGTGATTGGTTGTGATCTGAGACCTGGCAACTGTGATGTCATTTTGAGTCGGAAGTAAGTGGCAAAATGGCCGCCCCCTGAGATGGAAAAGGTCAATTTTGCCAGTTTAATTCATATTCCACAAATAAAACATAAATCAGAATACTGTGTTTTGATAAGCTGGGCTGCACAGAACATATTATTACAAAGGGAATGTTGGCGTTGACTTCCTCTTTAAACACATCATAGACTGTGGTGTACGTGCTTAGTACATTGCATTCGTAAGACACATTGGAAATAAAGTCAACATTGCAAAACTGACTATAGAGGAACTCTGTGCATCATGGGAGAAAGTCAGAGCTGCTTTTGACATTTTGGTTTCTGCTGATTGCAGTTCGGTAGCTCGGACTAACAAATACATCATTCCTGCATGGTCACTGAGCAATGACAATGGAAAGTCTGCTCTTGTGCGTCCAGTCGGCCTGGTATGCGGGACAAAGAATGATTTCCTACATTGTGGTGTTGGAATAACCCCCTGCTGGTAAAAACAAAACAGAGCAAGGGCCAAAGTTACACACAATGTCAGTCAATAGTTTTAACACACTACTACATGTCTCATCCACTTAACCACAAGTAACTAACAAAAAGAATCACTTTCTTCTCCAAAACTGTCCTCATTAGGTTCACGTTCCTCCATGATGCATGTTGCAATGCCTTGCTCAAGGATATCTCGACAGGAAACGACCATTTCTGTCACTCCTTGGCAATTTTCATGACATTTCATTTCATTCAATTGTATTTTAATTTTTGTCCACAGTGAGACTCGAATATGACTTGACCACTCGAAATATTTTCTTGTCGTATCGTCGAAAAAAATCATAATTACTACTTTGTCAAAGGAGTGTAATAAAGTACATCTACTTAAATCTAGTAAGGTAGTATTTGTACTTCGTTACTTCACACCTCTAGGACGTTTTGTACCAAAGGATGTAATGTTGTGAGTGGGCGTGGCTCTCATGCCTTTGCACGTGCTGTACCGAAGCCCGTGTAGTCCCACGCGGCCGCGAGGAAGCGTGGAGAAAAAGAAAGACGAGCACGGCGGTGCTCAATAGCAGTCTTAATTCAGTATTATATCAGCAAACCCGCAAGCATTTGCGTTAATTGATAACAGGATAATGTCCATTTTGGGCTCTATTTTTAAAACAAAACAATTGTCTGTATTCATTGAACTGGTGGAATCACTGCGCGTTAGTTTGGATTGTCAACCAATCAGCGTCTGCCTTTAGTGTAACGTAACCGGCAAACCACGCCCCATGTCCTTTGCTCGCTGGAACATTTTTTTTTTTGGAAGCCAAAGTACTTCCTCCACTTGATCCCTTAATGACAGCAATACGCTGACTTTACAATATTAACTGCGTTAAATTTTACCGGGTCATTACAAGAAGGACGTCAATTCGATGAGTTTGGAGTTAAAGTAATGAAATGTCAACACGCCCACCATCCATGCTCATTTTATACAAAAATTAAATCATGGATGTTTGCAACGGGAAAAAGAAGAGAAAGGTAAGCAGAGGCGGCGGCCGTGGGCTGGTGTGCGGGCGAAATGTGGCCGGGAAGCCGAAACGAGAAGCGGCTAAAGTCCTCCGTTCCCTCACGGTGGAGGACAATAACAACTACCCAGAGCCCATGGAGGAAGAGGAGGAGGACGACTGCTTCTCTATTAGCTTCCTCCGGCCAGGTAGGACAGAGCCTGACATGCTGGTGCCACTGTCTGTGCCTCCCCGTTACACCCTTATCCGGGAAGTGGGCCGGGGGAGCTACGGCGTGGTGTACGAGGCCATCGCCCGGAAAACCGGAGCCAGGTTGGCCGTGAAAAGGCTCCTGTGCGACGCCCCGGAGAACGTCGAGTTGGCTTTGGCCGAGTTCTGGGCCTTAACCAGCCTAGAGAACCGACACCAGAATGTGGTCCAACTGGAGGAGTGTGTCCTTCAAAGGAACGGTTTAGCCCAGAAGATGAGCCATGGCAACAAGAGGTCCAAACAATACCTGAGGCTGGTGGAGACCTCACTGAAAGGTACACAAATCACTGGCATTTCATGCCTTTTAACTGTAGGAAACCCTTTAAAAATACAATTTTGATACCAAAACTTCCAACCCAATCTCATAACATGAATGAAGTCGACTACATTTTGCACCAAAGTTCAGACTGAAATAGTAATAATACCAATAAAAAAAAAATCTGAATAAATTCCTCACTAAATTTCTTACTGTTATATTGAAATATATGTATGCACATTGAGTTGCTGTTTTTCAAACATTATTTCCCCATCTATAGGCTACATAATATACAGATGACCACAAAGGGAACACTGTCTCCCTCCCCCTGCTCTTAGAAGAACATAGTGTACTTGGCAGCATGTTGACTCGCTTTAAATCTCACCGTAAACACTTTATGATGTGTCCCTTTCACATAAAAGCTAAAGACTCTATCATAACTTTTTGATTTAACCTACTTATCACTGTGCTTTTGTCCCAGCTCAACAGTCTTCCATGCGTTCGCTTTTCTTTTAATAGTACAGCTCTTATGTAAGAATGTAAAATTTACCTCCATGCGCCATTCTTTGTCCCCCATCAAGACAAAATGGAGTAAATAAAATTGGATCACATTGCAGAGACTGGATGGGCCTTTTAGGTGTCAACATTTAGCTATCACTGCTAAAACTCAACACAGTCTGCTAACGTCATAGTTGATGCACAATTTTAAGTATTCTCAGGTAAAAGGAGATGGACAAAAGTGATCAAATCAATTGCGATGACTATATTAACCCCCATTCATAAAGCTTGCAATTTACAGAACCAAAACAAGAACCATCATATTCACTTAGAGAACCTTCTGGAAGTGGAATATTGTTCCCGTAGTACTACATGGACAATGTTTGGTATCACTTGCTGTTTTGTCATTGTTTGTGGTGTTTGTAAGTCTAATGTAGCATATTTTCCTGACCCTTAAGCCTACCTTAGTTAAGAATGGTGTTTTTATATCAGAAGTAATATGATTTGTCTTCAACGAAATGGTATGATGAAACTTGCGTACGATTTATACAAAGATGTTGCCAAAATCAAATCCAATACATTGTAAGAGACAGGTTGACTTACAAATTATTTTAATTTCAAAAGTTCCCGAAGGAAACTGTATTAAGTGAAAGAATTTGTTCCCGGCTCAAATTTCTACCATCATAATAAATGCATTATTTAATTTCCATGTGATGTTCTACTACGACTACGATGGAAAAATGGCTGCTGGAGTCAAAATAATGTTTTTGTCAAATTTATTTTGCTGAACTCTTAACCTTATTTTTTTGACAATCAACCCTTCAAGTGTATAAACCCATCACTCAATTTAGATACATCGCAGAAGTATGGCTTCCAGTTCCTCATCTGCAAGCCTTGAAGAGCGTTCTTCACCGACTCAATGTTCTCGGAGTCGCATTGTTGGTCTCACTGTTTTTCTGTTGTGCTTTGTAGTTGACGTGAGTCTTGACCGACATTATACATTCTTCATTCTTTTTCAGGAGAACGCATCATTGGTCACCCGTCGGAACCATGTTACCTCTGGTTTGTCATGGAGTTTTGTGAAGGTGGAGACCTCAATCGATTCATCTTGTCTCGTCGACCCGACCCCCAGACCAACAGGAGTTTTATGCGCCAGTTGACAAGCGCTGTGGCTTTCCTGCACAGGAACAACATTGTTCACAGGGACCTGAAGCCAGACAACATTCTAATCACACAGAAATCTGGTGCACCGGTTCTTAAAGTTGCTGACTTTGGCTTGAGTAAAGTTTGCGCTACAATGAATTGTAAGAATGCTGAGGAGTTGCCCGCAGCAGGTGTTGGTAACAACGAGAACAACATTGTCAACCTTAACAAGTTATGGTTGTCCTCTGCCTGCGGCTCAGACTTCTACATGGCCCCCGAGGTGTGGGAGGGCCACTACACGGCTAAGGCGGATATCTTCGCTTTAGGCATCATCATTTGGGCAATGATCGAGCGGATCACTTTCATTGACGCCGAGTCCAAACGGGAGCTGTTGGGCACCTACGTACGACAAGGCTCGGAGATTGTGCCCGTCGGCGAGGCGTTGTTGGAGAACCCAAAGATGGTTCTCCACATTCCTCAGAGGGCCAGGAGCTCCATGTCAGAAGGGGTGAAGAAACTCCTTCAAGAAATGCTTGCGTTCAACCCTCAGGAGCGACCCGACGCCTGTCAGCTGGAGGTGCTGATGAATCGGGTCACGTGTCCCGCGTGAGCATACCAACTTCTCAACCCCTTCCCTTTTTAAGACAAACTAGTGAAAGAAAGGACTTCTTTTTTCCAGGTAAGATCATCTCAACATTATATTGTCTCATGTTTAACGATCAAGTATTCTTATTTATGGGTGATTGGGGCAAACTAAATCTACCTTGTTTGGTTGTTGGACAATCTACAGATTACAATTGAAAATGGAACCATTTGCTTTGGAGCTGTCAGAATGGATCAGTTAATCAAGGGTTATTAAATTGATCAACTATTTTTACCCCCGGAGCGCAATTCTGTGCTTCAACCACCGGGAGCGCTGCCATAATCCTTTTTGAACCCCATATCGTCAAAAAGACCTTATGACATAACTCCGCTCCCAACTATCCGTGTGATTGCTGATGCACTCTGAGCACGCCATTGTGTGCTAGAATCTAGCTTCTCCAGATTAGTTCTCTTGCAGGATGATGAGAAAGCACGTTATGCAACCGGCCTGCATGGCTGCAACTGGTTCATCGAGAAACATGTCATCAGCGCAAACGGGATTAGAGGGAGATCAGATGTTTGTGCCGCCTGGATGTGTCTGGTACATGTAGGTTAACGCAGGGTATAACTGACAACAGTCCAGTCATCCTTCATAGACCGGTAATGGGATTCGAAGAGATCTGCTCAGTTATGTTGCTGCTCACTAGTAAATTTGAAGGTATTTGTGATTGAAGACAACCACATTCAATTGTGATTACATGTCCCTCGGTTCTGTTCGGCACACTAAGTCAGTCTCACTCCACCCTCTTCCTGGGACACTGACGGTGTCGTTCATTATTCTAAAGCTTACGGAGGCCGGTGTCTGGAACATTTTGTGCCCTTGCGGCCTGCCAGCCGATAGGCTTCTCCTTACAAACTGGGCCAGCGCCACTTTTAAATCCCAACCTCTTGCTCATGCATGGCTGACCTTCCTCTTTCATTTCTCTGAGAGCAGCACGAGTTTGTCATCTTCAGGTTCAGTGTCTTTTGTAAGTGTGTTTACAAGCAGCTTTCACCTTTTGAAGGCATTCTTTCACCATCTGGCAACATGCGTTATAAAAAGGACAGGACAACAATTTTTTTGGGGGTCTACAGGAAATGAAGTTCCTCTGACAAATAGCTTGAAGGCAGGATACATACGTGCAACAGTATGTTTTGTAATGGCGCTCGCAGTCAGAGTGGGTGGAAAATGCCTCGTAAAAACCCAACAACGTTTACAAGATTTTGGGAGGAGGTGTGAAGACTCGAGTCATAGTTATATAATTCAATTGTGAAAGTAGGCACTGGGTGGCTGACATTTCCTCAAGAGTCAAACTTGAACATCACAAAGAACACTGTTTCAAATGCCACTCAATATCCCCTGTAAACTCATAACGCCATACTACTACTTTTTTTTAATGGCATTCTGTGTCTATGCAGACAGGTTCATTTTCACAAACGCTATGAATTATAGATTTAAAAGAGGTGTGGTCACCATCTGTTGTTGAGAACAATAATATGTCTCTTTGCTAAAATATTGACTGCTGATTTTGTGCATGACTGCTTCAAAATTGTATAGTATGTTATGCAAAAACAATTTGGGGAGAAATGCTGGCCCCAGGATGCTTTATCTGGATTCCAGCTGGAAAAACTGGCATCTTTGCAGCAAGAGGAACATGCAGGCACACACCTTCCCTTACATAAGAGATAATTAAACGAGAATGGCATCCATGAGAAATGTGTTGTTTTTTTTGGATGGCCAAAATACACCCTGAGCTGTTTTAAAAAAAAAAGAAAATCAACACGCCATCCAGTAATCACTGAAAGTCCCACAGTGTCTTGGGGCTACAGGAAACCAACCCCCCCACCACTCACCCCAAAATACCAGTCACCACTGGTTTAATTTAAACAGTGTTTACTTTTGGCTTACGCAACAACAAAGAGCTGACGTTCGACTTGAAGCTCCCCACGTTTTAAAGCCTTGGCTGTTGACAGTTTTTCTTTCTTTCTTTCATTCAAATATAAAAGATACTGACATGAAGAGGAAGACAAAAAGCTCCAAAATGTAATGCCAAGATAGATCTTTGAGAGGCAACACGGTGCCACTGGGCATTGTGAATACATGTACTCCCAGCTTTAGCCAACTTAAGTGAATGGCGCATTGTTTTTACAGCATCAAAACGGCCCTAACATAACAGCGACGTAAGCACTTTCCATACCCCCTGCACAGTCCATCATCAACTAGAGAGAGTGCGTGTGCGCTGCTAACATGACCCACTTGTGTTCCGACCATTTGCAGCAAGTTATGCAACCTAAAAGAGTGACACAGCACTAAGCCGTAGCGTGCTAGCTGCTAGGCTATTCTTAGAGTCTTGAACAGAAAACATTGTATTTGTCAGTCACATAAGTGGATTTCATGTTTGGTTTTTTTTAAGGGAAAACTTAACCCTTAATTTACGAATATTTTGAATTACAAGCACGGAACAAATTGAGTTAATAACTTGAGCTACCATTGTATCAATGATCAATAACTCAGTTTGATATTCCTCAGCTCTTACTCTTAACACTGAAACTGTTCTAATGTAGCGAACCCATTATGTTCTCATGTTTTGATTTGAGAGCTGTTCTAAACTCTACCTCCTCACAGTAACCTTTTGTTCCACATTGTACTGTGTCTGCAGATTTTGTTTACCGCATGGATGTGGACTCTTGACAAAACAAAGGGAATCCCATCAATTCGAGACTGTGAAGAGCACAACACTTAATTTCGTACCAATGTGATCGGGTTCCTCGCTTGGGAGCAGCACGCAAACATCTTTCTTCCAGCACCACCCAATATCTTGAATATGTAGCCGTTGTTTTTTTCCTAACAAGTCTATTTTGTTTTCTTTTTGATTGTGACGCACTTGTTATCAGTTTCCTAACGTTGTGCCTTAAGCACGGTCTTCCAACGCTAACACGTAATCACACTCTGCGTTCTCTTCACCCGACTTTCCTGTGTGGAAACGGGGAATAGAGCACCAAGTGAATGAATGAATGAAAGGGTAGATTAGCAACACGGGAGACTGCAGGGGGTCTCCCAAAAGTTTTGCATTTGTATCCACGGAGCTCCACCAAACCTTCACTCTCCATTGTGCATCTGACCAAAGCATGATGTAGCATTTTATGTCAGTCACTATGCAGTCGTGGTGGACACCAGTGTATTAGGCTACCCTATGTGGTGCAGAGCTACCTCTTACGCAACACTCTTTACCGTTACACGCTCAGTTTGTTCAAAACATCCTCAGGTTCTTGTAAACTTCTACTAAACAAGCCTCTGACTAGTTTTCTCGTGGTGTTTGATCTATACTGCTCACTAACATCCTAGCCCGCACAACAGTCACCTAGATGTAATCTAGTTCCTAGAAGGTGTTTTTTTTTTAGTTTACACAACGTTAAGACAATCTCCAAATTTATTAATTGTTTATTTTAATGACCGTTTTACAAATGCAAGTGTGATCATTCTTCATTGCGTTATATTGGGATTAGTTCCAAATCAAAATGACCAAATACAGCGAAAAGAAATGAGTGTTTTTATAAAAATATCCTTTGAGAGCTTTGTACTAAATGATAAAACTTTTAATGCTGTGCAGAAATGTTGAGAGGTTTGGGAGTTATTTGACAGTATTTTTATTTTGCTGTGGTTTATGCAGTGCTCAAGCGTAACAAATGATTTAAAAAGAATCTTAAACTTGAGTTCAAGTTTGTTTCTATTTTATCGTTCCACGTGGGGAAAAAAATTCACAATTTCACACTATGCAAAATGTTTCACTGCCTCGCTGGGAACAATTTACAGACACGTTATTGTGTGTGTAATAAAAATGTAGGACCTCTGCATTTTTCCCACTGTGTACTGAAATATTTTTATTTGATATAAATCAACGTGTTTTTGTTACTGAAGCTGACGTGAGCCAGTTAGATATTTTTGTGTTATTTGTTTTCCTGTAAATATATTTGACAAAGTTTCTTGAAATAAACGTTAAAAGTTGAGTTGATGTCTCATTTATATTCATTTAAAATACATTTATAACAATGGATCTGGATGCTTTAAACCCCGCCAAAGACCATGAAGCAGAACCTTGAGCTAAACACCAAACCTTCAACTGGTCCTGGTTAGCTACTCTAACGTGTACTGGACTACTAATACGAGACGGCCTCTCCCATTCATCATGGTGTAGAAGGTAGCAACATAGATGAGACTAATCCTAATCCGCAAACCTTTAATCCACTGAGAATATACCGTGGGAAGAAAGTGCGTCATTGTGACCTGCCATGGATCATGACCTCAATCGTGACGTTTACCAGGCTGAGCTCATCCATACTGGGACCATGACACAGCATAGACCCGGCCAGGGTTACGAAGTTTCCTAACTACGTCCTGTACAGGTCGCAATCAGATGTCCTTTTTTAGCGGCCTGTGGCAGATTTGGCAGTTGATGCTCTCCCTGTGGTTTGCCGGCATCGCATTTGGTACTTTCTACACTGGCTGGCAGGGCAGTAAATTGAAGTTTACTACCATTACTCACTGGTTTTCTACCAATTACACATCACCCAAAATAGTAATGAAATGATAAGGTTCAGAAAGATTGTTCTGTGTAAACATCTATTATCCCGGGGAATAGACCTCCCACAATGAAAATTGGTAAAATATATTTTTAAAAATATATTCAAATAGACTTAACATTATCATGATCCTATATCTGCATGTGCTACTGACTACTGCTCCATTCAGCATTCTTTTTATTTTTTTAAAAAAAGAAAAGGTTATTGCGGAAACAAATGAAGCCAAACTTCTCTATCGAGGGGGGCTAGAAAATACATAACTCGTGATTTTTTTTCTTAAGATGCATAAATCCAGCATTACCCTATTCAGTATTATTTCCCGAAACAGTTCAAAATGAAATAAAGGGCGTGGTAATTTGGAAGGATCATATATGCACTACCGTGATCCTTGTGCAGCACATGCACAACATTTGGAACATGATGTTCCAGCCTGCCAGCTGTCATCAGATTGTCATGAAAGTGCAGTTTATTGGATAGAGCACTGCTGCCCCCTGCCGATCAGATCAGCATTGTCATCATTTTTTATCATGGTCATTATCGCTGCTATTATCTTTCCGTCCATTCGTTAATAATAAATCCATCCATATACTGAACCGCTTATCCTCAATATAAGAATAAGAATAAGAATGTTTTCACAACGATTAGTGGTTATAAATCAATCCAAAACACACACACGCACACAAACACAGTATTTGTGCAAGCTATTAGGTTAATCTTAAAATATATATTTTTTAAATATTGTTAAAACCTGTTTGCAGGGAAAATAAATGAAGATCTTTTCTGAAATCAGGGAGAAATATACTAACAGTGACACATCAACAATGCCTTTTGTATATAAATGGAAGATGGAACTATCCCTTCCTGCTCTAATCCATCACACATTAACCTTCATCTCCTAGCAAATGAAATGATATTTATATCTACCTGGAGAAATGGTGAGACCTTTTGATTTAGGACTTGGCTGATCTCTGCAGCTCTCAAACAGTTCCCAATGTATTTCCATAAAATTGAGGGATAGATCACAGCACAAGAAGTGAACATGAGGCTTTTGTATGGATTAGATTCAAATGGATGTTCTCATACGGAAGTCTCATGTCTGATCCTGCAGACCAAGCAAGTATCGCATTTAGACTGGTAGATCACCTTTGCACTTAAATCATGGATGCTAAGACACTCCTTAGGAATATCCCTGGATTAAGGCCAGAAACCCTCGCTGAAATTGTTGGTAAAACACATAATCAATGGATTGATGATTCCCGTCGGCTTTGGCTGTTGCTCCTTAGAACAAGCCAAGACGAGGGCACCTTGACAAGCTAACACACGTCCTCGAGCGTGTGGCACCGTTGATTGCACACCATCAGAAGCAGAGTCTCATCAGCCGTCCTGTTGGACATGAAAGGAACATTTCAAAACATGTGATAAGCAATTGCATGAAAAGCATAATGGCCGAGATGATTGCAGCTCAGATGATGAAATGAGACATCCAAGCTTGTGACTAAGACGATTGATTACAGATACACATTTGAAAATGTTTAATCTATTGCGTGCTTATCAATGTGGACAGATTAGATTTGAATGACTAAATCAGTTTTAATCTCAGTAGCATGAAACATTTGTCTAGTTCCTTGATGGCGTCTGTGTCCTTGGGATGGACACAGAAGCATTTGTGATGCAAAATGACACACGTCATTGAATACCGTAAAAACTGGGGCCACCAACATTTTTCAAGTTGAAAGCTACTTTTTGGGTTTATTCGTATGATATTATTATTATTACGCTATGGTTGTTGTGAAAGTGCTGTACGAATTAAGTTGAGTTGAAAATATGCAACACTTTATTCCTATACAGCTCTTCCATTATTTACATTTTATATATATTAAAAAACACACACACACAATGCCCCCATCGATGTTGAGGTACTTTTGGAACAGGCCCGCAGGCTTCGTATGTGGTGCTAGTTGGCAACCCCTGCCCATAAAACATGTCATCAACGTGAGATGAAATAAATCACATTTTTCAGTTCGTTTCTTGTTTACACTGGTTGAAGCATTTCAATTTCCTGTCCATTCATGTGAAATAGATGCCTTCAACAAAACAGTTCATGGAAATATTTGTGTCTCATTTTACAGAGGATATAAAATGTTCAAATGGCAGCTTTTTGTGATACAAAAAAAATATATATAAAAGTATATCATTTCAAAACTTTTTCCTCATACATACATGTGACCTATCGTTTTTTTCAACTCAAGTGAAAAGAAAAACAAAAGCTTTCAAAGAGGGCAAGTAAAACTAGAGAAAGATGCAAATGTGCACACCATCATACCTGTTAATGTGGCTGCGTTCATAATTAACAAATCTCATTCGAACATGGCAAATTGGAGCCAGCAGACCCCTGTCATCATTTAAAGTGCTTTTGATTAACTCCAAATCCATTTCAGTTCTGGTAGGCCTTTGTAAAAAATCAGTCAAGGCTGTTAGTTGTAATACAAAGTGAAATTCTTATGCTAATGTGAATATGTGTGCTGGTGTTGAGAGCTCTTCTCCTTCCACCAATCACTGTAATTGTAATCACTTTCTATCAGGTTCATCACTACCACACTGCATATGGAGAACGAGACTCTAGGATGACATGGGAGGTGATTTTGATTTGCTGTGAATCAATTGCTGATGTGCATAAACAATAAAATGTTAACGGAAGTGTTTTGACATTTTCACTTTTGTGCCAGATGAATGGTCCACTTCCAGAGTGGATCAGCTTTGATTCAAAATGAGTCAACTGTCTGCAAACGGCTTTATCTGTCCTTTATGCCGATCATCACATTTGCTTTTAATCATACTGTTAAATATATATAAGTACATATTCTATTTCATTATTTATGTTTTTAATGGGATGTGAAAAAATGATGAGGTTTATGTGCTTAATGAGCTGAAAAGGTTAAAGTCAGGATGTTTTGAATTGTTCAAGAAAACGTGAATGGCGGAGGTAAAATTAATTTGGGAATTTTACTGTACTGTGTGGATTTTGCGGAATATGGGATTAACTGAAATATGTAAACTGTTCCCAAGACGCTCTATATGACCTTAACAGTTTGAAGTTGGAATGAGTTGTATGAGTGGGGCGAGGTAACAAATGTCAACGCATTTAATTTGGAAGTTTTACTATAAAAAAATAAAAAGGATTTGGGAACTAAAAATAGTTCCCAAGATGTTCAGTTTGAAGTTTGAAGGATTTGAATAATGGTGAAATGAGCAAGGAAGGAGTAGGGTGAAAGTTGGCTAAATAATAATAATAATAATAATAATAATAATAATAATAATAATAATAATAATAATAATAATAATAATAATAATAATAATAATAGTAATAATAATAATAATATTTTTGGTTGCAGGGGGGAAAATAGTGTAATTTTAGCTCAGTATTACGCAATATTTGGGGTCGTCAAAACGGAAGTGATTACCAATTTCTGACTACTTCCGTCTACTTCCGTCCACTTCTCCGGGGACAAGCTAGCTAACGATGCTTTCGCAAGCAAACAGACAGACAGACGATGTGGAGCAGGATGCGACCCCGACTGGCGTGGATATGGATGTTTCGGTTCTGCTGCTTGGAGCGGGGATGACGGCCGCGTTACACCCACTGTTTTATGTGAAGTTGCTCATACAGGTATCGTTAGCCGATGGAGCTATGCTAACGAGTCAGTCACGTGATCCGCCTGGCTCAGCTGTTCAGCTGTTTTTTTTATTCAAATGGCACCACCTCACTTTTAACCTTATAAAACGTGATTTTTCTATAGTAAAATCGATCGAGGGACAAGAACAGTGTGAGCTTTATGACGTGCTTTCACTTTTTTGTCCATTCATTTAGTGTTCAGTATTGTATATAAATAATCAAACACTGTATTTTATTCCTATAAATTAAAACAATTTTGATACTAATTGGTAAGATTAGTTGTTTTGAGTAACTGCTCCTATTCTTTTTGAACATGGAAACTGTGCCGAATCATGTAAATATGCTAATGCTGGCATCAAATTATCCCAAGTTTAAAGAATGATAGACATGCAGTGAAGATGTGCTGATACAGATATTGGTACACATTTTTTTTTTTGGACTGTTCTATCGATTAATCAAATAATGGGATATAATTTTATTTGCATTTGGGCTATATACAAATGAGGTCAATACATCAGTCAGACCAGTGTGCATGTGATCCAAAATAGTATAAATTTCTGTTTCTGAATAGTGTGATGGTAACATACAACTATCGTCTGTATTGTTTCTTTTCAGGTAGGACATGAACCTCTTCCGCCAACCGTTGGCACTACTATGTTCGGAAGAAGAGTTCTATACCTGCCTGGCTTCTTCTCTTATGGTGAGTGGAATGACGTATCTTCACTTTGTGTCAGCGAAAGAAAATATTAACATACATTGCACTCGGTGCCCTTGACAAAGTGTTATCTAGTTTAAAAAACACTACCACAATGTGAAATAATCAAGAAATTAAGTTAGTTTTGAAGTTAAATAATTGATGAAGTAACTAAGTTACTTTTTCAAGGTACTGTAGCCATTTGATGTACGTAAAGTTCTCGGCAGCGTGCAATAAATGTGTCGTGTTTGCAGCGCAGCACATTGTTAAGGTGGATGGAAAGAGGGGACTCTTTCGTGGTCTGTCACCACGTATTGCTTCCATTGCCATCGCCACTGTAATCAGGACCAAAGCTAAAAAGGTAAAAGAGAACCCGAATCACCTCATTTTGTTCGAGCAATCCACGGAATATGCCCGCCTATGTGTGAGCGTGCGTGCATGCATGTTGTCTTCTTATTCTTCTCCTTGAGCAGACGGAGCTTGAACCCAACAAGGAGAACAAGCAAACCCCTCTTAGGAAAGTCATGAGAGAGGTAAGGTGGAAAAGAGTTCGTAAAATGGTGAAAACCAAAGAAAGAAATGCTAATTTTGGTTTGCTGCAAATGGTATCTTTGCTTGGCACTGCTTGTTTGAACATTTGCCCAACATTTGGTCTCTTTCTGCTCGGTGTAGACCTCTCACGAGATGTTCATCCAGTGCCTATCCAGAATAGCCACGCATCCATTTCACGGTAAGACGTACAAATGATTTTCTACATGTTTCTATCCTATTTTAATGTGTTTTTGTGAAATGATGTGCATGACTTATGTGAAGCTCTTGCCTGAAGACTCTCTTTTCCTTTGACAGTTATGTCAGTGCGTTGTATGGCCCAGTTTGTTGGCAGAGAAGTCAAATACAGGTAGGGCTTGGATAATGTCCATCTTGTGAAATTTCATTCTGCACAGTTGTCACTTGGAATCACATGTAACTCGTAGCAATATTGAGGAAAAAGAAATCACACTTGGATTACAATTCAAGATCATCTGTCCCTTGGAGGAAACTACTAATAGCAGGCAATTGAAAGCCGTTAATGTGAATTTTCTATTATGTTGACAGTGGAATTCTCAGTAGTATCGGCAGGATTTTTCAAGAAGAAGGAGTCGCTGGATTCTACGTGTAAGACATCTTTGGTAGATTTCACCGCGAGGATGCGTCTAGTGAACGGCGTGAATTTGACCACTGTGTGGCTTGTTGTGTCTGCAGTGGTTTAATGCCTCATGTGCTGGGCGAGGTCCTCCTCTTGTGGTGTTGCAATCTGCTGGCGCACTTTATTAACACCTACGCCGTTGACGACAGTGTAAGTTTATTCTCTTCGCGTGCGCTAAAGAGTCATCACTCGGGATTGGCTTTCACGGAAACGACAAATCAACGTCGAGTGTGTTTTTATCACAGCTCGCCAAATGATCCTAAAGTGAGGCTGAGAGCCACACGGGACAGTTTGTCGCTGTTGTGTAGCATCAAGAGTGGAGGATGTCATAGTAGTGTGTGCTGGGTTTTATAGTACCTTTGTGATCGGTGATGCATAATGGCCTATAAATGATTCAGACACATTACAGACCCATGCATGAAAATAACGAATTCCTCTTTAAAAGATTCTATCGTCAGTATATTTCTCACATAAAAAAAAAAGCACATGCGCTATTCCCATTCTTTGTGGTTGTGTTTCTGCAGTTAAACCAGGCCTCGGCGGTGAGAAGTTACACAAAGTTTGTGATGGGTGTAAGTTGAACGATGCTACATAACACATCGTGTTTGCCCTGTGACGCAAAGTCAACAGGTGGTGATTTTATTTCTACCCCTAGTTCACAGTGAGCATGCTGACATATCCGTTTATGCTGGTGGCTGACATTATGGCAGTCAACAATTGTGGGTGAGTCACTCATGAAAACAAAAGACAGCAAAACATGAATATGGAATTATGTGCATTGGCTGTATTTGTGCTGATTTTTCTATTGTCTGGCCAAATTTCAATTTGATGCTAATATATAACCCAAATTGCACATAAACAAGTGCACAAGTTGTGACAACATGGACTTAAGCAATGATGCAGTCAATATAACAAGTCTGCGCACCCTTTTGTATTCCAATATTCCAAATGTAATTTTATTCCAATAGTTCTAATAGTTTTTATTTTGTATTGAGTTCTTTTAGGATTATTATTTTTTTAAATTTAGTCAGTTTCACTTTTTGTACTGGGTTGATTATTTTTTTTTAGTTTCATCCCCCACCTGAAAATGCTACATTTTAGTTTAGTGTTTATTAGTCTTATCAGTTTATATCAGTTTAAAAAAACATCTTGGTAAGTGTTGTGTGGTAAACATTCAACCAAATTATTATTATTCAGTCATTCATCTTTTTTTAAACAATCATTCACAAATGATTGTATAACAGTTGGCAGACTTTTGAAGTACACGGTACTTTTTAAATCCAGCGTGAAATGAATGAAAGTACTGTATGTTATTTTTGTTGTTGTCAGTTTGACTGCAGGTCTTCCTCCGCACTCGCCCATCTTCATGTCCTGGCTGCACTGTTGGAATTACCTCAGCCGCAGGGTATTCATTCTGTTATTATCATCTTTCCATACTGAGTCGCTTGCATTTGAAATCAAGTTCCTTGTGTTCAGGGACTCCTGTTCAGAGGATCCAGCTTCTTCTCTCGCCGCGTGCCAGTCACCTCCATCTGCGAGTGATGTCATCATCACCATCATCATCATCACCATGAATTGGACCGTCATTATTGTAAATATTCTAAGTGATATTCAAAATGTTTGCTGGTTTTAAACATATGAAATGTCACCAAGAATAGAATAGGATAAAAAAAAAATTAAAATTTATTGATACTTTGTTTTTTTCTTTTGAAGGGACGGTGGACGAATGGCTGGCACATAAGTCGCAGTTCTGAGCTCGGAGTTTGCATGTTGTCCCTGTGCTTTCCTGGGTTTTCTCCAGGTATTCCAGCTTCCTCCCACATTCCCAAAAATACTACATGCTAGTAAGAATAAGCAGGAGTCATACACAATGGATAGATGGTTGTTTCTGTTTTTTACATTTTTTTATTTTTAATTTAGTATATGTTCACGAGCCTCTTGTTAATGTGTCAATTTCAACTAGTTTAGTAAGACAGGCGTCCTTTGAGTCCATCTGATTCAATTTGGTAAAATGCTTAAGTGCTTAAATGCTACCTCCACAGTCCTCAGGAAGCAAAAAACTGTCCCTCGAGAACCACCCACATTTTCCATATTTTGTAGAAGAACAAATATAAAATGTGATCATTTACCTGAGTGACTTTGAACAAAATGTGCTGAGCATATTGAACTATTTGCCTGATCCAACAACACGACAGAAAATTTTAATCAGAGATGATTTTGTGATTGCAAACATATTTTTGGCCTACAAAGCTTGCACGATACAGATTTTACCATGTGTTGTAATTTGTAGCGCTGATGTTTCAGAAAGAAAAAAAAATCTTTCTGTTGCTAACTGTAACTCTTAATTCAGAGAGATTAATAAATACATTCCTGTATTACTGTTATTTTAATATGGAAACCTGATGTACCAGAGAAGGAAAATGAGAGCAGATTCAGAATCAGCGCCCCCCCCTCAAAAAAAATCTAGAAAACTTCACTTGCATCTCTGATTTTTTTAAAAAAATGTAAAGATTTGTTGACCAGTGTTGTTATTTGTGCATCTTGTGTAATGGGGTTAGGATTTGAAAGGGTTGTGTGAGATTGTTTAATGTTCTGATCAAATGCCACACTTTGCCAAAATAAAAGTGTAGTTGTGACAGTTTATTCAGAAATGAAATAAAGAGCTCCTGACCAAAAGTCAAAGTTTCTATTCCTCTTTTTTCACCTTTTTTTCTCACAAACGTAGAAAATGTAGAACTTGAACAATTCATTGGTTCATTCAGTGAAGACCTCTGTCAAGGTTAACGTGTTGAAACTTTAAATAACATGTTTTGTGCACATTACAATTTTGAGTTAAGTTCTACACTGTGTGTAATATATTCAATAAAAATGTACCTAGAGTCCTCGGCTGTTGGTTTTAGTTGCAATGAACAATGTAGTACCCATCCATTCATTTTCATCACATCCTTTGCTATTTGGGGTTGCGGCCAGGGGGTGCTGGAGAAAACATCCTGAACCGGTCGCCAATTACAGGGTACATGTTGAAATGAACAACACACATGCACATCGTGGCTGAGCGGGAATTGATCCCACGCTGCCGGCACACAAGTCAGACGAGTGTACCCCTACACAGTCAGCCATTAAAAAGGAGTATTAATATGCATATACTGTACAGACTCTCAAATTCCTTTAGTCCAGACACCCATCTTATTTTTAATTTAATATGTTAATTAAGCTAATCATTGCAACCCTATTGTTGTAGTTTCCTTTCCACTGGCCTAAGCGTAACCCACTCTGCGTGAACACGACACACTGCTTGTTAAGTAGTATGCATAAATTTTGATTCTATTGGATCTTGGATAGATCTGCACAGATCAATCCCTGCTGTGATGCACCACTGTCATCTAGTGGTAATGGGTAGAAGAGTCCTACACACTAAAAATAAAATATTGAAAGGTGCTGGTGTAGCCTGCTCAGTTTCTATATTGCCTTTGGTGACATTTTAAACATTCTAAATTAATAAAATAAGGTTTTAAATGAGGGTTTCAAAGTAGGGCTTCAAATTCAAATTAGTACTTCAAACTAGTACTTAAAACTAGGGTGAGGGGCGAGTGGTTAGATGATATATTTTTTTTACCTTTAAAGCAGGGGTGTCGACCTCCAGTCCTCGGGGGCCGCGTTCCAATATGTTTTCCAAGTTACCTTCGTTAAACACACCTGCGTGAAAAGTTTTAGCTCCTTTCACGTGCTGCAGAAGCTAAAACTTTTCACGCAGGTGCACTTAACGAGGGAATCTTGGAAAACATGTTGGAACGCGGCCCAGAGGACTAGACTGGACACCTGTGACCTCTGACCATGATATTTCCCTAATAAAGTGGCCTGTGATTAGGTACACTTGAAAATGGCGGTGTACCTAATGGAGTGTCCATGTGATTCCCTCGTTAAGTGCACCTGCGTGAAAAGTTTTAGCTCCTTCAGAACGTGAAAGTGACCAAAAACTTTTCCCGCAGGTGCGCTTAACGAGGGTCACTTGGAAAACATGTTGGAACGCGGCCCCGAGGACTAGAGCTTGACACCTGTGACCTTTGACCATATTTCCCTAATAAAGTGGCCTGTTATTAGGTACACTTGAAAATGGCGGTGTACCTAATGGAGTGTCCGTGTGATTCCCTCGTTAAGTGCACCTGCGTGAAAAGTTTTAGCTCCTTTTGAACGTGAAAGAAGCTAAAACTTTTCACGCACCTGCGCTTAACGAGGGTCACTTGGAAAACATGTTGGAACGCGGCCCCGAGGACTAGAGCTTGACACCTGTGACCTTTGACCATATTTCCCTAATAAAGTGGCCTGTTATTAGGTACACTTGAAAATGGCGGTGTACCTCATGGGGTGCCCGAATGACGTCACAGATCAAAAGGCCAATCAGGAGGTGGGGGTGAGGGCGGGTGTGGCACTTTTCACTTTCACTTAAGCTTAAAGCCTTACTTTGCATGGTCATTTTTTAAGAAAAAAGTCCTTACTATACATGGTCATTTTAATTTTTTTTTTACCTTTAAAGCCTTACTTTAGGTGGTCAATTTTTAAGAAACTAAATCCTAACTATATGGTCATTTTTAAAGAAAAAAAGCCTAACTAAATTAAAGTCTAGGTTTCAAACTAGGATTTGGGTCTTGGGTCAATATAATTCCACATGCTGCAGAATCATCTCAGATTTAAATTTTTTTCATTCAACAATTCAGCCTTCTGACTGAATTTCTCAAGAAATTTCAAATGTGTGGTTTATTATGCTATAGTATTCTTTTAGTTTTTAGGAGAGGGATTTTCAAAAACTATATATTTTTAGTGTTATCTTAAAATATGTTGGGGTACGGTATTAAATATTACATAACTTATGTTTCATCTTCATTAAATTAAATCTGTGTGCCGTCATGTAGTTAAGGAAACAAGATGGCCAAATGCAGAATAATTCATTGTTGCATAGCAAAGGAAAACAACTCCAAACAGCACAAAGTGGTTTAAATAATAATTATAATGTACATCCACCTTCCCAAATCCCCTCACTCACAATTCAAGATGACAACAAAAGCAAACATACATGAGAGCATCTTTTGAAGCAACACACAGATCTTTTCACATCAACATGGACTCTATTGCTTTGAAGGAGACTAAGCAGTTACTCAAGTAACAGATGACAACCTTAAAAAAAAAAAAAAAAAACGTACCCTGCCAAAATGAAAAAGTCCACAGAAAGCTTTTCTAAAATACAATGTGCTCATTGTCTTCATCATATATTACAGGCAACAACAACCCTTCACATAATTAGATATGGAAGCCTTTTGTTCTCATAAAAATAGATTAAATGTCACATGGATGATGTAAAAAGGCAATATGAAGATACCGTCAGAAAATACTTTGCAATGCTAAAAAGTCAAACAAGCAAGCTGTGGGTTCTGAAATGTGTGATGTCATCGGACTCAATGTCACAGCTCCATATAGCATCATTTGTATACGTTGGACCGAACCCGTCTCGTGCAAGCGTAGCTCAAACAATTGTAATTTCCCGTGGTCAAATTTATTATATAATCCATCAGACATTTTAAAGACAAGCTCATGTTAAGTCTAACTTTTATGTAGACACCAATTTCAATGACTTGGGTGTAATCAAATCAAATTCCTTCTATAGTTAATTCTTGTACATTCAAACAATCAGCATTTGGAATTATGTCATAAATAAACCTTAAGACTTACAGTACATTCATTTTAGAAGACAGCATATTGGATGTTGTGGACATTGGAGCAGTTTAGCCCTCTAATTACAGATCAAGAAAGAACATGATGCATATGCACATGCGCGCGGGCTGAGAGCGCGTTTAAAAATAAACCACTGGGCGAGGACTCCACTTTCAACCAAATGTACAAAACAGAATCTGATTTGTTGAGTTTAGACAAGAAACCTCCAAAAAGGGAAACTACAGGAGATTCTCGGATTAACTTCCATAGGAATGGTTTTCATTTCACCAGTAACTTGTTTTGTTTAGTGTAGCCCCCTTCTAAAAGGTCATCACAGAAGGTGCTATCATTGTGGACTAAATACGTAACATGTTAAATTCCCTCTTGTCATCATCAAGTAAATATTGTAGAAAACGACCATTTGCAGTTATTACATGGGGGGGGGTCTTGACGCAGTCTTTGGTTGGACACCATGCACCGCTCGCAGCCAACACATATTTGGACAAAATCCCTGAAGAGAGCACTCGACGCCTGTCAAGTGTCTACTAAATGTGTACAAGTGGTGAGAAATAAAGAGCCTGCTGGTTGGAAAGAGGAAGAACGGCGCTGGCTTTGAAAGAAGGGAATGTGATGTAGCTGGTATTCTAGTTCAAAGCAAACATTCCACTGCTATGTCCACTGGCGTAAAAGTCAAAAGAAGACAATAGAAGAAAATCCTTTAACAGCAGCAAGGCGGCCCTGGAAGCATCAGACAAAGTCAAGACGGAGAGAAATGAAGGCAGCGGTTTCTATGGTGCAGAGCGATCGACGGAAGCCCTTTTCCAAACAAATTGCTCGTCTCGTTCCGGGACAAGGACTTGTTGGTGAGGCATCTTCATCTCTTGGTGGACTTCATGTAGGATGGGATGGCTCCTCGGGCGGTGAGGCCTTCAAAGCGCTTGTAGGTGTAATTGATGAACACCCAGTCCTTATTCTTCAGGCCGGCGTCCGAATGGTTGGACACCTGAGTGGCTGCGGGGAGACACAATCTTAACGTCAGTTGTCTCCTCTTTCTGACGACATAAAGGCGGCAAGAAGAGAGTCCCTAAAATGCCCCCAGCAATTGTGGTTTGTTTGAAATGGACTAAATGTAAGAATGCAGTCATACCAGTTGGTGTGAGGATGTCCGACTCGGGGAATTCGTCAAAGTTTGAGGTGTCGTCGATGCTCTTGATCTCAATGGGGATGGCGGCAGGCCTTTCTCTGCAAATTGTCAAGTTCATTTGATGTCATCTCAGAAATTAAATGTGCAGTGTGCAACTACACTGTGTGTATTCAACCCAATCATAACACAGTTGTGTATCTTGGCTCATTCCTGTGTGGTTTCTTTGTCCCCAAATGTCTTTAAATAGCAAAAACAT
Organism: Syngnathus floridae; assembly: GCF_059516105.1. Classification (NCBI taxonomy): domain Eukaryota; kingdom Metazoa; phylum Chordata; class Actinopteri; order Syngnathiformes; family Syngnathidae; genus Syngnathus; species Syngnathus floridae. Next base: position 17,916,278 of record NC_142414.1, on the reverse strand, counting down.
GCTGCTGGGTGTGTACAGTGAGCCACCAATGGGGGCGTGGTCGGTCGGCTACATTGCTGCCACATTCTAATCTTGACAAAGACAAAACCCACTCACTTGGTTCGCTTCACTGAGTCGGCAATGTCAAACTACAACAGTGCGTTTACTTTGTTAACCAACCAAATCTCACTTTTTCGGCACATTTTTAGCTGACGCCCGTAATATAATGGGTCGCAAAGTACTGCTCAAATCTGAAATAAAGAACAGTCGCACACCTGATATGGTCATAGTCCACACCCTCAAAGAATGGATTAGACTTGATTTCCTCCACACCCGCCGCACCAATTCTGTGCTCCTCTTCGCAGCAGAACCTGTAAAACCAAAACAACAACAACAACAATGACACTTATGTTCCTCATAGCACATAATAGTCCTACCAAAGCAGACAAATGCGGTCCTACCTGAGGATGAGGTCTTTGGCCTTTTCCGAAATAGGCACTTCTGGAGGAAAGGTGAGCGTCTCTCGCCAGTTCATCACTTTCCTGTACGTCTCCTGAGGTGTCTCTGAGCAGAATGGTGGATAACCTGGACAAAGAATAGACCGCACTTTCAACATGCAAGAACTGGTACCCCCATCTGACCTGGTGGCCACCGCAGCCCTTACCTATTAGCATCTCATACATGATGACCCCCAGGCTCCACCAGTCACAGAGCTTATTGTATCCATTTTGCATAAAAACCTCAGGAGCAATGTAGTCTGGCGTTCCCACAGTGGAGAAGGCCTGAAAACAAAAAATGATGTCATTGGCTGGAGTTCTTCCTCAATTCGGTTCCAGTGTACAAGATGACATCACTTATTGGTTCATTTCCCCAATTTGAAGTTAATTTGCAGCTGTTTAGTGCAATTTACAGTCATTGTACTAAATAGTGAGTCACGCTGGTGTGTGGTGTGCATGCAGAGTAAATGTGCTTCCTTGCTCATACCAACTGCCTCCTGTTCCTCTTCCAGGTCTCTGCTTTCCTCTTGGAGTTCATGTTCTGAAAGGCTGTGAAGGGAGAATCTGTTCGTTTTACAAGGCTTTCCAACAAAAGTATTTGGATTACCTTTTGAATGACTCTGACCTCAAGAGTAAAAGAAAAACAAATGACCTTACAAGATGGAAGCACTAAAATTATTGCATGTAAAAATGGTTCCCAATTCCTTACACACAAGACCAACCGCGGCTTGACCTACATAAAGTCAAATGATGTTACTGGTAAGGGAAGAGATTGCCTGACTTTGCTTACTGAGGTCACTGGGTAAGCTGTGGTTCAGGTTCTTGTAGAAATCTGTACGGTGTGCTCTCTTCAGGCCCGTGCACAGTCCAAAGTCGGACAGCTTCACGTGACCCTGAAAAAAAAGAAAAAAAAAAAAATCAACACGTGGGTGGAGCATCTCTTAGCGTGTAAGAAACTTCCTTTTAGTTATATTAGGGCTGGCCAGGTGACTGGACACCATAGCATGTAACAACAATCATTCTTCTGAACGTGGGTTAGAATAGGCCAATTGTTTGGTAACTTACCCTTGAATCCAGCAAGAGGTTGTCTGGCTTGATGTCTCTGTGGATGAAGCCCAGCTGATGGATGGAGTCGATGGCCAGAACTGTCTCTGCGATGTAGAACTGAGTGGCTTCTTCTGTCAGAGTGTCCTTTTTCATCAGGAGGGTCATCATGTCTCCTGAAAGGGGAACAGCAACACTCTTACTTTCATCACATTTATTTATGATTTTCTGCAACACTCATACATACCTCCGGGCAAGAACTCCATGATGAGGTAGAGGTTCATCTTATCCTGGAAGCTGTAGAACATCTTGACCACCCACAGGCTGTCTGCCTCCACCAGGATGTCCCGCTCAGCACGTATGTGACCCACCTCACATAATCAAACCGACCGTTAAATCAAAGAACACGGGACAAGGAGCAGCGTTGCCTCAACGGCGGCACCGTGACCTCACCGGCGGCACCGTGACCTCACCTGTTCTTTTTCCAGCATGTCAGCTTTGCGAAGGATCTTCATGGCGTAGACATGGCCCGTGTCCTTCTTCTGCACCAGACGCACCTGCAAAAAGGTGAGACATGCTATGTGATGTAGTTCTACAATGGCACGCAGGATTCAGTGCTGGTAAACGGGTATGTTACCTCTCCAAATGCTCCACGGCCGATCACTTTCAGGGACTCAAAGTCTTCCAAACCTAGTCGGGTACGCTTCAAACGAAGAAAGTCGGTCTCTTTTCTTGCATGCTCAGTGCGCCGACGGCTTTTCTGCAGACACCAAGTTGTCATTATTAGACAGACAACCGATAACGTGGATTTTTCTGATTACTTCCAACTTTCCAAGTCAAACAATTCAAATCAGATAATCCCTCACTTCTTCATCAGCCAAGCCTTCTTGATCCATCACCTTCTCCAGTTTCTTCTGCCTGAGCAACAATTAAGAGATCTTAGTCGAAAATATTTGATGGCGAAATGAAAGTGACAGTTTAACCGTTAACAGCCATTACCTCATTTCTCTCTCCTCGTGCTGAGCAATCAGGTTGCTGTAGAAATTCTCCAGAGTCACCTTGGCCATGGTGACACGTTCCTTGGTGTGGTTACTCATAGAGGAGCATGAGCTCTGGCCCGTCATTGCCATGCTTTACCTAAAACACAAACACGTGGAAGGTGATTCTCAGCCGCTGAGGTGAATGACAAAGCCCAAACTTGTTCAATTCCTACCGCAGTGAGTTTGAGAAAAGTCAAGACCAGAATATCATAAAAAGAGGAAGGAAAGCGTGCGGCATTGTGACAGCAGAGTTATGAAGAAAAAAAAATAGGGAAATGTGCAAGAACAAGGTGGAGTCACCCCGTACACGTAGTTATGTTGTCCCCTCCAAAAGCATTGGAATGGCTTTTCTTTTGTTTCATACTGAATATCTTGATTACAAGACAATTTATGAGACAAAAATTCGGAAGTCCATCTTTGATTTTATGGTACTTACATTTATACGTGTTAAACAACTGGACAGAGCACATTTTGTTTGAAGCCACGAATGATTTTTGAAAACTTTTGGTCACTTGAAAAGTGGGTGGGTTGACCATTGTGTGCAAATTATCTATCTTTTATTCCAGGTTTACAATTGAAACATCTAAATTATATCCTAATCTCAAACAGTCAATGAATGTGACTGTAAGACAAAACTTGAAAAACAAAAAAACAAATGCTAATTTATTTTGACATTCAGTTTGCTTTACGTGAAAATTAGATTAACACAGAAGTCATTTTGCATCCTGTGTATAACTGGACCACTAGAATTAGTCTAGTAAGAAACATTGCCAGACATGAATGACTAAATATGACGCAAATAAGTTTATGACATAAACAGAGATGTGCGTGGGATGACATTACAATTGGGATAGTCACGCATGACTAAAACAAGACGACCGAAATAAAGAGCAGCAGTACGTCGGACACGTCGCGTCAACTCGGAGTGTGTAGGTGGCTTGTGACACCACCAAACAAACGATCAGGAAAACACACGTCACCTTATAAGCGATCGTATATTTGAATTAACTGGGTGCCTTGAAGCAACCGTTCCAGAGACAAATGGAACCTGTTAGCCTTAGCTCTTAGCTTCTTTCAAAGTTCCAGATTGAGTCAAGTTTTGAAGAGTAACGCACGACAGTCCATCAAATACAGTTCAGACATTTTATATCGTACTCAGATTTACTACTCGTTCGGCGACGGAGCATCTGCTTCAAAAGTTTGGGAAACTCTTCATTTCTATGGTTTAAAAAAAAAAAAAAAAAAACACCTTGATGGCAGTTAGTTGGCTAACCCTCGTTAGCCACCTATTGGCTAAACTAGACCCGAGACGTTTGTCGGACGGAGACACTTTCATAGAGTTTTGACGTATAATCAAAACGCGAACGTATTCGTCTTTGATCAAAAGTTGAAAGGTTGTTCTTTGAAAGTCTTTTACCTTTACCGAAGGTGTTGTGGTTGCCGCTTCTTCCTCTACTGAACAGCGCCCAATGAAAAACGCATAACGTGAAGTCAATGGGACACCTAGCGGTCAAACTTTGAAATTGCTTCACCGCCTTAAAAAAATGCGTTTCCTCTTCGGACGTCATTTCTCTCCTCCAGCATACTATCAATTTTAGATGAATTAAGATTTAGATTTTTTTTTTAAATTTCCAGTTTATGGCCCAGATTTGAGATTTAGTATTTAAAATACCAAAGAGCTGTTGAACGCTGCCTTAAATTCCACCTTGTCCCTCACCAGCACAGATATCGATATCAGTTAAATACATTTCAAATCATTTTGTTCTATCTCCGTCATGCAGTATTTAATATTATTTATCCTTTGAAATTGTGTCTTGCAACACACAGACAACTCTGTGACAATTATTTTTAGTCATCTAGACTAGGGAGAGAAAAAAAAAGTCACACGATTAAGCAGAAAAGACATCATCAATGTCATTTAAGTACGCTTTTCCATCTGCCAATTATTGTTTCTAAAACGCTACATACAGCAGGAGTGTCAAACTCATTTACTCATTGCACAAACTCAATAAAAATTGATGGATAGCTAGTTTTGAAATCAAAAGTCAAATTGTTCAAGGTACTGTAATATGGGTGATGCAAAAATTCTTGTACAAATTCAACATTATTATTTATTACACATGACAATGTGAACATTTGGTACACCTTTTAGCAAGTTATCACGGAAGTTGACACACAACATTTGCTTTTGTGGGCCACATTTAAGGTTGTGGCCAGCCAGATCTTGCCCCCCCGGGCCTTGGGTTTGACACCTGTGACATACAGTATTCCATCTTGTACACTATGAAGAAACAAAACATTGAACGAGTAGTGAGGCAGATCATGTGAAAAATCAGCATCTGAGCATCCCAGACCCACGGCCCACACAGAGGCAAAGGTGATGGGAGTGAAAAAGGAGCAAGTATCATTTGCACTTCTTGTCAACAATGCATCATTCTCAGCATTTCAGCCACATCCTGTGCATGGGGGATTTGTTTCTCACATGTGTGGTTGTGTGCCTACAAGCAGCATTTCTCTTGGTTCTCACGCTTGATGCTTCTATTGAATCGTGCATGTGCGCTTTCGTGTTTCTGTAAAGATGTTTCTAAACTTTTCAATCTGAGCACCTGCTTGCCTTCATTTCGATATCATCTGGATCAGGTTAGCTTGATGAACCTCTCGTGTCACACGTGGCTAACATCTAACTTGCTGGTTGAGGCTGGGGGACATCTGGTGCTTTGTCATGTCATAAAAATTTTGATTCTGACAAAGTAAACAACAAAAAGCAAATGAAATGAAACATTCAGGGTTGATTTTCAATAGACCAACTTTTTAAAAACGGTCTTTATTTGATTGAAATGATTTCCTGCTCACCAGCAATTGACTGTAAACCAGTGTTTTGACAAAGTAGCAGCAATACAGTATGCAAATAAAAAGTAACAAAAAATGACAAATAAAAACAGTGCAACATCCATTATCTATGTACTCCATTATATACACGCAATGCGGCAAACTAGTGTTTCTTGCTCTTTTCCTTTTTCCTCTTCTCCTGGTATTCCACAATCTTTTTGTGAAATATTCCTACAGGTGGAAAAAAAAAAAATCACAAACTTTAATACACAGGAAGAGTTTTTCACAACCACGAAATGCACATTGACTGGATTGAAATGTTATCATCCTAAGTTTCTTAGCTCCTTTGTGGACGCTACAAGTTATTGGATAAGGTAAATTGGAGAGTGCAGCAAACCTAGTGAAGAGCCTCACCCTGCTGTGGTCCAGTCTGTTGTTGCTCCACCTCCTGGATGAACAAATCAAACATCTGAGTCTGGATGAACTTCTTGACAAAGTGCCGCGTGGTCTTTGAGTCAATGGCTTTGTAAAAGCTCCTTTTCTCAAATACACTCTGCCCTCCCGTGTGACTGCATTTCACGTAGGACATATAATGACCGACTGTTTTCACAAAGAACAGCAGGAAGGCCTCGGACACCACACGGTTCAGATCTTCTGTGGCTGAAACAGAAGACACTAATCTGATGATGAATGAATGATGAATTATATTTAATAGTGCAGTTGACCTACATGAGCCTTTTTTCCTCTGACTGAGCGCCTCTCGGATTTCACTTTGCAGCTTGGGGGGAAGAATAGAGTGCTCGTCACCAATCTGCAACAGGGGAATTATAGAGCTTTTTAATTTTGTTTTATGAAATTGAGACCAAAAAAAAAAGAAAATTGTATCTTACCGAAACAATGAAGGTTTCTTTTCTGTTCTCTGATAAATCCACTATCAGTAGCTGTGGGGAAGAAAGGTCAATAAATATTTGTTTTGGATCAGAAGAAGCAAATTTTAAATATCTTGCTCTAACTTACGTCGCTTTGGTCAGTGACAAGGTCAAGGAGGCGTTTCTGTACTCCCAGTAGGTATGGCGTGGGTGCCATCACAACATCGATTAGGATCTCCGGAACTATGGAGATAAAGGTGTGCTGCCAGGTAAAAGGATAAAGGAGGGCTGCCACTGCATGAATGACCTGGGATAACGTGCTGACGGGAAAAACGATGAGAAAGATATGTTACCAACCCACTCATGCAGTGGCAGCCCTCCTTTATCCTTTAATGTTAGGAAAACTGATGTTGTATCTATTTATGATTTGAATTCAAATATAAATATATAAATACATATTAATATTTTGTGAGTGGCTTTTATGAATGTTCCTCATGTTTCCCCAGAAGCCTTTTTCAGATGAACAACTAGCAAAACTAGTTTTTCTGGTTTGTCTGTGATACAAACAAGGCAAACAAACTTTTTCAGATGAACAACTAGCAAAACTAGTTTTTCTGGTTTGTCTGTGATACAAACAAGGCAAACAAACTATTCTGATATGAATCAGTTCAAAAATAAAACGTAGCTAAAATGAGGAAGTCGCTCTATGAATGACAATGCATCAGCATTGAAATCATATTTTTCAAACTACATTTATTAGCTCACCATCACATATTTGCCTTGGGAGACCAACCAGTTCTATTTTCAACAGCGCTAAGCAGTTGTGGTCAGGAATGCTAGTAAATAACTGTAATTTGACATCTGTATCATTTGTCATAAAAGAAGAAAAATAAAACACGCAATTTGAAAAGATAATATTTTTGCACAAAACATATTTGTATTAAAGCGCTATCTACATACCGGTAGAGTAACCATTACAAAAATATACAATTTCGCTCATTAGCATTTCTTACAATTTAGGGCAGCTTTGGCTTTTTTGAATTTTATACAAAAGACTCAAGACGAAACATTTGAATGCTATTCTATTGGGGTTATAGTTTCTACTTTATAATCAATTCAATGACAGACTAAATATATAGAAACAATGTAGGAAATTATACTGTTTTGATTGAGCAACAAAGAAAAGAAGCAGGTTGTCATTCTGTTTACACGTAATAATAATAAGAAAATTAATGGATGGTGGATTGAGAAAAGTGCAATACTGGACATTTTAGGTTACCCTCTGATGCCACACAATCTCAATTCTCCAATATCAGTAACAAAAAAGATGGGTGTTTAATTCTAAATCACTTGAACACTGACAATTGAGTACAAGGTGAGTGCGCATTACCCCAACTCCTCCGCAATGAAAACGATCCGTCTCTCAAGGACTGCGGCTGCAAACACCAGCAGCACCTCCTCATCTGTAAGGCAGCTGAACAGCACTTCAAAGTTGACGTGTTCCAGCCAGGAGTCCAGCGGCCGCGTCAGTTTTATAATCTGAGAAGATTAACACTGTCACTAACACGGCTTGACACGGGTCAGCACCCAGTTGGCATTTCGATGACTTTCTATCATCATACAGCGGCCGTGTGATGATAGAAAGAAGCTTTCCTATGACTGTGTTTATTCTTAGGACAGTTGCGGGTTAATTCTCTATTCTGATCATGTGATCAACACATAGGAAATGGATACTTGAATTTGTGAAGGTCTGCCACCCCTCGGTGCTACTGCAGTAATTATAGCGCAGACATTGGCAAGCACCACTGAATAGCTGAAGGGAGTGAGAGCTGTTGAAACATGGTACTTGGCTTCATGTTTCGAGGTGCAAGTTGAGCAATGTAGGACAGGTTGAGACACAAGTCCAAAAACAAACACACCCACCTTCAAGGAAGAGTACGCTCAAGTCACTACAACAGCTTGGCCTCTCCTTTGGTGTCAAAGTATTTGGTGACATGTTTCTCGAGCCACCATAAATGTGAGGTTTAAGCTGCACAACTCGATACATGAAAGCATTGGGCAAAGTAAAAAATAACGTGATCGCACAAGTATGCAGCCTCTTCATTGAGCCAATCATGTTCAAATATTGAAATTGGAGTCGCTACATCCTTGTCAGAATTTGAAAGTGCCTCCAGCATTTGGGGTTCATCGGAGGCATTTTAGTAAAATGGCAGGTCAGTGCTGACTCCCATTTGACACAAGTTTAAAATGAGACAGGGAAATTCTGAACATTGCCACATCACAAGTCATAAGAGGACGTGAACATTTGTGAAACCACATTATTTCAGTCGTTTAATGTTACTTCCCCTCTTGTAAAAATTTGTTTTTTTTAATTGAGTTGGACAGGGTGTAAATCACATTCACGGTGGGAAACCTTTTAATCAGTTTTAATTATCCCCAAAAAAATATTAAAACCAAACCAAAACAATATATATATATATGTGTGTGTGTGTGAGTGTGTAACATTATATTCACTCTCTGAATTGATTTTTAATATTAAGACAATATTCAAAGTCCACCAACTTCTGATAACTGCTAAGCGGAGGCGTGGCATTGCTCTGACCTCAGTGCCCGACTCAGGAATGAAGCTTTTAATCTCCACAGTGTTTCCTGGAGCTGGGAATGGAGCCTCCCGCAATTTCTGCATGAATGGGTAAATCATAGCCATGGAGATCTGCCGTCTCTTCTCCACCTCATCAAAAATCTGGTCATAAAGAAAAAAAGAAGTCAGGAGGCAAAGTAGATATTGGGTACACAGATACTGGACTGGATTTGACATTTCATTATGAGTTCCGTGCAGAGGTGATACTTGCAACGGAACACGGAGGTATATTTGGAATACGCATTCGTTTCAATCACCTCTGAAAACAGGCCAAAGCAAGCTAAGCTGCTGATGATGCAGTACGCCTCAGGCGGGCGAGCCCCCTTCCCACCAGGCTGCAGGTTGGACAGTTTAGTGCTTAGGAGACATTACCACTATTTCCCGTTCACACGGTCGACAAGCTAACCAATAGACGCCTGCAGTATCCGTTTCTTCGGCTGCCGTCAATTTCCGTTAAGACGAAGGAGAAGGTCTCACTGCAAATAAACATGCCGATGACTGAAAGAGTTAAATGTTAGCAAATGATTGTCAGAACTGTTTGTACCTGTGATATTCGGTCAAAGGAGCCCATTTGATACCCTCTGGGAAGCAGAAGAGCGTGATGGCCTTGAGTGTTCGCTCTTCTTCCTCCTTTTGAAATTTGGCCATTCCATCCCGCTGCACGAACGCACATGCACAAAAGCACACACACAATTGCATTGAGTGTGGCCGACTTCCAATGGGGACTCTGGATTAGGAGGAGAGAGACAGAGCCCCACCATATCCAGCCGTCTGTTTTGTTTCTTTCCGATACGCATTCTATATACCATAAGGAAACTTTAGTATTCATTTGCTCATGCTGTTGTTTTGATAAAGTCCTATAAATTCACATCACTAGTCAACACTTCTTCCCATTACATTTTGAATATGAAACATGGAAAACAATATGTGTGTCCCATTGTTTACCCCCTCACCAATGTTGTCATGTTCAAAATAAAAGTCCTAATCCAATCCTGTACAAACCAACCTTAGGGAACTGGTAGGAAATCTGAGGTTCATAGCAGTTGCCATCCTTGCTCTTCTTGAGGCTGACCACCACCAGGTACTCGAAAAAGTACTGCCCACTGACGAAACGTCGTTGCCTGGTTGCTTTGTCTTCTCCTATCAGGCCTGGTGGCTCTGGGGGATCTTGATCTTTCACTCCTTCAAAAACATGTCAAAAAATGGCACCGTTCTTGAATTGGGCTGAGCCATTACCATACAGGCATAATCAGATCTATTGAAAATGTAATTTAATCAAATATAATGTCAAACTTACGATCTCTTTTGCCTTTGCGGAAAGAAGACCACATGGCACTTAGCCTCTTGAGTGCTTTTGGTCGTCCACCCCCATCGTCCCTTGGGAGGGTGCCTGTTAGGAAAGTCATCGATGTTTAATCCGGGAGTGAAATACTTACACATCGGTATGAGTATATTCTCAAGTGCTATTTGGTTTTGAGTGGCCACACTGCTTATGATAATAATAATAATATTGAAATTTAAACTTCAATTAAACAAACAAGCAAAACCATATGAATCCTATTGTTACATTTGAGATTATGCGCATTAAATATTAAAACAGGAATGGCAGGAATAGTTGTTTACACTTTTGGCTCACATTCAAGATGTTTCAATGATTCGTGTTTGGATGAATGATTGACAGCAACATCTGAGATCAAGCTGCTTTTGGGCTGTGCACCTAGAAAACACACAAAGGTGAGTTTATAGATTTTAAAATGAGCTCTTCCAACAGACCCTTAATTGTCAAGCCACAGCAATGCATCAAATGAAATCATGAGGACGAAACATATTAGAGGACATTCTTAGACTCTCAACAGATTAACGAGACTCAACAGAACTGTGGTTCAGCCGACAGTCTCCATAACGCTGAGCCAAAAAGTAGTAGAACACAGATAAACTGTTACAGTTCATTCTGAGAGGTTAATGGCATAAAAGCACGGGAACTTTCTCCAAGCTTTGTTTTGTTTGAGAGCACTTTGACAAGATTCATTGAGGTCAGCAGCAGGAGGTGATTAATTTTGCTAGTGACAAAGTCATCAGTCGTAAAGTGACAATGAATACATTACTCCTGAGCAGAATAATACCTTTACTGCCTGGCTTACTCGAGAGATTTGTGGTGACTCGATGAAAGAAGCCTCTCTCGAGCTGTTTTGGGCCTTTCACTATATTTTCTTTTCTGGCTAAAGGCACTTGAAACACATATAGTAAGAGTGCAGTAAATTAAAGTAGCAATTTCCAGCATTATTAATTGCTCATGTTCACATGATTTGCATTCTAGCCTTGCATATTCGCTTAACTGATGGGATCTTATTACTGTATGTTTTTTTTAGTTATGGCAACGTAGTACTTCACTAGTCGGTCCTAATAATTCTTTGAGCGTGCTACGGCGCTGGCAGGCTGCTGAAACATTTGTTTACTTCAGACTTCAGGGAAAGAATTTTCATACTTGCACATCTCGTAGGATTACAAAACAAGCTCCAAAGAGCTCTTGCAAAGTCATACTTTAAAAGGCCAAAAATGGCCAATGTGATTTTAACCCAAAAGTGGCCAGAAAAATAGCATTGAGGTTGATAAATGAAAAAGAACATTTTGCTGTGATTGAACTTGACAGCCAATAGCATGTCTGAAGGAGAGTTAGACGAACTACACTACAGGAAAAACCAGTTAGGTCGCCCCCTCACCCCTCAAGGGTCGAATACTTAAAATCCTCCATGAAGCACTGGAAAAGTAAAGTCATATGCGGCAACCTGAGCCTGAACTACAAAAACAAGTTGAACATTAGAAAGATATCGAAGCAAGTCCCAGTCATACACAACTGCTTATTGTTGACAGTAAGCTGATTCAATGTTGTCTTTTTGATGCTTTAAGTGAACCTGTTTACATAAAGAGGGTGGTGAAGGCAAAACATGACTCATTGCATGAAAAACCGGCATCATTGTCCGAAGGATATTCCCACACAAATTCCCAATGCAGCAAGTATTTCTCGTCTAAAATAATTGGGTTATATTTATTAGCAAAAAAAAAAAAAAAAAAAAAGCCTTGTTAAACAGCCTAGAGGTTCCTGAACAAGTCATAACAGATGCTGTCGATTCAAAGCTAAAGGGAATGGAAAATCTGTCGTGAAGAAGCCAAAGTCCACTTTTATGGCATTATTTCATTATTGGTTAACTTTAGAATCAATGCAAATATCAAAACAACAATTGCAGCTTTTTGTAATTGTGCTTCATCACAGTTCTTATTCTATGTCAACAAGCACATTCATTCCTGTTTAGATGGAGTCAGACAGGAAGGATTTCACCGAATGAATAAAAAGCAACATTCAAGAACTAAGCAAATAACAAAAGTTCAAGCCTAACTCAAGGCAGCAATGTTAGTGAAAAAATAAAAAATAAATTGTGATGTGGAAGTGCAGTAAAAACCTAAAAAGGAGCTTAAATTTTCATAGGAAGTGCTGCATGATGACATTAAAATATCTGTCAACCAACACGTGTTGCTTTCCAGAGTTCAACAATTTCAACTAAGACTACAACTGAGTATCTGATTTCCAAACTCACTTTCTGATCCTGAAATAAAAATGGGTCATAAACAAAGTGACAAGGCAATGTTTTCATTGCAAAAGATTTTAGCAGTTACTGTGTCCAATCAGATTGCTCTGATGTCACACCTTTCCTACGGATTTTTGCATTAGGGGTTTTCTAGTAAAATGACATCATAAAACTTGAAGTTGCTGAAGGTGCTAAGACACCTTCATTGACTTGATCTATATATCCCACTACGCACCTTTGGTAAGCTTAAGAGCTCTGTGATTATTTACAAACACTGCAAAGTCTAAAAAAAAAATATATATATATACGTATATCGTGATGCGCAACATGAGAGCTGATAATCGTGATCTCAATATTATCGTGATATTTAACAGTTACCTTGCGTCTTTCCAAACACATCTTTTTTTCCGCCACAACCTGATACATTTGTGTATGCAGCAACATTAATTGGATATTCATATGTATGTATTGTCCACTTTTTCACGAATAAGTGTTATTGCTGCAGATATTTATCTTAATTCTGACGTCATCGACTGGTGATTTACTCTGGGGGCCCGATTGACAGATTCGGGTTGCGCCGCCATTTGGAACGGAACTAGGTCGTAAAGCGAAGACCATTATGTCTTGCACTTTGTTGATTTACGGTTTTTGGCTTGATAATACTTGTACTTTGTGGTATAAAGCGGTACGCTGCTCAGTATCTGTCAAAACCCGTCTAGCTAAGACACCTGACGGTGACAAATATTCCGTTCAGCTTTTTGTCGATGCGATCAGCTCCATTTCTTGAACTTTTAACAGTGCCAAATAAAAGCAGGTACATTATATCGACAGTATCACTTACTCCATCTGTTTCTGAAGTCACTCAGGCGGCGTCCTGCACGTCTTCTCTTTACCGTTTCACTCATCGTTGCCTTACTCCTTTACGCCAACTTCTGAGTTGTATTTGGCAGGAAATAGACTAAACCAACAGAGGCAGCGCATGTTCTTCATTCCGGTTCACGTCAAATCCACCATCATCTGTATGCGCTCGTGTGCGCGTCTCGCCGTTCGCACCTCGTGTTGCACGCTACCGAAGCAGTGCTGCCTTCACGTTCGATCTGCTGCTGTGGGATTTCTCATTGTCTGCTACCAAACGACCTTCACTACATCTGTACTGTTTGAAAATGTATGCATCGCTCAAGTTGCTTATTTTGAGGGGAGTTCTGACAGCTAAACACTGAAGTGAAACATGCTACATCAGTACCGGAGTGGTGAAGGATTGACTGGAGTTAACTCTCTTCATTTGAAAACTAATGTCTACTCTCTGTTCCTTTATTTGAGAAATAGTTTTTCTAAACTTTGTAGATGAGTGAACGAAGTCAAAAAACATCATAATAAATAGAAAAAGTTAAAGTCATAGTTGAGATCTTGATTAGTTTCAGTCTTGGGGTCTTATAAGTGGAAAGCACATTATAAGATGGTCATTGGGATTTTCGGAAGATTTCTGAATGGCTGGTCCGTTTCACAATTATGATTATTTATGTTTGCTGCTTGTTTATAAAATGTTGAACAGTTGTTTTTGGATAGTTGGGCCTTTTCACAACCATTATTTGAATTTTTGTCTAAAATAGCAATAGATGATTTTGGTTTATTCATTTGGACCTGAATGCTGTGCAGATGTGATGTATCGCTGTGAAAAACATGTTTTGTGGTAAAATTTAATGTAGGCTATTTAATTTTGAGAGCTGCATTCACTACTTCAACCTGCTGGCTGTCTTTATGAAGCTGTTATAATTTTGTGTTATAGAAAGAAGATAATAATGACCATTACCTCTTCGTGAGAACTCTCTATTTGATGAAAAGGACCATGCACCCCTTTCTCGTGAAGCTGCACCTTCTTCGATATTGGTGTTCCTTTCTGCAGAAAGAGTTACCATCAGACAAAAGCAGATTTTGTAGATGTCCTTCAGCTTGGTGTTCAATGACTTTAACTGTCAGTGGTTTCTCACAAACTCACTTTTAATGCTTAAAGATGACAAGCTGAAGCTTCTCGTCCTCCAGTTGCGAGGCAGCGTCAGCCCTGTGCCCTGCACGACCAAGAAACAAAATCAAACTTAAGTGTCACTACTTCATTTTGTCATGTTCTCTGAATTAGTGCCACCACTGAGGAATAGTAAGCAGTAACAAAAGGGACCTAATGTTTTGTTGGTTGTGGGGGCAACTGGAACTTCTGCTGAAAACCAACACGGAGAACATGCAAATGTCACGGGTGTTAATTGTGGATATAGCACCGTGCCAAAAAGAGCTTGTTGTATTGCACTTGTCTTCAGGATCGTAGCTTCACTGGGGTTGAACTTTGGATGGGAGTTGCCCCAAACAACCATACACAGTCACAATTTAGTCTTCAATGAACCCAACATGCAAGTTTTTGAAAGCGGAGAGCATATTGTACAAACTCAATGCTAAAAATTCATTTGATTCCCTTTAAATGAACTGTCCCCCAAGAAGGACATAATTTTCCATCAGATAGTTATGTTTTTTTTACACACCACACATCCACTGAAACAATGATTATTTGAAAAGACAATACAAATGAACTGTAAAGCAACTTCTTTTTTTCTTTCGCAACATCTGACCCTCTTGTGTTCCTCCATGCAGGAAATTTCAAAGGTTCAAATATTAACATCAAATTACGTTAATGGTAAATGTTGCCCCATAAGAGACTGAGTTTCAAACAAGTGCGACAAAGCTAAACTACAATCCAAATAGCAAAATATATAAAGAGATAAACCTTACCTGTTGTGTGCGTGAAGTGTCCATGTTTGAGCTGCTCAGAAAGCGTACTCATCAAGCGTCATTCACTTGAACGTGCTCTTTCATTGTTCTTTTCCTACATAATGCGAGCAATGCTGTGTCTGCTATTAAGCACACGCATAATAAGGAAGTGCACTTGTCCAACTATTGTCATGCTGGGATTTCCTCTTTCACTAAGGTGAAAGTGCAACGATATCACGGTGCGGCTGTTTTCTGAAACTAGCCTGATAATATTTCTTCAGAGGTGACCCTATTTGAAAAAATTATGATTATAGTTGGACTCTGACACTTGAAAAACAAAGCGGCAAGTCTGTTAAGGCAGGGCCAGTCCGGAGAGAACAAATATTGTTGCCCAACTGGTTTAACTGACTGAGATGGCATAATGAAGTGGCCACATTCAAGTACGGTACATTCAAGGTCTTTATAGAACATGCTTGGGCACACCTGTAGAGATACAAGAGAAAAAGCTGCTCTCATACGACATAAATATGGCAGAGAGAGGATCGAGCACAAATGGAATTGGGATGATTTGTGAGGGTCACATTTGAATGTGAGTCACGTGACACATGACCCCCCACATGAGCTGAAGAAGAACTCCGTGTTCTGCACTGCACGTGATCAGACAAATAGCAAGGCTGGGAAGGTTTGTGCATAGTGGATTAAGCTGGAGGGAAGTCCCTACTGTACAAGTATTGCAAGACAGAGACACTATTAAAAAGGGCGGGGCTGGGGGTTATTGCGCAAAATTTCATTGTGGGCTATCAGTGCTTATGTTTCCTCTAAAAATAACACTCTAGTGTGCCAGTGGAGATAGGGGAAAAGATAAGACATTTTGGTGAATAAAAAGGAATGTGAATATTTACTCTTCCTGTCAATTCCCACGCTGCAACCCTAAACTTTCTGCTTATGCTTGTAAAATTTTAAGCTAAAGGCAACGATGGCCCAAGAAAAATAAAACATCTGGAGCTCTGTATGCCAATAGATGGCAACAACCAAATGATAGAAAACATTTTCAATTAAAAAAAGACAGGGATAAAACACGATCACCTAATCTGTAATTTATATTTTTTAGAATAAAATAATAAAATGTATGTCTTGGTATGCCGATATGTACTCAATGCAAATAAAGTGGAGTGTTGTTGCATTTCAGTTTCATCCACCACAGGGCAGCAAAGAGCTGTCTTTAAAAACATTGGGCCTTTATCACTTTTCAACTTCAAGTTGTCTGAAACCTTTCAAACAAATGCTGCATCCTTCAATCCATGCATCCACCCATCCTATGTTGTGGACAGGCCTTTTTTCGACACAAAGCGAGGCCCACATGAGCATGCTTAGGTGAGTTTGACTTTTGACCTCATCATCATCAAACACAGTTGCAATGAAGGATCCGTTGTCTGACTCTCAGTCTGTTTAATCATACAGCAACGTGGAAGGACCTATTGAGTGAAGTCATCTAAGAGGGAGCCACATAATCTGGACATCTGAGAAACAGTAACTTGCATCTAATCACAAAGTCCTTGCCCACATGTTCAATCTATCTGTGACGTACACAATGTAGTTGTGATTAGACAAATAATGAAATGACGTCACATACACGTAAAAAAAAAAAAAAAAAAAAAAAAGGAAAAAAAATGCCTCCCTGTTCTGAAGTCGTTTGCTCAAATTCATGCTCTGTCTTTTACTGTGTGGAGTTGGCATCTTCTCCCTGCCCTTATGTGTTTTCTCTGGGGATACTCGGAAAAAACAACATACATTATTTGGTTAACAACAGTTGGTTCAACAAAATTGTATTTTGATAAAACTGAGCTATTATCATTATTATTAGGGTGTAAAAACATTGCGCCTCATGCTCCCATGCTATACGTATACTGGAACCTGTTTAGCATTTAGCATGTTGAAATTACAAATCCTTTAAGGGTTAAAATGCAAATTTCAGTCTGAAATGATTGACAAGTTTGTTTTAGCAAAAGTAAACAGTCAGTGAAATAAAATGAACACAGTGCCATTATCGATTCATAGAGAGGATCCCTTTTTGGTGCCATTTCACCAACACAATTTCATAACATCCCTATTTGATTTGTAAGCAAACTGTCATTTTTCTGTTGTGTAAAGTCTTACGAATGTAACTAACATTATTGAGATTTCAATTCCTGACCAACAAATTTGTTACTGTCCTTGCGTGTTTGATGGCTTTAACTCATCTGTTGTGACAAACGTGAGCAGGTGGTTGGAGCTTGGTTTTTCCCACTGGCTGAATCATTTGTGTATCCAGCAGATAAGACATCTCTTCGCTGCACCACAGACACGACAGAACTGGACGAGTACACGCTCATCTCGCTGTATGGGACAAGATGTGAAAGTATTGCTGGCTTTGTGAACGTTAACGCACACCAGAATCTGTCCTTGAAGCTCTGCTGACACCCACAAAAGAGCTAATCGCGGTTACAGTTGATTTTATCATCATTATAGCTTATCACATCACTCCCCAGTTGTTTGGTGAATTGTGGGAGTGAAGTTATTTCATGCATTAGTATACATATGCAGGTGTTAAGTGGAATTCACACGTTTGCACTTCTGTGCTAGTTTGTGCTGTTTACATGTGTTCATTTCCAACAACTTTTCTGCTCTCCAACACTACCGTGTTTTCCGCACTATAAGGCGCACCGGATTATAAGGCGCACCTTCAATGAATGGCCCATTTTAAAACTTTGTCCATATATAAGATATATACATTTGGCCCCCCGGCCGGACTTTGGACACGTCTGCTGTAGTGGCTCAATATTGGTCCATATATAAGGCACACCTGATTATAAGGCGCACTGTCGGCTTTTGAGAAAATTGGAGGTTTTTAGGTGCGCCTTATAGTGCGGAAAATACGGTAAATATATAGCATTTAGCTAGGGAGACGCAAACGGCCCTTTATCTTTATTTTATTATTATTATTATTATTAATAAATTATATTAAAGTACATTCAAACCAGCATCGCTGCTATTATGATAAGCCTAACATATTGCTAACATACTAAAATAAAATGACAAAGGATCAGGTTGACGTTATAAAACAAGATATAAGACACCAATGGAGGAATGAGTACAATTAGTACCATAGATGTTAATTGCATGTTTTTAAAATTAATTTGGGAACAATTGAATTGGTCAAGAATGAGATTGAAATGGAGGAGTCATATAACTGCAAAGAGGTGAATACAATCACCTAACTGTGATGCAAGCAACCCACAAGAGATTAATCTCCCTTCTGGTCTTATCAAACCAACAGTGAACATCTGCTACTTCGTTGTGGACTCGTGAGTCCAGAAACTACGTTTTGCTTGAATCCTAAATTTAAATCAGACCACAGTCTTTTTATGATTTATGGATTTCTGTTATTATTGGGATGTATGTCACAGGAAGTGAAAATATTTGCACATGCAAGCAGTTTGTGGGACACCGCTAAAGAGGACTCTACACTTTATATATGTATGATGTATAAATTAGATACAGATATGCAATTATACAATTTTGCTAATATCGCTGCTTTGTAAACAATGCAAGCCCTATTTGGTTCTTTTCTGAGATGGCCTTCTGAACTGTGGGGACTAGATAACTTCAGTGTTGTTATTAAATGATCAGCTGTGTTCTGTGTCACCGAGACTCAACATCTAAATATAAGGTCATGTTGCGGTAAACAACGTATTATTATGAATTATCCGTCAAAAACATAACCTGTCATGCTGTAAGTCACTCATGTTGTTCTCATCCGGTCATTCATTCTTTAGCAATTGGATCAATCCATCTCCGGTAACATAATCTTTTAATCTAAACTGTCCAACTATATGGTGTCTACGGGAAATAAATAGTTATTTTAATATATACAACACAGATATGCAATGTATGATAAGCTCTGAGTATAACTCCATACACAATAAAATAGGCTAAAAATATTTGCGATATTTTACAAATAATAATATTTTAACAAAGTGCAAGTCATAATAATAAAGAAATGGAAGTTTAACTCCATACACAATAGAATAGGCTAAAGGTATTTGAGATATTTTACAAATAACAATATTTTAACAAAGTGCAAGTCATAATAATAAACAAATGGAACATCTGTGAAAGACAGTTAGAAATGTGGAATATATACACAGCAAAAGATTTGACTAGCAATAGACCAGCAGCTGGAGAATTATTCAAAACAAAACAAGTGCATTTGGAAAACTTGTGCAAACTCAACCCGCAATACAGAATGTGGACCAAAGGCCGTTTAGAGCCACTCAAATGTGGGAAATATTTAAATACATTAAAAAAAAGTAGCTTTCTAAAATTACAGTGCAATTGATTTAAAAGACCATAATTCAAGGTATTGGGGAATAAAAACATAATTTTTAAACTGGACGTAAAAGCATTTAACTTGGGGTTAACTTCACCACTGTTGGCATCTTACTCCATTTGCGTGCAACATAACAGCTAAATGCCGCTTCACCATGTTTGCTTTGAAACGTGGGCTACATTAATTTACCTCACAGCCCAGGTTTAGGTTCAATTAGCATTTTTTATCCTGTATCTGGAATGCAAGCCATTCAGTAATTTATGGACCAGGATCAGCAATTTTAAAATGTATTCTACAGCTGACTGGGAGCCAGTTTATCTCCTTTAATTAAAGCAGAATATGTTGTATGTGACTCCACTAGTCTAAAAACAGCATTCTGATTAATCCATTTAATTTATAAATGTATCCATTTTTGCCATGTAAAGTTTCCAACCCTGATTATCGCAATATTTTTTATCGTAATGTTGTGCCCATGAAAGAGGTTAAACTCTGCAACTCTGTAATTGTCACTCACGCAAGTGAAATATGCAAAACATGAAACAAGTTGTTGCATTTTCCAAAAGGACAAAACAGTTACATATGACATAAAGCACGTGCTGGTAAAAGTCAGACCAGTCCTACAAGGAGCGTCCATGAGACAGTCTCACTCACTCAAATGGTCATCTTGGGTTAAGACGATGTCCTTGGAGTGGGGGCCTCCCTTGTCGTGTGCTGTGGGTTTATCTTCCTGCGTGACGACGGCTTTATTTTGCTACTATAAGTCTCTTTCTTTGGACTGTCGGGGGGCCCCAGGTGCTGCAAAAGTCTTTTCTGAAATACCGCTTGGAACTGATAAGCCTGCAAGACAACGATAAGCACAATGAAGCGTTTCAAGGATTCGGTAGGCCGGAGCTTCTCGGCATCAGATGACCTTGGTCCTTTGTTTGACCTGAACCGATTTGACTGGTTATAGTTCAGTACCAGGATTATTTATTGGACACCTTTATTTACATTCTTTAATCTAGTAAACGATTACTTTCCATCACAGTGATCATTTCAACACGTCATTAGGCTCACCTCTTTAGTAGCAAGTGTGAAGGGAGTGTAAACGATCAACACCGTTATTTTCTTTGCAAAATTTCTGATAAGTCATAGACCAAAAGACAAACTGAATTATTATTAAATTTTGTTTGTGCATTATCTGCACTATCAATTTCAAATACTGCATTTGAATAAAGGATGGAAATTATAATGTTTTATAACAATTGGATGAATCGATGAAGAAATATAGACCGATATTTCTAAGACTCTACCCCTGAACTTTGAACTGTGAGTTATGTGGAGCAGTTGAATGCAGTTCTTACCACGTCTGTTGCTTTTGTGCTGAGGGTGTCCATGCTTGTGCTTGTGCTTGGCCACGCTGTAGTCTGCTGTTGCTTCTGTGCCTTAGCGCAGTACATCTCCAGATGATGCAGTTCACAGCCATTTGACCGGCAGCATTTGTCCACAATCCCCTTCCCCCTGGGCCGAGAACCATATCCAGACCATGTACCTTTACCTGTCATGAAACAAACATGAGGGTCAGATTCTCAAATTAAATATTTAATAAGCAACCAAACGCATGGTCAGACAAAACACAGTCCTGAATTAAAATAGACTCAGTCAGGTTATTACCATCCAGGCACCCCCACCCCCTTCTAAGAAAACAAAGCTCCCCTCAGATAGCAAGTGCTGCACCAATAATGCTATCACACAATGTGGCACTGTGTACCAGTGGGTACGCTCCCATTTTCAAGCACTGCCCTCACATTGATACCAAATGGACATGAAGGCCTCAGTTAGAGGAGAAAGGTATGAATAAATGTTCTCCAGATTATTCAAAACAATGAGGTTGAGGTTTTGTTTTAAGCATACGTAAATAAATAATAAACTAATTGGCTGGGCAGCGGAAACCATGAGGACGCACGTACCTAAGTAGAGGCCACGGTCACCGCACACGAACAAGAGGTCACTGAGGAGTTCCGAGCCACAGCGACGCTTGGCTGCCTCTGAGCAGAGAGGCCCGCTGAACAGGCACATGGTCAAGCACAACATGCACGACACCTGAGGACAACGGGAACATGTGATGGAATGAAACGGGGTTTCTCTCAAAGTCACTATTCCAATGAACCTGTCATGGTCTTGGTACTATTTGTTTGGTACTACTGATTTAGGATGGATGGTTTTGATGTTAAAGCATGACAGATCAAAACACATTGAAAAATATTACATATATTGATTCCATTTATGCCATTTCCAATTTACAAACTAATAGCGGGAAATTAAAAAAATTCAAAATTTCAGTTTAAGACTTAAGAAGTTGAAACTGCACACAAATAGGTTTCGCTAATGCACAGCGTCACAATCAACAAGTGTTCACTGTTTACTTAGTTTACTTTCACAAACAACAAAAAGTCTTACCTTCAACGGCAGTAGTCCTCCTAAAGGATATCGTGAGGAATTCATCCTGCTTGTGCAGAGGCACTTCAGCGCACCTTCAGTATTATAGTCTGACTGGAGGATAGGAGGAAGGAGCACAGCACAGAGAGATGGCCTCCCTCCACTCGCTTGCAAATTTGTTTGGAAAATCTCATCTGATTCTCATATCAGGAGATTTAACATTCTGTTACAGGGACTGACCTTGTTCTGAAATGTTCCGTGCTATCATGAGTAATAACGATATAGTGGATACAAAGTTAAAAAGCCTGCGTTTTCTGTTTTTTTTTCTCAAGCACCGTGAGTGACATAAATCACGTTGGACCTATTTCTAAAATCGGCTTCATGAGATTTTTTGACCTTCGGATGAATCGGACAACTTGAGACTGTATTATTGATCACCTTGACAAAAAGCCCAAACTATAATTCTGACCTTCACCTTGGGTTTGGTGTTGTTTAGGTGATGTGCTGTTATTGTTTTTTTTATTAAAAAAAAAAAAAAGAAACTGCAGTATTTGGAATGCGTATTCCCACTTTAATGTTGCTAAAAGGCGTTTGGCAGCCACACTCACCTGTTATCTTTTTAATCATTTGTCAACGGGCGGACGTCATCCATCCATCCATTGGTACTATTCATCCTGTGGAGAGTTGCAGAGGGCTGGAGCCTGACTTAGGGTGAAAGGGAGATCATAAGTGAGCACACCCCTCAACAATTACGGTCTTAGATGTTTCCATATGATTTCAAGTTGGACATTTTAAACTTTGAAATTAAAGGAAGATGCGAGGCGCTTTTGTGAATTTGGAGAAAAGGGCAGTTTCATATTGTATTTTCTTTTCTGTCTCTCATCTCAGATAGTTATCTGATTGTTTACATTCTTAGCAGCACGATATCTGCACGAGAGTGAGAGATGTGACAAAATGCATTTTATGTAAAAACAGCAACGTACGCGCTTCAATTAGTCTTGACTCAAACTATGACATAATCATTATAATCATATCAATTTATTAAATTCAGATTTGATAGATTTCCTGCTTGTAAGTAACTTAACATTTTTCGACAGGCACAAAACATTTATTTTGACTTGTATTGTAATGCTTATTATGATGAACATTTCAGTAAATTTATATTATACATTATAGTAGTTGTAGAATAAAGGCATATTCAAATCATGAATGACTTTCAAGTACAACAAAAGCCACATATGAATATCTTAATAGGCATTAACAGTGCCACATCTAAACCCTCCCAGACCACTTGGTGATATTATAGATTGGACAGCGGAGTGGGGGATCAAAAACATCATGCAAGTAGTTTCAAAACAAAGCAATGATTACTGAGCATCGTCATTGTTTGTGTTTTACAGCACAAACATTGAGTTCACCCCACGTCTAACTTTATCACGCCACTATCCAAGTCTTAGAGATTGGGTCAACCCCTTCCAGACTTCACAGGCTAAAAGGCTGTAAATTTGACCTATGCATTTCAGAAATGTAAGTGCTTTGTAAGTCATCTTCACCACCGTGTGGATCACTCAGGTACTTCATCTGTTTGAAGTTCTGGGCATGATAAAATAGTCGCTTGGGGTTTGAAGGGTCTCAGTGGTGAGCTTCCCTGCCATTATGTACCTCAGGACAGGCGTCCAAGTTGGATGAGACAAAGGACATTTTCAAGGGACAAGCATTTAAGGATCTGGAATACCTACCCATCCACAAAATGAGAATTTAAATCTTCAGTGCCTATTTTTGAGGACCCCCTGTAATCAATAAAGTACTGGTTGTAGTCTAATTGCTTGACCTCTCAATCATCAAGTCTAAGTTCTGATCAGTTTGCTAGCAAATGCAACATTAACAGTAGACCTGCGAAACAGTTATTATTAAAAATGCATAGACAGTTGAATGACTTGTTAGCTCAATTCTGGCTCAATGCAAAAACACAGCAGTCCTATTTGATATTAGTATTTTATTCAAGTAATCCGATATCCAGAAAAGACAAGCCGATGGGTGTTAGTGCTAAACAATAACAGAACATCATTTTTAACATTGTCTTCAAGATTGTAAACAAGACTTTCTTATTCTAAAGTAAAAATAACAAGTTATTGTTAATAAGTTATTTAACAAAAATGCTATCATCACATTAAAGACCAATTGAGAAAACTGTCAAAAATACTTTAAGAAACATGGACGCACTTATATAAAAATAGGTTGTGGTTATATTTAACGCCAGCTGTATAGGAATGTCCAGCTGAAATTGCTTGAAAACTGGGAGGCAGGTTAAGAGCTAAGCGGAGGGCATTAAATGACAAGACAAAAATAAATGGAAACAGTTTTCCTGTGCTCAACTATCTGCAGGACGACAATCACTCTGACAAGGTCAATTTTGGTTCATCGCCAACTTAACTTTGCGACAATTTCAGTGCAGTTTTGATCCACAACGAAGGACACTCTTGGAGTATTTGCGTAAATCTCTTGAACACAATTCAAACGTGACAGAAAGTCGTACATTAACTTCTGTTATTTGACCTATTGCTAACGTCTACTCCTTTTACTCGTGTGGTCTCTTGTCCATGTTAACCTCTGCGACTCTTCTACCTTGGTGCCGGTCTTCACGGCCAGGCCCTGGGTGCCGGGAACACAACATGGACACTTTGGGCGCTTCCTGGCCCTTCCCATTCTACTTGTATTGGAATGTGCACGATACAAGCTCTGGGCAGTTGAGTCCTGGTTGCTTGGAGTGTCATTTTCATCTGAGATGGTGATATCTTCATCGATTGGCTCCACATAGCCAACCATTAGCCCTGTGTCCAGATCACAGTACATTGTCTTAAAGAAACTTCTGCCAGATGGACATTTTGCTTTCTTAGCTTTTCTTTGCAGGCAAAAAAAACCAAGAAAAACAAAAAACACTTGGCTGAGTCGTTACCTGCATGGGGACTTGAACCAATACTTTCTCCGCCTGCCAATTTTGCCGTTTTGACATCAACTGGACAAGTGCTGCGGTCGAGGCCTTGTGGATTGTAATGGTACTGCATGAAAAGTTCACTTTCTTTCAAAAGGTTTGTGGGGTCCAGAATGTCCTCAGTGGGCCCATTCCGTGCAAGCTTGTCAAATCCAAGACCAGATGATCCTGGATTAATTCTTTGCAGGCAAATTCTCACATCGGCTGTAACCCCAAATTTTTTTCTCAGTAGGTGGTCAAATGATCTGCAAAGTGGTAGTGCATTTGAGGAATGCTGAAAGTAAAAAAAACAAAAAAAACATTAACAATTATATTGGCGGCACATTCCATCTCATTTGACTGATCAAACATTGCCTTCAGGGGAAGTCAAGTAAAAAAAAAAAAAAAAATTACAATATATTTTATGTGCTCACTCAAGTCTAAACATGACATTTGGATTAATATTGATTTTAGTTTTTTTGTTCATCACAGAGGGCGACCATAATGCCACATGCTGTCAACTGAACATGACATCACGGTTCATCGCATCCAATCAGGGCTCAGTTTGCAAACATCACACGACCATACTCGGAAAACAGTGAAGTCGCATAAACCATAATATTGCAAAGAGCATTTTTGAATTGACTTTCTAAATGACCAACCAAAAACCTTAGCGACCTCAACCAAGAGTCTAAAAAAGGAAATATTGAACCAAAGTACTTTTCTCACCTCTTCTTTGTCTGTGGATTCTCCACCGGTTAGGCCTGAATCATCCATTCGCCGGGAAACCCCGAAGGTGTCCAACTTTTGTTTATCGTTGTTATAGTGACTGTTAATGACAGAGTCACTGTATTCATTAGCAACTGCGCTTCCAATCACGCTCTGATTGGGTTTCTGGATTCTATCAATGGAGCTTCCACATGCCAGATGATCATGGGCGGTCTCAGAGGAATTGAGGGTTGTCCTTGTATGTTCAGTCACATGGTCCAAGGTTCTTGTTCGGTTTGTTTCATTCTGCAGTGTTTGTTCAGCCATACTTTGTAATGTCACATTTTCAGATTTTGGTGGAATATATGATACAAATATTACATTATCTTCATCTAAAGAAGAGTCCATAAGCAGTGTTTGACTCACGTCATTTGGATTATCATCACTGCAAAGGTCAATCACTTCATTTGGCCCATTGGAAGTGATCATCCTTGAGTGCTGCATGAGTGACGATGAGGATGAAGGGGCTAAAGAGTTTTTTGGTGTGCAATTTTTTTTCTTGCTCGCCACTGATGATGAAAGGGCGTCCTTTTCGGCTGCGAAAAACACCCTGCCGTCGCACATGACCATGGCTTGCTGATGATGTGTTTCACTGGTAGCTAAGGATGACAGCGAAACTGGCACCACTTTTTCAAGCGCTCCAAACTTGTTGCTTGTTTCCAAGGTTTGATAGGTCTTTGATAGAACAGGAGGAGAATTTGGAAGAGCGGACTCGTTAGAGTTGACTTCTTCAATTACCCACTTCATTGGACTATCGGGCCTCTGGGAAACCTTTGGAATCAATTGCAAGTGTGATTTGGCTGGTCCCAGTGAAAGTGAAGTCGTAAATGAAGTTGAACAAACACTCTCGAGTTCTGAAATGTACGAAGAATCACTGCTTTGACGGACAGATGTCTTCGATGATACGGTGGGCACATTGGTGGAGTCGGAACTTGAAAAGGAGTTGGTTGATGAGAACGAGAGCTGATTCTTAATACCTGAGCGAGCTTTGGAAGCAGAAACTGTTAGCACCGGATTTTTGGGGGCGTTGATGAATGCTTGTGGTCCTATAGTCTTAGGTGGATGTGTATTTAATGAAGTACCGAGGTCTAATGTTTGACCCGCTATTTTGTTTTTACAAGACAAGGGATTCACAAGGGGAACCAGATTGCTGATAGTTTGTTTCTTGGCTAATGACGTCACGGCAATCTTTTTTCCAATGGGAACAGGTGCCGATACAATATTCCCCTGTGTTGTAGGTTTGACGATTTGACTTGGGACATAGTATTTCCCATTGATTACGTGAACAGGCATCAGAATCATAACATTTCTTCCATCAGCACCAACGGCAGGCAAGGCCTGGTAGACAACCCCAGTCTCTCTGGGGAAAATAAAACGAGCAGAGAAACAGGTTATCAGTTGAGAAAATAACACTAGCATGGAGAATAAAAAAACGTGAAATTCAAAACCATAGGATGTAGCTTTCACAGTCTTTGCTGGCTGCCTTTGCAGATTATTGCAGTATGTTTTGAATAAAATATTTTCAATTTGTTGGATCTTGCTCTTGCACTGTACGTTTCCCCCCCCATTAATTATACCTTACTTTTAATAGACACTCATGAGTAACACGAATGAAATTAAGTTTTTTTTTTTTTTTAAACTTCAAAACAGGTAAAAAAAAAAAAAACTGACGTTTTGTCGAAAAAATCTCAGGTACTTTTTTCCTGTGAGATACACAAACACTAAGAGAATGCGGCTGATAGTATAGTAAAAAATTAATAAATATAATGCAAAATATACTTTTGCCTGTCATTTGCATATAAAGTGTGTAATAAGTCGAGACAAACATTGAGAAATGAAAGGTATAATGTTAAATCACACCGCAGTGTTAATGTCCATGATTCAAGTTTATGACTTTACCTTTGAGCCACATTGTCTTGCCGAGATGTGGAATACATGGCGCTCTCAAATAAAAGTGCAATAACCCATTGTGAAGGATAAACCGAGGCTGGGGAGCGGCATGCTAATGCCATGCACAAGCTAACAATTGGAGGCAGTAATTATTAAATTCAACGTCCACGTTTCTTTGTCCATCGATGTTCAGCCATCTATGAAGCGCTTCAAACTTCACTGAAAAAATGGGCAAAACAATGAACACATCATTAGCATCCTTTACGTCGTTATGGGCTTTTCGGTTCTTGTTTATTTTCTTCTAAATCTATAGCGTTACTGAAGGCTAGCAATTAACTTCTTGTGTGCATTACTGCCACCTTCTGGTATGGAGACAGAGCTTAATCGTGGTTCCGCGGGTCATTCAGGGTCTGGACGTTCTTTTTTTCTGGACACTGACCATTTACATAATTGTTACATTGATTATGTTTACTGTTCGTATTCAGTGGCTTTATAATGGCTACAGCCCCTTTCAAGTTTAATGCAAAACTATCACACTATTCATTTCTAAACAATTTCCCCCTTGAACGTGACCTAGAAACGTCCACCTCAGTTGAAGATTTTTTTTTAAAGAGGAAAGATGACAGCCTGAGGACAAGCCACAACTTTCTGTGTGAAATTTGTTTTTATCTCCTGACACTCTAACTTCTCTCTACATACTAAAACATGCATGTTCGGTTTGTTCAATTCCAAATAGCCAAATGTGCAACAAGCAAACAACAACAACAAGCAAAATGATAGACGAGGTAGGCGGATGGACAGGTTCATCAGAAGCAATTTTTATTTCATGATTAATCTGCAACTGACAATATGTAAAATAAGTAACACAAAACCGTTATCATGCTTTAAAAATACATTCAAAAAAGCTTGATTTGCAACCGTTTAAAAAAAATTGTCATCCCATTTTAACACAATGTAGAACAAGCTCACACTGCGTTATTCAGCAGATCATCCAGAATACGCTCACACATATACAGGCAGCGTGGTACATGGAAGAATCCTGTAGAGAACAGAAAATTTCCAGAGGAATTTATTTCAATATCAGAATTTGGGAACTCATTCAACAATACTCCACATCAATGTTATTCTCACCTTTATAGGGACCTCCTTTAAAATCCAGAACTACTTTTCCATCTTGTGACAAATAACCAAACCATTCCCCATGTTGGGCATCAGAAAACTGCACACATAAAACTCGGACGTCAATTCAAGAAATGTAAAGCAAAACATGATCACACTTGATGAGTTGTTTTGCAAAGTTTGATACAATACTCACATGAGTAAATGTGTAGTCATAAATTTGATAGAAACTCTCTAGGAGTCTGGGTCTTTTGGTTTGGCTGTAGGCCATGAGGAAGGCAATAAGAGCCTCGCAGTGAGGCCACCACAGTTTCATATTCCACTCCAACTGCTCAAACACACCAAAGATTTATTACCACGCAACAAGCCAATCTAAGTGCAAATAAAATCTCAGAGTGCATTGCCTGAGTGGGACAGTGGCCATCCACATCCAGGAAGTAGAAGAGGCCACCGTGTTGTTTATCCCAGCCATATTCAAAGGGTAGCTCCACAAACTTATTGATGGCTTTTTCCTGCAGCTCCTGGTCCCCAAATTGAGAAGCATATTGAAGCAGGAACCAGCCTGCTTCCAAGGTGTGGCCTAAATCGGCATTGTGAGAATGAAAAGTAAAAAAAAAAAAAGGAAATGTGAAGTTACGAGCCTTACTGAAGTTGAGCTAAAGAGCGAATTATGTTTAATCCATCACCTGCATGACAGTGGATCATTTACCTGGATTCTGCAGTCGGCCTTGACAACCTGGTAGCTCCGCCCCCTCCAACGACACATTTTCCAAGATAGCTGTGCCGTCTCTCTGTACAAACGGAATAAATATGGATTTTGTTTAGCAGAAAAGACATTTCCTAGATAGCTAGCTAGCTTAGCTGTAGGATGCAGCTGGTCCACGATAACCAACCAGGATCTTAGCATTGACAGCAATATATTCTGGCCCAAGTCATTTTCAAAGCCAGGTCCAGAAAGTAAAAACCCTGCCGCAGTTTGGCTTTAACCAGATGCTTTTAATCAACCAAGCCAGCATGTTAAGTTTCTGCTTGTTTACCTGCTAGTTAATTAGCATCTCTTGTGGCTAAAACCAAACTGTGGCAAAGTTTCTACTCTCTGGACCTGGATTTGACACCTCTGCTGGTATCTACCATACTCTGTCCAAAATGATTGTGGTCTAGGAATTTTTGCAAAATACATTACAGTTTTGTTCTAACCTGAACATGCTGGAGAATCTGCTGCACACACCAGCAGCTCAACTTTTTGTACTTGAGGACGGCTTCCTGACCACGACCTTCAGTGAGTTGCTGCACTAGACACATCAGCATCATCGGCACCGCCATGCTGTTGGTGTGTGTGTCGCCGGGTAGCGTGGGTCGCCCCAAACCTGTTGGGTCAACCTGAACCCAGAAGATCAGCTGCGCCATCATCTTTTCAGCCTCGAGCTGGGATCAACAGAAGTAGTCAAATGTTTGCTCGGTTACTTTCATCTATCCAGATGAGCGGACATGTGTAATTTATTGTTTTTGTACCTGCATATCCGTGTCACCGGTGACTCTGCTCAGCTCATCCAAGGCCATGACGTAGAAACACTCACTGAATATGGTCCGCTGTACTTTCACTGTTTTACCATCTCGTGTTAAACAGAACGCACACTTCATCTGACCGTCGCCGCTGGAAACACGAGCAAACTTCCTGAGGAAAGTCCCTCCTGAAAAATAAAGGAAAGTAGTAATAGTAGACTGAACTAACCCTAACCCACTTCTGCAACCACATGGTTGCTGTTGTTTCATTTTACTTCCTCTCAGGTCACAGGTCAGAAAAAGTTTTGAAATATTGGTCTTACGGGGTTTTATGTCAAAAAATTGCATTTAAACAAGGGTGTGTAGACTTTTCATATGGTCTGTCTGAATGCTATGAGTTTGGAATAGGTCAGCGCACAGATAAACTTTGGTTTTTACTCAAGGCAACACAAAACTTGCAGCAAATGTTCGAGGCGGAGTGCAGACACAGCAAGTGTAAATTGTGCAGATACAGCAAGTGTAAATTGTGCAATGTCTATTTTGGTGAGTATAAGCGGAAGGGTGATTTTACATAGATAACGCCATATTTTGCATACTGAAACAGACTGCGATCTGATCTTCTGATCTGAAACTTCAGATGGAAGTCCATGATCCCATCTGTGATGTCATCAATAGGTCAATTGTACAGCAGTAAAAAGAAAAAGTCACAACAGTGGAGGCTTTTCACGACTTTGGTTGTGAAATCGCACTTGATTATAAAACAATGGTCAGACACATTTTGTAACTCTCACTAAGCAGTCATACCAGCTTTGGCTGCTTCAAGGATGTCAGGGCGACGGAATCGATCCATTGTTCGGTACAAGCGACAGTACATCCACACCTGGGAAAGAGCAAGATTGGTCAAGATGACTGTAAAGAGTTGACTACATGCTTGACAAAGGCTTACCTGTCTTCCCTGCAGCCAGACATATTTCAGCTCATCATAAACCGTCCCATTTTTCCCAATACAATTGAAATAGCCCCTGAAACAGGAAGCAAGCAGCAATCAACGGGACTGGCCACCACTCATCAGTACTCAAGTTAGATGTTCTTCATAGTAGCAAGCAGGGGTGGCTACCATACCCATAAACGGTGTCTTGGGAGTATTTCAACCAGAAGTCCACAACTTTGTTCAATTCGTTGCGAATCTTCTCTCGACACTCCTCCAGTTTCACCACCGACATGGTTCTCTTTGAAACAAAATCGTAGGTGAAGATTAAACATGTCTGTAAAATTGTTCTGTGGCTGCATTCGAGTTTGTATATTCTACCTGAGGCACATTCCAATGAGAAGGTTGTGTGACATAACCCGTTTAGCATTATCAGCATAAATAATATATTCAAGCTCCAGCAAATAGAAATATCTAATGTGCTTAATTCATTAATATTAGATCGCTTGCTGCATTCAGCGTTGGTGAAGTTCACGTGATTGAGTGCTGGATATCCGGATGGTTTTTTTCTTAGTTTGCAAACCACCACGAGTAAAAGGAGTTGCATTTGGACATCATTCGCAATGGAAAACTGCCGTGACGACACGACTCGACGTGTTAGATAAACCAACATGCTTCCGCAAGAATCAACACATAAGCTGTCTTCGTGAATCGAATCGTTACCTGCACGAATAGAAGACAGAGTTAGAATGGATCTTACCAGCGGATCCTGCCTGCAGTCTCACTCACTGTCTCTCGCTCCGCACTCGCTGGGGCTGTCACGTGATTACGCACAACAACCCAGAAGTGGATCGCGTCTGTGACGACCGGAACGTGGCGCTTTGACGCATCGGTCACGGCAAGAATTTGATACGAAAAAGTTTGGGTTTTACCTTCTAAATATTGTTTGACTCGTAGAATTTGAATTTGCTTCAGCCCGCCTCCCTTTTTCACAAATCATGTATAACATAATGTGAAATGAAATTGTAATGAATGTTGATTATGTACTTGCCGAAATGAACAAATCAAATAAAAATGTATTATTTTTTGTCTCTAAATTTAAATACGTATATTTGAAAAAAAAATGCAGGCAAGATATAGGACTTGGTAATTATGGGATGGGATCCAGCTCCCCACAGCCCAAAACATGATAATATAGTCAATTGATGGATGGATATTTCCATCCGACTGTGAAATGCAATTAGTCAATGTTGTGCTCTCCTAGCGTTTTTCCACTCACTCCTCCACTCTGTCAGCCAGCCATACCCGACTACTGTATTTATCCTGACTGACTTGTTTCCAGACTGTTGGTGTTGCATCAATGCAAGACTGCCCAGCACGTTGACAACAATTGATCTTGTGTCTGCCCCTGACCTCCCTGCCCAGGAATGAGTTATATTAGACATTTGCCTGTCATATTAAACCGGCAAGAAACAAGCAATAGAAGAATAGAATTTTTATTTTGACAGATGCTGTTTTACAGACGCTGTTTGTTCCATGATGTTTTATGGAGATTCCCATTATACAGATCACTTTTTTTCATCTATTGTACTCATTCAATAAAGAAAATCATAGTGGATTGCTGAATTTAGTAAATTATACTATAAGCTCCTATCAAACAGTTGTTTCAGTATTATTGACTGATGCAATCAAAAATAGAACTCTCACATTTTTTTTCTTTTATAAAAAAAGGCACAATCATCATTTAAAAAAATCTGACCTACAGTATGTACTGAATATAATTTGAGACAGAGAAAGTTACAAGATGGAAAACAGTCTTTAAATTATGATTTTTTTGTTGGAGATCCTTGGAAGCATCTGTCATCCATATATTTTTAAATGAAACTAGTCTTCTAGCTGTAGTTCCTCAGGTACACTAGTCGACGAGGCTGGAACTTCTCACGGCACAGTGGGCACTCGGCCTGTATGCAGTCATGAGAATACGGACACACATGAGAAAATGATTACAATAGTATACACACATGAAGCAACTTGACAGTGTTGAGTTCTTCTCACCTCAGACACAAAATACGACATTTGATCCCATAACAATTTCCCTTAAAAACAAATGTTATGAGGATATGATTTTGATAAAACGCATGGAGGCTAAATTTAGCTACTCTCTGACATGCAACGATTTTATCAATCGAATTATTTAGCATTTTGGCGCCATCTTGTGTCATCTCCAGAATTAGCACGCAAAAAGGTTATTCATTGAATAGCAGCTGAATTATTCCTCAAAAACCGAGGATAGGTTTCAGAGAAACTCACATGAATAGGTGAAGTAACATCATATGTAATTCGACCCTTGATGAGAGACTCAAATATTTACAGAGAAAATATTCTAGAGTTACAGAGAAGTTTAAAAGTTAATGTTCTATAATATGTCCCATTTGAGAGATTGTGATGATGGTTCTAACGTGGGCCCTACCTTGGTGTTGCACCACTCTGTGATACACTCCCAGCAGAAGAGGTGCCCGCAGGGGGTAGAGGTTGGATGTCTGCGTTCCTCCAGGCAGAGGATGCAGCGACTGGGCGAGGACTTTGTCTTCTGGGTTTGCTGTGGACTGAAAAAGAAAAAAAAAAAGATTGTTGTAACACACTGTTGAACACTCAACATTGGCAATTCTATCCATATACAGTCAGAGGGAACACTCATTGCTCATTTGAAAAGCCCGCCCCTATCCATTAGATTAGTTTATTCCATTTTATTCATAATATACAAACGAAGTCTTATCACAATTAGTTTACCTGCCCCTGAGGTTCCTCTGGAGCTTCCATTCCTGTCTGGCTCGCTGCCTTTGTCTAAAGTTGTTGAGCTGCAGACATACTGTGATGAGCAGCTGGATGAGCGAGATGGCTCCCAGCAGCCTGTAGCTGCTCCTAATGGTCCTGTCATCGCTCTGAGGCCCTGAAACACGCAGCTGCAAATAGACAAACATTCACACAATTCTTAATAAATGCTCATATGGAAAATACTTTTCATAAGTAATCAAGAAAAACATTCCTTTCAAGTGTCAATTATTGATTCCAGAGACTCACATAGCTGATTGCAGAAGTCCTCTTGGACAGTTGATAGAAAATACCGCTGACATAAAAAAGAGCCACGTGGAATCTGTGTAGGAGGGTCACTGTCTGCTGGAGGACAAACACAGCCGGCAAACACTTTATCCTCTGGCGCTCTGACAACAGTCCCACCGCCCTCCGGATGCATCTTCTCAACCAGAGTTCCAGGCTCCACGGCCCGGATGCAGCCTGCCGCCTTCTGACAACGCAGCTAGTCTCCTGTGCGCCTTCGAGCTCATTCTCCAAGCAGACCAAGAGCTTGTCCAAGACGTACGGCAGCAATGTATGGCAGAAAACAAAGAGGCCTCGTCTTGCTGGGGAGGGAATGCGTCTTTTACTGGGGTCAACTTGGATGATATTGACGTATTCCTCACCCAGGGTCTGGTAACCTGACAAGGATGGTAATTGACCAATTAGGGCTGGGCGATAGTACCATATAATCTCTGATTTTTTCCAATCAAATGTGAGATGTTCCAATAAGAAATGACTTACATTCTTAAAAAGTGACACATTTATAAGCATTACATTTGACCTCTGCATTTATCCCAGCACACCTAATACATCAGTGGTGACATACATTTCATATTGGTTTGATCAGCCTACCTATGAGTGTTGTCAAACCAAAATAAGCGACGTCTGAAAGTAGTTCAATTTCTTTCCTCCAGTCCAGCCACCTTTTGGATCCTCAGAAAAGGAAGCAAATTACCTAGGTAAACAGCTTACTTTCAAAAGTAACCAGACAAAACAAATCTTGTGTGAATGAACTCACCGGCAAGCGTTTGAAAGGTTTCATTCGCTCTGTTCCTAAGAAAAGTTTGATAGAACTCGTCCTTCTGACCGGCTCGAATCAGCTGAGACTGGTTGGCAGGAGCGAGGGGCATCGTGAGTTACATCGGATGAATGTTAATGCACAAATCTTTTTGCCGAAGCCTTTTATGGAACAAATGTACAAGCAAACAATAAAATAGTGCCTTTCTAAGCAGTCGTTGCTGCTACTGCTCCACTGGGACAATGGAAACGGGAAAAGCGCCGGAAGTTAATGTTTGTAAACAAACGCAAGACCGGAAGTTAAAATATTGTGATTAAAAATGTCACAGCGCCGTCTGCTGGGTATTATATATATTGCAACCAGACGTGCTAAACTGCTTTTGAAGTACTGCAAACAGTGAGGTGTTTATACAGATATCCACGTGAAAAAAACTTTGACTTAAGTAAACAAAGTTTAATTTACTTAGAGAGGAAACTTCACAGTGGAAATACAGCTTTTTTTTCCCCAATGCACTACCATCTGATATTTGATCTGAGTATCTTGTCTTTTTCCAATGTGCCACAATAATCTCTCGCACCAATGAAAGTAGGTTAAATTATCCATCCATCATCGATTCATTCATTGGTAAAAGCTCTTCTATGAAGAGACTGAAAAGTGGCTAAACCAGTTCCTTTGTCTCCTCTGTATTGGCTCCTGGGCAAGCAAGGTGCATCGTATCAATCTAATAATGCATCCCATTATAAATCCACTGTTAGGTTCAGATTCAGCAAAAGGATCAGCAGACAAAACCAGTGAGACAGAATGTTGAGTCTTTTCTCGCGAGGAGTGCAAACAGACTTACATCAATCCGAAATACACTAAAGGTCTTGTTTACACTCCTCTCTTTTTATTTAGGAATGCCCTACCTACAATGTGAGACTAGCCCCTGATAGGTGGGGGGGAAAGCGTGGGCTTTGTCTCAGGAGTGAAGAAACGAGATTCTATGTGAAACTAGAAGTCGCGGACAGGATCCCACGAGAAATGAAAAGTGAATGTTATGGGAAACAAAGTAGTCATGTGAAAAGAGTGCATAGACAAAATGACATGTGCAGACATCAACATCTTGGATTCCCAGATGTGTAGAAGGTCAGGAAACGCCAGACAGCATCGTTTGACTTGTTGTGGACTGGGTGATGTCTGCAAGAAAAACAGCAAGCATTCTGCGCAATAACTTTATTAATAAGTACGCATTAGGGAACGCATGATAACACATATATACAATTTATCTAACAATTCCCCCCTGTTTTATCATAAGTTCCCGGAGAACAACACATCACCCACATGGCCACTTCAAAAAGATTTTCAGCCGAGGGATCACACTTCGCAAGAACTAACTTACACACAGGAGGAAACTGAGTCTTATTCGGCAAAGCTAGGGTCAAGAAACAAACCGGACAGGTTTACCACAAAAGAGTCGCCGACCGGGTCGTCACTAGAGAAGGAACCCGCGTCGATCGAAAGGTCATCCCTTCGGAGCAACGGGAAAGTCTCAGCTGGTGGAGAGATAGCAGTTGTAATTAGTCTGTTAATTAGGGATCGGAGACAAGGGATGCAACAACATCCACACAAGGTCAAAATGGCAGAGAAAACGGCTATGGAGACCAGAGCAGAGGAAACCAGGGTGCGGTACTTTCCGAACACGTCCAACCAGTCGGTCCAAACGTCTGTGTTCACCCCACTGTGCTCCTTCATCTCCCCGTTCAAGGTCCGCAGGCCCTCAAGGGCCTGGGACAGGCTTCCGCCGGCTGCAGTATTATTCGGAATAAACGTGCAACATTGCTCACCGAACATGGCGCAGACACCGCCCTCCTTTGAGAGTAGCATGTCAAGGGCCATTCGATTCTGGAAAGCCATGAGGGAAGTAGCGGCCAGTTGGGAGTGGACCGCCCTGAAACCCGCCTCGGACCAGTTTCCAAGCCTCTGCACGTTGTAATGGACGTAGTTAATCCTGTCAACATTTTTGTTAACAGTACACCACCAACACAGGGCGGATTCAAAACCAGCTGCTATCTGATTCACCAGCTTATACTCATCCGGTACTCCTCTAGGAACACCAATGGCGTCAATGTAAGTTGGATTAGCCGCGCCCCGCCACTCGGCGCTACGTTTCGTTCTCTGCCAGAAAACGGGAACCACGGACTTAGCAAAAGATGCTAGATCATAAGAGGACATCGGTAACAAATGAACAGGTAGCAATAGGGTCACCAAAGCGCAAATTCCGGAGCTGTCGAAAGGCAACCTATCATAAAGTTTGTTACTATTACACCAAAACCAAACATCACTACGAGCAATGGGCAAAAAAGGGGCAGCGACATTGGTCATGGACGCACACCATAGAGGAGGCAGGGCGCCGAGCTTCTCACCGGTACCAGGCAATCTAATACATGTAAAATTACCCTTAGCTACATCGGACGAAAAAAGGGGTTTATATTTTGTCATAGAGGCAACAGGGTAAACCCTGGGTATGACCGCTTATCCCTGTGGAGGCCACAAAATAGCTGTCTACATCAGTGAGGAGCGTACTTGTGATTTTCGCTCCTGCTGACA
Source organism: Syngnathus floridae (assembly GCF_059516105.1). NCBI lineage: Eukaryota > Metazoa > Chordata > Actinopteri > Syngnathiformes > Syngnathidae > Syngnathus > Syngnathus floridae. The sequence continues at coordinate 17,878,615 of NC_142414.1, read as the reverse complement.
GGGTGTATTTATTTGTAACGGGACGGTCTGCGACCGACATTGTTCTATTAAGGCAAATAGCAATAGGAAAGCGAGGATCGATTCCAGAGGACCAAGCCCACAGTTGAAAACCCCAACAAGAAGTGTTAAACAAGGTGGCATTGGGAGGACGAATATGACCATCAGGAAGTGTAAGAGTCAAAAGGAGGCTTGTGCCCCGATTTATCAAAGTCACCCGTTTAGCAAAGAACACAGCCTCGTCACTGGAACCAGAGGGCCAATACCCTCGCATTTGTGTGGTGACAAGGGTGCCCCAGCCGGTGTTAACCGGGTGGCCAGTTAAATACCACCAATACCCGAGCCATCTATCTCCAGTAGTGGGGCGACCATTACGAAACCCTTTCAAACTTTTCAAAGGTAAAATAATAGAAGAAGATGTGTTAGGAGCCACAGTAAACATTAATGAGTTATTATAAGCCCAAGACAAAAGCCATGGCACACAGGTTGGAACACGGACTGCTCCTGGAACACAAACAACATGATCAAAAGGGGATTTAGCGTCGCGCTTATGTCTAGCAAGTTCTCCCCATGAGCCACATCGACTAGAATTAGCGTTAGCAGTCGCCTGAGAGAATAATGTTCGAGGCTCATGGTACTCTATCCCTCCAAATAAAGTAACCCCCGAAAAAAACACAATGGTAACACAACCCAGCAAAAGCAACCAAAAACACATGACAGACTTAGCGCAGGCCACAGCCTGATTAAAGCTCTCATCAAATGACTCTCTAATGCTCATGTTTTTTGGATCTCCTCAGAGTCAACACCCTGAGCTTCGGGTTGGTGTCTTGGAAATTGGCTTCTGCTAGCTTTCGTGTCAACCCTGGATCTTGGCACCAGGATCAGGCACTATTACCAGACTTTGCTCACCTTCCGTACTTTAGGTTGGGTCTGCAGAGATCACCTTTTTACAATGAGATAAATGAATCCACGTGTTGCGTTCGGCTATTTTCAAAGCATTAGGTGTCGTGAGTAGTACCAAAAAAGGACCTTCCCACTTGGGTGAATGCCAATTCTTCCTCTTGATACTCCTGATCAAGACCCAGTCTCCCGGTACCACTTTGGGGTCTTCCTGCGGAGAAATGGGTTCATCATCAGTGTTATTGGTTAGATTCTTTTGAGGTTCCAACATTTTTCTCATGTAATCAGCTAACGTGGCTTCCTCGGGGATCTCCCATGTGTTCTTGAACTGAGGAAGCCTGTAAGGCCTTCCAAACATTGTTTCATAGGGAGTTAGCCCTGTTGTACTTGTAATATTTATGTACATTTTGACCAGGTCTAAGCACTGAGTCCATGGTCGTTTGGTTTCTTCCATACATCTCTTTAATCTGTTTTTTATAGTCGCGTTAGATCCCTCAACAACTGATTGCGGACGATAGGAACAACGGTTCTTTAGATTTATGTGGAACATTCTCCCAATGTTATGCACTATTTGATTTACAAAATGTGGTCTATTATGACCTAACAATGTTCTTTTCCTTCACATTTATGTAATTGGATTTAATCCATATGTATTGTCTGAAACGGATACAACGGAGTCAGGAATTTCCCTCTCTGAGGTCCTAAATTGCCTTGTGGGTTATGTTTAGCACAGATCAAAATTGTTGTGAAAAAGCTGCAAAGCCGTATGTTGCATAAATAGCCTCAACTTGTTACTTGTTTAGTTCGGCCAATGTCTGTGTAATTCGCTCTACGTTGGAATTTTATTTTTTATTTTTTTCCTGCCCAATAGTTGGTCAATTTGTATTTGTAACGGCACCCCGTTATATTCCAATGGACGGCCCTGGAGATTAAAAGGACCCCAGTTGCCTCTAACGCTTGCCCAATGTTTGGTTAAGGATGCCATGAAAACCTGTTGTACTTCATCACCTCTAAAATTATAGGAAGCAATGAGTCGTTTAATTTGGGTAAAAAGACGGAAAGGATGGTTCGCTTTGCCATGCCACAACATCTGTCTTTGTAATTTGATCATTTTTCTCATCTTCATTCATCACATTCTTAGCTGCATTCTTAAGCGAGCTCGCGCTGACACTGTGTCATCATCTTCCTGTCTGTGCAACAGCAAGTTCTTTTTTATCTTTTCTCTGTCTTCCTTACCTTTCAATTTTCCTCTCATCTGGGAAAATGAGAATGTAATTTTGCTTTTTAATTTTTAATTTTAAGTCTTGCAAAATCGCTATATCATTACTGCACTGAGATAAACTGTTAAACATATCTTTAAACAAAACCAATCTATGCTCCTGCAGAGACTCTTCAAAATGGGACCCAAATGTCAGATTACAAATCAAACCTCCTCCTTCACTCTCACATTTTTCGATAGAACAGACTACTTAGCTAGACACTGTCATATCATACTAAATAATGGCCTGCAAATTAAATTTAGTGTTGTTGCTGTGGTCCCTCAAAACATGTAACTAGGATTTGGACAATTATTAACCCCCATCAATTGATCAATTTTCTCCTCACTAAATTCCTAGCCTGTTAATCTATCTGCATAAAGAAGACATTTACAATGCAGGGGATAAGAGAATAACAAGGAACACCTTAACAATAAACACAAGGAAAACCTAACAATAAACAAAATAAACCCAAACCACAATCAAAACCAAATAAACTCGGCCCATGACCTATGTAGACCAACACAGTACTCCAAATATTTCCCCATCAAAAATTTAAGCCTTTTTGTGTAGAGCACCATTGATTTCTAATCATTGACCTAATTTTATCCTTAATTTAATCCCAATCACGAATGCCCCCTACTTACTTTACTTGGTGTTCTTTTAATAAAAAGTGCCCCCTTGCAATGTCGTTTTTATTTGTTGTTTTTAACTCTAAGTGATTCAAATCTTTGACTTATCCTTACATGTGTCCTTGTATAGTCTTATGTCATAACCAATCAATAATTCCCCCTAAATTTAAAATCTGCAATCATAATTTAATTTTATCCAATTCTACAATGTATGTTCTCTCTTACTCTCACATTTTTATGAGGGCTGGGCACTCTCCTCGTTGGACGAGTTTTTGACCACAACCCTCAGATTATTCTATCATTTCTAATTTTTACATTTAACAATGCAAATCTGATTAACCATTGTCTAGCACACCGTTTCCGTGCACCAATTTAACGCAATTCCATCCTTTATAACGAACTGATACACACAGACAAACATACACAGAAACAAACACACGGGCCCACAACATAGACATGACAATCTTCCCAGCTGATAACAAGGGTGGGGGGAGCAACTGAAGTGCGGAGAGCCTCGCCACCGCCATGTCGCATAATGCAACCACCTCTGTCCAAAATATGCATTTGTCAAGATTTTTTATATTTTCGGTGTCGACCCCTCGCATTTTAATTCATGTCGGGGTAGCGACTCTTGTTTGCTATTTTGATGTTCCCATGGTTCGTTTGTTTAATTTTCGGAGTTGGCAATTTGAATGGCACCTACAGTGTCCTAAAGTCAATTTAATTCACAGGACAGTGGTAAAATATTCAATGAGTGATAAGTCTCCTTTCCTCTGCTCTCACAAAACCACTGTTTATATAAAGGAGAGCTCAAACGAGATCACTCCAAGTCAAACCATACACACACACACACAATGCGCATTATCGTCTCACAGGCAAGCAGGGGAGTCCGCCCTCCCGTGGAACTTAACAAAATCTAAACTCTTCAACCTTCCTATTGTGTAAGAAAAACCCTATTTTTGCTTTTTCCCCAAAGCCAATATAAAACCTATCTTTTCACGGATAAAGAAGCCAAACCAGCTAAACCAGAGTTAAAAAACACCACAGATGGCAGCAGAAAGCTAACACTAACACCCTAGGAAGGTTAATTAGGAGGCCCACGACACCTCAGCGGAATTTAACTGCTCCAAATTACCTGTACTTCTCTAGAAAACAGATGGGTCCGCTTTCCCATGGAATTTAACTGACTTATCAGTCAGGGGACTCCAACATCCCAGCGGAATTTACTGTTTCTAATTGCACTTGATAGGGTCTAGAATTGTCAAGGTTTTAAGTGACCTCTTGTCACTGCACTTTCATTACTTTCAACAGAATCAAGATTCGTACTCACAGTCTGCCGGGCCTTTCCCTGGATGTTCTCGTCAACCACTCCAGCGTCCAACCGACTGATCGAGTCAGCCCCGTGAAAAGGGTTTCCTCAATATGCCTTGGCCAAGGACTTGTCCTGCGTCGAAAAGTCGGCCGGAGCCAGAAATAGTCCTATTGAGATCCCGGAACGAGCCCCCAAAAATCTGTTAGGTTCAGATTCAGCAAAAGGATCAGCAGACAAAACCAGTGAGACAGAATGTTGAGTCTTTTCTCGCGAGGAGTGCAAACAGACTTACATCAATCCGAAATACACTAAAGGTCTTGTTTACACTCCTCTCTTTTTATTTAGGAATGCCCTACCTACAATGTGAGACTAGCCCCTGATAGGTGGGGGGGAAAGCGTGGGCTTTGTCTCAGGAGTGAAGAAACGAGATTCTATGTGAAACTAGAAGTCGCGGACAGGATCCCACGAGAAATGAAAAGTGAATGTTATGGGAAACAAAGTAGTCATGTGAAAAGAGTGCATAGACAAAATGACATGTGCAGACATCAACATCTTGGATTCCCAGATGTGTAGAAGGTCAGGAAACGCCAGACAGCATCGTTTGACTTGTTGTGGACTGGGTGATGTCTGCAAGAAAAACAGCAAGCATTCTGCGCAATAACTTTATTAATAAGTACGCATTAGGGAACGCATGATAACACATATATACAATTTATCTAACATCCACTCTTGTGCCTTAACTGTATCCATCTACATTTACATATTCCCAATAACCCTTGGACAGTCTATCCCCATCGTGCTTACCAGGAAGTTGACCTTTGCTTTTATATGTGAAGGGAGGAGCTGGGGAGTGTATTCCCAACGTGCCCCTCAGTGCTAGCAACTCACAAGTAGTTAGTCTCAAGTAACAGGTGGGTGGGAACTGTGCTACCTGGAACTAAGCCACCAGGTAAGTTATTTTGTGCTTCTTGAACTACAAAACATCCACTTTAGAAGGATTGGATTGGGCTTCGTTGTCCATTGGTGTGTTTTTTCTTGGTATATTAGTGGACTGTTGCTCTGAAAAACCTCTTTTACTAAATCGCCACTGCCGTGTAGCAGATCTGATGACACCTGCAGATAAAAATGGCATTGCATGCTTGTGTTACACGATTCACTCTTTTGAGTGCTGTGCAGTGTATCTTTTAAAACCAATGTAACTAGGTGAGATGATTTTATATTTTAATTTAAAACAGCTTTGCCATGACAGTTTTGCAATTGTATTTCCCATGTTTTGACCTCTCCTCTCTATTAATATTTGACAGTTTTATATCAATATCTTTTTCCTCAAATAATGACATGTACTTAGAAAGCATCGTAGACTAGAATTAGTCGATAACCCCCAATTTTTTTCCCCTTTTAGAAAAAAAAAAAAACAGGAGGTGCCACAGAGATGTTGTGATTACCTTTACTGTGACTAACAGTCGCTTACATGGCACATAGGGCATCTACAAATCTGAAATCTTAAACAATAGTAGTGGACATGCATCGTGAGTTTGGTGGGTGTGTTTGAGACAACAGCCCCTTGGTCTGAGTCAAGTTTATTTATCTAGCCTTTACTCACAAAAGAGTCTCAAGGGGCCTCACAAGCCCACAGTTGACAAATATTAGTGACTTCCCCTAAGCTTAACCTCCCAAAAAGGTAAGGAAAAAATAAAAATTTGTGGAAAAGAGGAAATAATCTGCCTTAAAACAGGCTTGCGTGTGGTTTAAGAGTCAAGTGGACCTGGAACCTGCAAGTTGACCAGTGTCAGAGTAATTTGATCAAACCTTCTTGTCTTGGTCAAGACTCTTGCTTCACCATTTCGTACCTTGCATACAAAAACAACTGGAAGGAAAAGGAGGTGTGCAGGGACGCCAGCTGTGTAGACCTTAGAGAACATCTGTTTGAGAAGAAGCAGCATCAGATACCCAGTCTGCTATTCATAGTGAATTAGAAACTTTGGCAAATCATCTGAGTCAACAGGCTGCGACCGTCTGGCAACCATTCCACGCTCGCTCAAAGTCAGCTGGGAAAGGCAGAGTAGCCATCCTTAATGGAGTTGGAGAGCACTCCCGCTGGTGTACTCGCTCGCTCTGCGGGGGAACCTATGTGGACACTGACAATGAAAAATGGAAGGGTGCAGTTCGATGATCGACTTTCCAGTGTTCCATTCAAGTTCCAATCTTTTGGGAACATTTTAGTTTGCATCAAAAGGTTAAACGGACTCCACATGGGGGGCTGCAATGATCTGATGTCCAGTTGTCGAGAGAAAGTATTTACGTTATTGCACTGAGTAATATAATTATTGAAAATAAATATAGCGCTTAATAGTCCTTTTGTGGTACTTGTGTCGATATAAACAGTTGGTTAGAAGTCCTCCAGGACTCCTCTCCTTCACAGTTTAAGATGATCCTGCTTGGCACATGCGCCATTTTTGTGTAGTTATTGCTTTAATAATAATTTTGTCTACACAGCCTTTTAAAGGCAGCTGCTTTATTTTGTTTTGTGCAGTCTTGTTTACTAAGAACACATACATGTTTGCTCCTGCTCATGCACAATGGAAAGTGGAAAAGTGTGTGTTCTAATTTGAACACCTCTTCAAGTGGCAGTCTCATCTAAATTTATTCTCCATAATTTTGGATGCGCACGTTTATTCTGAGTTATAAAGTGAGGCTACGATTAAGTCCCTTGTCAAGTGTGCGTTATTGTGACTCAATGTGAAACTTTAGTCAAGGCTGGAGTTGTGCAATGGAGGTGAAGTGACTACGCTTGGGCTTGTCTCTCACTTCCTGGCACTCAGACACAAAGGACAGGAGCTCTTTGTTTCATTTTAAATTGAATACTTCTTGAAGTAGCCGTGCTTAGCATGTTTAGGCCGACTCAAGCGACAACTCATGCAATATGATTTAGCACCTGCCTCACAGTCCTAAATTTCTGGGGTTAGAATCAGGCCTTCCTCTGCTTGGATGGCTTTTCTCTCAGGGCTCTGGCTTCCTTACTCATTCTCAAAACATGCATATTCTTTTACTGACTATTCTAAACTGCTTTTAGGTGTGAATGTGAGTACTACCGGTTGCTTGTCTACATGTGCCCTGTGACTTAAATTCATCCCATAAATAGTTAGAGTGAGCAGCATACAAATGAATAGCAATTCAAAAATCCTGGCAGCATATCTATGTCTGAAATACTAGTTTACATTCAGGACAGGCATCCATGCATGCCCACACAGTTTTCCAGTGGAGACCAAAAATGTGTTCGCCGGTAACAAGGACATGCCCTGACCTGCAGCCTAAACTATCTGCCGACCAACCTCTGACAAACAGCTCTCAACATGCTCTCCAGTCTGCCCACCACAGCAAGCAAACCCCACCTCCATCACAACACACACACGCGCACACACACACATGCACACACATGCACACACGCACACATTCATTGTGTGGACTTGGTGTGCATGATGGCAGATCTCACATAGTCTACTAAAGATTTCCAGAAGGGAATCTGACCTTTTCATGAGACGGACCAAAGTGGAAGGTAAGCGAAGGAGAGGCAAAGAGAGTTGTCATGCTGAAATGGATCCGCATAAACTTTTTGTCTAGCATCTTGATATGTTTTCAAATGTAACTTCTTGTTCCAACTTTGTGTTCCACACACAAATATCTTAATGTTTCTCTTCTCCATGTTCTGTTTTCAAAACTGCATAAAATGAATTTCTAACCTTGTGTATGTATGTATATATGTATGTATGTATGTATGTATTTATTTACTTATTTATTTACTATTTATGTTTGCGTTTCTGCAGTTTTTGTTGTCAAATCAAAAGTTACTGAGGGCCACCTAAAATATTTGAAAGTGCCTACATTGAAATTTTAAAACTGTAAATGTACCACTAATTGCAATCCCAAAACACTTCAATATAATTACAAACTATTATCACTCTACATTACCCTCAAACGTCATAGATGTTGTCCATATAATTTTGAAAAAAATGTCCCTGAAATGTCATTCTCCAGAATTTTTTTTTTAATGAAAATCCAGGTTAAATTGAGCTTCTGCTTGACAATGTTTTTTAAATGTGTCCCTACCGACATACCTTCGTACAAGTAGCTTCAGCGAACATGCATGGTTTAACACAGAACTTTTCACGAGGCATCTTCATTTGTAAGACAACAACCGACCACAGTGCTTATTCATCAGATAATCCTCAAACATTTGTTGTTGTACTCCTTTTAAATGTGTTTCTAATGCGCTTCTTTTGTGTGTTTCACTCTGCTAGTGATGCAAGGGGACTGGAGCCGCTTGGTGCCCTGAAACAATCAACTGAACAAGGTTCTTTTCTGGCTCAGAGCACTCTGCCTACCAAAGAGGAAAGACAATAAAGAATTCTCTCCTCTTTTGTTCTTTTTTTTGTTTTCTTTTAGCCTTCCCTTTTATCACCATTTTCTCCATACTATGGGAATATACTCCAAAACGTTTTGATTTTCCCCACTTAGAGAGATAACTCACAACCCCCCCCCCCCCAAATCACCAGGAAGTGAGGTCAGCTTCAAAAACAGTGTCAACAGTGTTTTGACACCAACGTTTGCAACACAACCTTTACTACCTGGAGGAGTTAGAATGGCAATGGTGAAGGAATCACCAAACTTGTCACTGAGATCAAGGACTACCATGACCACTGATGGCGGCTCGTCCCTGAGCATGGCCGGACTCCCCTGCAGGCACTTTCTGTCAGCCAATGTCATCAATGTCGGTAAGTGTTCACTTCTTTTTCTTTTTGTTGAGCTATAATATTCAAATGATGTCTGCTGTTGGAAAACTTATCAGGCTGTATTGTTATTTTGGATTGTGATGTAAATGTGTAATGGTTCTATTAAGTTGTTAGTTGTGCTTAGGTGTTGACTTTTACCTGGTTGTTGGTAAACAAAGGTGAGTCTTGCATTGGGTTACAAACAGCTTTTTATTTGTATGCAAAGAAAGCACAGACAAAAATGAAATAATGTGGTTGCACAAGTGTGCACACCCGGTTATAACTGGGATGTGGCTATGTTCAGAATGAACATTTCACATCCACACTCGTGTTAAATGGGGCACATCTGCCACCATTTAAAGTGGCACTGTTGCAGCCTTCAGATGTTCTGACTGACTTTCTTTTGACTTTTTTTTTTTTTTGTCTTTGTAGAAGAAGCTTGAAGGTTGTGTATTATCACTGTGATTCAGTGTTTGCACAAAAGCATTATTTCATTTATTTATATATCCATCCACTCTTGAAAAGATGGAAAAAATTGAATTTAGTTGTGCAGGTGAAATTGTTTATCTTTTTTTGTGATTACTGGATTTTTTATATTGCGACCTATGACCTATTTCCATAGAAAACTATTTTCAATTTGTGGCATTGTAGTTGTTGGGGCCAAAGTATTTCCCCCTCCCCCGTCATTCTTGGTCGTTGTTGTTTCCAAATGTATTTCCTTGAAAGACGCAGCATGACAGCATTTTAGCGCCTCTGGCTGGACATTCACTGTTTATATTTCCTGCTTCTGCTACTTTCTGATCATCAGCTGTGCCAGAATAGATAGGAAATAAAAAAGAAGCAAAAGGCTACACATGATCATATTGTGTGCATATTTTTTTCTGCCGGCCCATTCTGCTGCTTCAGGTGAAAGAAGAAATAATGACCCTCAAATGTATTGCTCATCTGTTATGATTACATCAAAACAGCCAAATCTGTGCTACTCTGTGTTTCTGTTTCTCATCTTGGGAAAATGGAACAATTAAACTCCTATAAATGGAAGGCAGTTTGTTTAAGGGGATTTGATTTAACCTGTATGAGCTCGAGTTCCGCCTTTTGGTCTACCAGTCATTTCATCATTACAGCCTTATTGGGCCAACTAAAAAAAAAAAAGATTATTTCCAGGATGGAGATACCAATGGTACTCCATAAGCAATGAAACAACAAGGGAGCAAATTCGAAGGGCAAGGAAGTATTATCAGTCAAGCATCATTCCATAAATCTGGTTGGGAGTCCAAGAGAATATTTTTGTTGGATAAATGCACTGCTTTTTTACATTGGCTAGCATTTATTGCAAAAACACTTTAATCGATCACTTTGCTGAGTTAAGTCAGTCATGCAGTGCAGCTGTTTTGCATCCATGTAATCTTTATTGACCGTGACCTTTACGTCCGCAATTTAGCATATCATTCAGAGGAAGCATGAGATGAGTGGTCAAAAGTACCGTTCTGTTCAGTTTGTGCCCACAAGTGATCTACTAGGCCATCCAAATGGGTGCAATTTGGAATTTGATGGTGTGTGTCATCACAGATGGATAACGGGTCGCTAAGTAATGAGCGCGATTCAAATTTCGACATAAATGAGCCGTTTATCACTTTTTTTTTGCTGTCTTTTAGTCATGTCATGTAAATTAGTTTTGTAAACACTTTGAAAAAAATAATTGGAGGCAAGCAAGCACATCCGGATGAAGTTAATGCATGTGAAAAATGAATGAATCAAGCCCGAAACCTTCCAATTTAAACTCAGACTGACGCTGCTTTAAAATGTAATAGAAAGCCATCTGCTCAGTCCCGGGGTGTTTAAAGAGCTGTCAGTCAAACTATAACATCTGTTCGTTTATGCGGAGAGTGGATAACACAAAGATTACAGTAAATAAAGACCACAGCATTATTCGGTCCCGTCAGAACAGAATGAGGAGTCACCAGATTTGTCCGCTTACAATTTAGTCCAAACTCACCAGTAACTCTGACATTCTTATTCAGAAGAGGGTTTATGAGTAATTGACTCTAATTTAATTCATTACAATTTTCTTATATTGTTAACATTGTCTGAATGATGATTAGCCTAATTGATGTCATGATAACGCTCAGACAGAATGCAGTATATTGTATAGTAAGGTATGATATGGTAAGCTTTTATTGTCAGAGGTTCAAAAAATAATGTTTGAAAATAAATAAATGCAAATAATAATCAAGTCAAGTTTATTTATATAGCCCTAAATCACAGACAAGCCTCAAAGGGCTTCACATGTACAAATACTGACAATTATTCTCAACATCCCCTGATCTTAAATTTAAATAATTATAATAATAATCTGTGCTCAGCTCTTTTTATAACCAGGTGAGGGCAGTCTAATGCTCTTCTTTCATTCAGAACTGGAAAGAATTTTCCGTCAACTTTCAATGTTGCCAGATTTTATTCTGGGTGGCATTGGATTATACTGTAAATTCAGAGTTAATGAGGTTTTCATTTTGTGGTCATGTAGAGGATTAAACATAATCCAATCTACGATGTTGCTGAAGACTTGCTATTATTGCTCCCAAAAAATGGACATAAGTGAATTCGAAATCATCAGATCACCATCACAGGCACCATCATTAAACCTTTACTATGCTACTGGTACAATCAAACGCAAGTAAATTAACTGGTATCTGGAAAGTTATCTAATGTGGAAGAAATTAGATAGACCATTATTAGTGTATGTCAAAATAAATCTTCATTGAGATGTGAAGAAAGTGTTTGTCACATGAGCAAAACAAGCAGCATTGGCTTTAAAGGCCACTGTTTGAAATATTTTTTCTTTCTTTTGTATATATTTTTTTCATCTTAATGATCTCATTTCCCACCAAAAGCTGTATAGATAAATGTTTATTTGGCCAGATATACACACAAATGAAGTAAGATATGACTCAGTTGGGCATTGGAAGGCAGGCACAGCAGTAAGTATGACAAAGAACAAACACAAGGAACTTTTGTTGAATGGATGGTATTGGGAAGGTTTTTATTCTGCAGGGAGGAGGAGGACGGGATGGAGGAGGAAAGTCTTCGACCCCACTGAGCCAAGACGGAAGAATGACAGGCAGGGCAAATGTGTAACAAGCAGGGATGGGGAAACAACAGGGGGAAACAAGAGAAACGTTGTTTTAGTCTTAGTCTAAAAATAAATTCACTGCTAATACATACCACGTTTTGTGGTGATGTAACGATTACATAAAAGAGTACGACAATTAAAACCTGACAATACTAAAGTTTATTTGATGAAAAATGAGCTTTTTCATCTTTTCATGTGTCTCTGTTGATTCTACCCGTTCGCTCCGCTGTGGTGGGACCAATTAACGTGATAACCACCCCACAGTGAGTTTCTCAGCCAATCACAACCAAGCAGCGAGGCTGGCTGAAGTTCCGGAGCAAAAGAATCATTTTGACGCAACACCCGTATTATTACTAGCTGCAGTGTGAGCGCAGACAAGTAGCAAGCGTCTGATAATAATGACTGAATTGTAATAATGTTTGGCTATATTTTAGGGGTCAGCAACTTTAAATAATCAGCCAATTAAATCCTCCCCCACAATAAAATATAGGTGATCTGCTCATTTGCGGTCCAAATACTCGTAGTGCTTTAGGGCTTGACATCGTGGAAGCAGAAATAGACTCACTGGAGTCTATGCCTGATATTGGCATGCGCAAAGTTTGTTTATTCTGCAAGATCTCCCCTTGAGGGTGATGTAGGCCTCGATCCTTGCACCCACAGTGTCCGTGTGTAACCCCCCACTGCCAATAATGGTGCCACGTCCCTTGTCTGCCGGAACACTTTTAGCAAACACGCGGATCCTTAAGCTAAAATAAAAATCAAATCGCACCATAGCACAGATGCACTGTCTACTAAATCTGTTGCCTGACAGTGACAGCACATCAATATAGCTAGATGGATGTCATTTTGGGATTGGGAATCACATTTGAAATATTTAGTGATAATCCTTAGTAAAAAGGACTAATTGTGTGAAGCACGTCAGAAACTAAGACTGAATTGTGCGTACACATTTACTTGCGCTTCGATTCTCCTGCACTTCCTTCCTCCCCTTGAGGATACTCTCCTTACATTGACACTCATTATCAGCGATATCCAAGGCAATTAGCACCAATGGTGCCGTCCATCTTACTATGGCTCCAATGCTACCATCTGCCAGGCGCCACATGCAAGAACCTAATGAATAATATAGCATGGCGCTATATTGCAAAATATCCTTATGTGCATAATATGGAGTGATTCTTGGGCTGGCGAGTTTCGCGCTAAACTGAGGCGATAATGACGATGATATGCAATATTAAAGAGCATCTTGAAAAGGCTGAGCTAGCCTACATACAACAACTAACGCTCCGGGGATTATTTTTTTTTTTTTTGAGGAGGAGGAGAAAGGACTTTTAATGGAATGTATGCATTATTTTGATGATTTGTAAAGCAGTTTTAATTAGGGGCAGAATGTAAACAACGTAAACGTAACTTATCTGTATGTATAAAGTATAAATTAGAAATAGAAATATTAACGAAACAAAACAGGCGGCGGGTCTTGTATGACTTTAGAATGTATTTCATAACTTCATCTTATCTGTGATTGAATGGATGGAAAAGAGGAGTACAAAAAAACATTACATTCACTTAGGGCAATTGAGTATGAGGAGATTGCGCTCAGGTACGAAAAGCTGTCTTCTTCTTCCGGAGAAACTCAGCCCAGGCTAAAAAAATAAATAAAATAAAACCTAACATCAACATTGTGATCCACCCTTGCCCCTTTAAATGGGATTTGTCAAAACCATTTGGTTGGTATATTTATTTAATATGTCCAGTCCCTCTCCACCGACAATGTTTGGTGGTAAAATTGAGCACGTAAAATGCTTTTTCCGACACTTATTTGCGAAAAGATGACCGACGTTAAAAGAAAGATGAGGAAGGAGGAAAGCAGGGTCGGCCATGAAATATGAAACGGACATGAAAGAAGAGGCAGAGGCAGAAAGTAAGACAGTAAGAAAGTGAGGGAGAGGTCTCCGTATTGCTGGGGGGGCGGGAGGACGAGAGGAGGGGGGCGGTTGAGCAGCATCTGCAAGTGGAGCAGAGAAAGAGAATTGTCCTCAGCTGCACCATTGCTTTTATGAGAGCCAAGCTGCAGCGGGAGACAACAACCTCGATTCCTAATGGAGTGTGTGTGCTTACGTGTGGATGGTTGAACAAGCACACACACACACAGACTGAAATGGAGGAGACTACATTTAATCGCGGCTTACGTATTTGAGTAGCTGTGTAGTCGTTAACAGATGAAGCAAGACGCCATCAATTGATACATTCAATGGGCTTCATCAGTGTGAATCTTCTGACAATAGGATGCGAATATCCCGATGGGCCTCTTGACATTATTCATGTGGGTTGGTTGCAAACGCATTTTGCGCTAACATGCAGTCAAGTTCACAAAAAAACTAATTGTTACACTTATATGGCTAATGCTTTGTAATAGGCTTTTTGTCTTTTATTTTTTTATTTTTACATATCAGCACTCAACTTGACTCATCTCAGCTGAAGTAGAAACTCAGTGCTATCCAGTGCCACCATGAGGCATGACATTTTTTGTTCTTCATCATGTGTAGCATCTCTCACATTTCAGAAGAGTTAAAAATCAATATTTATTTTAGTATTGTTACAGATGCTATTTGGTGACGTTTAAAATGCAACTGTGACCTGTGTTGTGCAAACACCAAAATCCTATTGTGGTGAATGACACACGAGTCCAATGGACCGAATGTCCCTGTTGGTAATAATAATAATGTTCAGTTTTGATGACATTGTCATCTCGCTGTTAAAAGCATCTCTCATGACATGGCTAAAACAAAAACAAGATTAGAGGGCAAAGCTTGTAAGGCAACAAAATAAGACTTTTTACTGAATGATATTTTGTAGACGGCGTGATGCATCACTAATTTGCTGGATTCTATATTTAAATACATGAGTGAAAGATAGCAGTCACTTTTCTGCACGCTGCAGGGCACTTTTACACCTCTGCAAACTACATGCACAGAACAAATGCATGTCTCAGTCGTACCTCATGAATCCTCCCTGACTGTGTCATGTAAAAACCAGTCAACATATTTATTTTCACTTTTTTTGCAAAGCTCACTTTTCTCTTTTGACTCGTAGGTTTGGTTTTCCGTTTGAAGTTTGTGTTCCATATTTTGTTCATTATATGTAATGTGCCACCCTGTTCTTTGGAGAAATTTTTATATTAGGATAAAACAAATAAATGTCTAAAGCATTTTTATTTTGTAATGCAGACAAATTAAAGGAGAAGACATGAGTGAACGTCCATCTGCTCTTTGCAGATAAGCTCAGGCTTTATGTATGCACGTGTGTCATGTGTACTCTTCTGTGCTTGTACTTGTAATGTTATCACTGGCAGCTTATCCAAGTCAACAAAAGGTAGAGTTTTGCCAGCCAATATCATGTCATGTTGGTTTTAGTCATTCAAAAATGTAATTTGGCTTTCAAATGGAGGGAAACGGCTTCACCACTTCAAGGTTAAGAGTTATTGAATGGTTTACATCAAATTGTAAAGTAAACTGTCGAATGTTCCCAATCTAAAGAAGCATCACTGATAAGCAGTGGTGGCAAAATCTTTAGCCCTTGAAATGGAATCTAGTTTTCCATCTCCAAAAGTAGGGTGAATGAGGACTGGTAATGCTGGCACCCCACTTCAGGTAATGCTCTTGATGCTTGCTCTTGTTACACTTACGTTATGTTCAGTCAGAGCGAGTGTTAATCTGCAATGTTGAAGTTACCAAGGTATTCTGATTTTATCGTTTATTTTAACTGGTATCATCACCAAGGGTGGATCTTACTTGCTCACATCCAAACCAAAGGAAGAAAACATTGAACTGCATTTAAATTGCATTTGAAATTTGGTCTCCGCTACATACACTACAATGATGTGTTGAAAATTCAGGACTGGACATGCTAAAGGTAATATGGATTAGTTACAAAATAGTGAAAATAAAACATTTAATTGCTATTAATCTCTATTTCAGTTATTTTCTTAGAGTAATACGTTTGAGCACATCAGTAAGGCTAATGCGAAAGATGCACATCAGTGCACCAGAATATCAAAAACTGGAGAGAATAAAAAAAAAAGTGGTTAGATGGATGGATTTTGTTTATCACCAAAAGCCACACTAGCGCAACTGCTAGCTTCAACAGTAAAAAAAAAATAGTGTTGCTTGGGTCTTTGTGTTTGTAGTATCATTAATTATTTGAATTTAAAAAACATGGCTTGTTGTGTCAAATATTGTTAAAATAAAGATAATTATGCTTTGTTCTGTGCTGGAAAAGATAAGTGGTTGCATGTAGTGAAGATGAGAAGCAGTATCCCTGCCGAATGTGATTTGTACATTTTGTTTATTCATTTTGCACAGGCACATTTTAACCCAGCTCCATTACACCACAAAACAGAGGAAGTACAAGGAGAGGCGGAAAGACAACTTCTGAAACAGGAAGATGAAACAAGTTTTCCTAATGCAATTTAATGATTAAATATATACTATAAAAGTTTTTAAATGGAATAGCGGCACAGTTGAATTTTTAAGCAGAAGGGCACCGCAAACGCTAATAACATAACTTTTTTTGATATCTCAACGGCTTAACCAACAGGATATGAATGCTAAATTCAAGTCTTTTTAGGATCTCCCCTCGGGCTTTTGGTCTCGCTCTTCTCCAATCTTCACACCACCATTACCTTCCTCCTCGTAACAAAAACAACTGGAGCGGCGCATGTCCAATGTGAAACTCTTCACCATGAACATGGCCTATTTTCGTAATGGCATGAATATCCACTTATTCATCACGCTGGAGTAGTTTCTCAGCATGTAACGAGCAGGGAAGTATTTTTGGGCAAGTGATGAGAGCATCAGGCTTCAATGAGTCCAGCAGTGAAATGGATGGCTCGCATTTATTTAGTGGGACCAGAGAGATGGGTCATCCAGAGTAATAGCCTGCTCAAATATATTACAAAATCCCACTTTGTTCTCCTTCTGAAATTGGACACGATGGTCAATCAGTAGTTTTGTGCACATTTCACAAGATCTCAAAATGAAATTAACCCAATGCATTATACAAAAGGTGTGTTTACATGTACAAGCAGTTGACTTCCTCTGGGGATCCATAAAACCTTGCGAGTGAGTTAATAGTTTCCTAATAAAATGACTGTTGAGTAGTAATATAGAATCATAGCATTGATTTGCTGACAATGCATACAGTGAGACTCATTCATAACGTGAAACTGGAAACGGTAAATATGGCTGATGGAAATATAAAAACATCAATAGGAGGTCTAATTTTTCACACAGCTATTTGATTTAGATTGTGCCCATGTTTTGGTGAACAGAGTTTACAACATGTTTTATTGCAATACATATATGTCATCTGGAGTGCATGAGCTCAGACTGTGTGAATAAGTGCCTCACAGATGGCCACAATTCAGATCTTTCATCTCCTCCATCTTTTAGCGTGCGCGCATCATCACGCTGCTCTTCATCTCGCTGCATTGACTTATTTGCAACATTAACTCGGGCGTCAGCCACCTCCGAGGTCAAGTGTCATTAACGCAAAATGGTGGTGAGCACGAAACGACTCATTTGTCCATTTTCGACAACCCGTAATGTTGCTTGATGGGCAATATCAAGCACTCACTGCCTTATTTCTCTGAGGCTCATTTGACCAGTCAGGCCCACATGGATGAAGATCACATTCAATCCATGTGGAACCATCTGCCTTCAATTAGGAAAAAGGAACTATGTTTATTAAAAGAAACTTTCTGCCCACAATGGTTGATGTCACTAGGCATGGCATCAAAAGTCATCATAAATAAATTTTGGGAACACCCAAACACACATTTTGCAAACTATTTTTGATTGAGCGGCAGCTGAGTTTGGCGGAAATACATTTTTGCAGACAACAGTAATGCTGACAAAGTGTTGAACTACTTCTGCCAGTTTAAATTTAGAGTGTTAGACTCATGGGAATATTAGACTTTTGTATTGTATAACAGCAGAACTACTAAAAAAGTAGTGTTCCAAACTATCAAGTGAGTCAAAGGAATGTGTAAAATATATTGACCGGTAAAAAAACTTTCTGGGAGTCCCTTGGCGACTAATGAAGGTCATTCCAGTCACATTTAATTCACAATAATAATTACGTAAAAATAAACTGATTGCAGGTGCATATTTGCTATGTAACAGTCACCTGGACAGTTTTCAATATTTTCCCACTGGCAGCAGAATAGATGCATACATCTCAGATAATTTAAAGTTTGTGCACCGAAATGTCAGCAGAAAAAAAGCTGGAGTCGACAAACCTCTATCCATCACCAGACAAATTCGCAGAGCCAACTTGTATTTTTTTCCAGACTTACCCACTGCCAGTTAGTGTGTTTTTGGCTTTGTTGGAAGCCAATTCACCTGTCAATTTAGCTGAAAATGATGAATCACCATTTTACTGGATTGGGTGACCACAGAGTTTTACTGTCATGTTATAGCTGATGTGTGCCAACACCTTTTAGTTAATATGATTTTATTTAGAAGGCGTTCATGCTTAGTGGCGGAGTGAAGATTTTTTTTTACTATTTGTGTAATTCAGAAATATTCCTAAATATGATATTGTATTGTTGTTTCTATACTATTATTACCTGATTTTCTAGCGATAAAACAAAAAAAAACCTCTACAAAAGTTGACTTGCATCAAAAAAAAAGATAAAATGTTCACCATTGTAATTATAGCACACTTGCACATCCTATTTCTTGTCTTGCTGACATTAAGTCCTCTTTGTTGTCGAATGTAAGTCAGCAAACGTCTACTCCGCCTAATATACTGCACTGCTTTTGTTACCATGACAACCAGGGCTAGAGGTATTGCATGGAGACATCACCTACCACAAACACCGCCAACTTCACCGATCCATCAAGTATACACAACACTTAGCTAATGCTAACCGAATGATAGCTCACCAATACATGATGTGTCGTGGCACATTTTGATGCAATGCGAAGAATCTTTAGATGTCTGGACAACTTGTATTTTTTGCTTCTGTTCTGTATCTCAGACTCAATCAGCTCAATGGAGTATTGTGTCTGACATTAGCGAACCTTTGCATAATTTGCCCCGCCATCCCATTTTCTACAAAGGCGTCAAAACTTCAAAGCCGCCTCATTATACCTCGCCTCACTTGTGCTTCAGCGATGCTATTTTATCAAAAATCTTGTTTATATTTGTACAGTCAAGCTTGTGTATAAGGCGATGCAATGCAAGCGTTGACTACTTCCAAATGAACGCTCATTAATGTAGAAAGGCTTCAAAGTGAACTACAGCGTGCTGAAACACGATTGCAACCATCAGCAGTCGCGTTCTCATCACCAGTGAACGAGTGCCGCTATCAGCTCAACGCTAATTCACGCTGTGTTACTTCCTCATTACAGAAGAAAATTCCAGCAAAAACAACATAATGTGACAGTCTTAACGCCGTCTAAATGATGGTTTGCACGTGGCCTCCTCGCATGTTCCTGGAGGAAATTTAATCCGATCCCCCAATTACATTCACATGTGGACAATTGGTGAGTCCCTACTGTTAAAGAAAAGGAAATGTTCACAGAAATAGAAGAATTTGATATTATTCATAGAAATCAGGCAACAAGAACAAACTCAGGCAAAATCAACAAACCAGAAAATCTTTTATTCTCGAGACTTGGGATGAATTCTTTACCCCAAGCATTCATCTAATTTATTATTCATTTGTTCTGATGAAACTTCCACATCCATTCTAATCTACTCAGGGATCCATTTAACATTTATTTCTATTTGTCCAAAGCTTGTCAAGATATATTTAAAACGTACTGTATTTTCAACAACTTTGTACCTTGGTTTGTGACTCACATGATTTTCACGCGGCCTCAATGAGCCGTTGCCTGACTCACTGCCAAATTATTCTCAGTTGAAGAGCAATCAACGGAAGAACGGCCCAATATTTTTCCACCTGGAATCACAACCCAGTTTTTTTCACCTCTGAAATGGGCCGTGTAAAAAAGCAATTACAAATTTTGTTCGGACCTGAACATGATTTGATATGATAAGATTTAATGAGATGACAAAGTGAATAGAAAATTCCAAATGTTAATCAGACTGACTAATGATAATATGATATATTGTAAATATATTATGATATAAATAAAATGCGTCAATAGAAAAAGGACTTTGAAGTAAGGCTACCTCGCTATTGTTTTACACCACAAAGGTCGTTTATTGTTATTGTATAACTTTCAAGTTTCTTGTATTTTTCACACTTATCAAATTAATGCATTTGACCTGAACAATGATCACAATATTTGCACTAGTTTTAGAACATGGACAATACTTTTCTCACATCTGGTATGCATGGCAACCAAGGCTGCTGCAATTGGGAATGTGTGTGTGTGTGTATTTGTGTGTTTGTGGTTAACTGACAGAATAGGAAACAAAAGACCAAGATAGAGACTAATGAATGGGAGCGATGAAATGTAAGGAAAGAAATAAAAATAGGTTAACACCATCCCGGCAGTGAGGCGAAGAGAGATAGGAGAAAAAGAGAGACAGCAGAGGGGAGGTCGAGCGAGCTCGGCGGCGCCTTCTTGCTCTTCTTCTGCCTCTCGCTCTCTTTGATATCACTTGCTTTTTGCAACTCAACAGCAAGCGGCATGGAGCGGGAACCTCCAAGATTCAGTATGTAATGCTGTTTTACTATCACTTCTCTTGGCTTGACTTGATATCACACTTTTGATTTTACTGATGACACGGGTTGGTTGGCTTGCATTACTTTTAGATTGAGGGGTGCGTGTATCAGTTGTGTGTTTAAAAGTTAGATAATCATTCAGATCATCTTTTGGGTTGGTGTTTTTTTTACATTTCACGCACCTCTCATTTCAGTCCATGAATGCATATTTAAATTCATTTTATGAATGTTGTCAGCGGTTGTATTAATTTTGATTAGTTCTGAATTGTGACATGTTTAAACTGCAATGAATCAATTGGAAGACTCTTTGCCTTGAAGACAGGATCAATGAGGAAATTGAAGTTCAGTCATGAAAGGGCAGTTCCGTTTAATAGAATCAGAACTGATTTTCAAATACCTGTTGAATCAATCAAGCCTTTCATCTTGAATGCTGCAGAGTTTAATTTCTATTTCGAGATTTGTTTGGTGTATTTTTTTCGACATCTCATGGTCAAAACGGCAAGCTTTCAATCTGCTCGTCTGTTTGGTGGTGGTCTTTTTTTTTTTTGGTCTATTCCCAGTGAGCTAGCTGACATTCTGCCTCCAACACTGATGATGTACTGAAATATACATGCCATGACATTTGAAATCCTTCAGATCCCAATTGACATGATTTCCATTTGATTAATAACAATTTGATTATAGAATGTCACATCTTGCAGTATATTTCTGTCTCTAATAGGATTAAAAAAAAAATCTTTATGTAAATGCTACGTTACGTACACTTTCAACATGAGTACTGAAAAGCATACACGATTTTTTGTGGTTTTCACATGTCAGATTTTTGGGCATCTCGTGTTTATTTGTTTAATTGACACCACCACAAATATAAATGGAGACTGCCACAGCTGCAATTGCTTCTAGTGGCATAAAATGTATTAATTATTTCAAAAGGCGGAAGAATGTCAATTTTCTGCATTTTGCTGTAGGATCAGATTTACTAACTTTCAGACGGGTTTAGCAATATTCCCCCCAAAAAATTTTCAATGCATATAGAAGATAAAATTACACAGAACACATTTGAGTTGGTACAATTAAAATGAATTCTCTTTGAGAAAGAACTGGATACACTTGATTTTAATCGTCTTTTCAACCATTAACAACTTCTGACATATTTTTGGCTTAATGAATTTTTAATACTGAGATGCAGTAGTCTGAAGTGGATTAGTTCAAAAAACTAAAATTCACAAGAAATGACCGTATCGATTTAGAGCAGGGTGAACAAGTACTCTGTGATTTGAAAAAAAATACTTTGAATACTTTAAATTTCAGCTCTTATACACTGCAGAACTCCAAGAGGCTGTTTGCATTACTTACAAGAGCTCTGAGGTCAGCCATAATAATACTCAGTGAAATTTGTTCTCGAGTGTGGTGACCTTTTCTATGCTGAGTTCTTTCTTTGTTTTGTTGTTTAGTTTCTTCCTGACGAGTGAGGTACCCCTAAGTAAGGCATTGAACATTAAATAACTGGTGTTGTTGAAGCATGACCGAAACCAGACAAAAGGTGTAGAATTCTCTGCCTCAATTGTTATGTGAGGCTCCAATGTGAATTCTTCACTCCAAGTTATTGATTATTATTATTTTTTGTTAATTTGTTAGACAGGCCAAGAGATTTTTTGTCTTCAATCTTACCTGATATTGTCTTTTCTAAAATACAAAAAAAATTTAATTTGTAATTTTTTTTTAATTCAATATCTTTCTCTTGGCTAAAAGTGGATTTTCACTGAGTTACTGGAACCTAATTTGGAAAAAAAATAAAAAATACAAATTGGGCAGGCACTTCAATTTGGTAGACGATTGGATTAATGTTTGGATTTAAAAAAAAAAGCGATCTACGTTTGTGAAAGCATCTTTCCCATCAGAGTCCACTTTCAGTGTGAAATGAGCCGTGTTATTTAATCAAGTACATCAAATCGCACATTGCTTCTTCCTTTTTTTAACCTATAAAACATTGCTGAGGAAACACTTTGTCATCTCATCAAAAAGCTGTATAGAATCATAGCACCATTTACGTGATGAATGACAAATTGATAAACAAAGAAATTATGGGTTGTGAATATAGGGAAACAAAACAAGAGCAGAAACACACAGATAGACAGTGATACACTCTTATGATGGGAAAAATAGAAAAAATTATGCGGCTGATGTTTTCTTGACCGCAGACGCCATTCAGTGTCAAATGAAGGTGCCCTGTCCGGAACGTCCAATTGCAGCAAAAATTGGCTTTGGTGAACAAATGATTGGGTGTGAGGCTTTTTTGGCTCAATTTTCCAAGGAGTCAATATGATTTACGGTAATATTTTATATTGACACAGTATATGTATTTTTGCTTTCATCAGCAACAATTATATTTATACTTCCATAAAAAAAAGAGATTTTAAAGCCATCGACCAACTGGCGGCCAGCTGGACGCATTGCCTTATAATTTCGCTGATAAGTATACTAGTGATCATGCTTGAATGGTGTCAGAGGTCCGAAAGTCCCAGAGGGAGGTGGAATGGGTCCCGTCTGTGTTACAGGAGTATTTAGCATGACAAGTGTGAGCAGATGATGGCTTTGCGCAGTATGTGGAACGTGAGCATTGATGCTTGGCTTATTCTATAAATCCACAGAAGGCACACGTGGACATCAGTTCACATTTCTAGTGTTACCTATAGACTGAGAGGTTTTCACTTTCAACTTTAAGAACCTTTTACCAACTTGCTTGACTTGTCATGATGATAATACACATGCACGCACAAACAAGAGCGCGAGGAAGAAGACTATAGCTAAATAACAGCTAGTTTTCGTGTTTGGCTTTATTCATTTAAACTCATAGAATTCTTTAGCAATTTTGCCACCAATTGGTTTGACATCGGCTATGAACGATGCATTTTACAAACGGGGCTTTAACAAAGAGGCTCAGTGCATTGACGAAACAGAACAGCATTGGAAAACTGCCAAAACCAAACGAGCTGCAGAGACAATCTTAATGTACTTATTGTGTTTACTGGTGGAATTAAATTACTTCTCTTTATTCTCTTCGTCTGTTGTGCTTTACTTTGGCCTATGATAGTGCAAGACTCTACATAACTAGAGCCTGTGCGATGTGTAAATTATTAATTGAATTTCATTCAAATGCATTTGCATTTATACAGAAGACAATAATCTGGCCAATTAATATTTTTAATTCTGGTAATATCTAGCTCATATATCAGTCAGAAAAGCAAAGCAGTGGCACTTCTTCATGGAAACTCATTTTTTTTTCTTGACTGACCCTGCGTGCAATTTTACTTGAATTTTGAAAGCAGATATTTAAAGGCATGTTTTCATTTAGTGCGTGCACACATGCCCACATTGTGCGGTGCTCAACTGTTCAGCGCTATTGTGATTTTTGTAGCACTTAATGGATGTATGTACCTCGAGGCAGTCAGATTGCACTGCAATCATGAAGAGGGTATAAACACACTCGCACACGCACACACACACACGTCTACTTCTCCAGATTCCCTTTCCCAAATATCAGCACCCAAAAAACAATTTCTGAGCAATCCAAACAATTACTGTACATCATTTCTCTTGCATAAAATTGAATTTTTCCAATCTCAGGTTCTAATAAAAGGATTTCTTCTTCCTTTCAATACTTCTTCTTAGGTTTATATAAACTGAGCGCACTCACTAATTACTTTATGCAGCAATCCGCTCAAGCGGCCTTGTGAAAAGAAGCTTTTACCCAGACAAAGTAATGCATGTAAATATATACAAGAAGAAAAAAGCTAAAACGGCACCAGGGCAAAGAGATCGATTGATGCAAGGCATGAAATAACTTCTTTTATTTTTTGAGGAACAACTTAGGTAATCGGTGACTTCAGTTGAGGGGCAACATTTTGGGCTGTAATTTGATTTAGCATCTTATAAAATGTCTCTCTTAACATAAGCTACAACTGTAGAAACTAAAGTTCTTCTGAAATGTGGAGCCTGACTTCTTGTGTCAAGATTTTCTTCTGCCGTCTGTGGTCATGTATCGATGTGCTTCATCAAATTCTGCCAATACTCTCAACGATTTCTGTCCAAAAATAATCCAAATATTGGAACGCTGATCCTTGATTGAGGCTGTCGTAAGATAATCACGTCTGTTGAGAAGGATGTATTTTTATAATTATTCATTTGGCTTAGTGGGCTGCTAGTTAGCACGTCTGTCTCAAAGTTCTGAGGTTGGAGCTTCAAATCCAGGCTCTGTAGAGTCTGAATGATTGTTTCGTTGGTTGTGAATGTTTGGTGGGTTTGGCGAAAGCTCTGGACAGCTTGCCAGTCAAGCACTATGTCTATAAATGGATATTCTGCCAACGACTCGCTAAAGAGACGTGGTGTCCACAAGATGCCCGCTCATCAGCAACTACCAATTAGAGGAAAACTATTTACCATATCAAATTAGGGGGAAGAGTGACCCAATTGAAGCAAAATTTACACAATATTTTTGAACAGCAACCAATGAAAGTAGCTTGAACAAGATTATACAACTTGTGACCTTAAAAAAGACAATGACAATATGGTTTACATTTTAAAAGCTGCGTCGTCCGTAGTAAGGTTACAAGTCCTCACATGTTTGAGATACCTAACTTTGAAGTACACACGCAGCGATGATGTTCATAAACCTCATAGCATCCGAATATTTCTCGTGAAGAGCTTTTGCGAGAGCCCCCTGCTGTTCGTAGTAGTGACAAATGAAAGCAGAGCAATCACACAGAGAGGCTTTAATGTGCTCACGCTGACACACACAAACACAAACGCGCTCGAGACTGACATGCCGAGATGCAGTCTGCCACACAGCATGGAAGACATTTTCATTCGTGAGCAACACTGGAGCTTAGCATAGAACCACGAGGCTGTTTTGGCCAATCATTGTCACCCAGGATGCCACCTCATTTGAGACAATCAAATCAATCCAAGGATAAAAAGGTGCTGGGCTTGTTAGCAGGTTTTCCAACCACCTGCCCTTAAATTTTCATATGGATGTTGCTGTATGTGAAAGCATTCACCAATTCCTGTGAATTGATGAGGTAGATTTTCCACACTGGGTTCCAGCCCTAATTGGCAAGGTCCCCAAGGGTACGGTGGGCCTATGGACTTGTCTGTGAGCACATTGTCCCCTCACACCACCAGCTGCCAACCTCTCAGTAAGATCCCAAATGAACTCAGACAGAAACCCTTGGCTCTTGGAGAAATCTGCTCGTCCCCGGGCGAGAAGGAGGAAGACTTAATTGGAAGTCTATCTGCGAGCTCTGTCTGACGTGTTCCGCACTGATTCACATCCAACAAACTCGAAACGCTCAACTGATTTCTCCAAAGTTGTCCAATAGCATCATGGAGTTCTACCAGCAAGGGAGTGTGTCTTGATACTGTACATCCATGCGTGCAATAGCTCATTTTAGTCGGGAAACATTATAGTTGTGTGGGTCATTTAGTTCTCATGATTGTGAACTGCCTAAATATACATATATGTGCCGTATTTTCCGCACTATAAGGCGCACCTTCAATGAATGGCCCATTTTAAAACTTTGTTAATATATATAAGGTGCACCGGATTACAAGGCGCATAGAATAAATAATCTATTTATTAATCTGCAATCACAATATAGTAACACTCGAAATAGTGAAAACAATAACAATATCTCAATAACTCAACGTTGCTCAAACGTTAATATCACACAACACACAAAATAAACATGTAAAGCTTACTTTAATAAATTAGTCCTCATCCGCGAATCCATATTGGTCCATATATAAAGCGCACCGGATTATAAGGCCACTGTCGGCTTTTGAGAAAATTTGAGGTTTTTAGGTGCGCCTTATAGTGCGGAAAATACGGTGTGTTTTTTTGGGACAAACAACAAAAAATGGAGTGCCATGCAACTTGTACAATTGAGATTACAGGTAAACGACTCAAATTGATTTCATGCAATTCAAATGATATTTCTCAAGGCAATTATTGAGGTTTCCCCTTTCAAATTCAACTATAAATGATTCAATTTCAGTTTCTGATGACACACATTCCCGCCCATAGTCTGGTGACATATACAGTTCTTTGTAAACAAGCAAATTGAATAATTCTTTTTACAGCAAATGTCAAATAGAGAGTATTTTCTCTGCAGTATAACAAAAAACAGCAGAAGAGGCACATCAGCAGAAAAAATAGAAGAATGTATTACTTGGATGCTCGCTAAAAAGGTCGGCTTTGTCAGCTTTTTTTTTTAACCCACCATGCATAAAGTCAGAGCAAATGAGCAAAGTCCTTTTCCATTCGTCATCATATCCAAAGAGGTACATCTTATTTCAAATCAATGCTAATACATGCGACATTGGTGATTCATGTAAACGAGCTGATCACCCGAAGCGGCGAACAAAACAGCGAGCACCGCTTGTCATCACTTCGACTCAAGTGGAGATGGTGAACACCTTCAAACTCCTTCGTAGCCAAATTATAACCTCATGAAACGCAGCACATCTTCAGGAAGGTTTTGCAAAGAAGGTACTTCATACAGAAGCTGACAAAGTCTCTGAAACTTCTCTCTGTCTCTGAAAAGCTCTCCAGCGTTTCATTAAAACTGCACAGCGCAGCTATGGAGTAGCCTTCACAGCATTACATCACATCTATGACAGTCGTAGTACAAACAGGGCTCAATCTGCTTTTTTTCACTTTTTCCATCTGGCAGACGCTACGGGAGTGTTGCAGCCCCGACAACAAGGCTATAAACCTGCTTCTACCCACAGCGAGCAGGCACTTCAAAAATGGTCTCATTTGTCTACATTGTGCATCTGCAACCTTCAATAATCAAATAATTGAATTTCCCTTTGCACCTCATATATAAACCTTTTTTTTGTGCTGGCTCATTGAATTTGTACAGTGTGTACTGCGATCTTTTTAAATTGCTCTTATGTACATACGTTCAGTCTAAAAGCAGTTGGCTCAAAAATAACCCAATGTGGGTCTGTCTGTCTGTCTATCCATCCACATATCTGCCTGTCTATCTTCAGTTGATACTTTCTATTTACTTTCAAATGGTACAATAGTGACTGCCACGCACAAAAGAAGGTCATGTGACAATGTTCGGCAAGAAAGAGTGAAGTTGAAAGGTGGCTCACATTCAGAGTTCTGATGAAAAAAAAGGTGGGAGAAGGACAAAAGATGTCGGAGATGGCTTACATGGGGCTTCTCGGCATAGTGGGTATCCTCATCAACATTTAATGAGGACCCTTGAGATGGCACATGGGCGCCAGTTTGTGCCTGTGTGTACTGTTGTTGTGTGTGTGTGTGTGTGTGTGTGTGTGTGTGTGTGTGTGCAGTGAATGGTTTCACGATTAATTATACAGTAAATAATTGATGGTGCCAAGCTCATCATTAGGTTAAGGTGTTCAGTGTAGTTGGCCCTGACTCGCCGAGCATGACTGATACCTTTGAGACACAAAGGTGGACATTATGGGTGTAAAGAGTGCTGAAAGATACAGAGCAAGGCCATACTTACACATATTTTATTAAAACATTTTTCTCACCATTCCTTCGTATGGATATCGAGGGCTCTATTTTTGATAGATGGACGCGTTTAGTGATGCACTTAGTGTAAAAACCAGCACATCTTCATTTTCATGCCTGGGCAAGTCTAAATCCCCATTAACCCCGTTTGGGAATTTGTTCACTCCCTCAATGGCGCAAACACCCCTCTCTGAACGCACCACAAAAACCTATGTGCACAGAAAGTGTGTCACTTAAAAGTGACTCTGGCTCGAAGTATGCCCAGCCTAGATTATCACATTATGGGTGGAGAACTTTTATGTGAGGTAGTTGTTGCGTGGGGTAAAGAAGGGTTTGCTCTCATTTTTAGAGATAGATAATAAAATGTTTACGTGGTAGATTAACTGGCCACTTGATGGGTTGGCAGGCACTCCAAAGACTATTTGTTTGCAAGCCAGTAAAATGTAAAGTAAATGTTCCACATTATGTCCTCTTTAAACTCACTGTATATGAAGCAAAAGAGTGGATTTTGTTGTTTAGTGGATTTTGTTGTTTTTGTGATTTGAGCAATTCGACTGAAAGATGCAGTAAACCATATCGTAACAGAAATACTGTGTGCATTCTTGCGACTGGAGTCGGGAGTGATTTTGACATTATCCACAGCACAAATGGCACGTCAACAATTGCACTGCTCAACCTGAAAAATCATTTTAGTTTTTTTAACCTTTGTCAAGAAAACTCATCAAAGCCGCATACACTCGAAACATTCTTCAGGTGTGTTTGCCCGAACTTGACATTGACAATTGGGAAGCCCAAAAATATTTCTCGGTGACATGACATTATGGACACAGTACCTTGAGATCTGCTTTTTGCTGCTTTTGTTTACTCTCATGGTGCCTGTTTTAATAATACAATTGAATTGATTGGAACAATAGTGGATATTTGGCAGGAAAAGAAGACTTTCTCAAATGGCTGTGCAATCTTTTTTCCATTCAGACAGCACTCGTAATACCAGAAGGAGTTGTTGTGAGACATGATTGAAACGTTGACATGCAGCCGCATATTGATCGCATTCATCATATGCCAACGTCAAGTGAAGCTTGAGAAAAAAGTCAGTACTATTAAATGCTTTAACCTTGACAGCAATGCCACTAACCTTCATATTTAAACATTCATGAGGTTTTCATCTGTATTTGATCAAAGTTCGCAACCTCTCTTGTAATTATAGAGATTATTTGACACAAATATAATGCATTACCGTAATCCTCGTTTATCGCGGATAATTGGTTCCAAAAACCACCCGCGATAAGTGAAATTCGTGAAGTACGGTCACCAACAAGAAGTACTGGGCAGGGAAATGCGAAGTCGCGAGGGATCACTTAAGTGATGTTTTGACAAGAGGAACCTTGTGAACATTTAAAGATTTCACTCTAATGGTGCACAGTGTTTTTTTCTAGTGATTGAGGTTCCAACTGCTTTCAGATCATTAACAAGAGCCTGCGGTGTAATTTGTGGCTGCTCTCTTGACTTTCTGGTGGTCACAAGATAAGATCTAGGCTAAAGACAATTGATGATCATTTTTTTCCCCTTCCAAATAAAAGCGCCAATAGTTGCCACTTGATTTTAAAAGCAATTACAGCCTTGAGCAGGTCTACAATCAAGTCCCTGACATCTTTTGGCAGCGCTTTAATCTAGTCCATTGTGGTATGTAGATTGTACAATACAGATGCGCTTTAAACACTCGATGACTCGAGGGCAGCAATATTGTAATTGTTGGCTGATTGTGCACATCTGCGCGCCTTACGGCCACCGGACAATCTGCGTCAGACAGAATTGTGGATGAGTTGCAGGAGATAAAATATTTATTTGGCTCAATACAATGAAAATATAAATATCAAGTAGATTTTTTGACACCCTGATATGCTATACAATTAAAAATGCAACAGTCAGCCAATGCTCCTGCCAGTGTTTAATTAAATGTGACCTAATTTGAGTCCAGATAAAAGACTGAAATGAAAATATGTACAGTGTGCGTGTGTTGTTGTTTGTGTTGTATTATAATGAAATCAAAATGTCATATTGCCACGGCGATCTATTTGATGCAACTACATAGAGAATCAAAAAGTAAAAAGGTTGAAATTAAGCCAGATGACTTTATGTACTTTGGACATTGAACTTTACTTCTTTAGGCATCGCTTTCTCCTATTTAACGGTCGATGCAGCAGCTTCGTCGTAGTAGCATGTGTGTGTGTGTGTGTATCTAATTGCTCTGTGCATTTCATGACATCCAAGAGGGTGGATCTCATTTGGATGCTCACACGTTAGAGATCCACTTCTCGTTACATGTAATGACGCATATCCGAATAGGGCCACATGTGAGAAACTATTAACCATGTTGTGAATTGCAGCCTAAGCTCTTCCCTAATTTGGAGAGGCTAGGATCTGGCATCAAAACCTCAACTTTGTCATTTTTTGGGGGGAGAAATAACATCTATTTCTAAAATGCAGTTATATTGGTGGTCAAGATGATGCAGTGGTGAGTTTAACGCACAAAGGAGAGCAGTCAGCAGTGCTGACATGTTTCTTGGAAGATTGATAGACAAAGTAAGAATCTATATTGGGCAAAGCAAAAAGGAAACATTTGTCAATGTCACAGTTGCTCTGAAAACCACAACAGGGGCCAAAAATCGAATCAAAGCGAGAGTTTGGCTCACACTGCTAACTAAGCTGGTGCGGGATATATAATGAAATGGTCAACATAGAAAATGTAGGTTACTTCTAATATTCCCTCCTTGATGAGAGAAAGAGATCTTGGAATGAGAAGGGTTGCATTTTTTTTCCCGAAAAGCAATTTGTGGATGCATTTCATCCATTTTGCAATGGCTATTTCCTCTTCCGATGCGCTTATAAAATATACAAATCAATGCAAATAAAGGCATATAAATATACAAAACGGGTTAGTTTATGTAAAATATAAATGCACAAATGCACGCTTTGAATAAGTTAAGCATGGTTTGACATTTCAAGCGTTGCACCCTACACTGGATATGAATAGTGACATTCTTTCCAAAGAGCTCAGCAGATGTCCTTCTCCTGACTGCAATCATGTTTAATCATTCCATGATGCCGCTCTGCACCGTACGAGGGCCGTTAAAAGGGATCCCATTGTGAGTGCTGTATTAATGAGTTTATTGAAAGGAGTGTAAAGGTACACGTTATAAATATAAAGGACCGTCAGCAAGGATGCCTCCGCTCGGTGCCGTAAGGTGCGACAGAGCAGCCATTAAGGCAATTGATGCTATAATGACTGCACGCGAGGCCGCCGCAATGTGTGAAAGCTTCGACCAAACGTGTGATTTAACAGTGCCGCAGAAGCCGACGGGAGCACAA
This sequence comes from Syngnathus floridae, assembly GCF_059516105.1. Lineage (NCBI taxonomy): Eukaryota > Metazoa > Chordata > Actinopteri > Syngnathiformes > Syngnathidae > Syngnathus > Syngnathus floridae. The sequence goes on along the minus strand of NC_142414.1, from coordinate 17,847,000 downwards.
CTGTGTATTACGTACGGCCATGCAAACAATCCTCGCTTCGTTCGTGCCACGCCGCTCTGCGGTATTCCTGTTCAACAAAGCGCGTGACGGGAGATTGAAGTAAATTACCTCTGAGCTTGCTGATTTGTGTTTAATCAGCGCAAAGCCCAGGACAAATAAGCCGTAATAGCAGGTGCAGGCCCGTTTGCCTTTGGAGATCTGAACTGTCATTTGAGCAACAACATCAAAAAGTTGATAAGATAAGTGGCCGGCGGTGTTGTCAGCTCGGCTCGACTGTTTGTGTTCCCCCGCCTGGCAATTAAAATATGAGCCAAGGGTCCTCTGCCTCATATTTTCACCTCACCTCACTGCTCGGTCTGAGAATAAGATGCAGCAACTGGAGTGTCCGAGAGTTTACTCAAGTGCTCACTGACTCATCCACGATTGATTCGCAAAGCGTCTTTATTTGACACGGAGCATTTGTGATAAGTGAAAAAATCCTCATGGTATTGCTCAGACAGAAAAAGAAGGACAAAATAAATCTAACAAGTCATGTTGACAGAATTCAATTTATCACACAGATAGCACAAAAGCCAAGCTAAAAAGTTTGAACATTTGTGACTGGTAAATGACTTCTCAGCTGTAACATTGTCAAATAGCTTATTCTGCTGTTTGAGGTGCTTACACTAGAAATGTCGGACTGAACTTTGGCACGAAATATTCCACAAAGTCAGGAAAGTGATGATGATGCATGTCTGTCATTAAGTCTGATTGAGTTTGAGCATCAAGACTGCGGGGGACAGGCGAGGGGGGCGGTTAATCGTGTGTTTACAATAGAACTGGCCCAGTGTGAGAGCGACCTAAATGAAGGACCCACTGTTGCGTTTCCATTGGTTGTGTTGTTCAAACATAAATACGCTGAGATGTAAAGGAGTTGGAAGACAATCTCACTCTGATTTCACGAATACTTGCATACCTCTGTTGAATTTTACATGAATTAGTGTTAAAAAGTTCAAAGGTCACTAAAGTCTTTCCTATGCATACATCAGATAGACTATTACGAGAAACCCATTATGTGTCCATTTCCCTTTTGGGAAGAATCTCATTCATTTTGACAATTGTAGCACATTAATCTTCATTGCAATGTCCATTTACATATATTAACATCTTAAATATTTTGTGGCAATTAATCTAGAATGAAAGGATCAATTGACTAGTTTTCAGCCAACTGTACTTAATTCATTCAAAATCGATATTTGACGTCTGTAGCCGTCAATGGCAGTAAATGAGTTAAGGTTGATGTGTGACTCTACTTTCAAGTTGAAGTTTGTTTGGTTATTGCCACCCCCCCCCCCCCCCCCCCCCACCACCACCACCATGTCATTAACACACACACACACACACACACACACACACACACACACACACCCACACACACACACACCCACCAATGACATGCACTGTTATAACTGCAGTGGTAAACAATTAACAGAACCGAGTGACAGTCTGTTGCAACATTGTCTGCTAATTTGTTTTCTTGGGCCAATCTTAAAGAAGCAAATTAAATATCTAATGAGCATGTGAAATCCTTCAAATGAATGTCATCAATCTTGATGCACCCACCCGATCCAACCAATTACAGGCTGTATCTTGCTTAGAGGATCAGATGATAACATTTTGCACAAGAGATTCTACTATTTTCTGCAGCGCAGTTACATTGCTTTCATGTGGATTTATCACCATTCATTCTTCAGTCCTTGTAGTTTCTTATGTTGCAACCTTACTTTTTTCTCCCTGTTAAGCTAAACTCTCCACTTATTCGCCCGAGTTTTCTCCAGGTACTTCTGCTTCCACCCACATTACAAAAACAAGCATGCTAGGTCCATTGAAGACTAAATTGTCTTCTGCTGTGAATGTAATGGCTTGTGTGTCTGTATGGAAAATACACGCTGTTCAAAAGGCAACACAACTGACGCAGCATATGAGAGCTCAACAAGAGTCACAAGGTTAAAGGAACACAAAGCATCGATCTGGATGAGGCAACAAAAGAATCTGATGCGAGTAATGTTCCCGAGAGCAAAGTCACCTACATGTTCGGGGCAACCAGGGCGCTTTCTCCAGTGACGCTATTACAGTTTTCGAAGTTGCTTCGGTACATTTTTCACTCCAGAATTGAATTTCTCAAAACGACTTCATTGTGGCACATGAGAAAAGCAGTTTTTCATTTCTGCAAATGCTTTTCTTCGTCCATCTAAGGAAAAAGAAACTTTCATTCTGGTCAATATACATTTAAAAACAACAACAACCAAAAAATCCCACAGGGGACCGACATTTATTTGATGTGCAGTGAGATGTCAATTAATTCCAATAGTCCACTTTCTAACTTTGATGTCCACATGTAAATAAAATCTGCATAAGCTGGTTGGAGGCGACGCCTAATTGCAAACACAGGTTTCAAGATCTGCAAGGCCTTATATTGGAATAAATTGTCTCATAGCCTACATTATGCAAAAAAAGTACTTAGCCCGCCCAAATCCTTCTAGCAGCCTACTTACACTTAGTCAAAAGCCTTGTTCATAAAGAGATTTGGATGAGTAAGATTAATTAATTGTCATCAAATATTGATATTTATCATTAGTGATTAATTGAAATAAAGTGAATTAAAATGAATTAAAATTACTTTTCTTTTTTTTATGTTCACCTGTTTCCAGCATTGATAATCCCCATTTGCAATCGGGAAGGAAGTGGATAAATATTGAAATGATCATATCTCTCCAATCTAATTGGTGATGCTGCAATTCTCCCTTTGTTACAAGCATACCCGGATTCAACCCGATTCCTTTACTTTATGGTAATATATATGTAGCCACCACATCATTATCCAACTAAAAGGGAGAAGACGGTGAGAAAAAAAGAGGACTCAAGAACAGGCATACAGAAATTTCTCCTCCAAGTTATCCTGTCACCCGCAAGAAAATATCAGCTTTCATTTAATGAGCTGCCGCAAGACGACACACTTGGACGCCTTCTGAAACAAGTGTGGCCGTGTGTGTCTATTGTCTGGTAAACGTCACAAGCAGCATTACACTTGAATCTTTTGACATCGTAGACATACTTCCAGACACACGCTCATGTCGTCTGCGGTAATATATAAAGTGAGTAGATGGGATTCACAGGAGGACACCAACCATGTCTGCAGCATTTATTACAGTGCAATAGAGGGAGCACTTGGTCAACCAAGCATCGGCGACAGCCACTATTGTCACCTCTCATTCGTTCATGAGTTCAAAAGCAATGTAATAAAGGTTGAAGCATTTCATTTATTTACATTATTATTATTATACACAGTACAGTATCTTATAATATTAGACAGTATGCTCCATGGGCGACCATGGACAGCTTCCAAAAGTGAACTTTTCATTTCACTGTGACTTGACAACCTGCTGATTGGCTGGCAATTAGTCTAAAGTCCAGGTTATGGCTCCACTGTCATCCAAAATCATCTGGGATGGATGGCCTCGGGCTCACCTGTGACCCTACTTAGGAAAAGTGGCAACACTCGACAAGGGATGTCAAGGTTAGATCAAGGCTTTTATCAATTCTCACTGCAGGATGGAAGTCTTTTTTTGGTGGAGCTTTTTTTTTTTTTACAACTTTTAACTGTCAGTTGTGTTCAGTTCGCCCTTCGGCTTTTTTGCGGGTGAAAAAGTCAGATTTTTTTTTTAGGGAAATGTAACTGTCAAGTCCTGCCATCCTTAGAATGTAAAACATTAGACTAATGAGCCTTTTTTTTTTTCATGTTGTGTTGTTAATTATATTTGTGAGACGATAGCTTGCACCTTCCCCTGAGGTGGGATTTTCATTTCTGAATGTGATAAAAGGTGATAATAATACTTAGACCTGCTTTCAGCTGGCCTAAAGTCGAGTCTACTTTCTGTCACCTGAGGGTTGGCGGCATGTGAAATAGAAAAGCCCCTCGCTCAGCTGGAATGCCCAGAAAGCTGCAACGCGGTGGTTGCAGAATTCCCAAACTTGCTAATATTCCTAATTATTAATTGCTTGCTAATTAATTATAAAGCTGTGGATAATGAAAGAACTTGAAGCAGTAGTAAACAAAAAAAAAAAATCCACTTACTTTACAGGAGGACCCTCATGAGAGTAACATGTATAGAAAACTAGGAATTATAAGAAAGAAAGCTAAAGTATGGGGGGGCGGGAACATAGCTGCAGTTTAAGACTCCATGTGGCACGACAGGGAAATCAAATGATGGCATATCAAAATATAAGCGAGGGAAGACATTTTGAGAGAAGACGAGCTGCTCCCTGATCAGCGCTGTGAGACTTGATGGCTAACCACAGGGAAAAGATCCCTCCACTAGGACAACAAAGATCAGAGGAACGGATGACTTTGACTTGCCAGACATTTTAATTCATTTTTCTCTTGCTTTAAAAAGAAGGATTTTTTGGGGAATATGTGGCTCTTGTAGCATTTGAATGTTTTCTGAGTTGTGATAACTAGCTGGCGGTTGTGTTCATTTTGGAATCCTTAAATAATGTTCTGTGAGGATTTGATAAGTAGGATGAATTTGTCAAGTTATGGTCATGGGGATCTACCAGAAGCACACATCTCTATGCTGTTATCTCCTGCTGAGCTCCCGCTCTGCTGCAATATCAAACAAATCCCGGGCATCTTTTAATACATCGTCTCGGGTGGATAGGTACGTACGTACGTGACGGGAAATAGAAGAGATTGCATTTGAAGTTACAAATGACCTGGGGTAATATAACCTTTGTGGATGTGAACACAAAAGTAGTTTCACACGTGAAAAAATATTGAAGGTTGAAAACAGCAACTATCTTAATGAGTAGTAACGCCTCCACTTGTAACGCTGACAGGACCCAAAACACTCTGAAATGACCTAAAACGATCTGTGTTCACTCCCACAACTGCGCAAAATGCCTCTTTTTTTTTTATTGCGGCAAGACCCTTGCACTGGGCATGAAAATAGAGCGCACACAAAATGACAGTTTTGCGTCCAGTAGCTACACAAAGTCCAGGTACTATCTACAACGTATTCAATAATAGGATGGTGTGTACAGGCCATTTATAATAAAATCATGTATTTCACAGTACACAGCTGTGATAGGCTCACGTACTCACAGAAAATGAATAGATTTGTTTTAAATAGAAAAACTACCCAGCAGAAATAGGAACCAGTAACACATAGAGCATCAGTTGTTTGCAATATATTTCTACAGCAAACTTTTGTGAATATTTTTGCATATTCCCTCTTAATACATCAAGGAGTAGCTCCAAAATACTTTATTTTTTTTTACAATAAATCTAAGCCACTTCTCAGTTCTTTGTTATTCTGTGCAACTTCATTTGATCTCAGGGTGCATTCTTCCCATAATCTATCTAAAGATATACACAGATATTTGCATACTGTAACACAAAGCTTCAGCAGTAGACAATCTTATATAACTCTGTTGGCCTAAAACTGAGGGGGGGAGGCGAGGACAGCATTTGAGACAGTGAGATACAGCATTGCATGACTTCCTCTACAGTATCAAAAACGAGAGGACTGAAGTGTGATCTTTTTAGGGCACTCAGATAAAGTCTGATGAAAAAGGGAACACTTTCATTACTTCCTCCAGAGTTACTTTTTAGTTTAAATCATATGCATGACTAAGATTTATTGCTACACATTGTGTGTTCATGTGGGTAATGTCCCTCATGTATTGCTCTACATCTTGTTAGTGGGATTTTTAAATTCTATATTATACAAGCATTTATTCTTAAATGTTTGCAACCATATTAGGGCATTTTTGATCTTTAAAATGTGAACGCCTTCTTCTTTGCTCTGTCGTAATAATATCTGATTGATGATCCAGGACTGAAACAACAATGTACAGCCTGCTCTTTTGTACGACCTGTCAGCTAATAATGTATCACGTGTGTGTGTTTGCTTTGACTGTCCCATTGCAATATGGAAGTTACTGTTATCTGTCGTAAATTCAAACCGGATGCGACGGAATCCTTTCAGTGGGAAGAAAATAATGAGATGCATCATTCAGCAGATGGCAACATTATGATACGGTTACACATAATGCATCACATGTTGTTTGGCGCATTGTGGTAGGACGTTTTACAAAGAACACTAAAGAGCAGCAATTTACTGGTGGAGCCATTTTTCAAAGTGTCATTTTCTCCCACAAAGGCATGTTGATGTCTGTTGTACGATCACTGCGCCTCCTTCCTCGCATGAGTAGTGGTGGCAATAAACACGGGGAGCTAATCATCAGCCACCCCCTCAACTACTAAAGATGTTTTTAAATTCTATTTCATCATGAGTGCATAATCATGATCCACGAGTGCGCTCGGGGTTTGGCCACATGCAGGTAGTTGCTAAAATTTCAATTCCTTCCTGTCTCACCATACACACAAAAAAGACTAACAACGCTATGAAGATAAGGAATACGCACTGTTCACAATAAGTTAGAAGAGGATCTGATGGAATTTAAAAATCTGTTGGACTTTCGACTACATTTACAGTGATGTTGAATTTACCTACAGTTCTTGTACATATTGACCTTCTAGACCAGGGGTGTCAAACTCATTTTTTTCGCGGGCTCCATTGTAGTCATAGCTTCTTTCGGAGGGCCACTATGACTGTCAACCCAAATAAACGTATGAGCACCTCATATTACATACAGTAACAAAACAAACTGACAAATAACTCGTTTTCAATTCAGACGAGTAAAGACAATTTGCAATTCTAGTAATGACACACAAATTTGATGCACAATTTGTCTTCGCGGGCCACATAAAATGATGTGGCGGGCCGTGTCTGTCTCCCAGGCCTTGAGTTTGACACCTGTGTTCTAGACTACCAGAAATAATCATAATTATATCACACCTAAAATCTACATTCTGTGCGGGCAATTCAAACAAACAATTCTTTGAAGTTGCCTTTAACAGCATTTTGCCCGGGATACAATGACTACGATGAGCCTGAAAATAATATATTTGTTCATGTTGGCAGCCACCATGTGCTTTAAAAGTACAGTACAATGAATGCCTGGAATGTGTAGTACACATTGTGTACCCTGCACATACGTAGCTGTCCAAACACATTACATATATTACAAAGTGTATACAGCTGACATCTTTATGGCCCCATGAATTGTATTTGACAGTTTTGCCTATCAGCCAGTTATCAGACCTCAATCGCTGCGTGCGCACACACGCACACACACACACACACACACACACGATACCTGAGGCTTGTGGTCACATTCCATCAGGATTGGCGGGTGATTTTCCAAATAGATTCACATGAGCATGACAAGATGGTTGAATGGCACAGACTGTAAATGAAAAAAAAAAAATCAATATTTCGTTTCCATTAGTGTTTTTCCAAAGTGTTGATTTTTTTCAAGTCATGTCATAAAAGCTGATGTGATGATAAACAGTACTACAAGTACATATACGTAAGTGCTTTATATTGTGCGTACTATTGGACATTTTCTGCAACCCCCGACACGCGTGCCCTATACACAGTAATTATGATATAATGACGACGTGTCAAAAGCAATAAAACACATTTATCCCGGTGCCAAATTTATCAGTTTTTATTGCTAATGTGGTGTTTAAATAGTAAATCTGTGACAGAAGAAATTGGCTATGCAGCGTACTGCACTTTCTTTCTCTCTTCATATCTCACTCTCATCAGTCCACAGTGACTTTAGACTCCCACTGCAGAGTCTACTGGCTTGTTATTTAGGCAGGTTGATAAAAACCTTAACCATGCCTTCGCCTCCTGGTGGTTTGCTAACTACTGGCTGAGTAAGAGTTTAATTAGATGTGCAGCAGCTTCCATTTTAAATGTAATTATCACCAAAGGTTAATTTGTTTGTCAGAGCTGAAATCATGATCCCGATTGAGATTCAATTTACTGTGTAGCAGTAAAAAATTTACATTGACATAATCAACTATTATGAGCGTTTCAACACTGACCACTACCAAAATACTCTTAGAGAGAAATTTTAATCCAGGAAATTCTGCACATTAGTACTGTTTCTGATTCTCCTCTTTGAGGATCAGTTTCTCCTGATCCAGTTTCATCAGTGTGATATACTGTACTTGCCTCCACTAATCCTAAAAAGGTGGGATGATGTTTCAGCTAATTCCAGCAGGGATTCACTGAGCTCTGTGACCGCCTCTTTACGTCTCTAAAGTCAGCTAATTTTGGCGCTCTGACACATATGCATGAGCAGCGTAACAAATAGGTGGCTGACATATCGTAGGATGTTGTGTTTGTGTGCCGTGCCCACTAAACTGGACCACACAGAGACCACGCATGTATGCCTTCTTGAGCTTTACAGTATTTCCTCAGTAAAATACTGTGACCCGAATTCCAGAACTGTCTATGGAAAAAATAAAAGTATATATCTTTACAAATATCTTAGCAAAAATCCAGATAAAATATTTTGAAAGTTTTTTTTTTCTTTTTCAATAGACCGTATGTAAAATCTAATTAGATGTTTGAGTGCAAGCATCCTGTTTCTGTATCTCTTGTTGATGTGGGATGTTATTGTTCTCAACACCAAAGCACGGCCTTCCTCTGTGAGTCAATCAGTCAATATGCTGCTTACTTTCACTGGCAGTAACTTAAAAAAATGTGCCTTCCAAAGGAATAAAAAGTATCTTAATAGCTTGCTTAGAACAACAATGACATCAAAACAGGAAGAGTTATTATCATTATTATTATTATCATCCATCCATCCATCCATCCATCCATCCATCCATCCATCCATCCATCCATCCATCCATCCATCCATCCATCCATCCATCCATCCATCCATCCATCCATCCATCCATCCATTTTCTATACCACTTGTCTCCACATTTGCTCAGAATGTCTGGTCATGTATATTTTACTACAAATACATTTCCCGTTTTATTACCTCTTCATTGTCCATTTATTTGGTTTTTGGCTTTCGCTTTGCCCTTCATTTCTTTTCAGTAAGACCTGCATCTTCTTTTTTTTTTTTCACTTGCACTTCCTGGTTGATGCCAATGGCCAGTGGTTAAAGCAGCCACGGTCTTATCCTGGATCGTATACCGATTAGCTTGTTTGCTAGTGGGAGGTTCACGCTTTGCTCTCTTGCTTCCAATTATGCGTTTATTAGAAAAAGGATCATCTCCACTGACCACACTGCACACAGCCATGCATGGCACATTTGATCTGAGGTAACCGCTTGCTGTGTCACAAATGTCATGTGAAACGGGTCCTGCTGGTATTGTGACTCAGCGGACATGTAAAGTCCCCAAAGTTCATTCAAGCAGCATGCGGCATCGCACGCCAACATACAGAGAAGACACTGTCAAATAAATGAAGTGTGACTTTTGGTGCTAGCTAGCGCAGGTTTTGCTGCATCTCCCTTGGTGCAGGGGCATTTGAAAATCCGTGTTTCTGCCTCATGAAACATACATGAGGTGAGACAATTCACAAGGTGTATTATTCATGCATTAGTTGAAAGTTGCTGAATATATTGTAAATTGTATTTGCTGGTGATGTAGCAGAACTTTAAATAGCTTTCTTTCCAACCCGCCAACTCTACAAAGATAATTGACTGCCTTCATAAATGAGCTCGCAATGCTCAGTCGCTCTGCATTTAATAACGAAAGCCCCGGGTCAGAGGTTTGGAATGATAATCGTTTCAGGTTAAAGGCATCACTGACCGCTAATGCAGGCATTAGTTCAATGATGCATTCATACGGCCCACCTTTCATCATCGCTCTTGGAGAGAGGCATGATGTGATTCTATGTGTTTATTCAGGAGCATTTTGAGAAATTCAAAAAGTATTATCACACCGCAGACCATATCGGAGTTATAATTGCCATCGTAATTGCCTCATCCTATTAGAGCACAAGGGGCAAGGCATATTATTGTCCTTTTGTAACCAACAAATTGATGGACAACCCATTTTAGACACATGCAGTTCTTCACAGGACATGCAAAATGCATTTCCATGAAACAGCACTTCTGAAACAAAAGCTCTGATTCTCAAAAGAGATTGGGAGATTCCGGTTGAGGAGTTCAAGTATCTCAGGTTTTCTTGTCCACACAATCTCATAAATATTTTTTAAACACAATATTTTCCTCGATATGTTTTGAGACAGTCTTTGAAAAATACCAGACAAGCAGAGAATATCCTACTCAGGCTTTATGGGGACGCTTGTATTATTTATTATCTTGAAAGAGTTAACAACAGTGGCTGCTTTGATTCTTTTTGGCATGCGTAAACGTTCATCCTCGTCTCTCACTAGACTGAGAAATGGAGGAGTGAGCAGAATGCGTGACAAAGGAGGCTGCAATATCATCATGTGGACAGATATACCTTTAAAATATATTTTTTTGCACACTTTTTTTTCTGCATAGTCCTGGCTGAAACTTTGTACGCATCTTCAAGCTTTTGTGACACGGTGAGCTGCTTCCAGAAGCAGAGTCCAAAACCTCCCCCCTCCACTCTCCTATTTTGTGTCTCCCTTTGGCCAACTGCTGGGACCAACCCATCCACGCTTGGCTGCTCCTATCCCTCAGCATCTCTCCATGCTGAATAAAACATGTGTGCCACACACTGCTGCTCTCCCCTACTTGCAAATCACGGCCACCTTGGCTCCCTTTGCGCCTCTCGCATCCTTCTCCTCCCTTTCATCTCAGCAGATGCATTTCGGTCCATTTCCTCCCCTGCTTACTCCTGCTCCTCCTTCCTCACTTTTCCCTCCCTCCCTTGTCCATCTAATAGCGCTCGCTCTCCCAGGTGATCGCCGTTGAACCGAGCGCATTCCCCTTGGCTACAAGAGCTGTGAGTGGTTGACTGTATTCAGCGGGCGCCGAAAGCTCTTCGGGCAAACCCTCCCCACGTACATGCACTCACACACCATCCACTCTGTACTGTAGAGGAAGAAGTGTGAGACCACATTATTATCTTGGCTGTAGCTCATAGAGAAAAGGAGGATGGGCTTACATCCACCCAGACAGCATGCAAGAAGAGAAGAAAGACTCTGAGCGAAAGATAGCGTAGAAAGACGTGAGGGCAAGTGAGTTCTCTCCAAAACATCTTCCAATCACACCCTGGATAATGACACCCAGTGCCAGCAGCCCTCCACATGGTAGATAGGGTGAAGCCAGCTCCACCAGCCCTGTTTCGCATCACATGGAGCTCCGTCTAACTGGGGGAATGCAACAATGGACGGTTCTGGCAACGTTCGCAGCCTCAGCCGTGAGCAAGGTAAGACAAGCAAGCAGCTCGCAATTGGCACTTGCCTTGCATGAAGTGGCCCAGCTTCTTGTGCTCGTCCAACTTGTGAGTGATGGGAAAGTACAATCGACTTTAACTTGTTCCTTTATGTTCACTTGGGAATTTGGCTTCTGTCGTGTGCTAAATCGGCTCACGGCAACACTTGGTGATCTCGGGGTGGTCATATTCTGTTGAGATTTCTCACACTGTTTGGTACTTAGTGGCTCTTTTGAGGGCAGTTTGTTGACTCAACAACCCAGCAGCATTTTAGGAGCCACCTGGGGGTGGAGTCAGAGTGCTAATAAAAAGCCTTTTTGCAGAGTCCCTTTTTGACTGTCAATTGCAGCAGGTGAAGAAGACCTTCAAACACATGTAGTAAAAATGAGTCAAAATCAAGTCATCCATTCTTGACAACTCCCCCGTTAGGATTTAGCGCAGCTGCCACCCCCCACCTCCTTCCTCTGTGCTTTCCAGCGTTCCCACAAGCCCCAGTAACCATAGAGCAAGTCATTAGTGTTGGCTCTCAGGAGCAGAGCAGCTTCAGCGAGCAAGCGGGGCTCCATAATCACACTTTCACAAATCTATACAATGAAAGTCTAATGCCTACACTACTGTTCCTTGGAGGTGTGCAGGATTACAGCCGTTTCAGTGATCCTTCCCAGATGAAGTTAATCCACCCAGTTCACCCGGTTCATGTGTTTCCTGCTGACGGTTGTGCATAATGTCGACAGCACATCAGGCTAAGTTGTGAAAAATGGTGTTCTTATTTGAAAGCACTGTGATTTGGATCAAACTAAGAAGTAGAATGTCAGCTTTATTTATTTATTTATTTGATTTTTGTACTATAAATAGAATGGAGTGCTTGTCATTCATTTTCATTGGCATGTATCTAATTCTAATGCAATTTACTGCATATGTTCCTTTTATGATGCTCAAAGCCAGTCACTTTCAAGATCCTAATATTCTGTAATGTTATCGATACAAGGGTTGAAAGTTGGTACTGGATTGATTTTTAGATTAGATCTTTTGTCGCCAAACTGTTGGGTTTTTTTTTTTTTTTTTTGGACCAAGGGACAATTTAATGTAAAGCACTATTTGTATAAGGCGGCAAAGAAACAACTAAACACTAATTGGGTCATTAAATATATATAATTTATCACTATACTGAATGTAGTGGTGGTAATTAGTCACGAAACCCTGCCCTTGTTTCTTTTATTTGTCATCTACACACACACATACATGAAATTTAACCTCTGCTTTTGACCCATTGTAGTAGTGCGCACAACAAACACACACTGAAGCAAGGGGCTATTATTATGCACCAGGGGAGCACTTCAACTAAACTCAAGGTATTGATCTCATACTCAAAGACACCACAGCTATGTGCCTGGGGATGTTGGAGGTGGACGGTTTTGAACCGGCGTCCCCACGGCGGCAGGCAATGATCTCAACCACATAGCCACAGCGGTCTGATCATTAGACATCTTGCTAGCTTCTTGGCATACTTTTTTTGTTATCATATCACGACTGTGACCAGTGGTTTAACGCGTACAGAAGCGGAGGTGGATGCACTTCTTTTTCAAAATAAAACCTCTATCAGACGGCAGTGAGTGATACAATATTTTTGGTTCAGTCTCTAGGCTGTTTGTGTCCCATGAACCGGATTTACCAGTTTATGGGGTTTCTGGGGGATTTTTAGTGATTTTTAAAAAAATATATATTATTTTTATTATATGTTAGACAACATGCTCGTTTTTCCTTGGCTGTGGAAACAGCCAGAATTTAACAGCCTGCAAAACACTCGGGGTTGTATTGTGGCTATGAAATGAATATGTTGAGGCTCAGAGGGTTTCCTGTAGATCTCTGGGTTGTTTTGTGCACACTGCTCCCAGCTGTGATACTGTGTAGCTGTAGACCAATTTGTCACAGTTCAGAGGATAGACATGCACACAAAAACATCTCGGAGGCACGAATAAAGCGGAACACTGAATTTACAAGCAACCAGGTTGGAAACCAAGGTGGCACAGGCTTGTAGGCTTGCGAGCAACAGAGGCAATCCCGAAGAGGACATGACTTCCACAGTATGGGTTGGTGACAAAACAAACAACATCTGATTTTGGCTCAAGTTTTGTAACTGAGTAGAACAGTATTTATGAGGTCAGGATGTTTTCAGCTTGTTAGAGACCATGCAATGTGAAATCATGGATTTGTTTCTAGGTTAGACACATGTTTCCTCAATTTAAAAGTTTAATTTTGATTTTTAAATGTTTTTTTAATTTGGAAAAAAAAATCCGCGATGTAGTGAAGCCGCGATAAACGAAACGCGAAGTAGCGAGGGATCACTGTATACACAATACCTTGGGAATGATCTTGCCGTGAATGCTACTCTTTGGAGGAACACGACTCATAACCTGACCAATATCATGGGCAAAACATCTGTATTTTTCCTTTACAGGGAGTTTAACATATTGGTGCTGTAATTTTAAAGGATTTCTCTGACATCTCAAAAACATCCTTTATTTTAGAAAGGAAGAATAATAGGGGACTGATGTACTATAATTGAGAATGTCACATAGACTCGTATCATAGCAAATGGACCTGTGCCATTACACCATAGAATGCTGGTAGCATTAACCTCACACGTCTGATTTTATGAGAAATCCCTCCATGGGCCATTGAACAACTCGCCCAGAGAATTATTGATCATCTATAGGGTCCGTCTGTGGAATTTGCCACCTGCCTTCCATATTAGCAGGTTGCTGATGCCATAGTATGATGCAAATTGCAACAGGAGCACGGTGTCATGAAGACCACGGAGAAGACATCAACACACTAATGATGGACAAAGTGGAATATGGCTGCTGTTAAAGGAATGGTTTCATAGCATTCTTCAGTCACAGTTTGTGTCTCCACTTGTATTTCCACAGCTTCAGTTTAATAAGACTCATACGGTGGATGATGAGTTCTAAAGCTAATTGATGATGAGTGAATATGCGTCATAGGGATGTTCTGCCACTTTTGGAGAAAACTGCTGCAGTGGTGGAGAAAGCAAAAAAGCATTTCTGAGTATTTAATTGTACAATATGGAAAGTATAAAATCCACATATGTAAATTAGTGTGTGTGAAATATAATGTGTCACCCAGGAGGTTCCAAAGGTACCTCAGTTGCAATTTGAATGTAAGACTTATTTTCTTGGAGAGGGAGACAATTTTTATTTTTTTACCTAAAATGTTTCTTTCCTTGTTCTTTTTTGCCTTCATGTGATTTATCTGCATCAAAACATGAAATGCTTTCCAAATGATCTTTTAAAATGAATGTTTTATGGCATCTCTGAAATATCTGTGCGGTCAGAAAATATAAAAAATGTTGTAGACAGTGAATGATTTCCCACAGGGCATCAATACAGTCAAGTTTTTTTTTTTTTTTTTTTTTCAAAGGGTATTGTATGAAATGGAGGTGTCTAGTGTGGAGCTAATGGTGTATGAATCAATAGCCGACCCCGACTTTTAATAGATGTTGGCAATGGTTTGTGCCTGCAGCTGCTGTCTCACCTGTGTAATAAGTTGACCACTAGTTGCAGGTAAAAACATTCAAATGCCGCCTATTGTTGATAAGGGATGGTGTAGTTTAATGGTAGAAAGTGTGTGCTGACTTCTATTTACCGTATTTTCCACACTTTAAGGTGCACCTAAAAACCTCCAATTTTCCCAAAAGCAGACAGTGCGCCTTATAATCAGGTGCGCTTTATATATGGACCAATATTGAGCCACCACAGCAGGCGTGTCCAAAGTCCAGCCCGCGGGCCAAATCTTATATATGGACAAAGTTTTAAAATGGGCCATTCATTGAAGGTATGCCTTATAATCCGGTGCGCTTTATATATGGACAAAGTTTTAAAATGGGCCATTCATTGAAGGTGCGCCTTATAATCCAGTGCGCCTTATAGTGTGGAAAATACGGTACAAGTATTTATTAATTCTGAACATAGCCACCTCTCACTTTATCAGGGTGTGGAGACTTGTGCAACCACATTATATTATCAAAACAACTGACACCAAAGCAACGTGGCACTAACCTAACTCAAATATATTCATCAAATGTTATCAAATGCCAAAATCAATAAGCTACTTTATTAAATTGTTCCTAGCGTAGGTTTGATTTTCTTATGTTCTTATAAATCGTCATCAATCATTGATGACTAATGAAGTCCACCTCTGAAAGTTAATACCGTTCACATGCACACCTACTGTAATGGCAATTGAGCGTTACTGTAGGTGAATTAACCTGCATGCATGCCTTTAGAATGTGGGAGGAAGCTGGCATACCCTGCAAAAACCCACGCTACCACAGGAAGAACTTGCTGACTACACACAGAAAGGCCTGAGACAAGATCTGAAAGCCAACGCTCTGATTCTGACACACGTTGCGATCTACATGCTCCACAACATTGTCCTTCATTGGTTATGATGAAATTGTATTCAGTAATTGGCATTTTTATCAAGTGATGAAAATAATGTATTTTTAGTACGATCTACTGATTAATTCATCATGGCACCACCTTTCGACCTCAGGTTGAAATTACTGACACTGACATTCGAGGTCCCACATTGAAATGTTGGAATGCGTTATTATTTTGTGGTCTGGCCGACTATTTTTCATCAGAGGATATTCATGCAACCAACCAAGTACATTTGCTGCATTGCATATTCATTGGTGTTCCATTTGAGCGTCCTTGGCAGGCACGTCATTATTATTCCATCTATCTATTTTCTGTACTCCTCATCTTCTTTCGGGTCAATGGTGAACTGAGGTCTATCCAAGCTGACCTGAACTTGACCCTGAACTGGTCATATTTACACTCATTTACACACCAAGTTGTCAATGAAATATGCATGTTTTTTGGAATGTGGGGGAAACACGATTTATCCAGATTTTGAATTCAAGTACTCTTCACACTCTTGACAGACTTTCACTGGATTTATTTGCCGTCTGCACATCTCGCTATGGTTTTTCGCTGCCTTGCTTTCATGGACCTACAGCTAATATTTTGAGTAGGTTCAACAAAGAACTTGGCCAAGTGGACATCAAGAATAAGTGGGGGGAAAATATTTGGGCTTTAAATGAAAGAGTTCAAGGTGAGAAGGGTTTTTCACACCTTGCTGAATATGTCGCAATACCTGGAAGCCGTAGCTCTGTAAGCCTTGGGACATGCCGGTTTTTCATTAGCAGCTTTGTGACAGGAATGCACTGGTTGACCATGCGACATGTTTGAAGACCTCAAGCGCTGAAACAAATACCAGCAAACGGAGGGTATCATCTATAGTACAATAAGAGACTCGATCCTCATCGACTGAGGCTGAGTTTTGCTTATACCAAAAGCAAACAACGGGCTCACTTGGAGTTTTTTAAAATGTGAAAACTTGAAGGAGGTCATGATGGCAAACAGCTCTGGATCAGGTAAAGACTTGCTCATTACTATAGTGGTGGTACTTGAAAATGTAAAACAAACTGTCTTGATCATTTCCATTGTGGAGGAATACATCTTAAAATCTTGAGCTTGCTAAATTCTGTGAGTGGAATTAAACCGAAGAGCCTTACAGCATTTAGAGTTTTCACGTGGCTTTGTTATTGGTTCGCATGTTATTGTTTGTTGGTTTGTTTACGAGTAAGAAAAGCTGTGTTGGTTGGGCTTGATCAATGTCTAAAGTTATTTTCCCTAATTTAACTCATGGGTTTCTTTTCTCGACAGAAGTTGTGGTGTACGAGTAGGCGTTTGTTGTCATATTCTGTCCTTATGGCAAGAAACGTGTGAAGATGCCAAATCCAGACTCAGCAAAATTAAAAACAATAAAAAGCAAAAGACAACCAAATTTGTAAAACTGAGGAACACATTGACCAGGCAAGAAAAGAAATAGAAACAAAGATCATTTTACTTCTGTTCATGCTCAAATGCAAAGACTCATGTACGCTGCTGTATATAAGAGAGCGTGGTTGAAATGTCAAAGGACCAAAGAAATGCCAAATGGTTCTTTTACTCATTTTGATTTTGATTAAAGGAAACATTTTCACTTCCCTGTCTTCCATGTGCAGTCATCACAAGGCCTCTACATGGGAGCTAATGTCAAAACGTTCTTTTTGTCATCAGAGATGTGCCTGCAGGGACAGCAAAACGAAGGAAGCAACGTTGGCTTGCAAAGAGTTGTAAAATGATTGATGCGTGGGTCAATAGAATTTGCCACGGCACGCAATTAGTCGTATGTGTGAATGAAAACTATCAGAGCAGAGGGACGCCCGCGCGTTTCCTGCTCACACATGGCCGACTGTTCCCGTTCCTCACACGTCTCGGTGGCCTTCCACTTCGCAGCTTTCCTCTCTCAAGCGACAGCCTGTTGACTTTGCAACAAGGTTACTAATGTGCGTGTCAAATAAGATATGCCAAACATAATTGTAGTGACCTTGTCGTTGCAGTTGTGTTCAGCTTTCAAGGTATTTCATTATTTTCACAGATGACTTTCAGTACGTTCTCAATCAAATTTCACCAACTTTACGACTTGACGTCAGAGTGACATCTCTAAATATTGTTTCTTATTAAACAACTTGTTAAAGTTGCACCTAATTTTTATAAGAGAAATATATATAGTATGTATATAAAACAAACAGCAAAACTTCAAATGCATCATTCTCTGTTTAAATGCTTATCCAATTGAGGACAGAATCACAGCGGTTCCAATTATCATGGCAACTGCCTTTCAACTCACACAATGATTTATTCAGTGTTTGGGAGAACAGCTTTAATTAGTCTTTAACAGCTTTAATTGGGTGTTATTGAATCTTGTTTTCTCGTTTCATCACAGACAGGATTTGATTTGAATATGACAAGGTTTGTGGGTCTGAAGCAATATGGTGATGGTTGTTGAGGAGAATCAAATATACATTAAAATTGTCTGTCAAAAATGTTAAATGGAGACATTTCACAAACATCATGATTATGGACCTCCTGCTCTTTGTATTTTTTAGTAAGGCAAAATTAATCAGTTAAAAGTGTGTGTGGGGGGGGAAATCTATTTTGCATATCCCAAAGCCATGGAGTACACAGATCCATACATAAAGCTGTTGTGGTCATAAATACTGACGCAGCAACCATTTTGGGCCTGTCCATCGCTAATTATTGGGTCGCAGTGGTTGCTGATGAATTGGATTAGGATCCTGCAGTAGCAGCAGCGCACCAGCAGCCCTAATGAGGACAAGTGCTACAACGTATCAAATAAATGGATAGTTGTGAAAACTGTTGCTGTCTAATGTGAACAATTCAGACTCACAAAACTACTACAAATTTGTTACAACCATTATCTGGAAAAGGTCATCATTGTTGATAATTGTGATTTATATTATACAATTAAATGTCTAATCCGTGATTAGCTTTTTCAATATACATGTAGCTTGCCACCATCTGTCGTGTGTCTATTTTATTTTATTTTGGCGGGTCTTAGACAAAATACTATGGAACACCTGCAATCTTCATTTTTTTTAGTCAAAGTGTCAACAGAAGTTTGAGACCAAATTTACACAACTGAACCTTTTGTTCCTGCCCCCAATTGGCCACCTACCGTGCATCCCCTAAAACATCAGAGTTTTAGGAAATTCTGCAGAAGCTAATCTTCTGCACACTCCCTAACACACACAAGCTGGGATCATTTCCCCTGCAGAGATAACCAGCAGGCCTCTGCCTTCTCTGTGCCACCATGCCATCTGGCACTCTTACACGTTTTGGTGACTGCACACATGGTTACGCTCATTCAGTGCCCAAAACAATGGAAACAAGTTATTCACTGGTTGTTCAAAAAACCCCAGCGGAAATAGTGTTGATGTCACCACTAAAGAAGGAAATCGTTTGTCCAAGCCCTTTTTCCATGCATTAGAAAGTGATTAATTGTTACCTTTATCACATGATCCATTAGTCTACTAATCTGCTACCTAAAATGATTATAGGACAGTACATCGCCACAGACTGAGCTGGTCTGCCCCTGATATGTCCTGCGTTCATCCACAGATTCATGAAATGTGCCGCGCTGTTTTATTTATAGCTGCTGAGAGAGGGAGAAAGGGAGTTTGTTGCAACCCCCTCTCCTCTCTCCATACATTTGCATTAGTTCTGATAGAAAAAGCAAAACTTGTTAGTACTGTAAAAGTTTCCTTAAACATAAGTGTACAGTTGAATTTTTTTTAATTTGAAAACAATACTGTCATTAAAAATACATTTGTTTTTGTGCTTCGAATTCATTATGATAGCTACTCTTTGTCGTATTGACTTCAAAACATCATACACAGTAGTTCTATTCATGTTTGAACATCAATTTCTATGCTGTTTGGTGGCTAGACCAGACGTGTGGGCATTGTTGACCTTTTTAGCTTAATTAGTTTCAGAAGCGTTCAGCACCAAGGCCAGCACACATCCATTGGAAGCTTACACATTTCTGCAAGAAAATCAATGTAACAAAATCTGACAAACCCACAGTGGACATTTTCATTGATCATCAACTGCAATCAGATTTGAAGGCAATATTTGTCCATTGGGCTACTTTAATGGTCAAGTACTCGTGCCTCTGAAGGACTTTAATGAAAATAAGGTAAAATAACCACTGTGAAATGAATTATCTGGGTTTAAGCCTTTTTTAATTTTTTTTTGTCTTAGGGTAGATTCTGGTCTTGTGGAGTTTGCATGTTCTCGTATCCCTTCTTCCTCCCATTGTCCTGCTAAAAAGAAGACAGAGTAAATTAAATGTCGGTGTGGACGTGAGAGTGAATACTTGACGAGCTGGTAAATTGTAGAAGACGTACACCGGTTTTTGTCTAACGAGTAAATTTGTGAAAGAGCACAACCGGGGACGTGTATATGAGAATAAGTCTTACTTGTGAGTTGCACGTGCTTGTGCCTCCAGGATCATGACGTCATGGAAGGCTGTGTATGTATCAACCCAATGATGCGTTGGTTTCACAGCGACAAGCCGTCGAAAATTCACATTTACATTACTTGGAACAAAATCAGAAAACTGCGCAGTAAATCGCATTTTGGCCTACTTTTTGAAAAGCGCGCTTCAAAATGTCGATCTGGAAAAAGCAAAAAAGGCAAACCTGGTGGTCGTGGTGAGTTGTCTCTATAAATTGTTTTCTTAATCCCCTTGAACACTTGCCATTATTATGACTCGATGAATTCAGATGAGCCTTCAATATGCGGAAGTAATTCGCTTCACTGCGTTCAAACGTGCATTAATGGCTTAATTTCGTGAATGAAAATACGGACAATGAGTTGTGATTTAACTGGGAGAATGTTGGCTAGCGTGTTTTCAAAAAGTGACAGCATAATGGATCGCAGTTTGCTCCACACTCCAGAAAGGCTCTGCTGATCCAGATCATTCCACTGTTTCAGGTCAGTCCCGACCTCTCTTTAATTATAGATAACAGTGGGAAGGTAAAACCGTGTTTAGCACTCGCTGGTGACAGAATCCTTAATTGGACAGAGACGATTTAATGGTGGTGGTGTCCCACTTCCAGACAACTTTGAGCCGAGTGCTCTAAATGAATCCTGTCATCATGCTACCCTGATGACGTTCAGAATGTAGTGTGGTGTGTTTGTGTGCAGAATTTTCATTGGAATCATCACTCTGTTTGTGTGACTTTAATTGACTACAGGGGGTGTTTATTTGTGTCTCATAAGAGCACATCTGAGAGGCTGTCATAATTTGTTTGGTCTCTTATGCGCAAAGAATGGATGAATATGCAGGCTACAGTGTGTCTTTTAAGTCGAGCTGATGAAATGTGGATCAATTTCTGAAAATTATTATTTGGAGACATTAGTTTTATTTGATGTACTTCCATGCAACAAAAATCCATGTTTAAATATATCTTTAATGAAATGTCTGTTTTGAGTGTGGTGTGGCACTCTGCAATGTGTCACCACAATGTTAATTGTTTAAAAAAAAATAGTGTCAGCCTTTGCAGAGACCTTGTTTATGTTTTTTCACCGATGATGTGTTGTCTGAATTCAATTTGGCATTTGGCTTGTGAACGGGTGCTCAGACTCCTGCTGCTGCTGCTGTCAATGTTGACAACGTGCCAGAGACACACTGGTGACATCATGGATGCTACACGTATCATGTACTGTATTGTGATTTGCAGACTCACAGCTATTAAAAAAAACAATTAACTGAAAATCTACACATGCATACGGAATTATGTGGAGAAAATTTAACCGTAGTCCTGTACAAGTTGCAGTTGTTGCACTAAATTAAATGCATTGGTAATCGGAAAGCATGATTTTGTCATGTTTTTAAAATGGTTATTATACCAGTTGATAGTTCTTTTGCAGACATTTTTAATGCTGATACTGTTATTAATGATGGTGCTTGAAATACAATGTTGTGCTAAGAACAAAAGGAAATATCTTATTTTCTTGTATGGGTCAGATTTTGTTTTTACTCGCATTGTTGAGCAATATTGAGTAATTGGCTGGATGTCATGCTTGACCAAATTGTGTTGTCAATCAGTGTTGTTCATTTCAGAATTCCTCATTCCTGTTCAGAGGTTTTCAGTTTAAAAAGATACCATTTGTTTGAATTGTTTTACTTTGTTTTAAACTTACTTTGCTATGGCATACAAACTGCCCCATGGGAGAAAAGAAATGGGAATTGGGTCGCTTTAACTGTGTAGTCTAAATTTAGACCTTTTGTGTTCTGCAAGGAGGTCATATTTGTGTGTGTGTGATACAAACCCCGCCCGTCAAATAAATAAAATTGGCCAGTTTCTATGGAACTTTGTTAAGTGGATGAGCAAAGACGTCGAAATCCACAAAGTAACTCAAATGGGGCGAAATGAGAAACTGTCATATTGGGTCATTTCAGGCATTGGCTGAATGATTGAAACAATCTGACAAATTGATATAACAGAGAGGAAATTGTATGCTGCTTGATCTTTGGTTGACCAATGTGGAGCCTTATTTAATTTCGGTGAAATTACCTTCATATCCTACCTACTTTACGTTCTTGTAAATCCATTCCTTTCCAATTTATACCTCGCAACTGTGGTTTTTGTGGTACTCTTTCTCCAGAGTTCTAATACATTTTGACACCATTCAACGTGCTCAGAGTAGCGTATCCCACCCTGACCTGTTTCAGTCAACAATTGATGCTTGTGACACGGCGGGTGCTGTGCTGCTTTAACATGGAGAGGAAAATATCAGGAAAGTAGTGGACTTGAATATCATGACTCATTGATTCAGACACCTGCCACTTTCATTTATGATGAATGCAAAAACCCTTTGACTGATAATATATGATTTAATGAATCTGGAAAAAGTACTACTAATGGATATGAAGCCACACAAGAAAAAAAAGAAGGCTGGTGTTTAAAATGTGAAAAGACTTTAAAAGTCTTTATAAGATTATGGTTCAAATAGATATTATGTCCACAAACCTTTAAAAATCTTTGTGATCCTTAAATTAAGGTTTTACTTCTTTTAAATTGGAGCTAGCCTCTTGACTGTCTTTTTCCCTGTGGGTCATTCTGTTTCAATCCACACCATTTGCAAATCTCCTCGACTGGGATTATGGCTCCAAAGGGATTTAGGATTTCCACCCACCGCTCACAGGTTGCAGTTGCAGCTACCTGCCTGACACAGCCTCTACTTTCAGAAGACCTCAGCAGTTCTGGCACTCCTGGTTTCAGGTCAAGGAAAATAATGGCACAGGAATGGAGATAAATTGCAGATTTGACAACAAACTGCTGCAGCGGATTTTTCTCCACTTGCGGGTCTTTGCGATGGAGAAATATTAGGGGATGGCAGTGCAATAAGGAGGGTTGCCGCGGCAATAACATTACAGGATTATTGACCAACTGTTGATTCCAAACAGTCAGTGAGAGGCTGGCTTCCTGTGGATTGTACATTGAAAATGGGATCCAACCGCCCTACGGATGACAAACGACATGCTGATTGAACAGATCCAATAAAATAGTCCTTTTAGAAGACGGATGATTGAGAGAATAATCAGCTAGTTTGAATCGTTCCGATGAGTATCCACAAGAAGGGCAACTTTTTGTCCATTGGCCCGATATCTTCGGCCATGATGTGCTCAGCTGCCGTGGCCACTGTTGACGTACCCGGACCTCCAGCTAAAGGAGCCTTCTCCGTCAAAGACAAGAAAGTGGCGCAATCTAAATCATCATATGTGGTGGATGAGTTCTTCTGGATAGGCAGCAGCATTGTGGCCTTCTCAAAGTGGAGGCTTGGCTACATGGGTAAGACAAGTATGATTGATGCTTTTCAGCACAAAGCCTCTGCATTCTGTGCCAGGCTTGGATTTCGTGAACCCGAGCTTCTGTGGTCTCTCTTTAACGGGAAGTGGATTTTGTGCATCAAAATCATTTTGTGGCTGACTTGACTTTACATTTAGCTTGTATCTGACCCAACGTCTGGCTGGCAATTTTCTTTGTCTCTAAGATGTCTTGCAGTATTTTCGGTGATGGCAGTAGACACGTTATTGCCTCATTGTCTGACCGAAACGCCATAAATACTCTAATTACACCAGGGAAAGCTTTTAATAATGTTTTTATCATTCTTATACAGCATGTTACATGCAACTAATCTGATGGATCGAGAAATAAGTTGTGATCCCCGTGTTCTGTGTTTGGCAAACCAACAAGAGTGTAATTCACCGTGTAACCAATCCAGGTCACAAGCTGCCAGCTGGTCTGTTTGTCTGCTGGCGAGATTACTCAAAAGAGGTCAGCTATCACCCAACTTTGTCAATTAAGACTCTTTTTATATCATGCACCGATTTTGATGTTGGTCATGACCCTGGTATTGTCTCTCCTTCATTGTTTTTTTTTTAATATATTGTTGAACAGTAAAGTATGTCATTAGGCTTGCTGCTTTTTACGTCAGTACCAAACATCGAGATCACCTGCTTGTGCATTGGGTCAGCGCCAGATGGCTTGCAGGCAATCCCTCAAGCTTAACCTGGTGCCCTGATCGTGTGGACTAGAGTCACTTAACAAGGTCTACTTGGCCCGAGGCATCCTTCCATCAACAGAGGCAGCCAGACTTTTAACCTGGTTTTAGCCAAAGCTAACTACGTAGTGTCTGCATCCTGATTTTAAGTCCTTCTCCTAACCACGACAGCTTGTGGCTTCAAGCAGATCATTCAAATGAGTCCATATAGGTCATGTCTTTATGTGGAAACAGTGTATTCTCAAGAAGCTGTCCTGTTAACTAACTCATTCTTTACCATTGACGGCTATAGACGTCAAAGATCAATTTTAACTGGCAGGGAATTGGTTAATTTACAGTAGATGGGAGTTAAACTTTCTTTGCTTCCTCATCTGTGAATCATTTGGGCGGAGATGTTGGTGGTTTAATCTATCCTGTTGATTTTGTTTTGAATGCCAGACATCACACAGTGGTAGATGGATAATTTTCGAGATGGATGTTTTGTCTGGCAGCGTGTTCATTTCTGGTTCGTTTCGCTTGGCACCCTGTAATGAATTTGCCCAGGGCGCTGGGTTAGCTTCAGTATTAATTCTCGCAACAGGCTGTGGTTGTGACATGGATATCTGAGGTCGCATCAGTGTCACTCCACCAAACTGTCCCCAGTGACAGATGAATAGCCAGACTAATTTGGGACGAGGGACTTGTTAGATTTGTGTCCAAGATCAAATCTCATCTGCTTTCTATGTTAATATTTTGTTTACCAATTTTGTGCAGGTGTCATGAATAAATGTAGGCATAATACTCATGCCATGTGTGTTTTCAGCGGCTGGACTGCCTGTCATCTGAATACGACATGTTGACGTTATGCAGAATTTTTTTTTATGTCGCTACAGCTGGCTTGTGCATGTCACTGTGAAGTTTTGCCTCAGGCTACATTTCATTTCTTTTTAAAGTAAATCCAGTTGTAATTGGAATATCATTTCTTCTTGGAAATATTTCATGATGGGTGTTTTGGACAATATGTTCTGCCGGGGGAATGTTATCGTTCTGTGCATTAGCCTTGTTACTGTGGCAGGGAGGTGCAGCAGAGACACAAGTTTACTTGCCCCCATTTGATACTTCTTTCTTGTCTGCGTTATTTAGTCAATGGCATTTCTATTGATTAATCCATCTGCAACAAATTCATGATGATTGATCCATTCAAAGGCAATCCACTCTTGGTTTAATTTAGTCTAAAACTGCAGCTCAAACATCATTTTCACTCCATTGATGTGAGCTGAGACCTGTAAAAGGTCATCGCAGTTGGCTATCCTTTGTTTGGATTTGTGCCACTTTCTGAGGATGTCAGATTTGCTGCATGCTTGCTGGAATGTGACAGACACTTGACAGTTATTGTGGAGGCCACATGCCTTGCAACCCTCAGGCTTGTAGCTATTCCACTACTGGATACCACACTATTAGCTTCATGGGGGGTTACTTATCATTTCACCTGAAAATAATGTAAGTGTTAATCCCCCCCCCAAAAAAAATATTTTGACATTGACTTACATGACATTGCAATTCCCTGCATAAAACAAACAAAATGGCTCATGTGCATTGAGTGTTTTTTCCCAATTGTCAGCTTTCCATCTTTTTCAACATTCTGTTTTGTCTGTTTGTTTTTTCCCCCAGTGGAGAAATGTATGAGCTCCATGCAGATGGGTACCCAGATGGTGAAGCTTCGTGGCAGCTCCAAGGGACTGGTGCGCTTCTTCTATCTGGACGAACACAAATCCTGCATCCGCTGGAGGCCATCGCGCAAGAATGAAAAAGCTAAGAGTGAGTGTCGTTTTCCCTTAATTGTAGTCGATTTGTAATCACACCCATATTCATGCCGCAAATTGTGGCGAAAAGTGCAGTATTTAAGGGGTAAGGCCTGGCTAATATCCATTACTTTGATTTATTTTGTTGATTGTTTTTGAACTGTTGACATTTCATTTAGTGTAGATTAAATAGAAAGGGTAGCTGCATTAACTACTGTAAAAACATGAATTTGATTTCAGAGCCAATTTCATAACCCATCTCTTTATATTTTGACACCACGAATGAGAAATGGCAGTTTAGCATATTGCAAGACTTTCTCTCTCGCTCTCTCTCGCTCTCTCTCGCTCTCTCTCGCTCTCTCTCGCTCACACGCACGCACACCCACACACATTAATTGAGTATGCTAGAGCTGAAGAGGCCTGATGATAAAGTTAGTGTCATGTATTTTTTTTTGTTCTGCATCGCAGTAGTTGTTTTACTCTGCTGTAGGCTAAAAAAGTTGCACATCAGAAGATATAAATAACACGACATCAACAGTTCAGACTTTTTTTTTTATTGTTTATTTGTGACTTGGATGTGGTGTAAGTCAGGCAATTTCTTATTTGTAACAAACAGGAGAATGAACACTGAAACAGATAGACTTAAAATAGAATTACATAGTATTATAAAATTATAGTGAATAAGTCTTCGAGCCTGATTTACTAAGATTCCCTCATTGAGTTTCCATCTTGCACCCGTTGCTGGTGGGCATGTCACAGTGGATCTAAAATGCCAGTCCTTTACAAAGATCCCAAACAGCAGGTGTTAAATTGCGTGTTTACTCACTCTGAACGTTTATATACGCTCTTGGCAACTGGTGTACAATCTTGAAGACTGCAGTATTCACTGTAAAAGAGGATTTTGTGCATGAGGTAGCTTTGATGTTCTCCAAAAGTGTGGTAGAATATAAGACAGCAGCAGCTGCTTCTCAGATTTGTTCCTCATAGAGGCTCAGTTCCCTTTGCTCTTTCTCTCAGATTTAATAAGATTAAATTGATTTAATTATTCATCAGATTTAATCTAATAAAGACATTCTACCCACAGTGTTTTGCAAAATATTTCTGGTAACTGGTCTGTT
The DNA here is from genome assembly GCF_059516105.1 of Syngnathus floridae. Taxonomy (NCBI): domain Eukaryota; kingdom Metazoa; phylum Chordata; class Actinopteri; order Syngnathiformes; family Syngnathidae; genus Syngnathus; species Syngnathus floridae. The sequence continues at coordinate 17,819,807 of NC_142414.1, read as the reverse complement.
GAATGTTTCTTTCTCTTTCCACTTCCTGCACCAGTCTCGATTGATTCCATACGGGAAGTGTGTGAGGGCAAACAGTCTGAGATCTTCCAGCGTTATGCTGAGGGCAGCTTTGACCCCAACTGTTGCTTCACCTTGTACTACGGAGAGCACATGGAGTCACTTGATCTGGTGTCTGGTACCGGTGAGGAAGCGCGGACTTGGATCACAGGCCTGAAGTACCTGATGGCTGGTATCAGTGACGAGGACAGCCTGGCCAAGAGGCAACGTACTCGAGACCAATATCCTTTGAGATATCGATCGGGACTTCTCTTTAATAGCGGCATACATGCATAACAATAGACGGTCCATTTCTCAATGCAAACTTTCTTTAACTTTGCTTGATATCACGTGGCTCAAACAGACCTTCACAGAGGCTGATAAGAACGGCGATGGGAGTTTAAGTATCAGCGAAGTCCTCCAGCTTCTGCATAAACTCAACGTCAACCTTCCTCGGCAAAAGGTCAAACAGATGTTTAAGGTACGGTAGCAAATGTTATTTTCTGATATGTATGTACGTCTTCAGTTTGTGTCATTATTGAGTTCATAGAAAGATTTGCAGAATTTCGCATACAAATTCAGATTTTTTTTTTCGTGGTTGGTGACGGTAACGGCTTATTAACAATGTTTTTTTTTGTTTTACCAGTACTATGTGTGTCAAATACAAGGCCCTGGGGCCAGATACGGCCTGCCACATCATTTTAAGTGGCCCGCAAAGGCCTTAGTAGGGCACCTAAAACCACTGTAAGTGCTAAACAGCAAACATCTGTAGCGTTGTATTAGCTCATGACTCGGTCACTAGCTCTTCTCTTCAAGAGGATTAGCACACGTTAAGCACTACGTGCTAGCCTTCCTCTCACAAAACTGCGAGCCTTCTTACTGGACTTAGTCCAGGGCTCTGTTGACGGGCATCCATCCATATGGTGCCGTCGTGCTACAGATGGCTTCCAATGTAATGCAAGGTAAACACACAAGAGACCAATCTGTCCCTGTGTGTTTTGATAAAGATTTATGTGTTGACAATCCCAACTCATTTCTTGGCTTAACCTATTTAGAGCGGAAGCACCTGTGGAGTTGATCCCTTTCCCACTTTGAAGACGGTAATGGCCAGTTCCCTTGATAATCTACTCACGGTGCATATTTTATTAGCTTACCTGCACTCTCATTTTGATGTGGAATAAAACAATCACGGTGTGGTTGAAGTGTACTGTAGAGACTAAGATTCATTTCAGCGGATTCTCAAAAATAGGATGTTTGCCCTCAAGGAATTTGTCATTATATGCAGGAAGTCTCCATTTTCAGACGCTCAAAAGTATTTGGCTGAATGAGATAAGGGAATTTAAATATTTGTCAAACTTGGATGAACATCTTTTACAGCGATGACTGCCTGATGTGGGAAGCTCGTGGTCATCACTAAATTATGAGTTTCCGCTTTGGAGAGTCTAGCAAAGCACAGTACAGTGCATAAATAGTGCGCTCAAAATGGGTCACGATTGGTTGCACTTTTCTATTCCTATCATTCTTGCAGAAGTGGTCAGCGGTTTAATAGTCTATTTATCTTCTGTTTGTAATCATTACAAGTGGTTTTGGACCAAGTCAACAAAAATCCAAATGTTTCTTGTGAATTTATTTGTATATTATATACTGGGTGATCCCAAAAGAACTGCCGTAGTCCATTTATTGTTTTAAATTAATCCGATGGCGTATAAAGCCAAACTTCTAAAACTTGTAGTTATTGTCCAAATACATCTAGGCCCAATCTGTCCTATCTCAAACCTGTCAACCCGCTCTTCCCGTGTCTGTAAAGAAAACACCTAACAGCCTCAGGTGCTCCCCAGACACTGGTGCAATTGAAGGCCTATCGCTCATTCAGAACTTCAGGTGATAGAACTCACAAGCTTTGGTCTGGTACTTTTCCTTCCATGTGTTAATCGTGCAACTGCACAAGAATCAAGTTTTTTTTAATTTATTTTAATATGAATGTATTATTCTCAACGGTGCACCAAATAGCGTCGCACCACTTGAACTGAGGTGCTGGGGGCAATGCCTTGCTCAAGGGCATCTTGACAGTATCCTGCAAGTGGAAAAGCATCTCACCAACAACTAGTTTCCATCTGGTTCATACTTAAATTAACAAAAACCATATGCAGTTAGGTATGTGAAAATGAAAATGTGCCAGTTTGAACAATTTCGAATGTATTTATTAAAATAACGCTTTGCACTACATTTGCAATGGGCACACAAAATAGGCCTCTGTATGTTTTTTTATATTTCTAAACCAACATGGTCGAATAAATATCAGAATTTGTCCAAATAAATGCATGCCAGCAATACACAGTAAGATTCTTCAAAATTAAATGTCGGAAAAACTTTAAAGTCCCAGCTCAGCTCGTGTCATAAAAAACACTAAATAATGAGACCGCTGTGTTTTGCTCAAAATGTTTCACTTTGCTACAGTCAGACACATTTTAACTTTGGGCTTATTTTTATGACACACACGAGTGACACTAATTATGATTTTTTTTTTTTAACACATTTTTAAGACACTGCCTTTAGTACACTCAATCCTTAGCCCGTGGCATAGCTGTATTCTAAATGGACCCACAAAAAAAAGCAGACTTTCCTACTGCCGCTTTGCTAAATGATTTATCACAGCGAACTTGTGCCTGAGCAGGAAAAGCTCTGTTGCAAGAGGCAACTACAGCAATTCTTACTAATGAAATAATCCATATTAGCTGCTCAACTAAAACGCTGAGCAGAAGCCCGCTAACAAGTTAAGTGCCAGCTTCATACATAATGAATTGGAAAGAGCAGGGCTAGATTGATGTTTGGTGTCCAATGAACGTCGTTCACCAACCGAGCCTTTGCTTCCGTTTTTATCTCTGGGAGATATGTTCTCACTAATAACATTGCTTCAGAAACGTGTTCCTCCAGGGCTGGGACTTCAGAGCACTTTTCCGAGCACTCTCTCATAGCAATAGAATCAGGAATCTTCACAGCAGGACAAAGTACTCTGCTGATTTGCTCCGACCTTTTGTGCAGGAGGCCGACACTGATGACAACCAAGGAACGCTGGGATTTGAAGAGTTTTGTTCCTTCTACAAAATGATGTCGACTCGCCGAGACCTGTACCTCCTCATGCTCACCTACAGCAACCACAAAGACCACCTTGATACAGATGACCTGACCAGGTTCTTAGAAATTGAGCAGAAGGTACTCGCACTGTTAAATCACACAAGTGGGAGTGTTTAGTATGACTTTGAGTTACAAAGTTTTGAAGTGCTTTGGTGTGGGGAAAATGTAGACATCACGAGGTCCTACATAAGGGAAATTTCATGTGCCCTTGCCACACTGGAGGTGAGATTGTAAAGTGTTTTCTCTTCTCTAATAATACCCCTGCACTGAAAAAGAAAAAAAGAATGAATTAATGAGCGTGACTGCAAGTTGTTCCTAGAGCAGCCAGACCGTGCTCCTTCTTCCAATTAGCACTCTGCTAGGGTATTTTTAAGATGCAGTCATTTTTTAAGGGAGGATGCTCTGTCAGCAACTTGTCAGCTTTCCTACGGTTATGAATAGCTTATTCTCAGATTCTGATCATGAGATGAAATTTGGCCTTGGTGAGTAATTGATGACATTATGTAAAGGGCTTAGTATGTATTTATTTGAATACCATAATGCAAAAAAAGCCATGTTGGTATATAGTCAAAGCTAGCTAGGTTGCCACTCTGAAGAAAATCCTCTTTTTTCTTCCAAAGACCAACTTGAAAATGAATGTTTAATCATCTTTGTCATCTCAGCTCAGTGACCACGATTGACACGATTTAAAGCAATCCTACTTGAATAGCTTTGAACCAATCCGAGGATAGAAAAATGTTGACATCACCCTGAGCCTTCTAGCAGAACTGATCAGATTGGTTTGATTTGTTTTTGTCATTGGCCAGCTATCCTGAGTTCTGAAGACTGCAAATACATTTTAATAGAAGTTAATTTCTGATTGGACAAAAAAAAACAAAACTACGAGCTAGACACAAACACTTTGGTAAATAAAATATAAAATCATGTAAGTTGTAAATGTAGGTCAGTGCATTTAATAGTGTTTAGGCTCGCTAGCCGTGACTTAATTGTGTTCTATTACACGATAACCTGTCATAGTGAAGACAGTGACTAACCCAGAATTGTCCGACCCGCTTTAAAAGAATCAATATACGAGCCATTTCACGCTCCACAGCAGTAAGCACAGAGAAATTTAGATCATTGGTGGGGAGACAGTCATGCATTCAACTTGTTCCGCTTACCAATAACTAAAATTTTACTTTGCTTTCCAGTAAGGCATCATTTTGGTGCTACAGTGCATACATATTTTCTTTTTTTACATGGATTTCCTTACTTTATAGATGACCAAAGTGAGCAAGGACCATTGTCTGGAGATTATCAACAAATTTGAGCCGTGTTCAGAGAACCAAAAGCAAGCGGTTTTCGGAATTGATGGTGAGAATACTATTCTTTTGTTCCTATTTACATTGTGCACGATTTTGCAGTCAATTTTCAGTGTCTTCTTAATCCAGCAGGATGTATGAGTGAATTGAAAATATTTTTTTTGCAAAGAGATATACTCATAAATCTAATAATCAAAATATATCCATGTTCATTTGTTTTATTTTTATTTAGTTAACAATATAATCACATACCATTTTAATTTTCAACTTATTTTATATTAGAATAGCCCATAAATCTTAACACATTGATTTGATAGTCAAACATTGTTTTTCTATACATATGTAAATATTTTCAAAATCATTCTGGTAAATATTGATATCACATGCATCACTAGACCCGACTAGACCTGCTCTTGGATTACTTACTACGTCAGAAAAGGTGCATGAAACCAAAACCTGGATCAGCTTGGTTCTAACACCACTTTAATCTTCTTTCAGGGTTTACAAATTACATGCGCAGCCCCGCAGGCGATATCTTCAACCCGGATCACTACAGTGTTAACCAGGACATGAGCCAGCCGCTGTGCAACTACTTCATCGCTTCCTCGCACAACACGTACCTGATGGGAGACCAGCTGATGTCCCAGTCCAGAGTGGACATGTATGCCTGGGTGCTGCAGGCCGGCTGTCGCTGTGTTGAGGGTACTTCATCCCCCCCCCCCCCCACCCTGGCCTTACTTGTACTGATAAATAAATAACAAGATATGCATTAAATGTAAAAGTTTTAAAGTCATTAAATGACATTTGACTCTGAAACAAACACAGTTTTAATTTTGAAACTCATCCTTTGAATTTCTGATAGAAGTTGATAAATATGTAATGTTTGGAACCTTGCATTGCCTACTTTATAAAGGTTACCACCTACATAGCATTACAAAGCCAGCACGAATAAACGGAATACTCGATGGATAAAAGATGAAAGAAAATTGCCATTTGAAGTTTTGTATTGATCGATTAATCGGCAATCTGTATATATTTTTTCCAACAGTAACTGTAGATGTGTGGCTTGCGTCCTGCATATTCCTTAAACCCAAAACATTGTGTTACCAATCATTAGAGGGTATAGTGGGACAAAAAGATCAAGCCTCTTGACAATGTTATTTGAAATTGACTTTTATATGAATGACACTGATCAGACAAGGTTACAAGATGACATACTTTACCACTTGATGCGTTTTTGACTCGTGTGTTCATCTTGAAATGGCCTGTTCTTGAATTTGAAGAAGAGGCGCTGCTGATTGTCATGAATCTCTTGTGCACAGTGGACTGCTGGGATGGTCAGGATGGCGAGCCAATTGTTCATCACGGCTACACTCTTACCTCCAAGATCCTCTTCAAAGATGTTATTGAAACCATCAACAAATATGCCTTTGTCAAGAATGAGTATGTGATAACACACACAACCACTCCACTGATATGCAAATAGATTCAGAAATCTCAGAAAAAAAAATTAATCATGTAGTGGCACAGAAATATGTGAAAAAATTATTATATATTTACAATTGGCCATCAAGAAGTGTTACGGTTTGTTATGTCAAGCTGTATTTTCAGCATTTAGGATAAAATTTTAGCTTTGCACATAAAAGCTGTTAGTCATTAAACATGAAATACTTGACTATTTTTGGTCTCAAAGGCTGTTTTGGAATATTGATTGACAGATGAGAGATGAAAAGTATGGGTTTTTTTAATGCCAATTTTATGAAACGCATTCCATCATCAGCTGCTGTCTGGAGCTTGCATTTATTCTAAGTAATATTCTGTGATAATCAGTGCTTAACAAATTTATTCTATCATCAGCTAGAAATACAAGAAAATATACTTTAAAAAAAAAAAAATTCGAAGGTCGACCTAGCACTTTGTGTATAAATGAGGAATTTCAAATTGAAGTTAAGGCTTGTCTGTCTGGAATCACAAGGCAGAGTTACATAGACACTGCGTTTAAAACTCAAATGCTCGATCAGCCTTGGAGACCAGATTGAGTTTATGGACCGAATAAAGCCCCAAATGACACTCTTAAAAAAAATCTATTGGAAAACTCCGAGGTTACCCGTGAAGGACAGCAAGGACTAGTGTGTTGAGCTCATGTACTTTTATGGAGGTTAAAAGTCTCACAGTGGCATTGTAGCTGTTTTCTTGGAGGTTCTCAATGTTTTTTCTGCTCAATGCCAGTACTTTACAGGTTTACTGTGTTGTTCCAAGTTTTGTGTCTGTTTGTTACGGATGATATAACATATCCAAGAGATGTCTACTCACACGTCAACAAGTATGTGTGCAAGGAGAGATTTGCCCCACCCCCCCTCTCCACCACCTTCTCTTTCAAACTAGCGGCATCAAAAGGTGATATGCTCATCGACATGCATGCAGTCTGAAGGATGTGCAGAAAAGACCTATTTTTAGCACAAAAGCCAACGGAATGCTCCATTTGCTGAGATTGAATCCTTTTGTGTTTTTTGGTAACATTATCTTGAGCGCCCTATTCCACCTGAAACCCTTTTAAACTCTGTCAGGTAAAAGGATTACGTCATTATAAAGGACAATCTGATTTCCAAGTGACGAGATGAATGACCCAACAGACAGCTGACAAGAGATAAATTGGAATGAAAAGCTGCCATTTTGTGAATAGGCCCACACCCTTGACAGAAAAGGATCTATTGTATATTATAGAGCAGGTTGTGGTCGCTTGGACAAAACCAGTTGAAAAATCCTGTTTTAGACCATAAATCATACATAAAAAAAGAACAGGTAATAATAACAAGCAAAAAAAAAAAAAGACTTTGTCAATTTATGTACAGAAAAAGAATGTAATGTATTCTTTGATTCTGCAATGATTATTGAAGAGTGTTACAGTTCTATCTAATCATTAAAGACTCAATTTAGCCATTGAATCTAATGGATAGATTTATTTAGCGTTTAAAAACTGATTTTTCTCTTCAGTTCAGGAGTAGGTCCAAATAAAATTGAATGACACAAAAACAAGTTTAGTTACAGTCGGTGTGAGTCACAGCACAGACAAAAAAAAACCAAAAACAGTAATAGCTGCTGAAGCAGACTCCTGACATTTTACTCTAAGGCGCTAAACTATTCAGTTCCAGCAGTGGAGCAATCGTACTTGTCACTGCATATCATATTTCAACTATGGCTGCATATCAAACCTCCAAAATGGATGACAGATTTCAACATGATATCAACCTTGTGGACGCAGGTGCATAACATTGCAAACAAATGACACCGTATTATGTGCCCCCTCTCCAGCATCTCAGCATCCTGACATCAATCTCCTGTGTGTCATTGTCTGCCTTCTACCAGTTTCCCGGTCATCCTGTCCATAGAGAACCACTGCAGTGTCCCTCAACAAAAAAAGATGGCTCAGTACCTCATTGATATTCTGGGAGACAAACTCGACGTTTCCAACATCAAAGCGGGAGATTCTGGTTGGCTCCCCTCACCGGAGAACCTTAAGGGGAAGATCCTTGTTAAAGTAAGTCTAGTCTGTTGGTGAACTGTGACGCACTTCAACCTGAAAGTAGGAAACCTTGCTGTTTCAAGCGGGACTTCAAAGGTAGCCGAAACCAAGTTGGTCAAAATTAGTCAAGTTATTGGTGGTAACTTGAATTGATGCTGGACGAAAACAAAACATCTCTGCGTACAATTAATGAAAGAATGAATCGATAATATAAGTGAGAGCAAGTTTTGGATTCTTCACTTCGCTTGCTGCTTCTAGGGTGAGAACATGATTCGTCACTCGTAGATCTCAATCTAGGTGTAAAAAAGAAATGCAATTAAAATAATTATTAATTAATGTTTTAATTATTAATGCATTAATTTATCATTAACATTTTTATTTATTATTTTATTTTTTGCTTTTATTCTTACAAACGTCATTATTTTTTTTCCCTTAAATACAGGAATTAAAACTACATCTGTTTTGGACAGTCTTTTGTTTTCTAAACCATATCTGCACTTTTACTTAAGTGCATTGCGTGAATACTTCACTGAATACCTTTGGCAATTTAGAGTGTTTCATTAACTTAACTTGCAATGTTTTTGGAACTTGATAGAACAATAGAGTACCTGGAAAAAGTCATCATGCAAAAAGTCCACACAGGAAGGTGATTTGAGAATATAAAGACGTGCTGCCCACTAGCAACTTAAGTTAATTTCACGGAATGTTTTTCTTTTCCATTTAATTTTAAACTTCCTCTCAATGGTAGTATTTTATGTAAGGCAAATCTTAAATGATGGATTGAATCTCTAATTGTAACAGCCCCATGCTGACAGAACGCCGATTTAACATGTTGAAGTTAATGAGGCTGCCACCAAATGCTCGTAGTGAAGAGACAGCTCCCTGCCAATACCTGGCATGAAAGAAACGTCTCGGGCTCAACGTCTCCAGAACCAGCACTTGTGTGTACTGCAGCAATGTTATACAGTATGAATGGAAACTTGGTGAAGAGGTGACAGTACTGAAGTTATCTTTAGCATACATCATGAAGATGTTTCAAGACATGCCTCAGGCTACAACATCCAGGACATACTGTGACAATTGAAACATTAGACTTGCCAAGGATAACATCACTTTCAATCTTGTGCATTTTTTTTCTACTTCTACAACTTTTTCACTTTTTTTTTTTCTTGGTCAGGGTAAAAAGTTGCCTCCAAACATCGATGAAAACGCAGAGGAGGGTGACGTGTCAGACGAAGACAGTGCAGATGAGATGGAGGATGACTGCAAGCTGATGAATGGAGACGTATGTATGAGCGTTGCCCCTTTTTTAATTTAATAGAGCGAGGTTGAGAACCTCACATAAGGATATAAACTTTATTGTATGTTTCCTCTTTAATGGTGCTTGATTTTATGAAAATGCAAGGTGTAAAAATGTGGAACATGTACTTGGACATTCATCTGAATTTTGTTGCAGGTGAAATAACATTGTGAAATGCTGTTTATTATTTATGAGGTACTAATGAATACGTTTAATGATGATACAATAAAGTGACAAACCTATTTGTAGCTCATAGGCACAGTACGACTCAACATTCAAATCATTTGGTTCATAGCTAAACTATGCCATCATGTGGCTGCATTCTGCATGGGCATATTTTTCCTCGGGTAATCATCACGTTTGTATTTAAAATATAAAACAGCTCGCACTTGAAAATGTAGGAATCTCTTACAATTCATGTGTGCGTGTTTTTAAGCACCGTCTATGTCATAAAATATAATTCATACCAAGTATAAGTTACCATGCTTTTTGAATTTCATGATGTGTTTTCCTTCCTCCTGCAGATGTCAGCCAACAGGAAACAAGTCGAGAACATGGCGAAGAAAAAGCTAGACAACCTGATGAAAGAGTCCAAGATTCGAGATAGAGAAGACCCGGACAGTTTTACCATCGCTGCACTTCCACCTGCTGGGCAGTTAAATGAAACTGACTCAAAGGTACGTCTGCTGGTATGAATAATCATGGCTGAATTGCAATTACTGACAAAAATTAAATCGCAGAAGAATTGAATTAATCTTTTCTTTAATGTTGCTCTAGTGTCACAGCTGGCAGTTAAGCAGTACTATATTATTATAAGTGCTATTTTTGGAAAATGTATAGGTCCATTACTACATGTTTTGTATTTTTAATCAACATACATAAACATCCACAGAAATGTACTTTAAGAACAATGAAATTAATTCATTTGAAATGTTCAATATCACTTGAATTCTTGAGTAGTCACCGATACCAAGCACAGATACCACTAGCACTTTTGATACATAAAATTCACACAAAATAATTATAAAGCCCTATGTCCCAATATTGCAAATTTTATTCCAATATTAAATATATAAAATATAAAAAAATAGTTAAAACAATTATTTAAAAAAATTATTTAAAAATGAAAATATAAAATGTATCAGAATATAGCAAAGTTCCTGATGGTAAAACGGTCACAAAAGGGCCGCAAATCACCTCCCAGAAGAATGTTCACGATGAATGTCATAAAAATCTATTTAAAAAATGTGCGTCTTTTAACAGGTGACGGTGACATCAGACGAGGCTAACACCAGCAGCAATAAGCGCACTGGCCACTCGTTCATGGAGAACTTTTCAAAACGCAAGGTTTGTTATTTGTTTATTGGTTCCCCTCCCAAAAAATTGCAACTCAGCAAATGCAAAGAAGGTTCATAGTACCAAATGTTTACTATGATGAGCTATTCCCTCAGAAGACAATCCATTTTCTATGCTGTTACTCTTTCCACAACAGAAAAAAAATGCAAAGCTGAAGAAGACCTCAAGCTTGGAAGACACAGATACGGACCAAGAAAGCTCCAGCAGTGCATCGCGAGCCCCCCTACATCACAACAAGTAACAAATTTGACGAAATAATACTGTCCCTACTTTAAAGTATGTCCGCTTCATCCTGTATGTCCAATTTCCAGAAAGAAGAAAACCATGAAGTTATCCAGAGCTCTGTCTGACCTGGTCAAATACACGTGCTCTGTGGGTCTCTATGACGTTGAAGCACAAGGTGCGTTCCCTACTCACAGATTATCACATAGAACCTGTTCACAATTGTATCTAATCTCTCTTTTGTCAATGGTAGTCAACTGCAACTGGCAGGTTTCATCCTTAAGTGAAACCAAAGCCCATCATTTGATGCAGCAGAAAGCCAGCTCCTTCAACCATTTTAACCAGCGACAGCTCTCACGTATCTACCCGTCTTCTTATCGTGTGGATTCGTCAAACTTCAACCCTCAGCCCTTCTGGAACGCAGGCTGCCAACTTGGTATGCTCTACCACCCATTCTCCTCTCTGACAAAGTAGATTATATAACTATAGTGGTTCTGCAGTGCTTCATATTTTTGTTTATTTTTATTTTTTTTCTTCCACTCATCATCTGAATCAATTTATTTGCCGTTTCTGGAGGCAGCATATTAAAAAACAGTTACAACATACAGAAAACATGCAATGCACAACAATAAAATGAAAATGAAGCAAACATGCTTGCATGTGGGCAAGACTGATAATCATCTTGTAAAATGTTGATGATCATACAGACAATCTGAGGTTTCATTACAGTTGCACTCAACTACCAGTCGGAGGGTCGGGTGCTTCAGCTCAACAGAGCCAAATTCTACAGCAATGGCAACTGCGGCTTCATCCTCAAACCCAAATGCATGTGTGAAGGTGAGCATGCATACAATCAAAGATTTTACGTTTTGATTTTTTTTTTTTTGGGGGGGGGGGGGGGTCAGAAGTGTGTGCGTGCGTGACTAGTTCCAGACATGATATATATTTTCACATGGCTTTTTCTTTTTTGCTTACATTTCAGGTGCCTTTAATCCCAATGCGGAGGATCCACTGCCGGGTCAAATGAAGAAACAACTTGTGTTGAAGATCATCAGTGGACAACAGCTACCCAAACCCAAAGACTCGATGCTGGGGGACCGAGGAGAGGTACTTTGATATAGTCAGTGAAATGAGCTCGTATACCAAAATGACATCATTGTGTCCCATGTCAGATCATTGACCCTTTTGTGGAAGTGGAAATCATTGGCCTTCCAGTGGACTGCTCCAAGGAGCAAACTCGAGTGGTAGATGATAATGGTGAGTTTGAGAATTTTCTTTTTTGCACTTCAACTCTCATTTTTGGCATTTCACACATACTGTAGGTCAGATTTAAAAGTTTTTGAAAAACCTCCTACAGCCATACTCAATGAATAGCAATTTAGGAGGGTAAGTTCAATTAGATGAAAGAATCAAAATTATAGTGGCCCTATTTTTGATTTGCTCACTGATTCCAAAGAGACAATTCAAACAAAGGCAAAATCATAATTTCTAATTTTTTCCCTGCCCAAATTAAAAGTGCAATATTGGTCTGCTTGTCTGGGTTCTGATATTTTATTGATGAGAAGAGTCCAAAGAGACCAGCCCATGCAACACCTCCGCTCTGCACACAGCCCGAATAATTGATCACTGCTAAGTTGTGTTCCACTCAACGAAACTCTCCCGACTCTACTTTCTCTGCCCTCTATCACTTATCTCAATTTTTAATTATCTTTTCATTTCTGAGTTTTACTCTCCTGGTGTGTACTTCTCGTGCAAAACACCACCGCCTTCCATTTTTAACACCTAAAATCTCACTCGGGATGCTCCTGCAGGTTTTAACCCGATGTGGGAGGAAACTCTGGTGTTTACAGTCCACATGCCAGAGCTGGCCCTCGTGCGTTTCCTCGTGTGGGACCACGACCCCATTGGTCAAGACTTCATTGGCCAGCGTACCATCGCCTTCAACAGCATGATGCCAGGTCAGACTTGAATGTGGATCTATTATTGTGAAGGACCAAAAATATTGCTGAATGTTGTCCAGGGAAAGAAATTACATTTGTGTATCTTCTGTTTTTTCCCCTCCTTGGTGTTTGTTGATAGGTTATCGCCACGTCTACTTAGAAGGTATGGAGGAGGCTTCCATCTTTGTTCATGTAGCTGTACATGACATCACCGGTAAGGTAGGTATTGCTGTGGGAGCCATATGGATCGCTAATCCAATTAGACATTTGAAAGCTATGAAATGACCATTGTAAATTGCTAATTTTTTAATCATAGATATTTTCTAAAATTCCTTAGCCTGTTTATTGTTGGTGAAGTCAATGTCTCACTATTTTGCATGTACTGTGTGTGTTTAATGAAGCTTTCGATTGGAATAGTGTGTATTGTTGGTATTTCACCTTTGAGAAAGAATGCAGATGTTCCTTTTAAAACAAAAAAACCCAATTGTGTTGGTTCCTCTATTTCAGTGCACTCAGCCGTTTCAAGTCACTTGCAAAATTGTACTTCATATTGTCCTTGTTTTGAACCGTGTCTTTCGCTTTGTACTTGTTCTTTATATCTTACTTCGCCCCCCGCCAGTGTTTTGTTTCTTTTTCATTTGTTGCCGTCTGATTCTCTCTTTCTGCCCCATTCTGCCTCTGTCTGTCTGTAATTCCAGTGGAGCCCTCTTTTACCAAATGATACATTTCGAAGCAGGACATTTTTAGGAACGTTGAAGCTGCCACTCAAAGCTCAGGTGTAGTGACAGCCAGTCGGCAACCTGCATGAGTCCAATCGCCACGCTCCCCCTTGCACATCTCCCACTCGTCCGCTTGACATAAAAGAGCAACTCATGCTTCGCATGAGTTATTGAAGACTATCTGCACTTTCCTCGATCCATCAAGTAGATCCAATGTCTTTAACTCTTGAGAACAGAAGGCTTCCATCTCTCTTTTTTTCAGTATTTAATTAGATGACTCCATCATTTATAATCCATCCAGTATATTAAAACAAATAGTCAACAGGATTACTTCAAATGTCACATTATAGACTTGAGTCCTTGTATTTGTACAAGCTAGTGGATTTGGTAGCCGGTAGTTGTTTGCTTTAGCTGCTAAATGCTAATTTGGTTGCTTTAAACAAATTAATACACTCCCCAGATATGCCAACTTTCTCGCTCCCCGTTCTCCTTGAAGCTGGCTGTGCGGTACACCGTTTAGTGCTCACAAACTGCAATTATATTGTCCCAAGTTGGTTTTATTTTACCACGCTGCGTGTGACTGTTTGTACTTGATTTAGTAACGTCGTGAAAGATGGCCGTGTTGTAGAGCTCCAGGTGACTACAGATCGCGTCTTCTTTCATCATTCTCAAATGTCAACACAAAAAACATCTGTACAAGTTGCTAAGTGTCCCATTTCTGGCATCGATTGACGATTAACATCCAGGCAGGACCTTGAGCTCACCTTTCGAATGCCTCCTTTCCTCAATTTTAGATTCTGATCAATCACTTCATCCTTTTTTTTTGTTCAGTCTTGTTTGTTCACTGTTACTGTCGCCTCAGTGCCAACGCTTGGGCTACTTGGATCTACTTCTAACATTTAAAGTTCATTTGAGTTTACTTTGGATCCAATACAATATCTTACACAAGCAGACCTTCACAATCATCACGCTGTTTGGATGTTCTTGCCTGACATTGTCATTGTCATATCAGTCTTTATTTTTTTGCCTTAGTGTGCATCTACCAGGGTCAGGAAACATCCACACATTTGAATTTCAGTGACATTGTACTTACTTAATGGGGAGTCTTAGCAATTGCAGCGTTAATTTGGAAAAGGTGTTCAAAACCTTTAGCTTGAGAGAAAAAAACTTTTAGAATTGTTTTGATTTATATTAAGACACCAATTACAACGGAAGGTGTTTTTTGTAACTCGTGCATTTCTTCAAGCATCAATTGTTCTTTATTGCATCTTATAAATTTAAAATTAATCGTGTAAAATGTATCATTCTGCCATGAAGCAGATATTGACTCCAACCATCGTTGGGGGACAGCTTGGTTGTTGTTGTTATTCTACACGTGATTAAATGGCTAATAATTTAATTTCACTGTGAGCAAGCATGGCGTACAACTAAAAGGTTTTTGTAAACACTGACTGACTAGTTTTGTGTCAGGAAAGTATGAAAATGTGGATGTGTTGTTTTTTTTTTTTTTTTTTTTTTACTCCTTAATCAAGCATGTTTACTCCTTCAAGTGTGTGACCGCAATAATGCAGCATACCATCGGCATGGTGGCAGCATTTCAAATGTTGAATTGCTCATACACTGTGTGTTTGACAGCTTTCTTTGTTGTGCTTTCATCAGGCCAAAGCAGCCAGCGGCATAAAAGGCCTCTTTCACAGAAGTCCAAAGCAGGCCTCTCTAGACAGCCATGCTGCTGCACAGCACAGCCGTAAGCAACCCTTCGGTGCCCACCTCCTGCGGCGCACTGCCAGCGCACCCACCAAAGGTCAGCCCAAAGTCAAGAAGGGCCTCCCCGAGATCACCATTAACACCAAAGACTGCAACTCGGAGGGCGCAAGCGAGGACCGAGAGTCCGAGGACAAGGGCTCTGCCTCCTCCTCTCACCAGCCAACACCACCACAACTCCGCAACGGCGAGTCGACGTCATCCCGCCAAGCCAATGGCCAATGGGAACACCCCGACACCAATGGAACTTTTCACGCCGAGGGTAAAGGTAAGAGCCCTTGTTTTGCTCATCGGCGGCCTTTGAGCGAGCCTTTAAAACGGGCCAGTCGACTCCGTTTTCACGATCAGGATATGAAGCCGGGGGTTTTCGCTCGGGTCTCACTTAACAGCTCCAGCAAGGTGGGAATGTCTTCTAACTGTATCACATGCGTGATCGGCTCCAAGGAGAGCCCAGATGCGCAAAGAAAGGGCCATGTTGAGGAAGGGCAGGGATCAGAGTCAAAATTGGCAGATGAGCAGGAAAAAAACAATTGTTCAACCAAGAAAAGGGCTAAGCCGAAGCCTGCATCGCATCGCCAGCCACGAGCTTCTCCCCCAAGCTCGCAGTCACTTCCTCACTCGAAAGAGGCCCAGTTTTGCTACTCATCCCAGGCGTTCCTACGACCCAAGCCGTTCCCCAGATCCAAAGCAAGGCAAACGCTGGCAGCCCAACACATCCAATCTCTGCCTGACGCAACACAGAGGAACGCCCTGTCTTGCAACATTCCCCGCAGACGCTTTCCCAACACTGTCACACCGGCGCAGAGCCTCACACCAGATTGTCGGAGCAACCTCCGTTGGCACCAGGCGACGGTACCCAAATATGGCACCGTGTGCGGTCCCGCCTTCATCTCATTCGCAAGCAGTGACGGGAGTCCGAGACTCTCACTCAGTGATGACAGCAGCAGCTGTGACAGCTTTGGCAGCCTGAGCAGCTTCGAGTCCCTCCCGGTGCTGCCTCGAAGTGCTGTCCTCGACAGCCGCAAGAGGGCGGTAGGCACTCTTCAACGTGAGATGAATGCCCTGTTTGCCCAGAAAATGGAGGAGTTGCGTCATAAATCGCCCCTCTTCTTGGCTGGTAAGGCGTAGTGTGCAGCTGGATGCTGAGTAGTTGCCCTGAGCACTGTAGAATAGCTTTTTTCTTTTTTAGCTTTGCTCAAGTATCCTCTCAGACCACCTACTATGTTCCTCAATAGTAATCCTCCATAAACCCCAGGATCCTTTGCCCAAAATATTTTATTTCAAATCCTCTTAGTTTCCTTCAACAATCAGCTCAAAGTGAAAGTCCCTGTTCAAATATTTGATTGAAATTGTGTTTGTCTCTACCCAAAATCTGCAATCTGATACGCTCCACGTCTAACAGATAACACAAACGGTGAGTTTTGAATTCATTGGGGAGTCTTCCTTTCGCTTTCATTTATTTTTTCAGAAAGATTTTTGAGAGGCATTTTAGGCAGGTTTGACATGCTTTGGGGTTCTATTTTTCCATATCGCTTAGCAGATTTGAATCATTGTTAATTATATTTTCATATTGTGGTGATCCATCTATGACCTTTGTTAATTAATGCTTTTCTCTGGAAGCTGTTCCTGAGTCCCACCCCGCCCATTTCCTTTTCTTTCCAGTTTTTGCTGAACTCCTTTTTCCTGTTTTTCCCTTTGCACGCTCTCTCTGTTCCTAGTGCAGAATTGAGGGGATGACCAGAGCCAGGTAAACCTGCTGAATGCACACAAGCAAATACTCAAATACTGCATAATACCATTTTAGGTGCATCTTCACTTCACCTATATTTCTCTCCATCTACCCACCTTTTTCCTCCTTTCCGCCATTCACTTATTTTTGGGGCCTTTCTCTCTGAGGGTTGATTTGAGTTTGCAATTAATAATTGAAAGAAAAAAATGCATCCCCCTTAGTTTGCACATACTCGATACTGTACAACGTAAAATCACATCAGCAGATAAAAAAAAAAAAAAAGTCACGGCAAGTTAGGTCTTAATACTGAGACATGCTGCTACAAACCCAGCTGTGAGAAGAAATAGTTGAGATGGGAAGAAACCCAGAAAAAAATAATAAATCAACAACCGAAAGAGATTTCAGGAATTCACAAAAGAAGCATCCACAATTGGTGATGTCATGTTATTGCAGAAATATTGAGTCTTATGTGAATCTTTCTGTTCCAGTATTTTTTCACCTAAACATATAGGGGGGGTGTCACATCTAGTCTTCCTAACGGAGTGTATCGAGTGTCACATACACTGGCAATGTATTTAATCATTGAAGTCAAATGCAAAAGATATTCAAACAAGTTCAGAATTGTGTTTTCCCTCCACAGACTGCTCAACTGCTCCACTTCCATTTCCTGCACAAAATTCCGGGGATGCTAAGACGACACATTCCATCTGCTCTGCCACCATTCCTGAGGACATCTTTTCTTCCCAGCATTCTTCATCATTGCTTCCGTTACCCTCCACTCCACAGAATGCAGAATCACATTTGACAGTTGATTCAAATGGATTGTCCAACAGTCCGAATCTCGAAAACAACAAACCCAAATTACTTACTCGCGCAGTGCCTCTCCCGGTAACCTCTCCAGAAGAAAACATCGAGATGGAGTGCACCCGAGGTCCCCAAAGAGTCTCAAATACTCAATCATCCTCGGAGCGCGCCGAAAGCCAGAGAGAACACCTGCAAGCTCTTCCGGACCAGACAAACAATCAAGTAAAGTCCGAGCCCATACTAGAGATTTCTGCAGCAGCAGCGCATGTCGAAATTCCTGCAGCTGTTTCTCAAACAGCCGATGCCGACGGAGCGGACAGCAATGTGTCATCACACACACTTGTACGAAGAACAAAAAGCGACGGCCATGTTCGAGCGAGGGCCCAGTCAGTAACACCACAAGTACGTACAGATGCAACTCTGAATGACCGTCTTTGGAGCAAGCTCGAGTCGAGTAGCCCTCGCGGCAGCTTGTCCTCGTCCTCCAGCATCTCTTCCAGCGACACCGTTATTGACTCGCCAATAACCGACCTGGCCAGGCAGTGTCCTGCCAAAACAAGCAACCCCCACTGCAACTATTCAGCGCTCACCTCCTTCGAAAGCCTGCAAGTCAACAGAAGCAAGTCAAACCCAAATCTTCCACAGATTGAGTATTCCACATCCCCCCTTCTCCAGCAACGTCCAGCATCTCCTGTTGACCCGACTAGTAGACTCCCTCAAAGACGACATACCTGGAACCGGCTCTTCATGGAAGGCCTCAAGCAGTCATCGGCCAGGACCTCATCGGCCAGGACCTCATCGGCCAGGACTTCATCGGCCAGGACTTCATCAGCCAGGACTTCATCGGCCTCTCCCACCGCATCGCCCGTGTCGCTATCCAAAAGCCTCGGGGATCTCACGTCGGATGATATTACTTGTAACTTTGACAGCAAGTACCGCAGCATCAGTCGGAGTTTCATCGTTAGATCAACCAGGGACCATCCTCGAAAGGGCATCCCGGGAAAAGCTCAACCAAACAGCGACCTGACAGAGCGGCTACGGAAGCTAACTGATGTGGAGCCCCTAAAGGCGAGCGACTTTGAAACAAGAGCCAGCGAACACCAAGACGAATCTGTAGATGAGCCACAATCCATTCGTAGATCATCTTCCAGAAGCCAAAGCAGGGTGCGATACATCGCCAATCGAGCCAAGAAGGCCCAGGAAAGGCAAAGGCTCCGAAGTTTCATTCAAAGCCGCACTGATAACATCAACGGAAGTTGCCCCATTGAGGAGCGGGGCAACCCTGAAGGGGCATGTTGCATAGCAAGGAGCCCCTGTGCCAGCCCAAACATGGTCAGTCTGCCCACGTCTTTCAGCAGACACTTGCCTGCCTCCCCTGAAAACAGTGAGGTCTTTTTAAACTTGGACTTTCGTGACTGGATTCCTTAAAATTCACGAACGTGACACACTCAGAGCGATCGGATCGACTTTTATTTATTTTAGTTCAGAGAAGCTAGCTTAGTTCATCAAATGTGGTTTCAGAAACACTGTCCTGACACGAGGAAATATATTTCTCTTCTCAAAGCAAAATATTAGAGAGCCCTGGAAATCGGCACTAAATGATAGAAATATTGTAGTTAGTGAAAATTGAGGGTTTTTTTTTAAATGGCTCTTTATGATCAATTCCTCTGTTTTATGTATTTTAGGCGTTCAAACATTTGTTAGCAATATGTAAAGTTGAGCTTATTTCTTCTAATCTTTAAACCCAGATATATATACTCTGAATTTTACAAACACATCGATGAAATTCTCATCTGCATTCTTTGTAGCCCATCCATCAAGCAATATCACAAGAGTGATGGCTTTGTTATCATAATGTGCAGTTTGATGCTAAATGATGAGTCTTAGCTGCTGACAAAAATGAACTCTGTTCATAACTATTTGAAATGCAAGGTCTAAGATTTCATTTTTACAACTAGTTTGTGTCGTGCTTTATCGTAATGCAAGCAGGCTGCCAATTTTCAGCTGATGATTTTGACCTGTAGCATGTCACACCACTGAGAGAACTCCTCCTTTTTAGGCCCCTTTTAGGTGACTGCATGTGTTATATGCACTGTTTTGTTTAACCCACAGCTGGGCTTTATTTTACTAAGATTTTTTCTATATCGAGATGTTTAATGTTCCAAACTTTTTGTAGGACACTTTATTGGTGTTCGCTAAGAGAATCGCATTGTAATTTGTCCTTCTCAATATGTAGTCCATGCTACTAAAACAAAGCACGTTTATTTGTTGGCCTGCTGTATGGTTTGTACTGACATGCCAGTTATTTGTGCAAACATTTTAGGGACAAGATTTAATTTAACAGTATGTAATTAAATTAATAAATTCTAAAAATATTATTTAAGGTTTCATTCTTTTTTTTCCCCGTCCCCGAGGGGTTGATTGCAAAGCCAAATGGTTAATTGTTTAATATTTTTGTCTTTGTTGGAAAAAAAAAGAAGAGGGAGTCACTTCATCGAAGAAATTCAGCTGCCATTCTTTGTTTTACGGATGTTGAGCTATTGTTACTGTACTGAGCAGCCACACTGTAAAAACAACAACATCATTAGTATTTTTGGGGAGTTAAAACAGTAATTTAAGTTGTAACAACTTTAAAATATAAAGTATGTATTGGCCTTCAAGGGCATGATTTTAGCACAACAAAGCAAGCAAAGTATTGCTGAGCTGTTTCTACAAAAACAAAAATGCTGGAATGCCAAAATTTAACATTACAAAATTGTGTTTTTTTTAGTTCAATTCCCCAGCTTCAAATTTTATTGTTCCCTTGAAATTTTTAGTACATCCTTTTCTTTTGTTTTCTTTTTTTTATTATTATTGTTATTATTTATATATATATATATACACTTGCGGTGTTAAAATGTTGATATGTCACATGATTTGGCAAGTAAAACTTGTGCAATTTGTGACTTTAAAAGGTTTTGGAAAGTTTTGGTGGCATTGTGGACCTGCCGGAGCATTCCATTTCGGAGGTTGCATTTAATTTGAGCCTTACCTAAAGTGACGTGTTGACGGATTTGACCTGGTATTTGGCGAGTGTGCTTTCTGCTCTAATGAGCAACTCTATTTTGGTGTGTTTACCAGCATTCAACTTTAGCAGGAACCCACCAGACCCCCGACCGAACTGGAGATGTTATTTATCTTGGGTTTTTCTTCCAGGCTGCCCAATGTACATCAAACCTCAACAACTAAACTGTCATGATTACACAATTCCTGAAAGTCAGAAGAGCTCTGTTGGAAATCTTTTGAAAATGCAACCAGACACGGTAGTATGTTGACGAATCAATCTAAAGAGTTCTTTGACAAACTTCGAATCTTACAATCCAGTAAGGCATGGAGCAACTTGACGCTTTCTCACGACACTGATTCTTCAAAGCCCCCGTCCATTGTCACTTTTGTGCTTTCCAAAGCTGACGGCCTCCTCTGGCTCGCTGTCACATTCTGCCCGGGCCTCTTCTTCAGCGCTGAGAGACTTTGTGAAGCGCAACACGCTTGTTTTAGCGCCGCAGACTCCATTCCAGCCAGCAGAGAAATACAAAAGACAGCTTCATTAGGATTCTTAGACAATCCCAGGACACTCTTTTAAGGATGTATTTATCTAGACCGCTTGGTGTGACTTTTTCTCTCATTTGAAGCCTCCTCTACTGTTCAGCGCTCCGAACAGAACGTTTTGTCTCAAAACGCCGACCCCTTCTCCCTGATGAAATAACGACTTATTTTTTCACGCTCCAGCAACTTGTTGGACGATGCCAAAACCCACAGCAAAAACAAGATAGCTTTCATGGGACATGAAAAGACAACTTCACGGGCTTAAAACAAAAATCAGGATTACACTCTTGAAACGTCACCTCGTTTTCCCCCCTCACTGCAGATTTTTTGTCAGGAGTCATGGAGAATTGTGGCCACTAAATATTTGAGGATACAACTCTTGTTTAATTTATATTCAGAAGGGATTGAATGAGAAAATAATTATAATGCCCATTAAAGTTAAAATTTTGGGACACATTTTTTTCTGCCAAAATGAAAACAAATCAATTTAGCCAGACACATGAAACACTATTTTCTCAGGGAACATACAAATACAAAACAAATGACCCACAAATCTCTGATATTCTGAATATTCTTTTAGGATTTAATCCTTTTACATAACACATTTTTTAATGAAAATAATTTTCTTAATACATATTGAACCATGAGATCAGTGGTTGGCAGGAATGGTATCAAATTTTCAAAAACTGATTTTTTTATTCTTTATTTTGTCAATCCTTCAGTCAGATTAGAATCTTCAAAAATGTATCAAATTTAAAAAAGAGTGCTTTAAAAAAATTGCTTCCCACTTCTGCATAATCCTGTTTGTATACAAGACATCGACAGCACTCCTGAGACTTTTTTCAACCTCTGTCTCAACAAAGAAGTTTGAGGTTTTCCCCCGTTTAGGCCCTCCCTCTGTCCCCCGCATTTAAACTCGCCCACAACCTTCTGCTGCGCACAACCACTTGCAACATTT
Organism: Syngnathus floridae; assembly: GCF_059516105.1. Classification (NCBI taxonomy): domain Eukaryota; kingdom Metazoa; phylum Chordata; class Actinopteri; order Syngnathiformes; family Syngnathidae; genus Syngnathus; species Syngnathus floridae. The sequence goes on along the minus strand of NC_142414.1, from coordinate 17,797,435 downwards.
GTTGACAATTTCTTTGAATTTTTGTTGATGTCTTCTTGTTTTTATATCCGCACTTCCTAGGTGAGTATAAAATTAATTAGCTCTTTTTTTTTCAGGCATGTAAACAGTCGTTTTGAAATCCATGCAAGTGTGATTTTCAGGCTTTTGGAAGAATGAAAGGCTACATAGCTGTCATCTTCAGTGTGGCAGCACTGAGTAGATATGCATTTGCTGCAGGTAAGACCCGTGCACACAAAAAATTATATATATAATGCAAAAAAAAAATAAAAAAATCAAGCAGTAGTTCCAAGTCTATTGTTCTTTTAGAGAGCAGTTGTATACCCTAATGATAATTTGTGACATTCAATTTTGTTTCCTTGCTCTCGTGATTTCAAAATGTGATCAACATTTCAAATAACATTTTCTACTTAAACTAGTATTTTTTCATTTATTGTTTATTTTGGAAGAGGGTGCTAAGAAAGTAATGTAAGTTGGAGGAAATATAATTTGTTGCCCAACTTAAATTTTCTGTTTAGAAATTTCAGCCTTGAATTCTTTTTTTTTTTTTTAATATACACAAGAGAACTTTGACTTAATTTCAACTGTAAGGGTTACAGTACATTGTAAATTAATCCCCGAACATTTTATGAGTGGGTCAAGTGTCTCAAGCCCACACTCGCAGACGTTGGGCTCTGGCTGACCTTTTGAAAAAGGTCTCGCTCCCAACCAGCTTTCTTCAATGCAATTCTTCCCCCAGTCAGACCGTAGGGGTCCTGTCAAAGCATAATCCGATTGGGCAGCATCGCATTTCTCACCAGTGAAGGGGCTCGCGTCGTGCTGCGATCTCCAAAACACTGTGATGAATCAATTAAGCGACACGCCAGGCGATGAAGCGACAGGCTGATCATAGGTCCGACCGCGTGTCATGACCCTCGTGTGCCCCCATCCGCCACGGCTTTTGTCATTGCATGAAATTATGAAAAACATGGCACCTTCTGCCCTCCGCTGATGTAAGGTCCTGCAGACCAGCTGGGAGAACCGCTGGTCACAGTTCAGGCTGACGCCATGGCGATTGGGGAGGGGACACCTTGTCCTCTTCTTGTTTACATGTTGAAATGAAGGCTTGGAAAAGACTTCTTTTCTTCCCCTCACTTTGATTCCCCGATAGCCAAGTTCCGTGCATTATTATACACAAGGCCTCGATTGTCCTGCCGAGCTTATTTACTACCGCAGAGAGAAAAGCCAAAGGGACACAAAGCGGCAATAGAATCCATCAGGCTTTCTGAAGCTTGGAGACATCAAACCAAAGTAGATTTGAGCTTGCTTGGTGACTTTGACTTGTTCTTAAGAAAATCTCTGCCCCCCCACCCACATTCCCCCGCCCACCCACATTGCAGGCACCAAGGAGTTATCCATCACCACCATCAAGGTATTCTTCTTTTCTTCCCACAGTTTTTACTCATCGCCTATTTCATCCACACTCCCCATTTAAATAAAATACGTGCTTGTGTTTCTCAGCAAGACCCGTACGCCATGAGCAAAGGCTCTGGAGGAGAGCTGGAGGGCTACTGCATCGACCTGATCTCCGAGCTCAGCCATATGCTTGGCTTTAGATACAAATTGCATGTGGTGAAGGACAACCGCTACGGAGCCATGGATTCCAGCGGCAACTGGAATGGAATGATCGGTGAAATCATCAGAGGAGTAAGTCGCAAAATATGGACTTTGCACAAGATATGGGGGGATCTCACCTCATTCATCCAGGGGAGAGTTTGTGACACCAAAACATCTGTTAGCTTACCCAAAAGCTTTTTGATGGGTTGAGGTCAAGGCTCTTACCACAGTCATCCTGCCTTTTGAGGAATATTTATTCCCCATATAGTGAAAGTACCTGTAATAATAGAACTGGTTGGGAAAACCAGAATGTAAATTTAACACGCTACCATCCACTAGGAAGCTGACCTGGCTGTGGCGCCACTGACCGTCACCTCCATCAGAGAGCAATATGTGGACATGACAACGCCCTTCATGCAAACAGGCATCAGTTTCATTCTGCAAAAAGATGAGCACCCATTCAGCCTTCTAGCACCCTTCTCCACTGAGACGTGGGTGGGCATCCTCATTGCCTTCATGCTCACTGGTCTTTGCATATTCCTTGTGGGCAGGTATGTGAAAAAAAAATGTGTTGATATTTATTGCACAACCGAGCATAGAGTAGAAGTAATGTGGCAACAGACATACTCTAGAAATGAGTGATTCTCATAATTTTTTTAGTAACATTTTTTATCGTTTTTTTATTTAACATGATGTTTTATTTTTTTTTTTTTTGTGGTGATATGTTTGATTATATTTAACCAGACATAAATTCATTCCATTTTTCATGGTGAGATAGTTTAGTGCATCTATTAATCACAACTACAGCTTTTTAGAATGACATGAATATTGCCTTGTGCTTTTGTTTTGTCGTTTTTACAGGATCAGTCCCACTGAATGGGCCGAGCCTGACACAGACCAGCACCAATTCACTTTGCTGCACAGCTACTGGTACATCATAGGAGCGCTCACACTGCAAGGTATCCCAGCAACCAGTTGAACTTAACCACACAAATGCTGCACACTGCTGCAAGAAGCTCATTTCTCATTTTAAATTGATTTACATTTACAATAGTGGAAGCTGTAACGTGAAATAATCTAATTGTGTGACTGCCAGTTTATTCAGAATATTTTTGTCTTTTACAAATCAAGTGGAATGAATCCATAGCAGGGGTGTTGCCGTCATGAAGCCTTTATTAATTCACAAAACAATTTTGTTTTCTGTCTGTGCTGTTAGGTGCTGGTCCTCATCCTAAAGCTGTGTCTGGAAAACTAGTTAGTGCCATCTGGTGGTTGTTTGCTATACTGCTGCTCGCGTGCTATTTGGCCAACTTCGACTCTGCGCTGCACTCGGACAAAGAGCACAACTCGATCAAGACTTTTGAAGACCTCGCCAACCAAGACAAAATCGACTTTGGCACAGTGGAAAATGGATCCACAATGCGTTTTTTTAAGGTCTTCATTGTTGTGATCTTGTGATCTTAAGGTCCCCATCCCGAACGAAGTGGCTTCATGGGGGTTCTGTTTCTTTACTGGTCAAGGATTCAAAGATCGCCGTGTATCGCCGCATCTACCAGCAGATGGAGCGTAAGAAGAGCTATGTGCCAAATATGGAGGAAGGCGTTCGTCGCGCTCGGGAGGGAAACTACGCCCTCATTGGTGAAACTGTGTCCTTGGATTTGGATGTGGCTCGCCACTGTGAACTGACCCGTTCAGAGGATGTCATTTCCATGAGAGCGTACAGCATCGCTGCACGTCAGGGTGAGTCCCAACTAAGGACTCACAGATTCAAAGGCTTCATCATTTCCTTTTTCCAGGCTCGCCATTGATAAAAAACCTCACCATGGCCATTCGTCAGCTGAGCGAATCTGGCGAGCTGTCTTATTTGCGGGACAAGTGGTGGACCAGCAGCTGCATGGATGACGACGAGGCCCGCACCTCAGACACCCTCCGACCTTACGACCTGCGGGGTCTCTTTATCCTTCTCGGTCTCGGTTTGGGTGTGGGCCTCCTTTTCGCCGTGCTCGAGCTCCTATTCAAGGCTCGCGATCGGGCCTTGGAACAGAAGGTACGAATGGTGCTTTTAGTTTTTTTTATTATCATGTTCAAGAATCTCCCACGTCACATCCAATCTATTCCGCTACACTTGTTCCTAGTGTGAAACAATTTAGGATGTAAAGAAATTAGAATGTCCCTGGAAAAACAAAAAAGAAATACTATTCTTGACAAAACAAAAATGTAGAATCACCTTCCACCATTTTGATTTTTCCTCCATGCTACAGAAATCATGCTGCTCAGTACTGACCTCTGAGCTTACTCGACGCTTCGGCGGTGAAGGAGAGGCGGCACAGCAAGACGCAACGGACAAAAGTAAAGCCTGATTCAAACAAATTACAGACAGAGACAAACTGACACTATTTTTTTCCCTCCAGTGCATAGAAGCATTTTTTTTTCTGTTTCCAAAGTAACACCTTTGTGTTTGGTGATGTCTAATTGCTGTGTGACATTATAAAACACACCAGTAAGTAATTTGATGCCATCAAGGCAAAAAAGTTGTATTAACATTTTAATGGGGAAAATGCTAATCACTATGTACTAATAATTCATGATGTCCCCAATTCTAATGATGCCGAGTGTATCTTGCTTCATTCATTCAAATAAATAGTCCACCATTCAAAGTTCTGTGGATGAGTGAAGATGAGAAAAACATTTAAAGGTGGCTTCACATCCATGTGGGAAGGAAGAAATGTGATAGAATCGGGCCAAAATCAACCTTCGGGTCAGACATATTGGATTGGAGGCCCGGTGTTGCAGAGTAAAGGAAGATGAGGAAGGAAGAAGAGAGTGTTGCTTAAAATCCCCGGGAGGAATTCCCATCCGCAGCCCACAAACGACGCGAATCCCAGGTTGAAAGCGGAACATTAAGCGACCAAAAGCCAAGAGCTGCTCCTGAGAGAAAGCGAGTAAAGAACACAACCCTGGTGGCAGACTGCTGGGAAAATAGATGTGCCGTGAAGCTCTACCTCGCAAGTAAGTGGGAGATGCTCTGTGGGAGTGTCAAGATAACATCGCACTACAGATTACAGGGAGCCAAAGGGCAACCTGAGAAAATACAGTATTAAAGCCCATTAAGGTTCATTCAAGTTCGCAAACGTTTGCCAAATGGGTTTACTTGTTGCAAGAAAATTTGGATTGGAAAATGTGCAAACCAACAAACTTACATAACTTAAATATAGAAAATCAATTGATGACTGGGTGGATGTCGTCATTTAGTAAGTGCATGTTGTTCCTCCCTGTCACCACTTGACTGTGCTGTTGAATTTCTACTGACAAGCAAAAAAACTCATTCACTTCAGACCATCTATATTTTGTTGTTGTTGTTGTTGTTTTTCCTGTCAGAGTCATGGTTGACACTGTGCAAAGGACGAGATACACCCTGGCCTTGTTGCCAGCCAGTCGCACGGCATTTATAGACTAATAACTACTCCCATGGACAACTCATTTTACAGTTTAACCAATACTTTTGGAACAGGCAAACTCCACATAGAAGGGTTTAAATGAAGATTCAAATCCAGGACTGCTTGACTGTGAGGCAGCATTATAATGGTTTAGTAATTTTCATAGTAGTTCCTTTTTATTTAGTTTAGCCTCTTTTAAGTCCGATTTTTTTAGAGCAGGTTTGTTTCCGTTGTATTTTATCAAACTAGTTTGTTCTTTTTTTGTTTTTATTAGTTTTAGAATTCTTTTTTTTAATGTTAGGGCTATTTGTCAGGTACAAGATAAAAAAGGGTAATGTGTGTATGTTACTAAAATTGCATCGTATTGTTTTTTTTTGCCCTAAGATAAGCACAAATACTGTTTTCTCGATACACCGTCCGGATGCATCATCTTGTCTGTTCATCCAAGGAGCAAGTGTCCTCCTGTCTGTGTGAAACGACCCACATGTGAACCTGCTAATCAGCTTCAGGACTCATTGATTTAGGAGAAGCTGACAGGATGAGGCTGAGAAGGCAGCAATGGAACAGGAAACATTGCATCCATGAGAAAACGTGTATACGTGAGAGGCAGAGTAGAAAAAGACAAGTATTGATTTGGTGGCAGGCGGCTCCTGACAGCTGTGCTAAGATAGTGCACACTCCCTCTGCCACAGTCTGCAGCTCAGCTGACAGGGAAGTGCCGAAGAAGATTAAGCTGTAAATCCCGCAGATTTCCTGCCGCCCCCTCGGTTGCCTTATACCGGTCGGCGCCTTCCCATCCCCCACCAGCCGGTAAACTGTCCCTATTCTCACAATCATAACCCTCCTTAGTAACGCGTATGACATTAATTTGAACGATTTCAGGTCTTTATGTTGAACGGTATGAAAGGATTTGTTCTCAAGGTCCTTCATGATGAGGATGCCTTTGGCAATAACTTAACGCCTTCATTTCCTACTTAGTATAACCTGAGATCATCTTATTTTCCTGCATTTGAATGAATGACTGTCTGTTGATGATTTTTTTTTTTGGTTCAATTTTTGAACACATTTGAGAGCTACATAGCAGGTGAATGTGTGATATAGTGACGCACTAAAATAGTATGAGGGAAGCTCCTGGTCTTGTTGGTGATTCCTCTTCTGCTTGCTTCGACTGCAGCCCCACGCCTGTCAATGAGCTCCGAATTAGGAATTCTAACAGGCATGTCACAACTTTGAACTGAGGGCTTGAAGTGCTTTGAGTCTGCTGCTCCCTTGGATGCGGCAGGCAAAGTCTGCACATTGATCTCTTTGACTTTGACACTCTCCCTCTCTTGCTCGCATTCGTTTTCTTGCCGCTGGCCTACTGGTCTGTTCTCAGTCTTCCTCTGCACCCCATTTGTGAAATGTATCAGAAAAGTTCTTGGACTGGTGTTAGAAAATTGAAAAGCACCATTTTTTTCCCCTCATGAATGTTGGCCAAACTAGCAAGCATGACAACATGGCTGCTCACAATGTCCCGAGCTAGTGTTGTCACCCTCAAGATCCTTCTTGGTCTTGAGAAAATTCATGAAGACCATATTTGGAAGATTGCTGTCTTGTCTCGGACACTTCAGGCTTGTCACAGTGCAAAAGTCAAAAGTTTTGTTCCTAAAGAACTCCATCCTTTCCGGAATGTGAACAGACTGCTGAATTACGTAACAGTGGTCTTTTCATTTTCTAAGAATCTCTAAGACACAGAATGGAAAACACAACTCTTCATTTGAGTGAGTGCATTTTTTTGGGGGGGGTCTAACTTTGGGTTACCCCTTTGGCCTCACCCCTGTGTTACTACACATGTCTTGTGAGACCTATTGCAAACCCACCAACAGCCAGCCAGTGTGGAGAAATGAGGAGGTGCTATTTGTTGTTTGGCCTTTTGAAAAGACTGCAAGAGTGAGAGAGGGATGGCGCTGACACCAAAGGCACCCCATGGCGCTGACCTTGGGACCCCCCTGGACCCCCTGCCACCTTCATTGAAGTCTGCAGATGTGCCTGCCTGCATGATAATGGCCTTCACAGGAGGAGAACCCCTTACAGTGCCTATCTATAAATCACACAGGGGACACGGAGCTGACTGAGCCTCCTGCGTGAAGCATTTTCAACTCGGCGCATTTATGACCGCGTGTGTGCACGCCGCTCACGGAGATCCGCGTTGCATTATTGATCATTCTCGGGAGAGAGCTGAAAGTGCGAATAGTAGCAGTGGCAAGGGAGAAGAGCGGGTGGGAATGGCTGCAGACAGATAGCAGAACGCGCGGGTGCATTTGGCTGACCTGCCAAGCATCGACACGAACATCCAGCCAGACACTTCCGACGGCCAACGCTGACAGGTGAGGCCTCTGGAGAACAGCGGGGAAGGAGGTGGAGAAGCAGGAGGAAGGAGCAGGGCTTTGCGAAGGACATTGATGTGACATCTGCTTGGCGGCATGCGGAGCCACAGGAACCGATGGAATTGGAAGGTCGAAAGAAGGCAATGCTGGGTTTTGTTTTTAGGCCTGACGTCATTCATTCTTATATGAGCTGCACAGTAAATACACGCCGGTGACAAATTAAGACCTGCATAAATCAGAAAGGAAGCTACAAATGAACAAAGGAACGCAGCACTCCAGTTGTGAGCCTCTCAGTGGGAGTTAAGTTGTGGAGTTTGGATGTTGCTTTTTTGTAGCTTTTCTTTGCAATTCAAATTTCCTCATGTTTCACAAAGAAGTGATGAAAAATTGGTTCGTAATTGATACATTTTAAACTGCAAAACAAAATACTGCACGACATAATATCTATAAACCACCATGATGAATCTACTCAGCTAGAAATATTTTAAACTAATAAACTATTAACTATTAAACTTGTTCTGTGGATCACTTCGTCGATTAATCGATTACCTTTTACCCGTCATCGATTAATCGACAAGGTCATCAGCAGAACATGTTTTAATTGCTACCATCACAAAAAAAAAACCAACAACAACATTTAATTAAATTGACAGTGTAGGAAATGCGCAAATGTTTTTATGATTTATGTATTTGTTGGGTCAGTAACATGTAAGAAAATAAGCAATCAATCTGCTTTCATGGTGGACTAATATTTCATGTTGAGAAACTGTCATTTGGAGAATTTTTACAGTTTTAAATTAAAAAGAGTACCTAGAAGATTCATTGATCATCAAAATTACGTGTCAGTTGATTTTGGGATTTTTTTTTTTACCTCATCTAATATGTATCAAGTATACGAGCTGGTGTTTTAGAACAGCCTAGACAAGTAATTGACCAAAAAGAAAAAAAAACTTGCTAAAAATTTTGTCTTCCCCCCCTGTGCAATGCGAATAGTGCTGGGGGGGAGAAGTTCGCCAAGCGTTAATTCATTCATGCTTAGGACATTTCGCACGGGTGGGGAGTCGAACACTAAATCTGACGTGTTTGAGCGAAGTGACGGAGCCTCTCGTCAAACGCAAGCTCAGCGGTTACCCCGCTCTCACTTTGAGTCATTCTTATCAGTTCAGTATTTCGTAGGCGCGCGTTGGGTAAGTACAAAATAGTGTTGGCTCGTGAGTGAACGATTCGTTTGAAAGAACGGGTTTTTTTTTCCAGAGAACGAGAGTGACCAAATCACTTCCGAAAGTGATTCGTTCTTTTTTCAGTTCATATGACTTCAACCAGTAGGTGTCTATAATGTACATTGAAGCTCGTGCCAACTCGCCGTAAAACAAAACGAAGAAGAAAATGACGTAACTTCCCGTTCACGAACGAGTTGAGGATTGCATTTCCCTGAGCGGATCTGTGAGTGAATGAGTTAGTGAGTGAGTGATTTGCATTTCCAGTTCATCGCGAGAACGGATCAGTGAGGGAAATAAATCGTTCTTTTAAACGAATCGTTTACTCACGAGCCAACACTAGTTCAGGTTAAGACGCTTGTCTCGGTTACGTCAGTCGAGGCCGCGACGCAAGCAAAAATGAGCAAGAAACAGAGATGTTTGGAAGGCATGCATGTATGGATGACTAAAACCTCCAAGGGGGGGGGGAAAAACCTTCAGAGATGATATAAGTGTGTGTAGAGTACATACATAAATATGATTCTCATAAACATCATGCTGTTCTTAACAAACTGGATTGGGCTATGCATAATTTAAGCCAGGGTGTGTGGTTTTGCGCCCTGGCTCAAACGGACCTGCAAGGAACCGACACTGCTGCAAACGGTTGGAATCGGCTTCTGTCAGCAGTAGCACTTCCCGTCAACGAGACAGCCCGTCAATCTTAATTCTTCTTCCATCCTCCTCCTCCTTCTCCTTCTAGAACAGGGGTGTCCAAGTCCAGTCCTCGAGCCTTACACTGAGTGCCATAAGTCCCAATGATCGTGAGCAGCAGGGGGGGCCCCATTTCAACCCCTTACACTGAGTGCCAAGCAGGGAAGAAATGGGTATCATTGTTATAGTCACTGGTATGACTCGGCAGGGGTTTGAACCCACCACCTCCCAATCTCAGGGCGGACACTCTCCTCTTAGGCCACTGAGCTGGTTAACGCTTGTGTCGTAGTAGAACACTTATAGTGGTTTTTAAATAACGTGTATATACGCCTAAATATTGTTATCCAATATATCTACTGCAATTTCACATTAGATTGCTGGTTTGAAATTTGCTTTTAATATTATTATTTTTAATAAACATTTATGTTAAAACTTGTCTGGTGTTTTATTCCTTGTTTCTTTATTCGCCAATTAAAACATAAAAATCAGCTTAATCATGCTTTATATGACAAATGTGTAGGTACACCTTCAATAGGTACACTACACAAGGTTTAAAAATAAAAAAAGAATAAATAAGTAAAGCACAACAAGGTAATTTCTCGAATCTGGGATCGAACCAAGTTCTTACCGAGCAAGAACTCGAGTCACTAACCAGTCGGCTATTTCGACCGGCAGTCTACAGTTGCTACAGGGTTAGGGTTAGAGCTAGGGTTAGAGCTAGGGTTAGGGTTAGGGTTTGAGCTAGGGTTAGAGCTACGGTTAGGGTTAGAGCTAGGGTTAGGGTTTGAGCTAGGGTTAGAGCTACGGTTAGGGTTAGAGCTAGGGTTAGGTTAGGGTTAGAGCTAGGGTTAGAGCTAGGGTAGGGCTAGAGTTAGGTTAGGGTTAGGGTTTGAGCTATGGTTAGGTTTAGAGCTAGGGTTAGAGCTAGGGTTAGGGCTAGGGTTAGAGCTAGTGTTAGGGTTAGGGCTAGGGTTAGGTTTAGAGCTAGGGTTAGGGTCAGAGCTAGGGTTAGGGTAGGGTTAGAGCTAGGGTTAGAGCTAGGGTTAGGGTTTGAGCTAGGGTTAGGGTTTGAGCTAGGTTTAGGTTTAGAGCTAGGGTTAGAGCTAGGGTTAGAGATAGGGTTAGGGTTAGAGCTAGGGTTAGGGTTTGAGCTAGGGTTAGTGTTAGAGCTAGGGTTAGAGCTAGGGTTAGGGTTAGAGCTAGGGTAGGGCTAGGGTAGGGCTAGGGTTAGGTTAGGGTTTGAGCTAGGGTTAGGTTTAGAGCTAGGGTCAGAGGGTTAGGGTTAGAGATAGTGTTAGGGTAGGGTTAGAGCTAGGGTTAGAGCTAGGGTAGGGCTAGGGTTAGGTTAGGTTTAGGGTTAGGGTTTGAGCTATGGTTAGGTTTAGAGCTAGGGTTAGAGCTAGGGTTAGAGCTAAGGTTAGAGCTAGGGTTACGGTTAGACCTAGGGTTAGGCCTAGGGTTAGGGTTAGAGCTAGGGTTAGAGCTAGGGTTAGGGTAGGGTTAGAGCTAGGGTTAGAGCTAGGGTTAGGGTTTGAGCTAGGGTTAGGCTTAGAGCTAGGGTTAGAGCTAGGGTTAGAGCTAGGGTTAGAGCTAGGGTTAGGGTTTGAGCTAGGGTTAGAGCTAGGGTTGGAGTTAGGGTTAGAGCTAGGGTAGGGCTAGGGTTAGGTTAGGGTTAGGGTTTGAGCTAGGGTTAGAGCTAGGGTTGGGGTTAGAGCTAGGGTTAGGGTTAGAACTAGTGTTAGGGCTAGGGTTAGGTTTAGAGCTAGGGTTAGGGTCAGGGCTATGGTTAGGGTAGGGTTAGAGCTAGGGTTAGAGCTAGGGTAGGACTAGGGTTAGGTTAGGATTAGGGTTAGGGTTTGAGCTATGGTTAGGTTTAGAGCTAGGGTTAGAGCTAAGGTTAGAGCTAGGGTTAGAGCTAGGGTTAGGGTTTGAGCTAGGGTTAGGGTTTGAGCTAGGTTTAGGTTTAGAGCTAGGGTTAGAGCTAGGGTTAGGGTTAGATTTAGGGCTAGGGTTAGGGTTAGAGCTAGGGTTAGAGCTAGGGTTGGAGTTAGGGTTAGAGCTAGGGTAGGGCTAGGGTTTGGTTAGGGTTAGGGTTTGAGCTAGGGTTAGAGCTAGGGTTGGAGTTAGAGCTAGGGTTAGGGTAGGGTTAGAGCTAGGGTTAGAGCTAGGGTAGGACTAGGGTTAGGTTAGGATTAGGGTTAGGGTTTGAGCTATGGTTAGGTTTAGAGCTAGGGTTAGAGCTAAGGTTAGAGCTAGGGTTAGAGCTAGGGTTAGGGTTTGAGCTAGGGTTAGGGTTTGAGCTAGGTTTAGGTTTAGAGCTAGGGTTAGAGCTAGGGTTAGGGTTAGATTTAGGGCTAGGGTTAGGGTTAGAGCTAGGGTTAGAGCTAGGGTTGGAGTTAGGGTTAGAGCTAGTGTAGGGCTAGGGTTTGGTTAGGGTTAGGGTTTGAGCTAGGGTTAGAGCTAGGGTTGGAGTTAGAGCTAGGGTTAGGGTAGGGTTAGAGCTAGGGTTAGAGCTAGGGTAGGACTAGGGTTAGGTTAGGATTAGGGTTAGGGTTTGAGCTATGGTTAGGTTTAGAGCTAGGGTTAGAGCTAAGGTTAGAGCTAGGGTTAGAGCTAGGGTTAGGGTTTGAGCTAGGGTTAGGGTTTGAGCTAGGTTTAGGTTTAGAGCTAGGGTTAGAGCTAGGGTTAGGGTTAGATTTAGGGCTAGGGTTAGGGTAAGAGCTAGGGTTAGAGCTAGGGTTGGAGTTAGGGTTAGAGCTAGGGTAGGGCTAGGGTTAGGTTAGGGTTAGGGTTTGAGCTAGGGTTAGAGCTAGGGTTGGAGTTAGAGCTAGGGTTAGGGTTAGAGCTAGTGTTAGGGTTAGGGTTAGGGTTTAGAGCTAGGGTTAGGGTCAGGGCTAGGGTTAGGGTAGGGTTAGAGCTAGGGTTAGAGCTAGGGTAGGACTAGGGTTAGTTTAGGATTAGGGTTAGGGTTTGAGCTATGGTTAGGTTTAGAGCTAGGGTTAGAGCTAGGGTTAGAGCTAGGGTTAGGGTTTGAGCTAGGGTTAGGGTTTGAGCTAGGTTTAGGTTTAGAGCTAGGGTTAGAGCTAGGGTTAGGGTTAGAGCTAGGGTTTGAGCTAGGGTTTGAGCTAGGTTTAGAGCTAGGGTTAGAGCTAGGGTTAGGGTTAGAGCTAGGGTTTGAGTTAGGGTTAGGGTTAGGGTTAGAGCTAGGGTAGGGCTAGGGTTAGGTTAGGGTTAGGGTTTGAGCTAGGGTTAGAGCTAGGGTTGGGGTTAGAGCTAGGGTTAGGGTTAGAACTAGTGTTAGGGCTAGGGTTAGGTTTAGAGCTAGGGTTAGGGTCAGGGCTATGGTTAGGGTAGGGTTAGAGCTAGGGTTAGAGCTAGGGTAGGACTAGGGTTAGGTTAGGATTAGGGTTAGGGTTTGAGCTATGGTTAGGTTTAGAGCTAGGGTTAGAGCTAAGGTTAGAGCTAGGGTTAGAGCTAGGGTTAGGGTTTGAGCTAGGGTTAGGGTTTGAGCTAGGTTTAGGTTTAGAGCTAGGGTTAGAGCTAGGGTTAGGGTTAGATTTAGGGCTAGGGTTAGGGTTAGAGCTAGGGTTAGAGCTAGGGTTGGAGTTAGGGTTAGAGCTAGGGTAGGGCTAGGGTTTGGTTAGGGTTAGGGTTTGAGCTAGGGTTAGAGCTAGGGTTGGAGTTAGAGCTAGGGTTAGGGTAGGGTTAGAGCTAGGGTTAGAGCTAGGGTAGGACTAGGGTTAGGTTAGGATTAGGGTTAGGGTTTGAGCTAAGGTTAGAGCTAGGGTTAGAGTTAGAGCTAGGGTAGGGCTAGGGTTTGGTTAGGGTTAGGGTTTGAGCTAGGGTTAGAGCTAGGGTTGGAGTTAGAGCTAGGGTTAGGGTAGGGTTAGAGCTAGGGTTAGAGCTAGGGTAGGACTAGGGTTAGGTTAGGTTTAGAGCTAGGGTTAGAGCTAAGGTTAGAGCTAGGGTTAGAGCTAGGGTTAGGGTTTGAGCTAGGGTTAGGGTTTGAGCTAGGTTTAGGTTTAGAGCTAGGGTTAGAGCTAGGGTTAGGGTTAGATTTAGGGCTAGGGTTAGGGTTAGAGCTAGGGTTAGAGCTAGGGTTGGAGTTAGGGTTAGAGCTAGGGTAGGGCTAGGGTTAGGTTAGGGTTAGGGTTTGAGCTAGGGTTAGAGCTAGGGTTGGAGTTAGAGCTAGGGTTAGGGTTAGAGCTAGTGTTAGGGTTAGGGTTAGGGTTTAGAGCTAGGGTTAGGGTCAGGGCTAGGGTTAGGGTAGGGTTAGAGCTAGGGTTAGAGCTAGGGTAGGACTAGGGTTAGTTTAGGATTAGGGTTAGGGTTTGAGCTATGGTTAGGTTTAGAGCTAGGGTTAGAGCTAGGGTTAGAGCTAGGGTTAGGGTTTGAGCTAGGGTTAGGGTTTGAGCTAGGTTTAGGTTTAGAGCTAGGGTTAGAGCTAGGGTTAGGGTTAGAGCTAGGGTTTGAGCTAGGGTTTGAGCTAGGTTTAGAGCTAGGGTTAGAGCTAGGGTTAGGGTTAGAGCTAGGGTTTGAGCTAGGGTTAGGGTTTGAGCTAGGTTTAGAGCTAGGGATAGAGCTAGGGTTAGAGCTAGGGTTAGGGCTAGGGTTAGGGTTAGAACTAGTAATAGGGTTAGGATTAGACCTAGGGTTAGGGTTAGAGCTAGGGTTAGAGCTAGGGTTAGGGTTTGAGCTATGGTTAGGTTTAGAGCTAGGGTTAGAATGAACCCTAACCCCAACCCTAGCTCTAACCCTAGGTCTAACCCTAGCTCTAAGCCTAACCCTAACCCTAGCTCTAACCCTAACCCCATTACTAGTTCTAACCCTAGCTCTACCCTAACCCTAACCCTAGCTCTAACCCTAACCTTAGCTCTAACCCTAACCGTAGCTCTAACCCTACCCTAGCCCTAACCCTAGCTCTAACCCTACCTCTAACCCTAGCTCTAATCCTAGCTCTAGCCCTAACCCCATCTCTAACCCTAACCCTAGCCCTAAGCCTAACCCTAGCTCTAACCCTAACCCCATTACTAGTTCTAACCCTAGCTCTACCCTAACTCTAACCCTAGCTCTAACCCTAACCTTAGCTCTAACCCTAACCCTAGCTCTAACCCTACCCTAGCCCTAACCCTAGCTCTAACCCTACCTCTAACCCTAGCTGTAATCCTAGCTCTAGCCCTAACCCCATCTCTAACCCTAACCCTAGCTCTAACCCTAGCCCTAACCCTAACTCTAACCCTAACCCTAGCTCTAACCTTAGCTCTAAACCTAAACCTAGCTCAAACCCTAACCCTAGCTCAAACCCTAACCCTAGCTCTAACCCTAGCTCTAACTCTAACCCTAGCTCTAACCCTAGCTCTGACCCTAACCCTAGCCCTAACCCTAACACTAGCTCTAACCCTAACCCTAGCTCTAAACCTAGCTCAAACCCTAACCCTAACCTAACCCTAGCCCTAACCCTAGCTCTAACCCTAGCTCTAACCCTAACCCTAGCTCTAACCCTACCCTAACCCTGGCTCTGACCCTAACCCTAGCTCTAAACCTAACCCTAGCCCTAACCCTAACACTAGCTCTAACCCTAGCTCTAACCCTAGCTCTAAACCTAACCATAGCTCAAACCCTAACCCTAACCTAGCCCTAACCCTAGCTCTAACCCTAACCCTAGCTCAAACCCTAACCCTAACCTAAACCTAGCCCTAACCCTAGCTCTAACCCTAACCCTAATCCTACCTCTAACCCTAGCTCTAAACCTAATTCTAGCCCTAACCCTAACTTTAAACCTAAGGAAGTGTGTGGTTATATGGTTACACTAGCAACTGTGTTGCAAATTTTCTATGATAAAATTTTTTTGGTCCCACTGAGTTTCGAACCCAGGTCGCTGGGGTGAAAGCCCAGAGCACTAACCACTACCCTTACTTTCAGTGTATGGAACATGTATGGTTTTATGGAGAAGCTCACAAGCGACTAGATCAGTGAAGACTCCACAGCAGATGTCATCACAACACGTTGTGTACACGAACACCGAGCAAAGTACAATTTAAAATGACACTTTCGAAGTACCCAAAGTTAAACTTACAAAAGAAAACCCATAACAAATAAAACTTACACAAGAAGAGCCCTCACGTGGCACTTGACAGCTGTCAGTGTCAAATGCAAAATGTAAACAAGGACCATGTGAAAATTAGGTCAATGCAATCTCCGGTTAGAATATGTTATTTTGCAGGTATTAACAAGTGGAATAGTTTTAAATTAGTCACAATTATTTAGGCAGATAATTATGGGATATTTTGGTACACTACACAAGGTAAAAAAATAATAAAATAAATAAATAAGAACGTGTAGCGAACGATTCTTTTGAACAAATATTTTGAGCGAACCAATTCTAAAGATTTTCACTTGAGAACTGGAATGCACATCACTAGTACAAAACAGTGCAAGCAAGTGTAGACTGCCGGTCGAAATAGCCGACTGGTTAGTGACTCGAGCTCTTGCTCGGTAAGAACTTGGTTTGATCCCAGATTCGAGAAATTACCTTGTTGTGCTTTACTTATTTATTCTTTTTTTATTTTTAAACCTTGTGTAGTGTACCTATTGAAGGTGTACACATTTGTCATATAAAGCATGATTAAGCTGATTTTTATGTTTTAATTGGCGAATAAAGAAACAAGGAATAAAACACCAGACAAGTTTTAACATAAATGTTTATTAAAAATAATAATATTAAAAGCAAATTTCAAACCAGCAATCTAATGTGAAATTGCAGTAGATATATTGGATAACAATATTTAGGCGTATACATACATGTTATTTAAAAACCACTATAAGTGTTATACTACGACACAAGCGTTAACCAGCTCAGTGGCCCAAGAGGAGAGTGTCCGCCCTGAGATTGGGAGGTTGTGGGTTCAAACCCCTGCCGAGTCATACCAGTGACTATAACAATGATACCCATTTCTTCCCTGCTTGGCACTCAGTGTAAGGGGTTGAAATGGGGCCCCCCCTGCTGCTCACGATCATTGGGACTTATGGCACTCAGTGTAAGGCAGGGGTGTCCAAGTCCAGTCCTCGAGGGCCGCATTCCTGCATGTTTTCCAAGTTTCCCTCGTTAAACACACCTGATTCAAATGATCAGTTCATCCTCACGTTCTGCAGGAGCCTGATCATTGAATCAGGTGCGTTCAACGAGGGAAACTTGGAAAACATGGAGGAATGCGGCCCTCGAGGACTGGACTTGGACACCCCTGTTCTAGAACCTTAAAAGTGCTGGGTTGAAACTGGCTCAGGAAGTTGGGTTGTTTCCTATTAAATTCCATTTTGGTAGTCATGACAAGACTTTATCTTCTGGATGGAGCTGTAGCTGTTAATGTTCTTTGATTAAGAGTGACATGATGCTGTCATTTTGCCAGTGTCACTTAGGCACTGAATAATGAAGTGATACTTTCTTAATGGAGTACGAAGCAACATGATTTGACACGGCGTTGCCCATTTTCTTCGGCAGATGGTTTCCCCATCATGCATGCTAATAGCTCTTGTGCAACATATGCATGAGATGGGACCTGAACAACCTCCTGGATGCTTGTGAATACCCACATCTGATGTTGTATGTTAATCTGCTCACCTTCAGGGCACTGGGAACAGAAACCAGCGAGGGAGAACCAGAAAAAGCTGCACACAAAAAGAGGCTTTGAACCAATCTTCTTTCCAGCTTGTACTCAAGGGCTGTTAATGAGTGCGTTACTTGATACTAAGCATAGAAAAGGAGAAGATGGAATTACAGTTATGTCGTGGAGAAAAAGTGAATGGTCTTGATTAGTCATTGAAATAGCTTTGCATAAGACAGGTGGAAGAGAAAGAATAGAGGCAATGTCTTGGAGGTTGCCAAGAACTCGTTTTGTACTGAGGACAGTGGAAGAGCATTGGAAAATACAAGCACACAACCTGAAGGGGCCTATAAATGGTAAAAATGATCAAGTTTTGAATGCTAATACTGGAAATCGGATTATCCCCGCTTTTGAGCGCCGCTCTTCCTGCGTAGACTTTGTGTGTTCTCCCCTGTTTTACAAAAATGTGCCAGCAAAACAATAGCAACCTGTAGATCGTCAAGACGCAGACCACAGGCTAAATGATGATGTCATCCCGTTGCTTTGAGTGGACAAATAGGATCAGCTGGCGTGGAAGCGCCACGTCTCCGCCAACCCGTTAGCCTTGTAGCCAAGTATAGTTGAAAAGATGTCATCCAGACGCCATCGTACATTATGCCAAGCCTTGCCAGCTCTGGATTTGCATATGGAAATGGCGCAAGTATTTGAATTAAATTCACGCTTTACCATTGTTGTGTTTTTTTTTCTACGCATTGGCGCATCGCTGGATTGGTTAATTTCCCCTTGCCCACACTAACACCGAATCAATGCTTCAATTTTTTTTACTAAGTACTAAGAAAATGGTTGTCAGCAGCAATTGGCCCCTGTTTTGATTTCCTGTCACCGTGGGAGCGCCTACGCGGTTGTCATGACGGTTGATGACAAAAAAGCAGTGACAATATCATTTGATGAAACACTACTCATGCCAGTTTGTCTGTATTCCTATTTTCTTTTGGCTTTTCAGACATGGCGGCTGACTAAAATTTAATCCTGTTATTGGCCCCATTCTGTTCTTAAGAGAGCTCATCGAGCAGGATGTACTCAGGGATTGCCTGTGCGTCTCTTGTAAAGTCTGCAAGAGGGATTTAAACAGAATGCAAACAGAAATAGCTGTTGTATGTGTGAGAGTTAAACGGAAAACATGTCAGCCTACACTGAGGACGTTTTACCTAAACTTTGCTGCTGCGGCACAGAACCATCTGTAGGGAAATTTCTATTCGGCTGAGATCCATGTTCTATATCAGGCCAAAACACTTACGAAACTTAATAATTGGCATTCTTTCCTGCCCTGTTTTTACAAATCCCAATAAAGTTAGGATTTATTTATAGATGCTTTCTTTAAGACAGAGGTAAGTTTGTTTACCTGCTTATCATGTGGAAGTGGCTGAAACATGTAAACAAACTCAACTCTGTCTTACTAAAAAGTAAAGTGAAGATAGTATAAACATTCACCAAAGAAGTTAGGACTCATTTAAAACGTAAATAAAACGTAAATAAAAAATACAACTAGTTGCACATCCTTTTCAACCTCAAGTCAAGAGGCCAAAAACAAACATGGAATGCTGGGGAACTTCTGTCCCTCAAGCAGCACTGCATTGAAAAAAATGGAATCACTCCCTTTTTCTATACATTCATAATCATCTTTCCCATAACCGTCACATCGCCTTTACTTAGTGGCTTTTACCTTGTCGCCCAGCTTTTCACTAGAGAAGGTTTGAAAGCTGTGGAGGACCATCATCTCCCCCGTCACATGAGTATTTGTGGCGTCTAAATCGAGCGGTGTTTCGGAGGCTGACTCGCTCCTCCTGCAGGCTGTGTGGGAGTCTGGAAGCCGATCAGTCGGCCTGAAGCTTGCGGGTGGACGGGCTGCCACCTCCAGCTACCTGGACGCTGGAATGAGATTACCATGCACATGGAAACGAGTCCATTAGTCACACTTGCAACATTTTACAAAAGCAGGGGGAATTACTATATTCGTATCTCGATTTCTGACCTACAAAGTTAGATTTGCGGAATTTTTGTTCCCTCTTATTGCACATGCTGTTTAATTATTGAAGAGTTTGTACTTTATGTATATGTACTGATAAGGAGCTCTGCAAACATTCACGTGATTTTGCATGATTAATGTCTATAATAACACGCAATCAAATTTAATGTGTCTAAGCCTGTGATTACAAGTGAGCTGTACGTAGATGGTTGGCTTGAACGCTGCTAAATTAGCATAATTAATATTGCTTTAAAACGTCTGCAGGCATGTTAACGATAATTAAACATCTGCATTCGCTCCTCCTCCGCCATTCCTCATCTTCAGCTCAACTTGTCGTTAGCCCGCCTAAGACAATTACCGCGCTGAAGATCAGAGGCTGTTTAATATTTCATCTCAAAATCTATTAGACATAAGGAGTGCGTTGCTGTTTTGTTAACCACTTGCTGCTATGAACGTTAACAACCATAACAAATTAGTGTTAGTAGTACAAGTATCTGGAAATGTTTGTTTTAAAGCGTGTCACTTAACCTGGTGTCAATTTTCTGAGGAAATATTTCATTGTATATGTACAAATTTGAACCTAAGTGTGGTGTATGTGAGTGTTAAATAGAAAAATAATAAATAAATAAATAAATAAACTTCCACCCATTATCCACTGGGTCAACCTTTATCTTTTTACTTTTATTTATTGTACTTGACAGTATCTGTATTTTTAATTGGTACTCTTTCAAAACGGGTTGTTAAATTAATTGCCAATGTATGACGATCAACATAATAGATTTGACCTGAAAAGAAAAAGCTCTCGTAGCTGCTTCCAGGCTTAGCCAATCATATGCAGCATTACTTCTGGTCCTTACATACCAGCTTATGATTGGCTCTAATAATTGTGATAAGCCATTTAATCTAAAAAGTTTTTTTAAACAACCTGTACTGACTATGAAGAATCAGAATGCCTCTAATAAAAGCATTATAATGGGGCCTTGAAAAGAGACAGAACAGGTAGTATTTCTCAATATTCTCACCCACTGTATTTGAACAGAAAATACGGAACTCCAACAATTTTTTACAATGAGATCACAGACATTATTGGATTGAAAAAGAAAAATCTAATATAAAGTACAGACCGGGGAAGTAAAATAGAAATGCTCCTCTTGCTCCCCTGACTGCAGGTCCTTGCAGCCTGGTTATGTGAAACATCGAGAAAGACGAGGAGTGCCAAATTTTTCTTTTTCCTCTAAAATCACGCTCTTTGCAGCTTGACCTGAGGATATGTCGAAGCCACTTCAGCCCAACGAGCAGCTTGGGATTCAGAAGAGAGCTTCCCACTCTCTCCAAAATGGAACCTCAGAAGAGGCTTATTTCTTGTCTTTTTAGTCCTGACTGAAAGAGACGGGCGAGATGAAGACAAACAGAAACAGCAGCACTTCAAATTGGCCAGACAGCAAGAAGATAAACACCGCGGTTGTCAAAATCAATTAGTCGAAACAAACCAAGAGAACTTTCCCAGAACACCATAGCTCTATTCATTTTTATCCAGCCAACATTAATTTTTACGTCAAGAATTTTATTCCATCAACACGTTACATAAATGTTCACTATTTAAAGCAAATTGAAATGTGAAGTGTATTAGTACAGGAAAAAAATGAATATGGTAAAGAAATACGCTGATACCAAAACACGTATGCATGTGTATAAACATTGCAAAAGCCAATTTTATATTGTGCATTGGTTTCATATTGATGAATGCTTTTATGACTCATCACAGTAAAAATCATGTCATCAATCTTTCAATTAACCAACTAAAAATGAAGACAAATAAAAGAAAGCTCTAGACTGAACTTATTCTGCAATTTGATTTCAATCTTGTTTTCCTCTTCTGCTCCTTCATTTGTTTACCACACGCACTTGCACGTCCTCTATCCGCATGTGTCATCTTCACAGCCAGGGCCAATCCCGCAGGAGTGCTTTTTCATCAAGTCTTCTTGCTAGTGGGTAGCAAAGGGCGTCATCATCAGATTAGCTTCTGATCACTCTTCCTAAATAATTATCCCTGCACAGCCTTCTACAGCTTGCAGACATAATTGATTTAATGGAGTGTGTGCACTCACTCACTCAGTGTCTCCATCTTTGTCTCTCTTCACTTCAAGTTCGCTCCAGATGGGTGATGTCGGAATGCCCAACTTTAATGATGAAAGTGGCTACAGTTTGTCAACAGCGCTCGAGGATGCAGGTAGTAGGACTTCACGCTTCCTAACCAGATGTGTAACAAAAAGGCAAAATATGTTTCATAATACATTTCTCAAAGCATGTAACCAAGTTACTGGCTGCTCTCACGGTCAAGAAAATTTGATCACATTACCCCAATATTAGCCAAATTACATTGGCTCCCAGTCCATTTAAGATGTGACTTCAAGGTTCTTCTACTAACCTATAAATCACTGCATGACTTAGCGCCTTCATATCTCGTCGACCTAGTCGTTCCTTATGTTCCGTCTCGTAACCTTCGTTCGCAAAACGCTAGTCTTTTAGTTACACCGAGGGCCAAGAAAATGTCTGCAGGGTCTAGAGCATTCTCTATTCGGGCTCCAGAGCTTTGGAATGCCCTACCAATGGATATTAGAACTACTACCTCAGTAGAAACATTTAAGACACGTTTAAAGACACATTTCCATGAGATGGCCTTTAACTAACTTGTAGTGGCCGATTTGGCCGGAGTTTGTTTTGTTCTCTCTGCCCACCCCCTCCCCGACTGGGGAGGGGGTTAGGTGGCTCAAAAGCTGATAGCGGCTAGCTGGATTCTCGGGGACCAATTCAAGATGAAGAAACTGCAGCTCAACCCCCTTGAAGACACTGCCAGGACAGTCGCGGGCACCTCCGACATCGATTTTTTTCATTGATTTTCATATTATGTATTACTTGTGCCCTCTCTGCATCCATTACAACCTGGTGATCCTGAAAGGGGGATCCTTCCATCTGTGGTCCCTTCTCAAGGTTTCTCATTTTCCCCTGGCAGGGTTTTTTTGAGTTTTTCCTTGCCCTTTTGGGAGCTTAAGATCAGGGGATGCTTTGAGAATAATTGTCAATTTTGGCTATGTGAAGCCCTTTGAGACTGTTTGTGATTTAGGGCTATACAAATAAACTTGACTTGACTTGACTTGACTTAAAAATAATTACAATATTTTCAAGTGAATATAAATAATAAAAAAATAGTTAAAAGTGTTAAAAAAATAAAATATATATACAAATGGCTGTAGGTAACTAATTGGGCCCCGAGATTACATTATTGTTATTATTATTATTGTGTGCATATGTGGACAATTTGTCTTTACTTTATCATTTAACAGTGTGAAACCAAAATAATTTACTTTCTACATTTTCCCCATTTTTATAATGTAATGTTCTATTTATCGATCGAGGTGTATTATGGTCTAATTTTGATCATTTTAAAGTCCTGTTGCTACATAAGGTAGCAGCAAGGTACAGGGGGTCCTCGGTTTACGACGTCCTTGAGTTATGCTGTTTCGTGTTGACGACACACGTCTCATATATTCTTTTTTGAATTATTTATATTATTTTTTCGTATTTCATCCATTTTGGACTGTTGCGTCGTCTCTCTCTTGCAACGCCCCTTTCAGTGTGCAAGCCAACCACAGGAATAAAGGTAAGGAATCGTTTTCTCTTTTTCTTTTATGACTGTAATGATTCATTTGGTTACCGTTCCGACTTGCACCGAAATTCGGTTTACATCGCCGCGTAGGAACGGATTGACGTCGTAAACCGAGGACCCGCTGTATAGTATTACCAGTGGGCTAGTTTGATGAAACATTGAGTAGATGCTTTAACAATAAATAGAGGGACTCAACCTTAACCCTAAGCCTATTACACTGTCAACAAGATCGATGGAAAATTACTTTTTTCAACTGTAACCAGCAAGCAAAATGATTCTCTGTCAAGACTTAAAAATGAAAGCTTGTCATCACAGCGTGTTACTCGAGTTGTTAAACATGTTTCTTTTATATGATGGCTGTAAATATACATTAAACACTGGTTCAGCAAACAACAAACGTCACGCAATAAATTTATCTGGTGACCCATTTATTGAGTGCAGATGTCATGACAAGAATGATAAATCCAAGCCAATGAACATGTCGCCTCTCCTTACTGTTCCTCCTCCATCCAAACTATAAATGCATGTGGCAAAAGTTACCGATTCAGAATTTGAGTACAAAATCCATATTAAGCCCGATTTTGGCTACATTTTCCCATAAGAAATGTTACACTGGGCAAAAATGTGCTGCGCTTCCTGCTTGGGGGGAAACTGTGGCTTTGTGTAATCATATAGTATTTAAGTATGACACAACAGAATCATTGACATTGACATGATTTGGACTTTTAGAGATTGTCTCTGCTCATCATCAGACCCAGATGTCAAGAACATACACAGCTCAAGTAACATTTGACCTTGTTGCTGCTCAGTGAGAGACAGACTAGGCCATTTGCAAACTTCACAGCTGAAAAAGATCCATTTCAGCGGACGGGAGATCTCGGTTACGTGCAGCGTAATTTACCTGTAATTGAATGTATAACACGAGCACAAACAAGCCTGGAAATTGGCATGCTCGTGCACATGAATCCTCATGGCCTTTTGCTCAGCAAGATCAGATAATGAGGCCACAGTGCAATTACTAAAATCAGGTAGGCAGGTTTGGGCAAATTAGGCCCAGCATGGCGTCTGCTTGCTAACGTGACATGATAATTGCTTGCTGCACCAAGATACACAGAGACAAGGACACCCTGAGGGGATGGACGGAGATAACCCCCGAGGGGATAGTCACATAAAGACCAGTGCGATAACCTCCACCTCAATATGTTTATGACTAAGGACGGAACGGCTGATAGCAGGCAAGCACTTCATTTGAAAATTAATAGACTGTGGGATTTCTTTACCACTCAAGACACTTAAGCCCCCGATGTAGTTACCTCTGCTTTGCCCCCTCCCCTACCCGCTGTGCTTGGCTAAGTGCATGGACCATTTGATAATCTACTGGCCCGTCCTTGGTCAAACATGGATGCGCTCAAAATCCAGACGTTTACGACTAGATGGCGGTACCACGTGTTTGCCTCCGATACAGTTAATTGAAGTGCAGTGCAGCCAATATTCACTCGCCAAAATGCATACTCAGCAACATTGTGCACACATTATGACCGCCACAAATCTCAGGTGGTGACTTCAACCCTGACTAAAAATGTATTCTTAGCCTTCACCCTAATTGTACTTTTCTAAATACACGCGATGCATCGATTGGATCCAAAACCCCTAATCGTTGAGTTGATTTCAATTTGAGAGTGGTGGATAATAAGATACCGCCGACTGCGATGAGGCGCCCTGCCCTCTTTCACCGTATTACATCATTTTCAAATTGCAAGCATCTTTGGCCCTTTTACACCTTTTTCCTCGTGCAGTAATTACGAATGCTCACTAGAGTCATCATGTTTTGCAGTCATGTGCACCAAGTAAATGCGTTGTGAAAGAGCTTTGTGTGCTTGGGCACCTTCACCCTTCTCCTCACTCCATAAGACCATGTGCTCGGGAAGAAGTCTTCCAGCATTCATCTGGTGGTCACGTGAATTTGGTGAATTTGTCATCTATGTCCCCGCTATTGCACTACAGCTTGACATCACGTGACTCTTTCATTAAATAGTCAAGGCGAGGATGATAGTAAGAATATATATTTGTGCATGAAGCAACGTTATTTCTGATAATATATGGTCTTATCCTAATTATGATTTTATCCAGTTGCAAAGAATTGCACAGATTGTCACAAACCATTGGGAAAATGGCCAATTAGGCAAAAAGATGAAGTTAACCCAGATTTAATAACAGCTATGCTTAATTAAATTGTGGAATAGCGACCACCCTCCTACAATGTAAGACTTAAAAAAAAAAAAAAATCCTTGGCACAGCCCAGTTTTACCCACTGATGAATGGTGCATAGAGATGCCAGGTGTGCAACGCACAAAAAAAAAAAAAAATGACATCAGTTCACTAAGCTCTTTCCATTGAAAAAGCCCTACCAGGAGGCAGCCCTATAAATAGCCGAGTTACTTGTCTCAAGCTAGAAACTTTTATTTGACACGAGCTAATTAAACACATTCATCTGGTTCATGGCGGCCACCTTTCTTCGCTGAGCTTCCATAACTCCATCTGGCATTATGGCAGCACACAGGAGTTTTGGCTCCTGTGTCAATCAATGACACCGCGCTGTGTTCACGTACTCCTTTTGTTGTACATTTATATTCAGTGGCCTCCGTGCTTGTAAAGAAGCACAGAAAGGTTCCCCAAATTAATTGGATCAACGATTAAGTGACAGTCGTGCTGCCCTACTGAGCAGAGACAATAGCGGAAGAAAGGGTCAACGCAGGCGTTGCCTTAAAATTGACACTTGAATTAGATAATGAAGAATAGAAGGCAGGAGGGGAGAAGGGGGGTCCGATCGGTGTGAGGTCTTCACTGAAGAACTTAGCCTGTGTGGTCAGAGACAAACTCTTGGTTAACTGCAGTTGCTTGGCCACATAAATTTACCAGGCAAATATGAATTGAAACAGTTTTGCTTTGTAATATTTTCAGATCACTCATTAAATGCTCACATACGTGACAAAAAAGGTTCATGTAGCAAAACATTTCATGGCATATGCTAATTAGTCCATGACATTTGAATTTGGGACGTGACTAAAGTGGTGGGTAAGAAATATAGCGTTGGTTGCTGGTTTTTTTTGTTTTGTTTTTATCCACCCAATGAGAAATTCTACTTTTGGCCTAGCAACCAGAACTACAAATACAAAGCAATTGCTTGCTTTGAAATTATATAATTGGTTGGGGGGGGGACTACAAGTGCAGGTAGTTGCCGTTTAGAATCGAAGTTGCCCACAATTATAATCCATTAGCACACAGCTACATGAGAAAATGCAAGTAAATCTATTTTGTTGTACAATTATTTTCATCACTGAGTCCAAATATCTCTGAAAGGATTGTCAAGTCAATTATGTTACCTTTTCTCATAAAAAATTGACTTTGTCCTACAATCCCTTCTTACCTGTGGCAAAAAAAACAACAACACTCAAGCCACTACAACTGATGACTCACAGAATCAAACCTCTTCATTTCATACTGACTTGTCAGAGTTGTCATTGGTAAAATGTGTGTCGGATTGGAAGGGAGGGGCAAGTAATAGAAGCCTAGGTAACACTTAAAGCTTTGGCTGTGATATTGCTTGATGGCTTTTGGAGCCTCTGATCTGAGAAAAAAAATCAACCTCCTGCTGCTCCAGCTATTCACGTATTATGTGTGAGCTCTTCAAAGATATGAACCCCACTGCTGGGAGCAAATATTTATCCTGTGCTAGATGCTATTCGGGGAAACCTGAGGAATGTCTACAACTGCAGCTATTGCGCAACTCCCTCCCTACGCAACAAAAACACTCTACTGAACACTCTTCCAGATCGCTGCAGTCGATGCAATTCAAAGAAAACTTCCGACCTAGCGTGAGCAAAGAGACTGAAAGGAACTCTGCCAGGGAAAGGATTTTCTTTTTTTATTCCAGTGCCACAACTTGTGCTCATACTGGGTTATGACAAAGTTCTCGAAATTGGGAGAGAATAGTACCAGACGTCATCCATTGTGCTTTGACAGGGAATAGCGTATGTTTGTAAGGTTCAGTCAGTGGGTGCAAACACGTGGAAGAGATTGTCGAGGTCTATGAGGACACTTCAACCATTCGGGCAGAAAAAGAGCATGGTGGAGAGTGTGTGGAAGGGTCCTCCAGCAATGTGTGATCACGTCTGAGAACAAAGGTTGCGGCTTTTTTCAATGACCTATAGCGCAGTCTGGAGTGGGAAACATTATATCCGGGCCTCAAGCAGGAGGGGAGCGGGTAGGGGTTATGAGTTTTTTTTTTTTCTAATGTCATAGCTGATGAGTAATAAATGAAAGATAAAATAAATTCAAGTGTATTAGAAAATGCCTTGACTCTGTTGGAAGGTCTGGCAATGCGCAGCGCCGTCTACCACAGGGCTGTCAAACTAATTTTTGTCGCAGGCCGCATCGTAGTCATAGTTTCCGTCAGAGGGCCATTATGACTGTCAACCCAAATAAATGTATGAACGTCTCATAATATATAAAGTATAGGCTACACAACAAACTAATAAATAACCAGTTTTGAAATGGGAGACTAGTATTAAAAATTGCAAGCAACAGCTCTATGTTGTAAAAGTAAAGACAATTTGCAATTCTAGTATTGATGCATAATGTCGATGCACAATTTGTCTTTGTGGGCCAAATATTATTACGATGCAGGCCAAATTTGGCCCGCGAGCCAGAGATTGGTCTACCAAATTCACAAACACGCTAAAGTAGACTTTCCCCAGCATGGAAATGAAGACTCCTTGGAGCAGATTTGGGGGCGGGGCAGCTTTCAAACATCCCACAAGTGGCCATATAAAATCTACATGATGAAATTGACTATAATAGGGAAACAAGGCTGAAGTGTTTCATTTGCCTTTCTGTCCTTAAACCACCCATATTATGCTGAAAATGCCCCAGACCGAGATGATGTCACAAAATACAGTTGAATAGCAATAAATGACACCAAGTCATTAAATTCAAGAAACATCGTGATCGTTCTCTCTTCATTCAGATGTGTTTTTCCAGTTGCTCCCCCTCACCTCCTCTCCCCCTTAAACCAGACCTCTGCATTTTCCAAGACAACCTACATAGACGACAGGTGCCGTCTTGGCCCTCCGGGGGTTGCTTGAGATGGAGAGGCCATCCCTGTCATTCTGTCTATTTGGGCAAAAGAGGAGGGCCAGCAGGGGATGGCTATATCTCCTGGGCCTCATCATGTAAGTGTATACAAAACAACATAGCGACCCCCTCAATCTACCATCCACCCTGTGTGGCTTTCATAATCTCTGGAATGTACTCAGTGAGTGGAGGAACTTCAGGTGACTGGCTTGGCGTGCACCAAATCCCTCCTCGGGTTCTTTTTTTCCCTGTCCTGTTTTGTTTTCCTTTATAGGGAGACTTTTCTTCACGAAGCAATCTGGGGCGCACAGTATAATTCATGCAAAGACCTTGCCCCTCTTGCATGTTTTGAAAGACGGCGCAGGTCGAAACCTTTTGTCTCCTCTCTGCTTTGCATGGTTTTCTTGAAAAGACTCTCCAGCAGTGCCGTGGTGCTTTTTTGCAAAGATGGCGGGAGGGACAGAGAGAAATGTGACACATTGAAAAGCGTAGAGTTTTATGTATAGGACGTCGCCCTGGAGAACATTGGGGGAGAGTCAAATTAATGGCATCAGACAGCCTTGTGACAGGAGAGGCCATTATGTGACAGTAGCACAAAACCTTAAAGACTGGACTCCAACAGTGAAATAAATACAATAAAATGACACATTAAAAAAAAACAAAAAAACACCCCCATTCTTACCAATCCTGTATAACGCTTCACACAAAAGAAGGCCTCTCTGAAATACTTTGAGTAACCCACGTAATCCATGATTTTTAAACCAGGGCTTAATATTTTCTGTTTATCTTTGGCTTTCATAGGAGCTTGGCTAATACAAATGGTAACAAAGCATGCATTAATAGAGATAAGTGTGCGGGAAGGCAATATAGCACGCTACACCTACACCATCATCAACGGCACATGCAATGGAGCCAAAGCATGTCTCTCAGCAAATCAAATCAAATCAATGAAGCGGGAATGATTTCTGCCCCACATTTGTAAAATCCAGGCTTCAATTCTGGCTCTAGCTTTTCAGGGTTTCATTTGCATGTTCTCATGTACTTGATGTACGCCACCTCTCGCCCAAAGTCAGATAAATCATGCTGCAGCTTACGCATGACTAAAATGAGCATAAGCTTTCAGAAAAACGGATCTGTAAACAACTTTGAAAGTCAATCAAACTGTGAATAATTCAAGTTTGATTGAGTTGCATTATCACTTGATTGAAATGTAGTTGTTGATGCACCGCACAGGATTTGTTTCACTTTGCGCCAATAATTCCATCTTAATGAAAGGTGAAACTCTTACAGGATGCCTTTCACACTGTTTTTGATGTTGTATGCGTCTGACAGCAAGAGAGGTGTTTCTTTTCACTTCAAATAGGATTAGGAGATATTAAAAGATGAAATTGCAATAGATATCACAGCTTCAATCCTGTCTGCTGGCAGACCTAAGATCTCTGATTCATCTCTGAATGCATACTGATGAAAATGCATTTATAATGCCCACAAAACTAGCTTTTCATGAACCCCATTTATTTGACACACACACTTGTATTGATTTGTGGCATGAAAGAAGAAAAAAATCATTATTTGTCATGTACACACATTTACACAAAATCTGACGTTTGAGCCATTACAGTCGTGGACACAGCAATCACACACACTTGAGCTCCCCGGGAGCAGTTTGTGGGGTGTGTGTCACAACAGCCGGGTGTCTGGCTGATGTAGTATGGCCGTGGATGGTCACTTGCCGGGTGGTCGCAAACTCTGCCAAGATGGCAGGTGTCGTGGTTGGGTACTTGAACCGGGGGTCATTTTAGCCACTTGGCCAAGGCTGCCCGAGAAGTGTGCAATTACGAACAGAAGAGTGGACACGCTTCCTGACTGCAGCCGTTGAGTCAAGACTACACAAAGAGGGTCACGCAAAGTTCATTCATAGGTAATGGACTGATGGAAGTAGCTCCAAAGGTAAAAAACAGACGTTAACAAAACGCCTCCGGGATCTCACAAGAAATGCGTAAATACGATCACAGGATTGAGGTGAGGAACAAACGGGTGTACGCACAATCTGCAAGTCAAGGTTATTGGGTCAGAAGTTCTGCCAGGAAAGACAAAGAAAGAAGGCCGAGTGAGAAATGCAAGTGCAGACAAGAATGCCTCGCAGCATATGAACTGTGAAAAACACACGCACACAACCATCAAGAGTTGCAGACGGGAAGTTCCGATTCAGCTCCAAGTGAGACTTAACAGTAGAATGGATTCATTAACTAGCGTAACGACCCGGTTGGCCAACAAACATGGTCAGGACACGACGTGCCACAGCATCCCGCCTGAAGTGCTACTCGGGTGACTAAAAGACATCAAGAGCCCTGCTCCTCCTTTTTTCTTCTTTACAGGCAACTCAAACTGTTCAGGAGGGTAAGAGCATGAGAGCAGTTCCTGTTTCCTTCATAATAGTCATCCCACCACACACACAGAGCATTTCTCGTGCCACTTGGGAGTAAGGTATCGCGTCCAACAAAAATTCAGAATGTGTGTGCCAAGTTGAAAGGTGGACACCTCTCTCCAGCTGAACCTTTCAACAGAACTTGCAGGAATAACAGACTCAACTGTCTAACAAGAGTTCAACCTCAGCATCTCCTTCCTGTTCTTTTCAGAACATCTTCATGCCACATACTGTAATGTCCATATGAAGACTGACCATGAGGTCTAAGGAACCGCAGTGAGACGGATACCCGCCCATCCAAAAAAGTGTCCTGAATGTTGATATCGTATGGAATTCCTTCCACACCGACATCTCAAGCTTTCTTGCAGAATATTTTCCCTCTCCCACAGCGCACAAAGACGGAGTATTTGGCAGCGAGTGTTTTCTCTGTAATCCAACAGGCTGCCTCGATGGAAGCGGAGACAAACTATGGTGGGAAAGATAAAATTGACTTCCCTGCTTTCGGCCATGGAAACGTTCCAGTGGTTCCCAGCTGTTTTAATACCAAATGATCTAATACATTGGCAATCAAAACATTGTAAGAGTTTTTAAATGATTCCCATTTGCGTTTATTTTCTTTTGTCTCACAGCAAGTTGGGACAACTTGTGTGGGACTCTGACACATCAACAGCTGTTGGCAGATGATTAGTACGCCATTATGAAGTCCAATATTAAATACACATACAGCTCACTTTTTGTGGAAAACTCCTAATGAAAGTTTATCAATGTTTGTCGGAAGAATATTTTGGGTTAAACCCCCACACACACCTTACCCAACCCCAATGGATTTTAATGGCCATCAATTATACATGAATTTTGGCTATTCACAGTACTTCTCCCCGGCGAGTAGTGGAGAGTAGGGGTCTGCTGTATATAAATAGTGAAAAACATCCCCTTATTATTTTATTAAATCCTCAGTCAATCAAAAATGTCCTGGTGGGGAAGACATTTTGACAAGTCACAATGTCAAACCTGTCAAATCAGTCACAGCCATGAACTCCACGCATGTAATGATGGTCACAGTCCGGTTCCACCGCTACTCAACTAAGGACAAGAAATCCTGGTCTGCTGAATTTGCTTCAACAATTCAAATTCTCACACAACAGCCTTGTTTGAGAGTCCTGTGCTAGCCCAGAGAAAACAGCTGAAGAAGACAATCCGCGTCTGCACCGTTGTTATGCATGAGGTTGTGTGTGTGTCTGGTGTCTTGGGAGATCCAGTATTTTCCAACTTTCAGCTGTGATCATTTTTCTGCATGTCAGGCTCTCTGCAGATGTAGCACGCATGTGAAAATGGCACACCACTCTCCTACGTACATGTATTATTGAGCTATTTGGACTGTAAAACATATCAAAGTGATCCTAAAATGTCTTGTCTACTGCAAATGCAGTCATTTAAACACGGTGCCTTTAGCGCTTGTTTGAAATAGATTGTGTGTGGCGCACGTAATTGCATTGTGGGTATTTTTTATTGTCACTAGTTACTTTTCCATTGATATTTGAAATATTTGTATATGTAAAAAACAGTGCAGGACTTAAAAGCTACACTTCCGTCCAGTCCAGGTAAAACAAACCGAAACTCTCCTTCAATTTAGACATTAGATGACAATAGGTAGGACTTAGTAGACCTTTGTGATTCCGACTTCAAAGTGGCTCTGTACTTTACCACACGGTTTTAATCATATGAAACTTTTCTGTTGTGTACCATTTGGTAAACAAGAGAGAGCAAAGGCAATACTTTGTATAAATGTATTTTGAAATTGCTTACATACAAATACCGTATTTTCCACACTATAAGGCGCACCGGATTATAAGGCGCACCTTCAATGAATGGCCCATTTGAAAACTTTATCCATATATAAGGTGCACCAGATTATAAGGCACAACTTCAATGAATAGCCCATTTTAAAACTTTGTCCATATATAAGATATATACATTTGGCCCGCGAGCCGAACTTTGGACACACCTGCTGTAGTGGCTCAATATTGGTCCATATATAAGGCACACCTGATTATAAGGGGCACTGTCGGCTTTTGAGAAAATTGGAGGTTTTTATGTGCGCCTTATAGTGCGGAAAATACGGTAGTTGCGTTTGTGGCGTGTCAGTGCCATATAATCTCTTGTGACCCTTGAAGTTGGGTCAACAGACCCAATTATCAGGTTAGTGCCTTTTTGACCTTTTGACTCAAAGTGGTTTAATTCTGACCCAAGTGTGCTAGCTGTTTCCAAAAATATTTTTTTGTGTCCACGACCTACATACTTATATACTTTGCCCATATAGACCTTTCTGACTTGGCAGTTTGGCTGGGAGGAAATCCAGCACTTTAAGACGACGGCTGGAAATATCAAAGCCAAAAATGCTGCATTGAATTCATAGCTACAACTTTGCGTTAGTTAGCAGTATTAGCCTCCATAAAGTGTCACAACTTGATTGTTTGGTGAAGTTGGAGAACCACATACACTGATTCACATGCTAATTTAATTGTAACTCAGTGTATTGGTGATCAAGTGATGAGAGTAGTCTCGAGCACACTTGGGATCAGCTCCATCTGAAAATAGAGCCCATCATGTGGCTCATACGTGTCTAGAACTTCCATATGTCTGTAGATATATATAGTCCCTATGATGCGTGAGTATGCTCCTTGATAAGGCTCCTGGGAGAGCTTCTCCCAGACCTGATTAGCGCATCAATTTGGACAGCCTGTGCTGTGAAATGTTGCCAGTGGATACAGTGTAGTTGGGTTCTTGATTGGTTTTGGCCTGGGCAACAACAGACAGGAAGTCAATAGCGTAAGCATTATCTATAATGAGCTGATGAGGTGTTCTCCTTTTGTCCTACATGGCGCCATTGATATATTTGTTCTTTCCTTTACCTCTAAGAAGGCAAGAACATTCATGCAAGGTCATTTCGAAGACTGGAAAACATTTGGAGTGATTGTCACTTTGGTTTAAAAAAATAATAAAATGCCGTAAAATAGTTGAATTATTGCGATTGCGACTGACCAAGGATCCATTCTCTCACTCTCACTGGACAAGAGAAACCGGTGGGGGAATAATTTGCCCCCTGGGCCGACGATGATGTCAATCTGGACCGCAACTAGACTTCATCACTCCATTTGGAGAATAAAACGACACTCTCAAATGACAAACTATTCCATCTTGCTGAAAATTGGACAAGTATATACTTGTGACGTCGCTCTCAATTCCATCATGACAACTGGCGAAAAGATACAGGACCAGCTGAGGTTTTATTTTCAATGAGCCCATCACAGCTGCCAAAAGACATTTTTAACATCACATGCTTGCTATTTTCCATCTACCAAGTCAGCAATGGACCAGATGTACACTTCACAGCTGCCTTAAAATGGTATGTGCAAAGGTTCATCAATGACTGGCCATAAAGTGTGAATATTTTGCCCACTATTTCAGAGAACGAGACATTAACCACCTCAGATGTTTATTATTACGATTCACTTGCTTAACTTGTGTAGCTCGGCAGTACGGGCAGGCCAAATAAAGCTTCAAGTGGTGAAAACCTGCAGAAACCAACAGGCGCCGTCACCCAAACTCCCAAAGGATTTGCATACATCAATTTGCAGGCTTCTCATGTCTGCCGTTCAAAGAAAATGCACCCAGCAGTCTTTTCTGTCATCTGAACAATGTGAACCAACAGTGGGGAAAAAAAAAAAAACATTTAAAAGAATAGTTGGGAGCTTTCGAGTGGGGGGGATTAAAGGAGTTGTCAATAAACTATGATAACATTTGAAATAGTATAAGAATTCCCAATTGTAATGATCAACAATGTCATATTTAGTGTCGCTTGAAGGTAGTTGGTTATTTTGTAAACAAGGATCTACACCGCAAGTCCAAGTACCCTATTTACATTTTAAGTGACACGTATTAGATAAAAAGATAACATAATTTTACTAATTTTGTGACCAAATACGAAAAACTCGACCTTATAACTGACTATTTAATTGACCTTTGGCCCGTTTTTTCAATTTAGTATTTTGATCTGAGCCTCATCTTAAATTTCTATTATTTTTTTGCATGTGGTAGATTACAAAATGTTAGTCTAAAAACAAATACAAACAAAATCAACAGTATCTGTCCTTAAAAACATTTTGAACGCCATTTAAAAACTTAGGAACAACAAATGAAGACCAGTCCAGGCCTGGCCCACTTTTGCCCTGCAGCTTTTTTTTCCTTTTTTTTTTTTTTAAACAGTTGCAGATGCAGCGTATTGTATCTAAAATCAGTATTCCTCTTTCAACCAGCATTAGCTTGTGTTTGTCTTCATTAAAATCTATTGCTCTCAACACGGGGTGGTGCTGCTCTTAAAAAAAA
This sequence comes from Syngnathus floridae, assembly GCF_059516105.1. NCBI lineage: Eukaryota > Metazoa > Chordata > Actinopteri > Syngnathiformes > Syngnathidae > Syngnathus > Syngnathus floridae. The sequence goes on along the minus strand of NC_142414.1, from coordinate 17,762,891 downwards.
AAAAAAAAATCATTCATATCTAGAAGGGTACTGGGCATGGTGCCAAAATTTGGACAACCTTTGTTGAATGCATCATGGAATTAGTGATGATGTGCTGCTCGCAAGGAAAAATTTACTAGTGTCTGTAGAATAAAAATACAAATAGTTAAATACCTTTTTTTTTTCAAATCTTATATCTTTTATAATCTCAAAAGATCCCTGGGATCACATAGACTAAAAACCTCATCATCACATTTCTCCTGTTGGTTGCATCCCCTAATTTAATTATCTGGCAGTGTCTGTCGGAGCCGCTGCATGTGCCGGCTGCTCTCTGCGCATTCCATTAAACATATACACTCGCACGTAACTCGCACTCACGGATCCAACGGGGAAAATTCCTAGGCCGTAGGGGATAACCATACAGAAATGACAAAGGCTCCTAAGAATGTGATCACACGCACAAATGGCGGCAAATCCCTTCTGTGCAGGTGAGACTACCACTATGCAGATGCTCGTTCTGTCTGTCGGAAAAATAAGCCCCTAATTACCATCCAATCTGTCTGTGCCTTGCTACGTTCCCTCCCCCGTCATCCACTTCTTTTTCACACTGCACTGCGGTTGTGGCGTTTGCCTCAAGGCTGGTGATTGCGGCGTTTGGCTCCTCTGAGAGTCTTCCCTTGTTATTATCCTTAAACAAGCAATTACAGCCGAGCCCCCGAGTGGAGCAAAATAGAGAAGGCACACCCACAAAAAAAAAAAAAAGCTTGACGCTCTATACACTGATGAATACCGAAGGTCTACCGAGCAATTTAGTCTCGCGTACATCGTCCCATTCCACGATGACCGAATGCGAGAACTCAAAAGAGCACACGCGGAGTTGATGGTTAGGAAACACATTTGACTATTTTTGCAATGGCATAGCAGTAATTTTCTTTCTGTGGATTTTGTGGTTGAGCAAATAAGCAAGCAGACAAGACCACAGGAGGGGCAGCTCCAACTGTTACACTCTCCTAAATATTTCTAATCAAAACAACATATGTAGAGTATACATTACAAATATATGGCAATGTTTTCTTATGCCACGAAAGCTCAACCGTGTGAGGCCCCGTGGCCTCGATCTTTTCCGCGAGTTGAATTTAAGCTAACCTCTTTCCTTTCCGCATGAACTTGGTTTAAAGAAATATGAAATATAAAAATGAATTGTACACTTGGATGTCAATTGAAGAATTCTCCTGTTTCAAAACTATTTGTGAATTCTGTTCTTAATCTCTCTCTCTCTCTCTCTCTCTCTCTCTCTCTGTGTGTGTTAATTAACAGAGCAAAAAGCAAAAAAAAGATGAAAAAAAAATTCACTACATTTTAGTGAAGGGAGCAGGGTCGAGACCATTTGTGTGTGCATGTCTGTTCAATGTCTGTGACAGACTGACAGTAACGAATAAACATCAAGAAGGAAATCTTGGTTTTGCTTTGTGTAGTTGCTTCACGGCCTACGAGCTTTGTTTACTTTGCTTTTTTGGTCAGTGAGCTTTAGTTTGATGGAAGGAAAAAAAAAAGGTGCCAGCAAGTCTGTAGGAGATATGAAAGAGTGACGTTTATTCACACTGAGTTTCGAACGGGGACGTTTGAGTTGCGGCCAGCGGGGGGGATTGATGGTTGCAGGCTCAGCAACATTCTACTGCTGAGGAATTGACTGGTAAACAGATTCTATTCAAACATGGGAACAGTAGGACACAAGGAACGCTAACATGATGTTTTCTCTACGTTCCCATCAGCCACGGCAGCTCCCTCATTTAATGCCTGCTGCGCTCACCCAAATTTTCAACGGTGGAGACAATCTGCGCTATCAAAGGCGCAAATCACTCTTTGAAATATGGCGGTGTTCTGTGCACGCAATCTGGCGAGCGTGCAATCGGGAGGCCGTTATTTGGCATCCAATTGAATCAGGCGTGCCAAAGAATAGATGACAAATAATGAGATGAATAGCACAATCACGGACGAGGTGGGCGCAAGTGACCACAAGCAGACTAGCAGATAGTGGTTTAAGTCAACATTTAAAAACACATTAGAGAAATAAATGTTTTATATGCTCCGTTTTGTTCTTTAGGTCACACTTTCAGGTGACCTTTTCAAAATAAAACCTTTCTCACAGCAATTACATCTGCATTTCAATACTTGAGCTATCTTGTTTTCTTTTCGTCATAGTGATCCAAGTTCATTGGTTTTTCAATTGCTTGATTCCAAATTTCCAGAAAAATTGACCGGCTTTGAGCTGTCAACATTAACGCAACGTTTAAACTTTTGGTGCAGCTGTGTTTTTGGTCGCCCAAATTAGACCCCAGGTGACTATATTTTGTTATTGTAGAACTTTCGCTAGACCAATGATATCGGATTTTTCATTGGCTTCCTATACACGTTAAGGCATTAAACAAACGGTAGATCACCATGTTTAAGCAAACATAATATAAAATACGTTTGACTTTTTGCTGCTCTTGAATCTGACCTGTGTTTGTATGCCCCACTATGACCCACTCTATTCACCAAATCATTGTAAAAATGACCAATTACATGCTTTATCCCCTCGGTATGTTCCAGTTTAATGTACTGTTAGGAAAAAAAGTGAAATGTAAAATGAGTCCCCCCTACTCCAGAGAATAGCACTTGTACAGTTGAACTTGGAAAACAAATTGTTGGGGCAAATGGGAAATCAAAAATGACGTGGTTGCAAAAGCATAGGTGTACGAAGCCTGCTAAAAGTAGGGGGGGGGGGGGGATGTGGATGATTTAATAACCTATTTCATCTTGCCAAAAAAGCACTGAGTAGAGCACAGAGGACCAGAAACTCATACATGTCCACTTTTTAAATTGAAAAATCATGGTGTGCTGGTGAAGCTGTTCTACTCCAGTCCTGTAGGTGGCAGTATTGTACATTACAATGTAGGTGCCCACTTACACGCAGCGGTTGTCCCAAATCCGGGCGAAAAGATTTAGCCAGCTAATTATGAGTTTTGGTCAAGTTACTGTCAGTTTTAAATTTCAGACATCTGCAGAGTAATAATATCCTCTCCTCTCTACTTAAGTATGAGTAACAAAAAAAACACACACACAAACAATGGAGCCAACTCTCAAACCTGAAATTTAAAATTGACTAGACGAACGCATTGCGCTGAAATGGCGGCCCTGTTTCTGGCCAATGAAGGGTTACACTTGCAGCGGCTGGTATGCTCGCAGCAGGAAGGCAAAGGCCGGGACTGGGCCGCTTTCCAAACAGATGTTGGTTTGTTTCAGGGCTGCGGTTAAATAGTTGGATGGGGTTGCAGCACACAGGGGAAAGAGGAGGGAATAAGAACTGAGAAGATTCCAGCTGCACAGACAGGAAGAGAGCGGGCGGGCGGGCGGAGGAGGGAGCCTGTCAAAGACTCAAGATAGAGACCAACTGAGACCCATTGAGGCGGCACTAAACAAAATGGATGCTAAGCTGCGTGACCTCCAGTGCTTCATCACCATAATGCAAAGTACTACATAGACTCAAATTAATTATACTTTCAGAAAATAAAAATCCCTATACGCTTATTTCCATTCAGTGCAAGGCAGGAATGTGTTTTTGCTGTTTGAATATGCCGCACTAGCGTATCCAATGAACCTCATGCTTGAATTTGGGTGATGAATTGAAGCAATTATGAAATTGCACTACCGTGCATTTTACCAGTTTACTTGAGCACCATATTTGACAAGACTGAGGGTTTATTTTTTACTTTTTTACTGTTTCGAGCTGCTGTACCGTTTGTTTACTTCAGTAAAGATGACCCAAAATGTATTTTTGGTGGCTTTTGTAACAGTTTCTTGAGAAAGGGCGAAAGCTATTTTGCTGTGCTTGTCTTAATCAGCACTGAATAGAAAAGAGGAGGCTGATACTGTAAAGGGTACTTCTCTTGTTTCCAATTCTTTTTGGTTTTGTAGGATTACAGAGGAATATATTCCTAAAAAGAACGTACGGCCTCAGGGACGGTAAAAATACCCGTTTTAGATTGAATATCCTTTTGAAGTCAGGAATGGCTAGAAAGTGTGGCAAGAGGGAAAGGAAGGGGAAGCAAAAAAAAAAAATTGAAGGGAAAAAAATAGGAAGACACAGTATGGCTAGGTGAGGAAATCTGAATCCAAACTTTTTCCAAGTGCAGCTCTTGCTGAATGTTTCCTTGGCCCTCAGGGGCCCCCGATGTACTTGCAAGGCCTCTATGCTCATCACAATTCTCACTGATGTCTGGAACTATGGATAGTGGCACATAGTCTACAATCCCTGGTGACAACAAGTATGAGACACCTTATTGTTATTATTTATTGACTGTTTGTATTCTGTAGGACTGCAAAGAGGTCATGATTCAGTTCCATGCTCAACAGCAAATGTAGCTTTCCCTACTGGATTTGTCTGCTTTTGTGTGGCAGCTGGCAGACATAAGCAAGTGTAGAATATGTCTAATGAGGGAAGGAGGTGTTTAATAGGGGGGTCTGGAGGAAGGTGTTAGGGATTGGTTTAAGAGCTCCCCTATCCAGCTGCGTTGTCTGGAGTGCAGCTGAGATCCTGTTGTGGGGCCTGCCCCTACAAACATCCATAAAAGATAAAATGGATGCATGTATGAGATTGAGAGATAAGGAAGAGCAGAGAATTTGACACATCACGCTGATTGATATGCAACAGAGACATTCAGTCGTGAATCTAGCAGAGGTTGGCTTATCTTGGAACTGCATCGCTGAGGAACTGCAGGTGAGATCAACTTTTTCACATAAGAGTCATTTATGAAACAGCACAAAAAAACAGTTTTTAACTCTTATTTAAATCTTTCCATTCTCATTACTTCATGTCAAAAGCACTTGGGGCTGAAACTGAAGAACGTTCTTCTAGAGAGCAGTCGGGTTCGATACTCGCCATCTGCGCTCCAGTAACAACGGTTGCCGTCAGATCAGGAAATGAAAACAACATGCTGATGTGTGCTCTTAATGACTGTGCTTGTTTCTTACAATTGTGGTCAGAGAAAGAAGAAGCCAGGGATTATGCTCACAGTCATATAATGACCAGCCAAATCAGACACATTGAGTCATTCTTCAAAACAATAGTGTTTAATTGCCAAACGTTTCCTCACTGTCTTGTGAAATCAACGTTGTAAATGGATCCTAGTGCCAATAGCAACAAGTCTTAGAAAATGTTGAACATTTGATGCAGCTTTAGTTAATTTCTGAGTCATTCAGAAAACAATACTGCATTGACCTACTGGTCATTAATTGTGTGCACTCATTTTCCATCCATTTTTCATTTAGCAAAGTCTTCTCAAGCGTAAATGCTTTTGCTGCTAGCTAGGCACAGTTTGGTTTTAGAAAATGATGTTTCTCTTGTGCTAAAAAAAAATGAAGAAAAAGAGAAAACAGTTTTAGGTTACAGAGTTGAGTCTGACAATATTGACTTAGACGGTCCAAGTTACCAAAAAAGTATATCTCACTGCAAAAAGAAATACGTGTGGTCCATTTAAGCTATACTTTTCTCAACAATTTTCTTTCCACAATTTAAAACAATTCCCAGATGTCTTAATGTCATGGCTGTGATATTTCCTCCATACTGTTGGACCAATCGCGAGCCTGGCTGCCCTTCGTTAGAATGACAATGACAATGTTAGCTCGGTTGCGTCTACAAAACTACTCAGACTTCTGTCTACTAAAGCAAGGTGCTTTTGTGGCACACAGACATAACACCAAACTTAAACAACCACTGGCAGCTAGGATTTTTTCCTTGGAGTGCCTTGAGGGGGCCAAGGATATCATAGGGGGTCTACAAAACATTTTTGTTTTTTCCACAAACCCCAAAAATTCTTCAGAAATCAATCACTAGACGTTTCCTCTAAGGGACAGAGGGAAATGTGGAAAAAATTCCCGGAAAAATCATAAAACACCAAAAAATCAAATATCTGGCCTGACACTTGGGGGGTCCATATTTCAGGAGGGGCAGTGCCCCCACATCCCCCTTCTAGCCTGCCACTGCAAACATCTGCCCGTGCTTGACAGAGCAATCAAGTAAATGGCATTCATTTTAAAGTAAGACTGCTATTATGTTAATTTAAAGATACCGCTTAAAGGCACTTATAGAAATGTGCCACAGGACAACGTCAACAGTTGCCAAAAAATATTTTGGACATTATCATCCAAAACTGTAAAACTGACAAGACTGAAAATCAGGTGGCGCTTTGAAATATTGATTAGCATGTCTGCCTCACATTTCAGTTCTGGGTTCCGATCTCGGCTCAGGCCCTACTTGAACTGCCAGTCCCAAGAAAGCTGCTGAACCAAAACCAGAATTGACAGTCTACTTGTCATATTCAACTCTCACTATCCATAACACACCAAATACTGTTTGCATGGAAAGTCTGTTTGAATGAGTACATTAAGAGTGATCTATCAAAGACTTTTTGAGTTGCCCTCCTGCCTGCTCCCCTTTTCCTTCCCTTCAGATCACTTTCTTACTTCTTGAGGGGCCTTAACGTGAGCCAATGCAGCAAGAGCTCATTAAGATGGTAAAGCTGGCATAGGCGTCGGCACTGCGCAGAGATGAAAGCTTCTTTAATGAATCACAATACTGTGACTGCACTAATTATTACCTCTACAGGCAATGAGATAAATATATATATATATATATATATATATATTATGGAGACTCAAACTCAGCTGACAAATACAAGTAGAGAAATTGCCATCAATGTCATGTGCAAGTATTGCGGGAAATCAAACGCATGTAATTTTAGTCATGGCATTGAACATTTGAATTGGGACATTAATGTCCTAAGTCTTATTAAATAATAAATAATAATAAATTAAAAAATATGAAAAAAAAAAATAAATTACAGGGAAAAAAAATGTAGCCCGTGGGAAACAATGGTTTGGACTGACTGCTGGTTAAGTTTGCATATATGACTATTCAGCAAAAAAAAAAAAAAAGATGAATTACTGCGATACAAAATTGTGTGAAGCACTCTCCCACCTGATTCGGTCAAAACTTCCAAAACAAACACGGCTGTGTAACATTTCCTCATCCAAATTGAATCCATACAGCGCTCTGTAATGTATGTCATAGCGGAGATTATGAAATCAAGCTTGCTTGCTTGCTTAGACATAACATGTGGGTCTGTTTACATTCTTGCTGTGCAGTCAGGATACGCTGGTGTCACAACCCACACCATGATCTATTCAGGGAGAGGAGACAGGAGAGACTTTGAGCCAGCAAGGGCAGAAGTCAGGATATGCCAAATACAGCAAGCATTCCTTCATTATGATGCTTCCACAAACAAGATAGCCTTCACTTTTTTTTTTCAAGAGGCTATTTTTGGCATTACTCAACGCTCAGGAATTTCACAAAGGGGTCCAAAATTTCTTCCTCATTAAGGCTATTTTCTGCTAGATAGCTTGAAAGTGTTGACACAGGTCGGCCTTTATACAATATAATGTATTGCTATAGAGATACTGTAGCTTTAACTTGTATGCGTGGAAAATTGAGGCCTCAAAACCTTCAGCAGTGCTCAGGAAAAGGACTGGCGTCTTTCCAAGCGCTCTCAGTTTCTACGCTCCCATCGCCGAGTCTCACAGATCATGCTACACATTCCGATGGACTGCATCTGTTGGGGCACATGACCTCGTTGTTTCTGTTCATTTTACTTTCAGCCGTGTCCTTAAGTTCTGGGTTTTGAAATGTGTCGGCATATGTAATGAACTCTACGACTAACAATTTTTGTTTGTTATTGTCATCCGTTTTGCCATTCCATTTTCCATTTCGTGTGTGTATGTTTGGGCGGACAGGTAACACTCTCGAAATCACATCATGGCCCCAAAATTGGAATCGACAACTTTTAATAAATATTTTTAGTTGAACCAACCTTATTATTAGATGACTATTGGTACATAACAACAGTCGTTACCATGATTGTAACTCAAATCATCTTGAATCAATGAATGGAATGCAAAACAAAACTAAATACTACCCAGGCCCTCAAAACACCCATTTTTTGAGGGGGTCATCTGTCATTTTATAAAATAAGAATAGCATTGGAGTTTTCAATAAAACATAATACACACACTCCACGATGTAGATTCTACAAAAAACTCATTTTTTCCGCGGGCCGCATTGTAGTCATAGCTTCTTTCGGAGGGCCATTATGACTGTCAACACAAATCAATGTATGAGCACCTCATATTATATACAGTAAAAGCTAAAAACCAAACTGACAACTCGTTTTCAAATCAGAAGAGTAAAAACTGGTCAAATATTTAAAAACAACAAAGATATTATTAAAAGTGAAGACAATTTGCAATTCTAGTAATGACACACAAATTTGATGCACAATTTGTCTTCGCGGGCCACATAAAATGATGTGGCGGGCCGTATCTGGCCCCCGGGCCTTGAGTTTGACACCTGTGATGTCGAACTTTTTCAGGCAAAAGTGGAGAAGTAGCAATACTACATAAACCACTCCAATGGCAGCTTTCGTCAAATATACCCCTGACTGCTGGACACTCTTCGCTTCCCTCTAAATAGACATACGCTGTGTCATTTTACGGCATTACGCACCAGACATTGTTGTCTATGTCGCGGTACACCACCAAGTACAACGTGCTGCAACATTTTCTTCAGATGCCTGCAAGATCGCTGATCTGAAATCAGTGGCTTGTTTCGGCCCGGCACGCCTCCCATACAAATGAGTTCCTTCTGTGAGCATGTATCCAGCCACAAGACACAAATAACTAGATGCAGCTCTCTGTAATGACATGTAGTGGACAAAAAAGGCTACCATTATAGAGGGAGGGTGGGAAATCACTACTTTTATCTTGCCTTCTGGATATGTTGAGCTCTTACAAAGCCTCCGGTCAGGAATTTCAAATTGTAGACGCATCTGCCAGTGGGGGAAGGGAACATATGAGAACTGAAAACATAAATACACAATCACAAGTCTTCCAGTGTCTTGTGGACATCTCACAGGGGGGTTGGTCTTTTTTTAAAAGCTGCAATTTGGAGTGTTTATGGCAGTGTAACTACGTACATGTGCATTAGTAGGAATGCCAGTCGAGATGCTAATTGAGACAGACTGGAAGTTCTTTCTTTTTGTGTGTTGTAGTCGTAATTCATAATCGCTAATATTTGTCACTGGGCCGTTTATGGGTTCTGAAGAGGAAATGAAGAAAGTATCCTTATGGCAGTTTTTAATTCACCCATCCACTTTTCTATCTCATCCACCATGCTATTAGTCATCTGAGGATTTTGGAAGGGAAACCATTTTATTCCTCATTGAAATAGAATATTACAAATCCCAAAGGCTGATTAATTATTGCTACGATTCGTTCCTGTAGATCACGTTGGTGGAACAGTGGCCCTCTCTGTTTCCACATATGGTTTAAGTGAAAATGGAGGCCAGGTGAAACGAGGGCTGCCAGACATGGCAGGTAATGTAGAGTTCAACAGGAAATGGGCCTCGGGGAAGTGGAAGGGCTTATTTGCCGTGTCTGCACAAGTGTGTCTGTGTTTGTAAAACGCTTGAGAAAGTAAAGTCATTCATGTTTGTGCTTCGTGTTACTTTAGAAGGTGAGAAAGAAACACAGCGAGAATGTTAAAGCGTGCTTCCTGTATGTCTTGATGCCTTCAATGACCATGTGTGGGTTAAATGTAGGTAATTTCATTTAGTGTTTTGGTTCTGGTGTATAATTTGCAAGTTGCCAGAGACATTCGTAACTAATTCCTTCGTCCAATCAGGGCTTGGTGTTGCTGTTGAAGTCTCATGAGCACATTGTATGTTGATGTAATGCCACCACCCCCCAATTATTCATATTAATTGTTCATAAGGCATGAATCTATCTACAGAAAGCCAAGCATGCCACGTGATACAAAATATTTTTTTTTTCCCTTTACATCTACCATCCAGAATACATAGCAGAATAGCCTTAGGGCATCTTGTTGCAGCATATATTATAGTCACAAGATAGTAGTAATCAAATGACCTTGGCAACAGAGAGTTTCTAATGAGCCTCTCTCAAAGGGATCTCCTATCGTGGGCAGGACATGTAGAAACATCCAGTCTGAGACTTTCGATGTATGCGAAGCAATATTCCCTCCATAAGTGATATTGTACGTCACAGGTGTCAAACTCAAGGCCCGGGGGCCAAATACGGCCCGCCACATCATTTTATGTGGCCCACGAAGACAAATTGTGCTTCAAATTCGTGTGTCATTACTAGAATTGCAAATTGTCTTCACTTTTAATAATATCTTTTTTTTAAATATTTGACCAGTTTTTACTCATCTGATTTGAAAATGAGTTATTTGTCAGTTTGTTTTGTAGCTTTTACTGTATATAATATGAAGTGCTCATACATTGATTTGGGTTGACAGTCATAATGACCCTCCGAAAGAAGCTATGACTACAACGTGGCCTGTGAAAAAAATGACTTTGACACCCCTGTTGTACATGGTCGTAATGTCTTTCCCATCCCAAGCTTGTTGTCATCCTTCAATAAACAGGCTACAGGTTGTGTATTGTATTACTTTTGCTTCCATTTCAGCTTATCACAATTGTTTTTGCATCAAATGTAAAAGCATTTTATATTTTAGCAGCTGACTCAGTTTCAGCTTCTCTGTTAAAAAAAAAGTGTGTGGGTTTGGGAAGTTCATCCATGTGGCTATAACAAAATGTTTGGATTGGCTTGTGTGTCACAGTATGTGCTAGTTTTGTTATGTTTGACTGAAAGATCTTTGCCAAAAGCCTCTTACCTTTTGGACCACAGTGAGATGCTGTATTATTCTGAACTTATTGACCAGAGGGATAGTCAACACCCAAATTAATATTGTGTATACACACACACAGACACGTACAAAACATCATTGTCACTGGCAAACGTTCCTTGGAATCACCAATAGAAAGAAGGACGTTAATGCAACAGGAATACAAATACTCAGAGAATGAGAAGTGTTGCTGAGTTGGCTTGACTCCCCGGGGTGCTTAAGCATAAAGCTGTCAGCTTGAGAAAAAAAGGTTTAGCCTTTCTTCTCCTCTCGTCTCACCGCTCGTTTGCTTTAATCTGTCCTCCCGAACAAACTCGGGTCAGAACCCCTTCCTTGGAGAGCAGAAATAATACCTTCTCAGACAACTGGGATTTCTAGTCAGCAATACTCTGACATCACCTTGAGAGGCAAAAAAAATATGAACCAACTCCCTGGCCAATGTCCTCTGAGGAGCACCATGAGGTTAATGAGGAAGGTGGACCCCTGCAGCACTCCGACATCTACCGAGAGCTCCATTCCTCCAGAGCTAACATCAAGGCTAGAGTCAGAACTAGTTGAATCTCAACCAGAATGACCTTTAAAGTGTCTGTTTCATAGCGAGAACAATACATCTGTGTTTGAAGTTCCAAAGCCAAAATGTCAAACATCAGATGAGCACTGTTTTTTCTCGCTGCCTACATGGTGACAACGTTAATGTGAACGGGGAAGGCTGTTGTGACACGTCGTATCAGTTGGCAGTTTTAAAAGTGCAATGATTAGGCTTTGTGTGAGTACGCTATGCATTTGCGCGTGTGTGTGTGCGTTTGTACGCATGTTCAGGGTGGGGGTAATTTGTGAGTTTGTGGTGGGCTGGATGAAAGGTTCCCTGTGGAAATAATTATCCCCACTTTAGCTCATGTGATTGGGGGTGAGGCAGGGGTGGATGAGGGCTGGTAGGATGCTGCGTCTGAGAACAGCAGGCTAATTAATTACACATTAGCTTGTGGGAATATTCAGCCTAAATGCCAGTCAGGTCCCAGCGAGTCGACACACTTAACAACTCCGAGATGCGCATTCAGCAAAACATTTGCACTCACAACGATTAAAGAAGAAAAAAAGTGCATATGGTTAAGTACCTATGAATGAAATTAGTCATTCATAATAATAATAATAATAATAATAAATATAACAATAATAATAATCCTGGACAATGCGGTACTTCACTCGCGTAACTGCGATTTATGCTCACCAATCTCCTGCACGGGTCCAGCAAATCCATTCGTAGTAGTTCCACCCTCTCCTACGTTGAATTTAAATAAAGTCTGCTGTGTTCACTCCCACAATGGCGCAAACGTCCCTTTCTAATTGGGCCCATCTCTGAAAATACAGAAGGAAAGCATGAAACTAGGGTCCCATCTCCTTACGACAATAAAATGGAATGACGATAAAAATGAAAGGACAGCTGATCTATTGAAAAAAAGAGAAACACGATATCATATCATAATATTTGTATACTGTAGCTAACAAAATGTAATACATTCAATGAATGGAATAAATGTATATATAATAATTACTGTTTATTAGTCATTTCATTGTTACTGTTTGGGATCTGCCCAATTCTAAAATTAGCAGTCTGGATTATGGGAGGAGATGACAATCCACTTTATACAGTATATTAGGCACAATACAATAGCTGGTTTGTGAGTTCCTTAATGCTGCGGATTCAGCAGTCTCATTGTTGATTCTTTTGGGGCGTTCTAAGATTTTTTAATGGGACGAGTCACTACAATGTAATACAAACTAATTATAACAATGATTAAAAAAAAGAAGTGTTAATTGCTGCCTCACACCTTTCAGTCTTCCACCCACAACAAGCTGTCCTATGTTAGCAGAAGTCTCGTGTAGGTGGTCGGCTTTTTGTGTGTGTGTTTGTCTCTTTTGCTAAGCCAGCCAAAGTCTGAACGGTCCCCCCTGAATGACCTCTCCTCTATTAAAGTGTTGATTTTTTTGGGTACGTGGGCTTACCCTTTAAATTTCTGCTGAGCCATCAGTGAAGGATGCAACCATTCCCTATCTGCCACTCGTCTACTCCTCCTCCTTCTTAAAATAAGCATAGCCAGGACTTTATTTTTCAGCAATGATAGCTACATTGTGGCAAAGTATGGCTGGCTTACCCTATGCTGTCAGCCCAACCAAATATGGACACATTGGCCGCCAGGGCGCCGTTGTCTTTCTGCCCTGCCGTGCGGACCTTTCACGCTGAGCCGAGTGCAGTGCAAAAAGGGCAGTCTCCGCAAATTGACGAGTGCTCAATCAGCGTGGGCGTCAATTGTATACTCTCCTTCATTTGTCCAAAAGGCTTCTTGCTACTCTGAGCCGCAACAGGCAGCCAACTGCAACAGCTAGACTAAAACTGTACTTGAATGCATCTTTACACGGCAAATTACAAAGTGGCGCTGTGTCTCAGCATGCATGTTCAATCTCAGCCATGCATGTTTCAAATTGCCCAAGGTCTCGGTTATATTTATCAATGTGCATGTGTGTCTTTGAGGTATTTGCACAGTAACTGCGTCCGTAGCCATGTGAGACCACTAATTTGGAGAGGGGAAAAAAAATCAAATTTAGCCTTTGAGAAGTGTAAAAGGGAAAACTGGCATGGAAGAAGATGGATTGGGCACAGACGCACACCATATGCTGCTTCAGCCCTTGTTTGGTTTAACTGAGGCAACTGTATGCAGTGCTCGCAGGGCTTATCATTTTTCATCTCAAACATAAAAGATACCTCCAGTGAAGCGTGATAAGTGTGAGAGACTTACTTTTAAACACATTCAAAGTTTGTGATATTCACTCATTATTGAGCTACACAGAGTTATGTCAAACATACACAATCCAAACTGTACGCTCGCCTTCAGATAACGCTCAGAGAAACGTGTTTACAAGGGATACTGGCAGCTGGTCAGAGTCCATAATTTGATAAAACTGAAAGACATGTTTGAGGGCGTCATCTTTTCACTCATCATTAACCAGCAATCACCACAGTTACTGATGAAAGTCAATAGTCAAGTTACAGTTTGAACATGAGCAATTGTATTTTCATCTTACATCTTTTAATTTCCCGATGACTCAGTAATGAGCATTTTGGTGATTTCAGTTTGATAAAAATTCTTTAATAATAAATAAAAAAAGTTTGTACATTTTTTTCACCAAAAATTGCATTATTATTATTATGATGACCAAAAAGGCATGATATTTCTTCTTTACAGAGGGAAGAGAATTTCCTAGATTATTTTTCTAACAGCAAAAGGCATTTCTGGCAAAAGTGTACAGTTCGCGAGTTTCATCATCCAGATAAATACTAAATATTCAAGGAGTAGAGTGAGGTAAACGTTCTTTATTTACATTTGATCTCTCTCAAGTTGGATGTCTACCATAAAAAGTCTTTCATGCGTCGCAACAAGATGCTTGAGGGGAAAAGCTTTTATGATTCGCCAAGTCATCACTCCCACCGTGAGAGCCATGCAATTGAATTTCACATCTCTTTTGGAGATTTTCTTTTGTCTTGCCAGCTTTTAGCCGACAATTACGCTGTGTTCTCGTTATATAAAGAAAACCTCTCAAGTTGAAGGTAAAGAATCAGTCGGGGCATTTACACACAATAGTAACGCAACTCGTGACATTTCTGCAGTGCTTGATAGCACTATGCTTCTTTTCCACTTCTTTAATTGCTGATCTTTTCAACTGATCTCTTTCTCGTCGGATAAAGGAAGCTGTAGATAGCTTGTAGCAAACTACGTAAGAACACCAGCGATATGGAATTACAGCTCTTTATGTGCAAGGAATTGTTTGTACAAATGGATCATCTCAGGGGAAATGAGAAAGAATCGAATGAAGAAATAACAAATGGAGGAGCAGCTGTCTGTCTTAAGTGCCACTCAAGAACCGCAATGTTGTTCGTAGTAAACCTAACTGTCGAGCTTTTTCTGTTTCGTCTTCGGGCATGACTCCAGGACTTTTTTTCTCCCTGGGATAAAGGGGGGCTTGACCCGAGGGGGGCATAGACGAGGCTGAAAAAATAATTTATAAATACATTTTAGAATATGAAATAAAATGCTTGAGGGCCTTAACTGGAGCCACACAGATTTCTGATGGGGCTATGCAACAGGAGACGATGAAAAGAAAAAGTCATATGCTGGAGTAAAAAGTAGCAATTCTTATTTTGTGTTTTTTCAAGACTCGGTTTAATCTAGCAAAAAAACTGACAATATTTTAAAGAATGCAATATCTTATCTTTAAATAGGTCGGCATACTTGTAACCTGTGTTTGCCCAGATAAGATTGTAGAGTGAGATTTTGAAGAGAGGGATGTTTAGTTCAATGGAGCAAAACATTTGGGAAATGGGAGTACAGACATAGATAGTAAATAGTATGTCGTTGAATACAAAAAGTCAACTTTGAGCAAGCTGATCAAGTGCTACAGGACAAATTTTGCTACCGATACATGCCAATGTGCTGGAATACTGGTGTGTTGCAAGTTTACCTAGACTACTGCTACTGAGTGGGTAAAACAAATATGGAGATGACCATAATAGGGCCTGTTTGAAATTCCAAAAAGAATTTGAGCAGCAGATAAAATAAAACGTGAGGCTTTCCATTCCTGACGCAGTGTGTCCATCTGCCGCCTCTGAGCATGGCAGGACTGCGACTGTCAAGCCATCTGATGGCACCGGGCCTTGCCCAGCAGGCCTTCATAACAGACGTGGCCCAGTCGTGCATTGTCTGACCCACAATTCGCTGATGGTGATATCCCTGCCAGGGAGCCATGACTGCCAAACCAAGTTCGCATACAGTCGAGAAGTCAAGAGCATAAACAGGAGTTGGATTGCCAAAATACTTTATATAACACCACGTCTTTCTTGGCATGGGTGACTTTTAAAGGGGAAGTCAACGCCGACATTTTCCAATTATATGTTGTATTTGCCCCCACTAGTCTATTGCATTTGTAGAATATGAGTTAAGCAGCGAAATTTACCTCATGTAAATTGCTTGCTGTCAACTGAAAATAACATCACAGTTGCCAGGTCACAACCAATGATGGCTCAGGTTCAGAAAAACGCTGAGCCGTGATTGGTTGCGACCTGAGAAGGCAATTGTCATTTTCAGTCGACAGCAAGTGGCAAAATGGCCACCCCCTGAGAGGGATAAAAACATGTAAATTTTGCCTATTTAATTTGTATTCCACAAATGAAACATTAATCACAACACTGTTTCAGCAAGCTGGCCTGCACAAAACGTATCATTTCAGTTTTGCGGTTGACTTCCTGACATCTTTTATGTTTTCATAGCCTCAATTTTGCTGCACGACAGAGTAACAATGAAGGTTTCTGTTCTATTTTTGTTCAATCTTTTTGGACAGCTTTTTATCATAGTTGTGGCATATGCTTTATAAACAAAGTTGAGTTAAGAGTTGAGCTTTACGCTCACTGGATCAGATATAGATACTTTGACTAGTACTTGGATAACTGCAGCAATTAGAAAGGTACATCCTTTACTGTTACGCTACATAATTCCAACAAACAGCAAGTTTATTGCTACCTGAAGGCCTTTCTTAATCCGAGATGAGTATTCTTTTGTCAGTTATTCCACTTAATTATAAGAACATTGGACACAGACCAGGAACATTATCTGCATTCCTATAACATACAGTGTAATTGTGTCACTTTTATCCACAAGACGCAGTGTGCAGCCTTGTGTGCTTGGAATACAAGCCTTACGGGTACAAACTGCAAGTTTCAGTGCAAGAGTTTATACAACCATACTGTACAATGAGGTTTCCAGCCACAAACATTTCCCCTAAAAGAAAAAAAAAAGCAAGTCTGTCTGGGCAGCCAACATGGGAAATAAGAGGCCCTCGAGTCGTTCATATTTTGGAATATCAAATTAAAGTTCTTCTTTTAGCTGGCCCCATATGTTTGACTTAATCTTTTTCTAAGGAAAATGAAAGTGAATATCATCCACTGGAGAGCACACTCATCATGAGGCACGCAGCAATTCCATATGCTGCACAGCTCCAGCTAATTACACCGCTCCACTGAGGAGCACTTAAATTCCGTCAAAGATGAGCACAAAATCAATGTAGCGAGAAACTGCACATTTTGGGGCTCGCGCAACTTTTACAGTGCACGGTTTTATCTTAGCGTGAGACGCTAACGGGATGTGCTTTGCTTTTCCAACCAAAAACTGACAAAAGTATTGGGGTGCACCACTTGATCAATTAATTAGTCGCAAATGAACTGGAGCTGACTTTGGGCAAGCCAGCCACATATCGACAAGATCATAACTCCCATGGACAATTTAGTTTAGGCTGGCTTGCACGCCACACCCAAAAAGCTTGTTTGAACATTTTCTATTCCAAATTAACTTCCAAAATAAATGAATTTATAATAAATTTAAAAGTAAAAACAAAACGGGTTCTTTCGAGCAGTGATGGAATATTGAGCTGACTGATTCATTTAAGATATGACTCATATCTAATGGATCTTAAGTTGACTGGAAGAGCAGGAAGAATTGGCCACTGTTGCAGTTGCTTCCCGACAGTGTGTTGAGGAATTACTATAACAATTATAATAAATGGACAGTAATTATATTTAAAAGCAAGCAGCTTTCAAGCTCCATTATGTGCACCTCTATAAACAAAGCCCCTGACCTCATGTCATACCTGTCGGTTCTGTGCACTGCTCATCATTTGAAGTGGGCAAATGATCAAAATCACCCCAAAGCCACAGAACCAGAAGAAGCGGTTTCAAATGTCACACTGACGCAGTCAACTCGCTGGATGCCACACTGTTTTGACTTGTGACTGCATGGCTTCTAGTTATTTACCTACAGAGGCAGTTGAACCAGAGGTGACCTTTTTGACAAAGGAAATGAATGAATATGCCGCTCACATAAGCAGCCGGGGCTTAGGAGACAAATGGAAGGAGCGGAGGGATGCCAAGATAGAGAGCCTCAAGTCAAAGATAAAGAGAGCTTGACAGGCGGGGAGGGGAGGAGGAAGACAAGATGAGGGTAACAGGGAGGGGAAACTTTGAACTTCACAAGGTCAACGGCTTTTATCTTTACGCCAAGCACGATGGTAGCGCTGCGCAGCTTCCAAAACACCCTCTAGTACTCCGGTCAAGCATGCAGAGATGGGGCCACGTCCCACTTTGGGAAGCGGGTCTGTTGATGCCCTGAGGCTCAGAGTCTCCTTCAGCACTTCCAGCAGACCAGGGCCGTGCATTAATCATGTGCAACGTGATCATCCCAAGCCTCCCCGGGGATGTTGGTCCCTAAACACACCATGACAGCGGGGGGGCCCGCCCCGCCCGGCCTGGCCCGACGCACCTGCACTGCTGTGTGCGCTGCCTACGAAAAAAGGGAAGAGCGCAAAGACGCAGCCCAAACATGCTGACATTGTCTAAAAATGTAACTTCTCTGCTGCCTTGTCAGTCTGATGCAAAGCCCTTGTGGTATCTAATGAAGATATTTGTCTGTGAATTTTATTTCAGTGTTCAAAGTACTGCGTAACAACATCTTGCAAATAGCAGGCGCTCCCCTGTCTTGGCAGAGCACCTGTTTGAACAAACAGAAAACATTTTTCCTTCATTAATAAGTAATTTGCTTTTTTAAAGTTAGTTATTGAGGCATTCTACTGAAGAAGGGAGTTGGATAATTCAGAACATATTTTGATGCTGTAAGCTCCTTGGTGCTCTTTAAAGGTAGCAAAATATATTATTCATTATTATTTGGCTGGTTTTTTTTTTATTTATATATCATTCCTGCAAGAATATTTTGCCTTTTATTATGTCAAAGTAGTAAAAAGTTTCAGTCTAGGAATTGTGCTCGGGCTTCGAAAAGAAACCCCTCAGAAAAACTTTCTAAAACATGAACATTGTTAAAAAGACCTCAAAGAGGTGAGTAGCATCAATGAGTACATTTTTGACTGGCAAATACGTATTTACTGTTTTTGTTTAACATCCAAGACCAAAAAAAAAATACCCAAATTTTTTTAAGCAGTTGGCCTACATTATACCAATACATTCATAAATTAAGTAAACATTGTTCATCCCAAATTTGTATTATTAATTATTATGACTGCAGGGCAAGTACTTCCAATGCTCAAATATCTTTGCGTGTCAAAATTTTGTTGCGGTCCCATGCTTCCATAAAAATGAATATATACTCTTCTATATATCTGCTAATGAAGTTAAATCATTCAAATCGTGTTAAATGGCCACTGAACCGGACCGACAATCTCACAATTAACGTGACAGTTTCGTTCTAGTGGTGTGGGTGTGACTGCATCTCTTCACAGTGTGTAGAACATTTGATTCCAACGCCTTTGACTCAGGCTCGGTTTCTCGGTGTAGGCGGATGAGTGGAATGATCCGCCCGTCCATAACTTTTAGTCATTCCCTCATCAAGAGTCTGTTAAAAGGCACCAGAGGGCCGGCGAGTGGGTGAACCAACACGTGTCCAACTCTTTTTGAGCCGCTCCACTTAGCGCTCACTAAGCCTACTTACTGACTCGTTCTCTCAAACACTGATACCGCATTACGTCGCCTACGCATGGCCACAAAGAGAATGACACGTAATTACCCAAACAATGCTACATTGCTAATTGTCCACACAAGGTCTTTGAAAATGACAGGAAAAAAATGGCGGAACATGACAGTTAAAGACAGCATCCAATCATCTTTGAACTTAACTGTCACCAACCTACTTTCCAGAATGCACCCTTGGTGCATGATGAGTATCATGTTTACTTCAAATATTGAGATACCAGCTAGCAGTTTTTTTTCACCCTGGGGACTGAATTGAAATGAAGGCTAATGTTGCTTGATGTTGGCTTGATTTGTGAATATTATCTTAGATAAGCAGCTCCCAGGGCAAGTTTATGCAGCAACTTTGTATTCAGATCTTGCTCACTTGCTCCCCTTAGTTTTACAGTGCTTGACAAATGTCACAAATTAGAGCCCACTGCCCTAAATTAACTGCATTATTGAGTTATGTACAATATTCTGAGTGCTAAAATGTAAGTGACTATTGTTATCTATATATAATATTTTAATTTATATATATTTTTTAAATATAAATATTTGGATTCAGAATTTTCCATGGCAAAGGTAATGTTAAGCCACCTTTGGGTGTTCCGAGGAGACGGATTGTGACAGTACCCCCCCATCAAGGGACGGCTCACAACATCCCAGAAAAAAAAAAAAAAAAACGTAACATTGGGTGCTCTGAGGAGCTGGACCTTGAAGAGGTCACTCCACCGTGAAGTGCATTCGCAGTAGTCTTGACAGAACAGAAGTGCACTCTGACTACTGACTTTGACTTGGATACCTGGACACTTACAACGTACATCTCACATTGGAAGAAACAATTATTATTTATTAGTATTAGTATTAGTACTTGGGGGTTGAAGGTGATTGTAAATATTGATTGTAAATAAATGCTCTTTTCCTTTTTTTTTTTCCTCCATGTGCTTACTGCCAAATCTGTTCCTGATCGAGATGAACAAACCAGTCCATACATCTACTGTGTACTTTCAGTAGTTAAAAATGATACGAGATGGCCTAAAGTGTCAGATGTATATGTATAGCTGTACATAAATACTGAAATGTTGTTCTCATAAATGAAGGAAATGGCATTTCAATATTTTTGAAGAGAACGATGTTATCACCTGCGGTTTTACAAATGCTGTACCCATCTCTAATCTGAATTCTATTGGTAGAGAGAATTTACCATGAGCATATCACATTGATGATGGCCGGGGGGCATAAGCTAGCCAGATAGTTAAAAGCACCGGGCTTGGTTGCTCTTTGGGTCGATCATATACGTATGTGTCTTCATCGAAGCACACAGACAGCCGTTTGGGGTTTTATATGTAAGCCGCATCTGTACAGCACAGCGTTATGAAGTCTGACTTTCTCTGTCAGAGCTGCAGCGACTAATGATCGTGGTTGCCAGAGACATATTGATTTTTCCTTCAACTGGCTCAGAGGCTGCTGGTCCCTGTCCTTCAAATCCACTATGATAGGCCAGGCCCGGCCCGCCACTGTGCTGCCTGAAGAGGTCCACTGTCACAGCCAGTGTTTAGGGACTGCCTGATGAATTCTCCTGTCGCTTTAATTATGCAGCCATTCACTCACTTACTCCTCCCCTGTGTGTGTGTGTGCGTGCGTGCGTGCCTGCATGCGTGCGTGTGTATGCATGTGTGTGTGTGTCCATCCAAAACAAACAGAGGGCAGCAGTGCCAGAGATAAACAAGAAGGCAATTACTGTCAAGGTTTCAATTCATTGTCATAAGACCAGTGTTGTTGATTTACCAAGATGCACCTCTTTGTGCATGTTTATTGTTGTTTTAACCTCACTTACTCTATTGTTGGTTTGTCAGGGGAATTTCTTAAACATTTTTGCGACCAGTGCTTCTCAGGTTCAAATTTCTTTAACAGAACATTTGCGAATGGCGGTAGCGGTGATACGGTAACTCATGCCAAGAATCGAAATGAACTTGCATGTGGTTTATTTCAAAATGATAAGTGGCACTAAAAATGATGGCTGGTTTGATAAATTCAAAATGATAAGGATATTTTAACACAAATGATTCAGCAACACAGATAAACAGGCCAGTACGCACAGGCAGATTTTTCATTCTCTACATAGAAAGAATGGCTGGATGCAAAATTGACTAAAATTACGGCAGTTTCCTGAGCCACTTGTCGTAGTTGTGAAACTCTTCTTTGTTTGGGTTTGCATGGGTTTGTTATACTGCCCTTCGGTGGCCACCTCGCAAACACCAGTAGAGCGGCAAGGAATTAGCCTACTGATGATGCACAAAATATCCAGGTTCTTTACATTCCAATATATTAGAGAGGCCTATTTTCCTTATCGGTCACCAGAGACCATACGAGGGTGGATGCTGGGACACATCTTTGATGAGGTTGGAGCCGACAAGATGAGATGGGCTCTCGTGCCGTGCGCAGTGGGCCGCCATCATATATGCGTAGAGTACACATCCTTTAAGTTACCATTTTTTTACTGCGCAGTGGTTTGCATGCAACCATCACGACAGCGTGGAGCTTTGCAGCAGGAGACGGCGCACGACTGGTGTAGGCGTAAGACTGAGAGGAAAAAGCGCAGGGATAAGGGGGGAGGGCGATGAAAAGAGAAGTAGGACGAGAGCGGGACGAGATGAACTGGCTGCCTTCCTCCTCCTCCTCCTCCTCCTCCTCCCGTCTCTGACTGTCTCAGAGGAGATGGAGGAACATGAACGCAGGCCAGAATTTCCACAAATGAAGCTATTGCTGCATCCCAACTACTCCTGCCATACTCATACTGCTCTCTTGTCATTAACATAGAACGACTCCTGCAGGGACAGCAAGCTCTGCACACGAGCAAGTAAAAAAATCAAGCATCACATATAGTAAAGCAATGCCATTGCGCGTGTAGGTTTAGATGCAGTAACGAGGGAGGGGAAAGGTGTGGTAGATGTATTGACTTTTTCAATGAGGGGAGGCAAAGGAGAGGGGGAAACATAAAAAGGCAGAGGATGGGGCTTGTGCTTCAGGGCTCTATTAAAAAATGAATCAAAGGACTACTGGCATTCCCATTGAAAAACAGAACTCAGCAGCCGGCTGAGAAACGTAGTAGTGAGGGTGACTGTGTCGCATGGATGCTCTTATGCCATGTGGAAGCCCATGAACACATGCTAATTTACCTTTCATTCACTGCCTGTGAGCGCTGCGCTTTCTGGTGTCAGTCAGAATTGTTCAATATACTTCAGAAATTGAAGTAAGCACATAAATAATCCAAAAAAGAACGCTTTTCATAGAACTCACTGCATTTGAGGAAGGTACAGTTTTTTGTTTTTTTTGTTTTAATTTCTCAAGGTCAGTGACACCTAACTTTTATTGAGCCAAGGAACATATTTTACATTAGAAAAATGACGTAAATATGGCACAAAAAGTGGATAAACCTTCCAGTGGACATGTAGTTCTGTCTGTCACAATGCATCATTACCATACATAGCAGAACAAAGACACATTATTTGTAAATTTGATAAATGATCATTTTCTAACCACTAAATTTTCTGGATTAGGCTAGAATTTGCTACTATGTAGTTACGAGACAGGCTAACTAACCTAGTTAACGGTAGTATTTAGTTATCACCAGTTTTCTGAAGCTGAGCTGTGATTGGTTGTGACCTGAGACCTGGCAACTGAGATGTCATTTTCAGTCGACAGCAAAATGGTGGCCCCCTGAGAGGAATAAAACCAGGTCAATTTTGCCTGCTCGTTTCATATGCCACAAACAAAATATTAATCAGAACCCCATGCGTCGACTAGTTGGGCTGCACAGAAAATATTACAAAGGATTTTGAGGGGTTGACTCATTTAATTTTGTCAAGCGATTGTGTAAAATAAAATCATCTGAATTCAGGTGAATTTTTAAGTAGATGTAGTCTATTTAGAAAAAATTTATAAGGATTTATTTCATGAAACCACTTGACAAAATAAAATTGAGTAAATTCAACCCCAAAAAAATTTTTTTCAGTCCAATACTGCTGGCTCAACAAAAATGACGTGGTTCAGAATCCTAAGATTTGTTGGCTGGCTCCCGCACTGAACAGTATACCAAGTGCCAAATGAACAAAAGTCTAGCATCAAGACCGATAGTAAATCTTTACAGGAATGATGTGTGTAACGATGTTCATGAGGAGTTCCAGCTTGATGTAAGTTGACAGAATGACAAGTGTAACGGGAGACGGCGCCGTGTTGATGAAGACGGCACTCCATCAAAGCGTCTTCACGCTAAACGTACAAGCTGAACTTTCACACCTTTTGCGCAAGAATTGTCCGAGGGGGCCCGCGGATGCTTCGGCTCTCTCAATCAATATTTCAGCGCGCCGAGGCGTCGCTCAGCCTCCTTCCAACCTGGAGCACTGCCAACATGGAGTTTGGTTCCTACCAAGCGCCAGCCTACGCACACTTCCACTGGAACATTAGCAATCAGAACGCAGCATTTCGCAAAGCTTTGTTCTGCCGTGCCAGGTGCAATCATAAATAATGTGAAGGCACTGCCTGTGGCTTGATGTAGTTTGAAAAGTGGTTGTAAAATAATCATCGTTTTAAATGACTTCTTCTTGAAATTGACATATGACCCTCTGAAGACAGGACCGTTCAACTGACTATCATGTGCAACGACTGACTGACTATGTTGCGCAATAATAATAAATTATAAATTAAATGACAAATAAATAAATAAATAAATAAATAAATAAATAAATAAATAAATAAATAAACATTATAATTAATAAATAAGTTGACAGATTCTTTTGATCTTACTCTTCTTTTCTTGGGATAGGCAACCCAAAATGTTCAAAGAGACATATTGGCCTAAAAAAACAAAAAACATACCTGTCTGGAGCCGCAAAAATCTAAATCTACATCAAAAATCAATACATAAGTTGTATGCCTACTATTAAAATAATAATTTTTAAAAAATTGTATCAATTTGATCATTTCTTCTTGCGGCCCATTAGAGTTCACGTACCTGCATAGCAGCGCTGTCTGTTCGATATTGGTCACGTCAGACGGACTCATCCATCACAGGCAATTGAGAAAGCTGGAGCTGAATTGATGTCCTTGATCTGATGATCGGTGATATTGTTTGTGCGGAGAGGCATGTCTTTCATTTTCTGAATGATCTCCGTTTTGTTTTTGAAGTCCGAAAATAGGCACTGATATTTTAATGAATGAATCCTTCATGTACTTGCCATCCGCGCTTTATTATCTCCGGGGCTGCAACAAAACTTGCAGCAGTAGTAGAGTTTGGAGATGCAATCCACTTCTTGAAACTGTTTTTTTGGTCCTCAAATTCCTCCACCAGCACTGCAATTGCACCTTTCCTCTCAGTTGCAACTGGGTGATCGGCGGCAATTTTAGCATGCTTTAGCTGAGAATGTCGCTCCAAATTGCTCTTCTTGTTATTTGACAACGTCTCGTTGCAAATCAAACATGCAGGCAATGCTTCAGCATTGGCAATGAAATCAAATAGTTCAGCCCATTCTTTCTTAAAGCCTCTGTTCTCATCAGCAATCTTTCTCTTTTTGCCTTTTAAATCCATGGCTCATCACTCACATACCTGTCTGTTTACAACTCACCTGTGCTGTGTCGCAAGCTATGACGCAATTTGGCGTCATTCTCAAATTCGGAATTATTAATATATTTACAACTACATACATTTTTACAGCATAAGTATGGTTGTGTCGTATTTACCATCTAAAAACCATATTTAAAAAAACAACAACAATAAAAAATAACATGTTTTCCCATTTTCACGCATTTTTGCAAAGATTCCAGGGAGCCGCTAGAGGTGTGCTAAAGAGCCGCATGCGGCTCTGGACCCGCGGGTTGACGACCCCTGGGATAGGCTCTTTAATGAATACAAAGAGTTTAATATGAGACAGTTGAGACACAAAAGGTCTGTCCAGTAAGGTCATTCATTTTGTTCACTTGTGTGCATGAAAATGACTTTTAGGATATGATTCTGCACTACCAAAAATATGCCTGTGATCTTGCCCTTCCACATGAATGTCATAGTGAATCTGTTATTATTTCATTCATTCATTTAATTGATTCAGTTCTTTATTTACTGTCTATGTTTCAACACTGTGATTGACTAGTGACCTGGCCCTGTAGTGTGTACCCTGTTTGTTTTACGCTTCACGCTCAAGCAGTTTATCTAGACTCAGAACAGGATTGCTGTATGATTATAAAAATGAAAGAATAAATGAATTATTCAAGGAACAAAACTGTGACCCGAATATGAATTGATCAGTGTCCTTAAGTATAAGGGTCATTATTTCATCGCCCCCAGCAGAATGTATTGAGGAGTGCAAGTTGTGCTGCAGGAATTAAAAAAAAAAAAAAAAAACTAACAATAATAATCACAGTGTGGTTATGTGTATTTTTGTCATTTACTGTTTTTCGATGAGAGATATTATCAGTAATTTTCTCGTGGTTTACTCATCTGACTTTCCTGGAGGCAGTGGGTTCAATTTCAACTCTGGAAGAGTCAGCGGTTGTCTGTCTTTTTATGTGCCTGGTGGAAATCCTTTTCAACGATGAAATGTAAGATATTTTCATCGGTGTACATCAAACTCAATCAATTTTGGAGGGATGCCTGCTTCTTTGTTTATTGATCCATATACATGTGTGAAATTTAAACTGCTTTTCTGACAAGTAACATGAGACCAGACAGAGTAAGACTGTGAAAACATCCTGGCACATTTAAAAATGCATTTCACTTTCATACATTCTTCACTAACTGGCTATAGATTGCAGCCAAGTAAATATGTAAAAATCCAACAAGATCTGCAGAATTTGATTTGGGCTAATTAAAAATATGACTACCATGCTAGCAACTTTGTTACTTTGTGAATGCAGCTACATGCATAAATGGGTTGATCTCATTTGCAGACATAATTTTAGTGTCTTTGTTCACAGAGGCTGCATTTATTTCCCTTCACTCGACTGGAAATTTGCTGAAGCTATTTTATGATGGCTTTTCACACTTGTTTGATTTCTCTTAGCATCTGGTTATACTTGCGTGAGTGGGCTTAGCTACATTGTGGAGCAAGATGATTTAACCTTTCGGACTACTCCTTGCATTATTTTTACATTCAAGCTGTTGTCATGCAATTATAAGGAACCTTCCAAAGTGAGGTTGTTTTTAATTTTAGTTTGATTTTGTCACTAAATAGGATCTGTTTTGAATTGTTGGGGGCAGATATGTCCTTTAAATTAGTTCTATCCTGCACTGATCGTGCAGATGCTTTGAATATTTTTTTTACTAAATAAGTCTCACTTATTAATTTGCCAGTACAGGATCAAAAACTATATCAGTTCATCATTGTATCCAGCTAACATCTTTGGATGGGAAAACCTGCTTGATGGCCAAGAGGCAGACACATCCTGCAGCGCCGACAGTGACAGCTACTGACATAATGATGTACGCAGCGGCCGCTTTGACAGGCAGCACGCTGAGATGCTGATGATTTTTGTCAAGCTGAGATGGCAAAATGCGTCAGCGACCCATAAATATTGAACCTGCCTCGTAGGGGGGCAATGACCTGCATTGGATAATAGGGGCCTTTACAGCAAGACACGTGTCAGTGTGGCATTTTTTG
The DNA here is from genome assembly GCF_059516105.1 of Syngnathus floridae. Classification (NCBI taxonomy): domain Eukaryota; kingdom Metazoa; phylum Chordata; class Actinopteri; order Syngnathiformes; family Syngnathidae; genus Syngnathus; species Syngnathus floridae. The sequence continues at coordinate 17,735,899 of NC_142414.1, read as the reverse complement.
GGGGGGCTTTTTTGGTGGGCGTAGTAGCCTTCAGAAGTCTAGTATGAAAACATTTTCATTGCCAATCCTAAAAATAAATAAATAAATGAGTGTCTTGCCCTATTGCCATGCTTTTTTAACTTTTAACTTGTTATTTATTTTCAACCAACAAAATAGGTACATGTGCAGACTCCAATTGTAGTAAAACATATATAAAGTTCCAAAACAAAAAGACAAACATGGTTTGGGAATACTAAGATTACAAAAGTCCAACAAGCAACATCCAAATAAAATGTATGAATAAAAGATGTTAAAAATATGTAAACAGTAATTCTGGTACATTTAATGTTGACCCCTTACACATGAGGCTTGCTAGTTTTAATCTGTCACAAATGTGTTACCATTTTAAGAACTTTGACCTTTAACCTCATTGCACTAATAGGTTACAGTAATAAAGAAACTGTAATATTGCACACCCCTTGCTCATGACTGAGATCTGCGCATGGAATTAATACAGTATAGTCAGTTTGATAGCTTTGTACATCAATGATATCAATTTTTTGGGTCAAAGTCTATAAATAAAATCAATTTGGCGACCCGCCCAAGGGTGTCACAGTCAAGGCCTTGAAAAATGTGCTGAAAGGTCATAAAGAGGGGAAGGAAAAGTTTTTCTCTTGAATGGTCTCATGAAAGCACAAATGCCGTTTTCACTTCGTTCAAAGAAGTTTTTCTTTATTTTTGTTTTCATAATTATCATTGAAGGGCATCCAGTATAAAAACTGTGACAATCAACTCTTGCAATTGACTTGCTGTATTGATAAGCCGACGTTGTGTTTTCTAGAGGGCGTCGTATTCCTGTAAAGTAGTGCGCTTTTTACTGTCCCAATACTTTTGTGCATGATGTTTTTACGTACAACTGCAAGTCTCTTTCATACTGTATATCTGATGAGAGATACATATATGGCAGCAAATTAGAAAACATTCCATTCAGCTGTAATACTAATAATAATAATAAAAAAGGTTTTCATGAATTAAACATGACGTTGTAATTGAAACAGCAGGGGACACGGAGACTGGGAGATGCAGAGAGACTCCCGAGACTAATGAGCTCACTGTGGGGTGTTCTTCCTCATGTGACTGCTGTAATTGGGTCAGTCAATAGACCTGAGCTCTGTGCTGCTGCTGCTTCTGTCTGGCCCGGCCCGGCCTGCTCCGCCAATGTACGCGGGCGTACGTTTTGTGAAACTTTGCCGACTCTGTGAAACAACCTATTTGTTTTGCACCAAAAAGTTTATTAATGATCTTAGTCGTGCCCCGATTGAATAAGTTGGAAAAGTGCAATGAATCTCATTGTCGGTATCCTCTTACCTGTCACGTCTTTTATGCAATTTTCATCAACATTCTTTGCGCACATTGATCGACTGCATGGACTCTTTTAGTGCGTGTACACTAATGAGTGTTTACATGCAGTGCTGTCAGGCTGAGTGGGTGTTAACTTGAAGACTATAATGTATATGAAGCTCTAGTCAAGTGCTCGCATACCTTTTTATTTTCCTCGTGTACATTAATTACAGAGCTTTCTCCAGCACAGGACGTGGCCTAAAACCATATCGTTGGATGAAATTTAGTTTCATCTTCAAAGCATGCAACTGACATTTGCACGGAGGCATTGAGCATGTAGGTAGCTCTTGATCTGGAAGAAACACTGAAGACGGGCAAATGGATCGTGGATTTTTTTGAAAGGCTGGATTTCCAAGAAACCAAATGTCGTCAACTGTAGCGTGAAAAAGTATTTGTCTTCTTGGAAATAAAATTGTATTGATCGTTGCTTTACGTTAGTGAGATGATTATTTTCAAAAGGCTTTGCAAAATAAGCAGCAAAGAAAGTGGGCCATTCAATCTGGACAAACAACTTTATTTCTGGTAATGCATCTATACACTGTACATTCAGTCACTGCAGTATATAAGCATCGCTATTTTCAAACATAATCTCATCAAGTCCTTTACTTTACAATATTGTCGGTGTCGTGCGAGAGGGGTGCTGTTGGGAAAAACGAGGGGATCACATGAGTGGGCGGAGCTTTTCGTACTGCATATGCGGCGGCATTCAACAATGGGAGAGCTTCCATTTTGCCTCTTACATCAAAAATATTTCTACAAGTTTTATATAGCATTAGCAGCAGCACAGGGCGAAAGAGATACAAAAGGATGTTGGGGGACAATCTTTAACATGACGGTTTGTGTGTGTGTGTGTGTGTGTGTGTGTGTGTGTGTGTGTGTGTGTGTGTGTGTGTGTGTGTGTGAGAGAGAGACAGAGAGAGAATATATAGCTAAAAATATAACTGGTGAAAAGAAATGCAATACAAAGACTACAGTAAAAAAAAAAAAAAAACAGCAAAGAATTAGATGAATCGTCTCTTACGCACTGCATGAACTGTTTTTGAAACATTTCCAAACACAAATTTAAAAAAAACAATAAAACAACCCATCTATAGTAAGAAAAGATTTCATTTTGAAAAGAGGAAACACCATGTACATATATTATACAATATTGTTAATGAAAAAAATATTTACATGTTGCAAATTCATATTCAAAATGTTACACTGGCAAGGATTTGTTTATTAATATGGATTGTTATTGTTCTTCTGGCAAAAAAAATCCTTTTGAAAACAAGACCCCATTCTTACTTTGTACGGGGAGACGGAAACGCCAATGTCAGTCGTCTCCCTTGTAGAAAAACATGCATCAAAAAAATTACACACAACTTTTTTAGAGTGTAAAAGCAACTAGAAAATGTATCAATTTGTGGGCGTGGCAGGCGCAGTGTCATTCTCTGAGCGAGAGTTTCACTTGGACCTGAGCTGGCCTTTTTTCTACACTAATAATTTTTCTTCTCCTCAACATGCAATCACGCACGCCTTAGGACAGCATGTCCACAAAACTCTTTTATGTACAAGCCTTTTGCAACAACTTACCAAAGCAAGTGGCTTTATCCCCCCCCACCCCAAAAAGATCACCTATAAAAGTGTTTTGCTCATGCACATCATGGATTCCAAATGAAGAATAAAGAGCACGCACTCTGTGGGGGGAAAAAAAAAAGCTTTGCGTGTTCATATTGATTGTTAAATTGCTCTCTGACTTAGGAACAAAACATGTAAACTGGTTGTACTTCGATGGCAGATTTTAAAAAAAAAGAGCTGCTGAGAAAGGGAGAGACTTTTTTTTTTTTTTTTTAATTCTCCCCACCCCTATAAAGTAGTTGTCCCCCCCCACCTTGAAGCTACTTCTTCAGCTTTCCCCTTCTGGAAACCTTACGCCAGTGTCAGGCACTTGAGGTTGTCCAGCATTGCATTTGATATATTTTTTGAATTACTATTATTTTGTTTGCTTGTTGCTTTTAGTGACCGATTACGCTTGGTAGAAAAGACAAATTGCATATCACAATAAACTCCTCACATGAACAGTACACTGTAAATGCCCAATAGTTGACGATATGAATGGCAAGATTTCACTTTCATGCATAAACAAAAAGTATGACTTTTTTTTTTTTGTTTCTTAAAAAAAAGTGAACATAACAGACAAGCAATAAAATATCTCATTTCAAACATTAACAATCAAAGGAAAAATAAGCATTAACATAATGTACATTCTGATTGCATTGTACCCACTGCAATGGCATCTTCCTGCCAATGTCTTTTTTTTTTAATAAAAATCCAAATGTGATTGTTTGTGCAGTTTTTTTTTTTCCTTTTTTCTTTCTTTTTTTTTCTTAATAAATCTCCCTACTAACATACAGACTGATGACAAATTAATGGGGGGGGGGACAACAACAAACAGTGTTGCCATGGTGCTGGACTTGCACTGGATCGAACAAAATAAATTTTCCTCACATCCCTTCCCAGTCCAGCGAAGCAATGTTGCCACTTTCAAGGCCACAAACTATGACATCATCAAGTTCCCCCGCCCCTCCTCTTGATTTGTCAACTGTTTGTACGTTTCGGCGAGCTCGAGCGATTTTCGTCAATCAGGCAGTAACAGGTAGAGCCTTGTTTTTCTTTCGGTTTATTTACAATACTTTGCCTTGCGTAAACAGAACAATACTTAATAGAGAATGAATATAAGCAACAAAATTGTATACGGTAGCATTCATGTATAAGATGATGTTTTCAAAATAAGACAAAAATTGGATTACAACGCATACAAACAGTTTGTTGTTAGGACAAAGTGCCATTCATTATTGTTAAGTCCAAAAGTCGATATATATTTACAAACCTTAATTTAATGAACATTTGTGGTTCTTCCAATACAGTTCATAAAGTTGTGATATACGGATGAATCAAAGTCCGATAGATGCCAGCTTTCTCACTCCTTGTATCGAGATGAGATGAGAATAGGCCACGCCCACATGTGGAATATTGTATCTGTAGTAGATTCGACACCTCTGGGCGTTGACCCCAAATGCTTCAACGCAAATATGGCTGGCTGGTGACCCACGTGAGCGACATTGGGGACAAAGACCGATGGATAGAGTTGGATGATTCCAAATCAAGTGCGGTGCCCCTCCCACCCCGTTAAAAAACTGCGATGACATCATTTTGCAAGCGCTTGTGCTCATTGCGTGAAGACATTTGAAATAACACATGACTTGATTATGTCCCTGTCAGCTGGGTTGCTTAAAAGCAAGAATTCAGAAAGAAAAAAAAAAAAAACACGACGGCACGTGTGGATAGTTCAAATGTTTGTATTGTTCATCTTGGGATTTATTTGTCATAGTCTATGTAGCTTATCATGTCTTGAATAATCTTCCATCCTGGAGGGAGCAACGTGGGCGCATTTCCCCCTTGACTAAAATATTCGGATCCATTTCCCGTCACCGACTGTCCAACCTGTCTTGAGATAGATGCAATCACTCTTGTGATCAACTTTTCAGTTTTGCAAGGATGAAGGTGAGAGTCAGAGTTCAAGCGGCGCACTTCCTCGTTGGTGGCGGGCGTGGAATTTCTCCAGATGACCGTTCTCCATTCTTGCGGGAAGTGTCGGGAATCTCTGAGCCGGATGTGGGGACGGAGGGGGCGTGAGGGACTTGGCTACTGGATTACTTTTTTGACGGCGTGTCCTTGGCTGTCAAATTTTTGTCGCTGTTGGATTTGGGCCAAAGTTGCTGCTGTAGCTCTTTGACCACCCTCTCCAAGTGCTCCCTGGCCTCCCGCTCTTGCAATAAGTCGGCTCGGAGCTGCTCGCGGTCAGCTTCGGCGTGCTGGAGCTTCATCTGGAGGTCTTCGATCTGGAAAACATCACGGGACGCAGATGAAATCACACACCAGAGCATTTCTGACAGAGAGAGCAATGATCCAATTACCGACCCCCGTCCGTCCCCAGCAGACAAACAGACGGACGGGTCGGGCAAAGACGCAGATGAGATGAGACAGGACAGACGGCTCACATGAGACACAACAGACAGTTAAGATTGGGGAAGGGATTAAACAGGCATGACAGAAAGACAAAATCAGAATCGATCAAACTCGAAAGACGCAGTGGTTTGTGTACTACTTAGTCTTTTGCAGCATGGTATGTGCTGTAAGAAGGAAAAATAAGTTGAGTGAATTTTAAAATTTGAAGCTGGGCGTTTCAAAACGTTTTGTGATGTGTGCATGTTTACTTGATAAGAGAATTATTTTTCTGTTGCCGTGCCTTTTTCCAATAGGACGAAAGCGTGTACGGGGAGGTTGGCACAACCTCCCTCTTGTTTTGTCTAATCTGCATTTCCCATGATGCCTGGGGGAAGTCGACACGTCTTCCTGTTTCCTTTCCGAGGGGGGAATGAACTTCGCTCTCTGCGTTTGAGGCGACGCCCATTTATTTTTGACCAAGGGGTGGAAGTTTTTTTTTTTCCCCCTTCTCTGCGGACCTTGAGAGGATTTTAAAACGAAAACCACGACCCACCGCAATTACTGTACAAGTGTATGTTTCATAAGCCTGTAGATTTCCAGACATGGTTTTTTTCCTTGTGGTTAACAAGTGTTTCTTAAAAAAAAAAAAAAAAATCTGACTGACCTGTGCCGAGTATTTTGCACGCAGACGTCCGGCCTCGCAGCCTTTATCGCAAACCCTCAGCTGGCGGGCCTGCTCGAGCTCCCGCTTCAGACGGATCCGCGACTCGTTGGCTTCCTTCATCTTCTTCTCACTCTCAGCTCTCAGGCGCTCGATTTCCTTCCTCAAATTTCGCTTGGCCTCGGTCGCCTCTCGCAATTTCTCTTTTTTTGCGACGCGCAAGAACTCCAGCTCCTGGAAAAAGACAAGTTGTTGGAGTTGTTGACATACAAAGACAATTTGAGATGTGGACAAGATGTTCTTTTTTTTTTCTCCATAAAAACGATGCCTGGCGGTTTATCCGGTGTGCTGCACTCTCAATGTCAGTGTTTACTTTTGAAAAGTCGAGGGTTAGGGCAATGTGTAAGCTAACTGAAGAGAGATTTCCTTCCTCTAAATGTGTATGTGTGTGCATGTGTGTGTGTTCGTAGTAAGCAAAGCCTACTCATGGGAACTTCACAGTTTGGACAAACATGTCTGTCATCAAGTTTTGTTGGTTCCAAGAAAAAGACTATCCCTATCACGCCCTAGAGTCTGCACAGGCTTTACATGGGGGCCCGACTTTCAACACTTCCCATCTCAACATCTCGTGTTGGTTCAGCTCAAGCCAGCAGGAACGCTGCTTGTTTCAAGTAAGAGCGCGCTTCATTCAGCCTGCAGCTTCTTGGCTGCTTTGACTTAGCGTGTACTTTCTCTCGCCGCCTCCTCAGAGCACGGATGGATACAAAGCGAGAGTGGAATGTCGTTGCACTGGGTTGCTCCAGACTTATTTTTGTGCCGCACATACACGCACGCACACACAGACTCTTTCAACTGCATTTTCTTGTTCCCGGTCCAAGCCCAAATATAAAAATGGAAGTCTGGCCTTTCCTTTTGTAGCAACATCCGCTCTGAATGTTATCACTTGCCAACTCACGCTTTGCTTTGCAGGCAGTGATTGTCATTGGGAATGCTATTCGGCATCTTATACGAACTTTTTACCGTCGACTGAGTTTAAGTTTTGTTTTTGAACTGAAAATGGGTTCTTGATTCATTTCCTGTGGAATGCTACCTGTTGAAGACTGCGTTTGGCCTGCAGGGCGGATCCCAGCTTCTCCTCCTGCTTAACCCTCATCTTCACAATCTCATGCAGGAACTTCTCCTTTGACTCTTTGGAGTCCAGCCCATGGTCCAGTGCCTGCCGCAGGCTCTCCAACTCGGACTCCAGACCCAGTTCTGGAGGGGCCATGGGGGTCGAGACGGGAGCAGCCACCGGGGTAACGCCCTCTGTCGTCACGTTGCAGATGGGGCCGACGACGCCGGGTGAACTCAGGTCCTTGGCTGAGCTGGACGAAGTGAAAGATGGTGACGACAGGGAGGACAAGGATGATGTGACTGTTGAGAGAGAGAGAGAGAGAGAGAGAGGCGAAAGGTTGAGGCTTGTGATCATCAGTATTTGTTTTTTTAGTGCTGGGACAAAGATCTTAGCTTACACTCGTCACGGCTCTCCACTTCAATCTCCACCTCTGAGTCATCCTGAGGTGGCTTGCTGGCAGTGGAGGTAAGGGAGCAAGCACCTTCAGGTGCTGGAGGCTGGAACTCCCCTGTGACTCTTCTCTTGCGAGGTCTCGAGCTGGCGTTGGCGCCCTCGCCCGGGGGTTCCCCTCCGCTCGGGTGCGACGTGCTGGGGACTGACGGGGACATTGGGCCCACCTTTCCCAGGGGCAGGGGTGTGAGGGCAACGTTGGGGGCCACAGCATTCTCCAGGCTCTTGTAGTTGTAGAAGCTAGAAGAAGCCAGACCCAAATGTTTGTAATCGATATCAAAAAGCAGCATAAAGCAGGCTCCAAATGCAGTCCGGGCCAGATCTACAGTCATGTTACAGGCAGTATTGGCAGCACCATGCAAAGTGGGTATTAAAATAGCACTAGTTTGTCTAACGTCTTTTCATGTTCAAGTGTGGGAGGTTGTGGTACAGTCAGAAAGAGTGCGCTTATCATTTTTCGCACAAATTATTCTCAGTAGAGCAAAGGGTAGGGGAGAATTTGGAAAGAAGATCCTTCTTCATGTTGTCCCTCTCAAATACTGGACTTACTTGTCTCTTAGCAGAGCGAGGGGGTGAATGGAGAGTTCCTTATCACCGGCAGAGATGTGCGGCGACCAGGGTCGAAAAGCTGACGGCCTCTGTCTCGGCTGAATGCAGTTGAAGCCCTGGTGGGGGAAAAAAATACATGAAATGTGAATTTTAGACAATTTTATGACTGACGCACAAAAGGAGGTGATTTTTCTTGTGTGTAGTAAAACTGACCTTATTGGGGTTGGAGAGGGACTGGAGCCAGTCATGCTGCTTCTCCTTGTCAGCCAAAGGGGATTGTATTGGGATGTCTTCATGTTTGGGCTTTTTGATTGGAATGGGATCCGGCACCTTCAAGAGAAGAACATTGACTGCTTATTTATGATACAACGGGAAATTGGGTTTTGCTTCATTGAATCAAGAAATAGTGTTTTTGCTGCCACTTCGTATAAATGCTGAGAAATTCCATTTCCCAATGACTGTGCAAGTGTTCCCCACTTGGCACCAAACCAAGAACTGTTACATTAGAAGGTCAGTAAACTGCAAATGCACGACATTGTGCCAGAAAAACCATGTTTGTGTGTAAATAGGGATGACTGTAGAGGAGTGCCAGAGGAGGATACTGATAACTGGAAGTGCCAGTGAGGTTAAATTTAGATGTGCTATTGACTTTGGGTGACTTTGATGTTGTGAAAATACTAAAGCAAATGACACACACACACGCGCACACACACACAGTGGAGACGATGGTAGTGTATCGCACAGTGGTCACCCAAAACCAAACCAATCTAGCAAGGCGTGTTTGCTCATGAGTTGCCAAGAGTGAAGGCAAGAGGTGACTGGGGCACTGTGTGTGTGCGTGTGCGTGTGTGTGTGTGTGTGTGTGTGCGCTATCACACTCCGACACACCCATGCAGACAGACAAGTGAGGTTTTGTTTCTCTTTCTTCTGTTCGGCTGCCTTTATGGCACTGACCTCAGCCTCTCCGAAGTGGGGCTGTCACTCGCTGCCACAAGCGCACACACAGACACACAGACACACACACGCACACGCACGCACACGCACGCACACACACGCACACACACACACACACACACACACACAAACACAGATGCAGTCTGTCTACGCTCAAAATCGATTTTTCGATGATCTTTTCAGTCAAGCAGTTTATTGGTGACATTAAGCAAATGCAACAAACGTTTAACTTTTTGATAGATATTATTGTTTCAGTTCCTGACCTCAGACAGGCAATAGCTTAGGGAAGTCCTGTCTGTGAATCCTAGCATTGTAGGCTAGATGTAGCGATATGGCCTACATATTAGTCGAAGCTGCAGATAAGCCTCGAATGTGGCTGACAGCACACGCCGCGGTGCGCTCTGGGCAAAGTCTGTGCCACGTGCCTGCCGTCTTCTCGTGGATTATGGCTTGCCAGTTTGTTAGTGCGGCATCAAAGCTCCAGTAGGAGGAAGAGGAGGTGGAAATATCGGCAGAATTCATGGCGCTCAATTGGAGTGTCTTCTCGCGTTGGGGGCCAATACCCACACAACCAGAGTGACTGATATGAAAATGTGAAGGCTCACTCAAAAAACATACAGAGAGACCGAATCAAGAGCGATACGCTATAATTTCCTTCAAGCTGGTCCTCTCCAAACCCAATGACGATTAGCAATATGGATGTTTATAAGTGTCTGCTCTTATCAGCCCAACCCTTTTTATGGTCTTTTGTACATTACACAACACAGGATATCACACTTCTCAGACAATACGTTTCCGATTAGCTGCGTGTGAGTCTGCGTTAGACATGACATTTTTGCAACGTCGACTGAGCTTCAACACCTACATCACACTTCACGATGCTTGCAACGGCTTGCAAAATCCTGCTGTCTACCATGTGGCTTTTGAACGCAACAAAAGCTAAATGCGATAACTTCATGAAATATGTCATGCTTGAGGAAGCAAGGCACAGTGATGCAACAGCATACAAGCTGAGAGTGGCAGCCCCTGTGTCAGCTGCCAAATGGGGCCCACCGTGCAGGAGCCCCTGCGTGCGTGCACGTGTCTGGGCAAGTGGATGTCTCGGTGTGTGTGAGACAGGATGGGTGGGGTGATAACAGCATTCTCAGTGAGAAGTCCGTCTGCGCGTTCTGAAACCACCCGAGTTTCCGAGCACTTCCTCTGTCTGCAAAGCACAAACGTTTGCCAAAAGTATTCATTGACTAGTTTTCGTCAGTAAAGCTTTTGAAATGTGAATATTGGCACTAATTGTCCATGCAAACTCTCGCAGAATCCCCCAAAAATGATTTCGGTTTGCAAAAATAATACATTTACACAGATTGTGCATAAACGATCTATATACATAGTATATATAAAACAGCAGCTGCTTAAGTCAAACCACAAAGCACATCAAATATGTAAAGAAGTAGCTGCAAGAGAGGCGGGCTGCAATCACTCGATTGTCGATCACTCAGAAAAGCACCAAATTTGCCGGAACAATGCCAAAAGGGCCCGAGAAGATCTTCCAGTTTCCCCCGAAAACATGATCTGGTGAAACTCGCCTAAGGAAACTTTTCAAGTGATGACTTAGCAGACTGCTCCGGGTGTCACTTTAGAAAAGCACCATCACATCAAACCCCACAGGCTTTTGCTACTTCTCTTTTGTGACAGACAGCTATTTTTATGAGGTAACGCAGAAAGTCTTCTTGACACATTCTGTCAGCCAACACTCCACCCTCCCCTTTCTTGCTTCAAATTCTGCCATCGCCTTCCCTCCCACATGTAGTTGTCTGTTTGTCTGAGACCATTTCCTGTGTCATACTAGATTACAGGATGTCCTTAACAAACATACAAATTTCTGGTTGCCCAGGAAGCCAGCAACACCATATTTAAAAAAAAAAAAAAAAAAAAAGAATCTATCTGTTTTTAAGCAGTGTAGTATAAAAGACTACAACACTCTGCCACGATGCTCTTTTAAATTGTAGTCTAACTGTAAATTCATGGCACGCTTCAAAATTCCACTGACCGCAGTTGCCATTTCCTTAAACAGGAAACTATTCTTGCTTTGACCGCATAATGTGACTTAAGACAGGCTGACTGTAAGTGTCAAACAGTCCTTTCTGGTATGGTGCTAAACTGGTTGCCTTGCTTCACATCCCTTTTGTAGTCCTAAGTTGAAAAGTCCAGAAACCTGTTTTCTTTGCTCTTTCTTGACTCAGGAGGGTGAACAGAGCCACTCCCTGCCTGTGACCTAACATTGGCCTCTGCTTGTCTTACTTACTAGAGGGGGGGGGCCCCCACGGTGTTGAAAAAAGACACGCTCTCTGTGTGGGGGGAATGTCGAGCGGGTCACCTCTTGCAGTCTCGGCCACATGCTGGACACATGAATTTAATATCTTCATCACAGTTATGTGAAGTGCTGTGTGAAGGCATGTATGGTTTCACCCATAAAACAAAAAAGGGAAACACGCCTCAACTGTGCCCTAGCTACAATTTGGCAACTTGGTTCCACTGGCGGGGGATTTACCGAGATGAACAATGACTTTTTTCAGTAACGTAAGTATCGTCACCATAACACCACTGGCACACTACAACGTTAAGCATGATTATTATTCAAGACTGGGTTGCTTGGGCTTATTCCCGACATCAGTTTGAACTGATTTGCTGACTACGCTTAAAATGACCTCATCTAGAATTCACTTTGATAAAGGATGTACAGTTGCAAAGTTTTCTCTGCTCAGCACATAAGTAACAAGTAGAAGTTTGTGAAACACACTTCGTCTGGAAGGTGAACGCAGTTTGTGTCAGAGCTCACTTCCAGGAAGTAAGTGCATAAAATAAAGAGGCCGCCCACCAGCCCGTCCGCCCCCATCCATGGTACCTGTCTCTACCACTCATCCTAACCCAATCCATCATTTATCACCAAATCCAAAGCAAACAAAAATCTTTCATGATGACAGACCAATGTGGAAAATGGCATTCCGATAACTTCACATCTTTTTTCCTGGGTGGACCCCTAAAACCAAAATGTTCATCTCTTTCATGTTTAAACATGTATTTCCACATCCTTTGTTCCCACTGCATTTTTATTTTACAGCGCTGTTTTTTTTAGCAGCCTTCACTTCCAGGAAGTGTCCGGTGAGGCTAGTCGACAAAACGGAGGAGAAATCAGAGCTGCTGCTGCTGCTGTACGATGGGCTAAAGGTTAAACATCACTAATAAAAATAAGCATGAACTGCGAGGACTGATTTTATAATCTACAACGCTGGGTTAGAGTGTTTGCTATCCACTATAACAACAACAACTATACAAACATTCAAGGATCCAGTGGAACAAATGAGAGGACAAGAAGCTACATCAGTCCCAAGGTCCCGAAAGGAAGGAAAGTTCAACCCTCCCGGCCACAGCAGTAAAAACAGAGAAGGAAAAAAAGGTCATAAGTGCTGGAAACAAAAAAAAAATTGGGGAAAGCGAGAGATTGTCCAGGAAGTAAGTCACACACATTTTTGCTTAGATAGCAAGACATCCAAGCAAGCAATTGTATCGTTATGCTTCTATTCAGGTCCTACTATCTATGCTTTTTTTTTTTTTTTTGGCTTAAGCATCATACGTTCCACTCACAAAGAAGCAGGCCCATAGTTCGGCCTCTCTTATGAAAGACAACATGGAAATTTTATATTAGTTAGAAGCAATGGAAGGAGAAGGAATCATGTAACGTAATAAAAGTGTGAGCGGGCATAGAAAGCCTCTTGTACCACAATCTTGGAAAGCACAGAAAGGAACACACACATAAGAGAAGAGACGGGAAGAGATTGGAAGCTTTGGAAAGAGAGCAGGGTCTCCATATCCTCTCGCCAAATTTGCTTTGGCAACTGTTTCCGTGGGAATGGTGAGAGACTGGCTCTCCTCAGTCGAGGAAAGCGGTGGACCCGCCTACCAAGCTCCGAGGCGAAAGATAGACACGGGGAGAAGGGTTAGGGTGTAAGTAAATACAGCTGGACTTTTCCATCCCTGTTCCTTTTCCATCGCTTACCCCCAAGTGACAAGACGTGATTCCATCCACTTTGTGGCTTGAATGTTTATTTGGCAATTACACAATTACCAGTGTGTGAAATGAATACAGAAATGTTATTTAATTACTCTTGACGTCAAAGGTAACATGACACCATTGGTTCCCCGGTAGAAATATTGAATTCATTTTCATCATATAGACGCCATATTGTGTCTATTGTGCGCTGATGTTGTTATTTCATCCCATAGGTGCACAGGAAATGGCATCATCAAACAATTCCCATATGGGCAACACAATATAGAGAATATACCGAATAATTTCTTAAGTACAGAGGAATTTCAGGGTGTGTGTTTGCAATATAAAATGTTTATAAAGCAAGGTAATGTTCTCAATTATTATATTGTAATTCGTTCCAGCCCCAAAACTAAGTTTCACTTTTTTTTAAATCCGTGTGTAGTAAAAATAAATATAATGCAAAATGAAATATAGAAATGTGTGATAACACAGTATTCTATATAAAAAATAATTCAATAATTTTTTTTGTAGATGTAAGTGACTCATTGTTTTTCTAGGAATAATGTATTTCAAAGTATATTCTTGGAAACAGTTTGCTATTTTTACAATATATTGTTGAATCAATGATGGGAATACTCCGACTTTTTATTACATGTGATGATGGACCGTATTTATTCAACGGCTTAATAAAAATTTTGTTGCAAGTTTTTAATCAAATCATTGAGTTGGAATTTAGTGTTACTTTTATGGTCATTGCCTATACACGTGAGAGCCATTGAAGCGAAAAGCAATTTTTTTTCTTCCACATACGTCCTACGTATTCCACTTGCTTTTAAAACGGATCTGTAAATCATTCGCCTGATTCACGCAGTTTCGATATGAGTCATTTTTGTTTCACGCTAATTGGGAGGTGTTGATAAACCAGGATGACATTTGGCATAGAAACTGTTGAATGACAGATGAGAGGAAAAAAATTCCTTTGTTTACAGCCCTTGTAAAAGTTGTAGGAGGCTGGGGGGAGGGGGAGGTGGCGGGGGCATGTAGTGTGGAATACGCTGCTGGCTCTTAGCCTTGCATCAGTGCAAATAGCTGGCCTCCTTTTAAAAGAGGCCAGATGTGAATTATGGTTAACAAGAGGAGGAATGTGTCTGTGTATGTGCACGATGAGGGGAAACGCGGAACGCGGGGCATAATTCTGCTTGACGTTTAACGTGCCCTAAGGTTGAGGTTGCTCGTGAAAGGGTTAAGTCGCATGGCTGCGCAAATACATAAATAGCAGTGGGGAATGTGTGTGGGCATGAACACGTTTGCCAGCTGGCAAGGAGGGAAAGGGCATGCATGCACATGTAAAGCGGCAGTTTGATTTCCACTTAAGTGGCACTGGATGCAACTCCGGCACCTACTCCTTCACCTCACTCGAGACTGGAGTACAAGTCATAACCCGTGAAACCCGAGGAGTATTGAGAACGACCCAAAAAAACAGATGCGATATGAACGGTGTCTGCTTGCTCCATTATACAATTGCGGACATGTACGATCAACTGTAAAAAAAAAAAAAAAAAAAATCAACACACCCATTCTAACACATCAGTCGGAAAGAATTGGAAAATAGCCAAAAGCCGATTATCTGGTCTGGTATATTTCAGGGGGCAGTTCCACCACCGGTGTTTGTGGTGACAAATACGAAATTCCAAAACAAATGTTTACCCTTGATGATCTCACGGGAAAATAAAGCCCTGTAGTTGTTATCAGACAACAGTCAGCTTTCTGGCTATCCATTTGACTAAAATTAGCTTAGTGAAAGGTTTATGTGATCTAGAATTGTGTTATGTTACAATTTAAAACCCAATCTCCCGAGTATGTTTTGTTTTTAATGGCACACTTCATGCCTGGCAATCTTCAAATAGGGCAGAGCAAAGGCTGAAAATAACAGTTTGCTATTGTGAGTGCATCGTGTGTCTTTGCACTGGCAACTTGCCCCGCTTGGCTCTTTCTGTCAGAGTGGAGGATGAAGGGGATTTAAATGAGGGCGGGGGCCTGTAGTCAAATCCCTTCTCATCTTACAGGCATCATTACGCCTGCTGAAGCCTTCCTTCTCCATAGAGGGACCCCAGACAGACTGTAATTTACAGTCTTATCCCCTCTTGCACTTACACCTGTACTTTACGGATTTCTTGTAAGTTGTGCCCCCGATTAATGCCGGGTTTTAGGTTCACAGCTCAAGAAAAAGTCTAGACTCACCTGGAAACCACATTGGCTTGCCTCAGTCACACGAAGACCACCTGGTTTCAATCTACACTACGTGGGTACAAATACACTTTTGGAAAATTAGACTTGCTGATCATGTGATTAATATCGCAGCTTACCATCTGAATATTATTGTACAGTTAGGGGTGGTGGTATGGGGATTCACAGATGGAATGTTTTGCTCAGACTCGGCAGATGTGAATGAATAAACAATCGGAGTGGGTCTCGCTTGGGGTGACAAAGGTGAAAGAAAGGAGGTTGCCAGAATGGTTAAAAATGTGTCCTCCACAGACAGCAAAGAAGGTCAACAGCTAAGCAATATATATAGAAAAGTAAACTAAACTTTGCTGTTTATTGTACTGTATGTTTACTGCGGAGTTCAGCCCTGTATATCCGTTAGAAAGGTTATTATTCTAGTCCAAAATGTAACACTCAACCCTCTGCATGGGTGCCGCTTATACATTTCCTAACAACAGCAAGAATGAACACTCAAGTCAAGGTAGAATTTCACATTCATCTCCACTTTGCTGCATTCTTGGCGATATCTCAAGTACAAGGCCCGCCGAGCGTGGTCAGGTGTAAGGCGTGGAATCGAGAAGGATCTTGTAGGATTAGGATTGTTTGACACCGGAGGTCATAAGTGATGGTGAAGTCTCCTCCCTGCTGTTCTCAGTTACTCAAGTGAGCAAACGTGTGCTCTATCGGTCTTATGATTTTCATCATCCAAATTCCTCCCAATAGATTTGTGGCAGACAGTCTGCCATGCCTCAAACTTCACGTTCTTATACGTACTTTGCTCATTCAAAAGACGTCTTTCTCACCCTCTTCCAAAATACCAAATAAACAAAATCAGAAGAATAGCTTAAATAACGGTGCCAGAGTAACAATTCAATGTCCTGATAGAATAACCAACTGGTGGATGTACACAAAGCACAAAGTCTTCCAGAGATCAGATGGCTGGAGGCTGCAGCCTTTTTCCTTCCTGTCTCGGGGGAAGGATTAGTTCTGTCTGTCAGCTGTTTCAGACATCACGGCTAGCCGCGCTCCTGAGCGGGCTTCTC
This sequence comes from Syngnathus floridae, assembly GCF_059516105.1. Taxonomy (NCBI): domain Eukaryota; kingdom Metazoa; phylum Chordata; class Actinopteri; order Syngnathiformes; family Syngnathidae; genus Syngnathus; species Syngnathus floridae. Next base: position 17,719,448 of record NC_142414.1, on the reverse strand, counting down.
GTATGACAGACGCCGCCACTCAACTCAACCGGCCAGCTCGCTATATGTTGCATAGAAAGGCCCTTGTGTCCACCGATGGCTGTGTTTGTTGTGCACGGGCATTAAATGGGCCGTGCGTATTCTGACATGGCCCGCATTCGAGTTCCAAACAGAGTCAGTAGTGGTGAAGAAGATATTGGATTCAAATCGGCATTGCAATGGAATCAAATCGGTCAACTTTGGGATATAAATAATCTCGATTTATTTTTGAAAAACGTAGCGATATCAGCATACATAATTTTGTCCATATGGCACAGCACTTAAAAAAGCAGGCCAAAAACTATCCATCTTCTTTTACTTTTTAATGAAGGAACTTGATGAAATTAGACTGTCCGGGAAAAATGTCACAAGCATCACATTGGAGAAACTTGTCTGTGCTTTTGACGGACCGGACGAAGGTGACAGAGATTGTCTGTCTGTACTTGTGCTATGTGTGCTGAAGTGCCAACTGGCAGAGCAGAGGCATAATGGTGCGGGTTGTTAGCGAGCACTCCAGTTGCGCCGTGATGAGAATGTTTTCGACAGCTTTTAGACACTTGGTTATAATGATGTTCTGCATGCCCTGTAGCAAACTGGAACTTTTTTTCCCTCGACTTCCAATCAGACCGCTGAACATTTTTTTTTTTTACCAGTAGCCGTGCAAACTTGTAGAAACATGCTGAGCTCAGGCAAATTCAGTTTAAATGGTTTTGCATATACAAAAAAAAAATTTACAGACTGTGCCAGGTTTCAACAGACAGTAGAGACAGTCACGCCTTTTTGACGTTAATATCAGGATATACGGTACATATATATAAAAAGCTTGTTTTTCCAAATTTTCTAAAGGACAGATCATTACAGGTTGCTGTTAATGTGCAATAAGCCGAATACGATGTTTGCTTATAATCAATTAACGGAATGACCGCATCATAAAACGGGGCTATCGGAAATCAAGAAAACAATCTCCCGATCTCTGCCGTGCCGCAACGTGATAGGTGGAAACCTTGTTAGAGTGGAGCTTGGATAAATCAATGAGCGCCAGAGGCTCCTTGAGGGCCAACGAAGAGGAGGGGCAGGTTATAGTAAATCAATTGTCGGCCAATTCATTTACATTGATAGCATCGGAATAATGGCATAGTGTAATAAAATGGTAATCACGGACTTTAACTGCAGCCATTGGTTGTTTGGCAGTCTGAGCTGCAGGGGAAATGGCAGTGGCCCACATTCTCTGCGCAACATGTGCGCGCTCATCCCCGTGCGTGGCTGGCACTACGCGCTCGGCAAAATGTGTCATTTATTTTTGTTGTGGCTTGATAAGTGAGTCCTAGTGTGGCTGAGAACAACACACGTGCTCGCACATCCACTTGATTTAATCCCAGATATGCAACTCGACGTCAGTGGCAGATGGCTCGGTGAGCAGATTAAAATATCAGCCGCTAGCCCTATGTCAAAAAAGAAAAACTTTAGGGAAGAGGAGCTCAGGCAATTACGGCACACCGTGATTAATTTCTTATGCACCAGGTTTAATTTGAACTCTGTATCACTAAATGACTCGAGTCCGTTGACCTCGGAACCCTACTGGGTTTATATTCCGTGAAGAAGCAATTGAAGAAATCAAGGTGGTCTGTTTTCCCGTTTTTAAATGACCAGGTAGCTCATAGGCCATATTGAGTTTTGTAAATAAATACAAGTTACAAATGACATTTTTATCATATGTCTACATATGATAAAAGTCTCACCATTCATTTCCATATATTTCCAATTAAAGAACTGGATAATTTATATTTATATAAATTATATGTATAACTTCTTTATTTATATTTCCAAAGTTTCTTTAAAGTTGCATAAAATATCCAAACTCTTTCCAACGCTGAAAGCAAAAAAATGGGACAACGGCGACAAGCACTCTCCTGCTAGGATTAGCGCCCTACCTCTACCAATAAATCACACACAAATGGTGTGCCAGCCTCTCCTGGGCCAATCACCGTCCTCCTGGCAAATCATTCCGAATCGAGCTGCACAGGAAAACCTGATTCAATCGCAAGCGCTTTGTCAATGAACTATTAAGTGTGGCCACCATACGCAATATGGATTCGGAAACAAAATGAGCATAGGGGAACTGTGTCAGGCAAATAAAAGAAGGCATTATTTGGGGAAGTGTAGCAAAAAAAATTGCAAGTAATAAATTTAGAGAATTGCGCGATGGTGCGAGACTGCAGTTTGAAGTCAAGCAAAGGGCAGGTTGGGAAAGGGTGAAGTTGGGGTCGTGTTGTTCTTTGCTCCTTCATGAGGGGACAACGGTGTCTGTCGCGGGAGTTCACGCCGAGGTGACGAAGCAGACCCGCATCGTAAACAAGTCTGAAGTTTATAGCCACAATTGGGATTTGTTTTTCTGTTTTCCATTCTGTCGACTAATGGCTCGTCAAGGGTGCGGCTGTGCGTGTGTGTTGCGGAAGGGGGTAGCAAAAGGGACACCGTAAAACACAAAGGGAAGGTTGTCTCACGGGGAGGTCAACTGACCACTAAAATTTCGGGTCAACCAGGGTGCAGCTTTTTAGATGGTAGTGTTTTAGGCGCTATTGCTGCCATCTTCCTTTAGCTGTCAATCACATGTATATACTGCTTTGCAGTGTGTCATTACTGTAAGCCCAGAAAAAAAAGAGCACACTTGAGGGAATAAGTCATAAAAAAGGAAAGTGGCAATGAGAAAGGGAAAATTGAACACAAACAAATGATAGGGTGCAGTGGATGTGCCTGTGTGTATGTTTGGAAGTGGCGAAGGTTACAGCTTCCACCCAGGAATATGTCTTCATTAAAACGCTTTGCTTTGGTACAACACGCTTGGCCAAGATGAGCTCGTTGTACTGCAACCATACCCGGAAAAAGATGGATGCTTTCAAATGCCTTCCTCAGAAGCGACATGCCCCATACAGACAAACTTTGTCACTGACAGACGGCTCAGAAGTCACGATAGATTAGCTTTTAAAAAGCCCCTGGAGTGTCTGGAGCCTGGAAATATCACCATTGTCCATCTGACTGACAGTGTCCAATTAAAGGACGGTCGCGGCATTTACTCTTTAATATGTCAGACAGGCACACAAAGTTGAGTCTCAAGTAGCAATGACTGCACTTTAATTGTGCAGGCTATTTCTTAAGTGATGGGGTTATGCTTGCAGGGGAACTAGAGAGGTCGGGCGAGGGTCAAGGAAGGAAGTCAGCAACGCCCGCAGGCCACTTTATTCTAGTTGCAATAAAAAAAGCAATAGCAAAGCAAGATAAGCCCGGGCTTGCCTTGTGGCTCCGGTCAAGGCAGTCCTCCGAGAAGAGAGTGAACGGAAGCACAGAATCGGGCTGTAGTCTGGCATCGTCACCAAGGCAACCGTTGAACCTGATGCTTTTGTTAAGTGTAGACTTAACTGCTGCTACAAAGTCAAAACAAGAGGAGGGCGTAATGAACCCTCCAAAACCGATTCACTCGATAGGCTCGCAGACACATTGAAGATAAGCCACCACTGTGACCTGCTCGCTAAGAGATGCACACCGCTGTTGGTCAAAGTGACATCTATTTGTTAATGGCTTTGGCTCACTTTTCAATGTGTGCGCGTGGGCTGACTGAACACACACAAACGGAGGGCCACAGAGGCTGCAAGTGACTCACCTCGGCTGTTTGCAGTCAGGCAACACGAGCCACCAAAAGTGTGAATGCGACTGCGCGCGTACGCCATCACCGTGCATTGCTGTAGCTTTGTTTGCCGACGGGCCTCTGACGAGGTCGATAAGCGACTAGTGTGCCAAAACACCTGGCGCAGAATCAGCATGCGGCACTTTAAGCGGCCAAGCAGAAGATGGATAGACTGATAACAGACAAGGAAGGGACTCAAAAGACATGCGGAAACAATCTCGACAGATATGGAAAAATAAACTCAAAACTAGAGCACGTTGATTTAGGCCAAACATTCCTTTTTCACACAACTGCAGACACACACTTCCCGTCCGACAAACACATTTGTGGTCACTAATTATCGAAATGGTAACGTGCAATATCAGACAGACGCTTGCAGCTGACCTTCCACTCACTTCAATCTCTTAAGTAAAATTCATTCCATCAATCTGAGTGTAGTCACTACTAACATAGTCCCATTTCTCTTTAACACTTACGCAGACACACAACATCAATCACGCTCGTGAGAGCATTAATGTACCCTATCTCTCATTCATGGACAGTAAAGTGATGAATAAGCAACAGCTCTTTTTGCGCTAAAAAGTGGTTTTCACATAAATGGAAAAGGTACGTTCACAAAGTAACTCTGGTTCAACTGATTTTTTCAAATACGTCACATACTGTACAAGTAAGTCTAGCCGAGCGTGAAATGATGTCAGCGCTGTTGTGTGTCGAGAGAAACTTTAGAATAATCTTCCGCGACAGCTGCCAGTTTGCATGATTGATGTGTGGTCAAAGCAGCTTATTGCAGCTCCGTCTTGACTTCAGCGCTTGAGTCAGCTGCAGAAATAATGTCTTTCTGTTATGTCTTGCTGTGTGATTCCACACCCTCTGAATTCTTGGAATTGAGCCCCCCTCCCACCCCACACCCTTCACCATTACCACATTGCCTCCCCGCTCCTCATCCCTGCACACATTTTTTTCATTATTCCTTGTAGTACTCAAAGTCTGGCATGTTCCGTGTTTTTCTCCATAGAAACCGACATAACAGACTGACACGGCCAAGTTAAGGCTCGCCAAACAGAGACCAAATAAAATCCATCATTCGGTTGGTGTGTGCGGATGACCCCCCCCCCTCCAAAAAAAAAAAAAAAAAAAAAACTCTTGCACTTCTTGTGGGGCTCTCAAGCCATATTTTTGAACAATTCCAAGAGGACAAGCAGGGTGGGGATTTGTACAAAGTTTTGAACATAGACGTCATTCAGCAAGTCTGTTAAATGTATTGGGCGTTTTACATGCATCTGACAATGTAGAAAGAATAACATGTTGGATCATTGTATTGACATAAGGAGGTTGGAGCCAAAACTGGCTGCCTCAACTAACATGGATCTTCTAGAATTCATGGGTGTCAAACTCCTTTTTGTCGCGGGCCACATCGTAGTTTCCTTCTGAGGGCCATTATGACTCTCAACCCAAATGTATGAACGTATCATTCGGAAACTTGGAAAAACTTCCGTTTTTTAATAAGATGGATGGATTATAATAAACATTTTTAGTAACCTCTCTATTTTTTAATAGTGGAGACAATTTGCAATTTTCGGATTGACGCATAAAGTCGATGCGCAATTTGTCTTTGCGGGCCAAATATAATTACACTGCGTGCCAAATTTGGCCCACGATCCAGATTTGACTCCACTGTTCTAGCTCAACTTCTTGTTCAACCAACTTTTGCATTCACAACTTTTCAACTTGGAACTAATACGTCCGAATTTGATCCTGTTTTTGTGACATATTCCCCTAAAATTTTGGATATTTGTTTTAGTTATGTAAGCCTTAGCCCCCTCCCCCCAAAAGCCTCCACACACACTGCCAGATGGAGCAAATGACGAATCTCAGACGTTTAGCGTTTCCTGGCCTTTAGACTTGGGAAGGCTGACTTCCAAGCCATTTCCTGAGACGTAAATTGTTCATTGGAGCCCACACATATCAAAGTATGTCTGAATCTGTGGAAAACAACTGCATGTAAAGGAAGCAACTTTGCATCATGTGATTTAACTATAATTTATTTTCTTTCTGTTGGGAAGATATGGAGTAATACAACAAACTAAGTTGCAAACTCAGTTGGAAACTTTCCAGTGTTCCTGATCTGAATCACATTCTTGGGATACCAATAGCTGTATGTATGTATAACCCACACATCTGAAAGGATTTCAAAATCTGCGATGGGTCAGTTAATTTGCTATAGTTAACTTTGGACAAAAATTCAACTGTGCTGTTTGGTGTCAACTTTGGTGGCCTTAGGCACGACTGTCTATGATCTGTAGACGCCAAACACAAACACGCACTGCCAGTTGACAATGGCCAGGCCAGGCCAATAGGCCAGTCCTGTGAGTCGCTCTGGACAATAAAACACACTGCCCAAAACATCTCGGAAAATCACGGCTGGGAGAACGAGAGGAAAGAATAGGGACATCCATGGTGGCAATGAGAAAAGTCGACGTGACACGCAGAGCCAGAGTGGCTCCAACAGGCAACAGTTGCCGTCCATTTTCTGCACAGAGTGTATGAACATCCTGAAATGCTGATGCTTGCTTCTGTTTCTAACATTGACACAAAAATCAGCCTGCAGGGAATTTGGTTGCGTTTCTTTTTGACTTTCACTCTTGTCCAGATCCAGCCCCCACTCGCCATACCCGCCTTTCCCTGCATCATGACACAGTTACATAATTGTATTTTGTAAACGATGTGACATTCCCCCACATCCTCCGCCTCCCCTGACTCTCTTCAATCTCACATTGCAGTCATCTGTTATGTCTGTGGCTGAGAAGACGAGATTCCCAGACAGACTTATCACAGTCTGTTTTGCTACCACACTGTGGAACACGCAAGTTACTTTCGTCTGTTCCTTCACACACACACCATCAAATGGCCAATGTACAGACTGATGTCTCCTGCTGAGAAAGTACAGATAATGTTGCACTGTTATAATCTAAGCAAAACTCTTAGTCGTCATTTCGATACACAACAAGGGACAACAAACACAAGATATTGCCTGCTTGTCTTTTTGGTTCAGTTAGATTTCCACAAGAATGTCAAGAAAGCTTCCTTGAAGTGAACACATAAAATAACACTTTGCACCAGAAAGAATTGATAGCCTATCTATATTTTGTTACGATACAAATATTTACAGTAAAATAAAATAAAAGCGAGCTTGAGCCATTGAAATATATGAAAGCTTTTTAACTTCTAACTGAGTAATTAATAACCATATGCTCTTATTTATCTTGAAAATAAAGAAATGACGGGAGTCTTAGACGCTAAAGCACGGAAGTTTTGTAATTCTTGCATTTTCCTCCTTTTCTCTTCCCTGTATAACAAACGTTTCACCATTTTATCTTCCTTAAGAGAAGATGCAGCCTTTTTCACAAACACAAAGAAACTAACCAGAGGATGAAGACTGGTGCTATTCTGATGTTATTGCTAAAAGGGAAGCCGTCATTTCCTTCACTTAGCCATTCTCTTTATTATTGCTCAATTCCAAGAAGTAGGAAATGCATAAAAACATCAAGACAAAAAAAAAACGAGTGTAGGGGCAAAACAGAAGAACAAAAGAAAAAGAGGAAGGAAAAGAGAGGCACAAGAAAAATAAAAAATGCATCAAGAGGTAAGGCCGGCATAAAACCGCCCCGGGGCCTAAGTGGATAGAAATGAACATCAAACTCTTGTGCGCTCAAACACCGGCCACAAACAAGGGGCCACACCTCAGCCAAAAGTCTCGATAACCTATAAAAAATACATTTAAAGAAAAAGAAAAGTCACACGTCTTTGCTGCTGCTGCTGCTGCTGGTGCCATCACTGTTTTAAACTTCATAGAGAATAATGCAAATGGAAATGTTATGTGGGAAATAGATGAGTGAGCTGCAATAGCAGTGATCGTAAGAGCCCTTGGTCAATTAGCAGTACAATTATCCCTTAATTCTTCATGCTTCATCCCGAGTTCATTAAAAATGTGTCGAGGCAATTAAGAGTTACAATGTTTGAATCCTACAATCTACACATTCTCTTAGTTTTATTCTCACCTACAATATGAATGAAGAGTCAATTTGTGTCATTCGTGTCCACGTAAAGACTTTTGGGTGTTTTTCGATTTTCTCAATATGGCATTTGCTAACAGAGCTAAATACCAAAGTGTGCACCCGACTTAAGCTCAGATATCGTACAGAAGACGCAGAAGACTTGTGTTGTCAAAATTTGTTCTAGAATTTGCCAGACCCAACGTAGACATGCACACACACAACTAGTGAAAGTCAATATCATGCCTGGCTAGGGGGTACACTTGGGCAGCTGTTAGCATTTCAGAAAAGATTAGCACCAGGTTGGACTGTAAACAATGAGCTCATTCTCTGCTTGGGCGACGCACAAACACACCACATCTGTTTTGGAACAAGTCGTCTCTTATTCAAGGCCCACACTGAGGTAATCCACGCCTCCCTTGTAAAAATCCAACTGTGAAGAAGAAGAAGACTGCAAATTCATGTAATATATCCTGCAACACGGAATCCCATGCATGAAAGCACCGATGCTTCACTTGCAAACTAGAGATAGGAAGACTTTTAGTCAGAGTAGATAATTGCTTCTCAGGAAATCCAAATCACTCTAATGGCAAAATTCGACCTAAACGAGTTGAGTGTGTCGAAGGCTAATATTGTGTTACACGCTTTACAACGTAAAGACGCCTGGCCGTCATTCCCTGTAGGACTGAGTCTGAATGACAAAGCCTTGGGGGAGTCAGTGTGGGTGAGTCGGAGACAACAAACACGTCTATAGCTAGCTACCGTATGTAGGTCAGCCTTGAAGTCTCCTATAGAAGTATGTGCAGAGTATCAGACTCAGCCAGCAATCGCATCCACTGGACGAAGCTAAAAACTAACATGGATCTTCAACACCCTGAGAAGTGAACAATTATATTTTTGGTGTGTCTTACGCAGAAGAACGGACTAAAAAAAGCATTGGCACGAGGATATCGGTGGAGTCTCTATTTTGTCCATGTGGTCCGTTGGTGTGTTGGCATGAGGGTCAAAGAGGCAAGAGGAGCAGGTGGCAACTAGGTGGGCGCTTGTGCGTTGGCGGCTGGGGATTGGTGGGAGCTGCCCTTTCACAATCTACCAGCCATCTGCTTAGGCCGGTGCTCACAGAATCCCGGTGACAAAAGAGGACAGGGAGATTGGTTTGCTCATAGAAAGTGGATGCTTTGAAAATGTTACACTCTGACTTGGCTTGGGCGGCTTTTACGAATCGAAACTTGAATGGTGTGGAATAAGTCAGCGGCGCTCGTGTTGGGGAAACCTTTGATTCGAGTCCATCTCTTTAGCTTTAACTTGATGAAAAATACATCTGCTTTTCAGCCGGCAGCCTGGAACCAAAACGTTGGCCCTGTTCCCATAGAGACTTGATGTCACACGCTGCCAATTAAATTTGGCAAACCAATTTATGGAATCATTAATTGTAACACTGCTCTATTTAACAGTCAAATGAGTTCTGGAAGATGTTTTGGGTCTTGTGACCCAAGTGATGTAATATATCTTAATGTGAGCATGGAGGCAGCTTCTGTCGTCTCTGGCTTTAGCGAGAAATTTCAATCTTATGTGGAGTTTCGACAGTTTCGTTCGCCTCGGTAGCTTTTCATCTTCACATCAAAACAAGACGAATGAGGGGGTGGGATGCTCGTACGTGGTGCTAGCGACTTAATTATTAGTGTCTGCGACACCTGGCTTCCTTGTTGTGAAAAGGGAGACTGGCAGTCGTAAAAAAATGACTTGTAACACTGCTAATTACGAATTTGGATGTTCGCTTGCTTTGTCTCAATGAAATGAGGGGAAAAGTCACACAAGCTATTTACGAGGAAGGTCATACAAAGAGGGCATGTCAAGGGGCCAACAGCCAGAGCAGCCCCCCGCCCATACGCACACACATTTGACATATTGATTTCCTGCTGCCTTTCCATGAGCAATTTTACAGTATTGTACTTGTAAAATTTTTGGCCTGGAAATTTAATAGAGGTGCTTCGGCATTGTTGTTATTATTATTATTAAGTGAGGCCTGAGCATCTATGGTGTCATTTTCAGTCGACAGCAAGTGGCACAGTGTGTGTTTGAAAGCCAATAATTGTGCGTGAAAACAGAATGCAATTATGAAATGAATTATAGACAAAATAGCAACGTCTTACTCTTGAACGTGGCTAAATAAGTAAAGTATCCCTTTAATGATTCAAAGAAAAGACCATAAAAAAGACTACGAGGGACAGTATAAGTCATAATACACATCCAGGAATTTAAAATAAAGAACACACTCGCGTTAACTCAAAGTCAAATTAGCATATCTTGGTATGGACTTTTGAATCCGCTCATTGAGTCTCATGCAGTTCTATAGGCCTGCTGTGTTCGTTTCCTGCCCTCAGGATGCTCGGATGATGGAGGCAGTCTGCTCAGGAGCTCAATAATAACTTTTAGCAGTCTAGCCAGTAGGCTGGAATCCCAGACTGCAGCTGTTCCATCCTCACGCCTCTCCTCCCACCCTTTCCCTCCCTCCCTCCACTAATACCCACCTCCCTCTCTCTCGCTCACTCTCTGCGGCTGCTCAACAGTAGTGTTCAGTCTTGTTTCTCAAAGTGGCAGGCACAGAGCTGCACAGCTCATCCACGCCCTCTCACAGCTGTCGAGTTGGTGCAAACTTCCAGTTACATGGTGGAAACACTGCTGATTACTCTCTCGATTTGCAGTTACATCTGATCAATATTCTGGACAAATGCTATTCCAGTTTTGCACCAATAATCTGAGTGACCGCGACTGCAAAGCCATTCGCCTTCATGTAGACCGCAGGCCAAAGAAAAGGGCCACAATGACCGTGGAAATATGTTCTGCCGCTTTAAACAAGCGTGAAGCAATGTGACATTGCTGGCGGTGCACCTTGTTCAGGCCTCTGCTTTTGATGTTTCATGGGTGGGGGGGCTGCGGTCTGAGCCCTGTGGAAGAGGTCCGCCGAGTGTGCTGAAACTACTGTTTCCCATCAAAGGCTGGCTATGCTTTCCCTTTCATTTATTCACCAACAGCGATAAAGCAGACAATGGGATGCAACACAGAAAAGGATGGGCGAGGTGGGAGAGGGAGGATGGGAGGAAGAGCAACGGGAAACTGGAAAAGTCGGATGGGGTTTGTCAAAAGACTTTGTGGCGGCGGCTCGTGTCCAATCTGGCTTGCGGTAGTAGTTCTCGCCACCGCTTTCTCTTCTTTCCCCTCCTCCATTTGATTTCCCTTAGCACTCATCTCATTCTGTCTTTGCACATCCTAACCCATCCCTCCCGCATTTCCTTCGCTCTCCTTCAGCCATGTCTCTCCATCTCCACTTCCTTTCTGCTCACGAACCAAAGTAGAGCTAATGTGCGCTGGGCGGAGAAACCAATTAAAAATTAATGGAATCTGAGTGATGGGGAAAACTGCAAGGGCGTGCCGTGCCGTACCGTCCACCACATACACGCAGACATATATTGCAAACGCGTGCACGCACACACACACACACACACACACGCACACACTATTTGGAGCGAAATGCCACCTAAGGGAATAGACGCACATATGTCGTATATACCTGTGTGACATGTACATGTGTGTCAGATAAGCATTTATGTGTGTGTGCGTGTGTGTTTGTAGGCCCATGGCTCTCGGTCTTAAAATCTGGAAACAGATTTATACTGGATCTGCCAAATTACTGTTTTCTTAGCTTTACTTACATGTGCACTCCAAACGCTGCACAAGGTTTTCTACATAGCTTTGGAAAAGTTTTGCCGCTTTATGTATGAACACTTGCCACTCGATGAGGCTAATAAGCATTTGAATAGCGTTAAGCCATTTTTGTTTGTCAATATCACGTCTTCTCTGTCACGTTTTTTGCCTCGGAGCAAGACGTGACCTCTCTGCCCTTTTGTGGGATTGTAGTGACCACACTATAAGACTCATTTGCATTTTGAAGAGGAGACCTGTGCAATGGCACACATAAGAAAGACCTCCCTTGACCTTTGACCTGAAATCTTTCCATTACCTTCCCCTCACCCAGTTCTCCTCATCTTGCAAAAGATGTATTATAACCTGAAGGTGGATGACTATGGCTTTGTTGGGAAACAGCCACGACTGTTGTGTGACAAACAACCTTCACTCTTAATTGGGATAGCTTGGCAATTTCAATGTAAATATCCATGTAGGACATGGCTGACAAACAATTTGCAAGGGGAAAATAGCATTCTTATTTATGCAAATCTCTTTACACATCATCTGTATTTGATATGGGAAAGTAGAGGATGCTTTGTGCACAAATTGACTCATAAGCAAGAGAGAGAATTTCTTACTGAGATTTTGCCACTTGATTGAAGGAAATGGAGAGTGCAACCGATTTTCACGGCAAGACTACACATTTCTCAATGTGCTAGGAATATTAATATGCAAGTATAACGTGAAACAATTTGTGGCAGAAATGAAGACGAGTGCACTGGTGCAGACAATACTTAACCTCGCAAAATTGAAGACGCTCAAAGGTAACAAAAGGGCGAACGGAAGTGAAAGTTGCCGTTGACTAAACGTTTGCATTGCGTGGAGGAATAAGTCTGAACGAGGCGAAACCTAGCTGTGCGGACGTGTCGGTGGCAGAATGCACCACTGCTGTGCGGTTACACCCTCTCCGTCGCCTGTGGCCGTCAGCCATTCTGCTTCAAGCCACATTGCTCTGTTACGGTGGTTGAAGTACCTACCGCACCCTTCCTCCCAACGCTCCAAAAACTAGCACGAAAATTTCAACGATTGTCACTCCAAATACACAATTACCAAAAAGTCTACATGTAGTGAGAGTATCTCAGCCAGACTATAAATTGCCGTGCCAGAGTGAAGTAGCATCGTGTGAAAGACAGCAGTGTCTGTGGAAGCATGCGTAATGTGGTATCAAGGTGAAAATGGACAGCCGCTGCTACATCTCACATAGTGTCGAGACTGCAGCAGTGGGAAAATGTGAGAAGACATCCCAGGCTAGCTAGAAAGTAAGAGAGAGAAGGACACTCACCTATCGATCAGCAACATCAGGAACATGCCCGAGGACCATGGAAGAAGAAAATAAAGAGGCTTGTTTAGTAGAAGCATGGAAATGGTCTGTAAGATTTAAATGTAATTATATAAATGACATTTAGGCATCTATCTATCCATCTGTCTTGTGTTTCTAATCATCATTCTCATAACCGTAAAATGGATCTCAGTCTCAATTAATGGTGGCTTTTATTTTTCTATCAAATCTGCCCTAATTTGTTTCTCAAGCACACCAAGTTTTAATAATAATAATAATAATAATTGCTAATAATTATAACAACAACAATAATAATAAAAATAGAAATAATAATCATCATTATCATCATCATAATATTTAGGAATTAAAGGGTAGGTTCAGCAAGAGGTGGATATTTTTTCTGAAACATCATAGCTTTAAACTGCAAAGTCCGTAATGTGCAAGATTCTATGCAGCAGGTCAAATTGAAAAATAAAATAAAACAATTCAATCAAAAAAATCAGCATCACAAATAAGTTGGGGAACACATAAAGTAATATCTTATTTCAAATTCATTCTTGACCTATTAGAAGACAGAACTATCTGCTCCAAGTAAGCTTCAACCTGATTAATATGTTCGCCAAACATCCTCACACACTGTACCTTTACATGCGTGAGTTTCAGCGATAAATCATGCATACGGGGTGAAGGCAGCTACATGGATTAGCTGCCAACACACAGAGCACATAACGCAACTAAATCAGTCAGGCCTATCTTCTCCATGGAGAGGTCACGACCTCCAGTGCAATATAGCCCGCTTCCTCATTTTTCCAGTTTTCTTCACCGAGCCCCACCGACATCTTTCACATAGCTGAAGGCAACCAAAAGATGTTCTTTCCCTCCATCACATGACGCAGTAAGGTTGTTTTTTGTTTTCGACGCTCAAAAATCTATTTTTGCTGTAGTTGTGTTTCATCAAAATCAGTTTTCCTTCCTTTTTGTAGAGGGTAAACTCTTGTACAAATATGAATTTATAAGTCTCGACAAGTAACTACCACAAGGCGCTTTAAAAATGTCAAGTGGAAAAAGTCAAGTCTATTTCTGAGAAACATTGGATGCATAATGCGTACAATTGAGAAACAATGGCAAAATGAGGGTGCTTGATGTTTTGAGGCGGCGAAATCCCTCCGTTGGTCTCACTTTCACATGGTGATTAATCACTTAAGAAGATTGTGCCCACCCCTGTTGCACCCCCCATCGCCCCCCTCTCCCTTATGCTGATGCTCATAACAGGATTGGTCTGGCTAATGTCTCTCCGCTTAACATGTTTCAGAGCCAAGCCGTAAAGTGGCACGTTTTCATTTGAAAGAGTAGATGATTGCAAAGACAAAAGACAGATGATAGTTTCTGACTTTCCCTTCCTAGGAGGGGGAGGGGGGTGGCTTGGGGGAAGCCCCCCCTCCTCCATAAGCTTGGCTTTTCCCTCCACATAGCTCCCCCCTGGGTGAGAGCGGGCTCGCAGGGGGTCTTCACTTTCTCTGCAGCTAAAGGGATTAGCCGTAATTGTGACAAAAGCACTGTCCTTAAGCTTTTTTTTTTTTTTTCATTCTCTGGAAGGCCGCAGACTCCAGTCATCTCCTCTGCAGGAATCTCCTTATGTCTGACTGGTCAAATTTGTTCTGCTCGGAAAGTCTCTGAATTCCTTTTGCGGGACACACAGCAGCTCGGAGGAGCCAGAAGACGCCACGCTTCAACAAATGATGCCATCATTATCACTGATGTGTTTTGAGGCTGAGAATGGAAGTTACTATCTGTGACCTATTAGCTGCTGGGGATGTCATATGGGGTGGCACTGAGAATACTCCAAAGTTTCCTTTCTCAGTTTTATCTGTCATGTCTACTGAGTTTGGCTGCATGTGGAAGTGATTCCACTAGAAAGCAGCAGAGGAAGTGTCCAAAATGAAAAAGGAGCTCCAAGTTCACAAGTGCAGAGGGATTGGGGGGGGGGGGGGGGGGGGGGGGGGGGGGGGGGGGGGGGGGGGGGGGGGTGTCTCTGTGTGTTATCTAATTCTAGTCTGATAGAGTACTTGCTTGCTGACATAAGTGTTTTTGTTGGTTCTGGATTTTGTTGTGTTCAGGGAGCGCTGTTTAATGTTATTATTTCCAACTAGAACTGTTTTGTACTTGTATTTGAGGGCCCAAGCAGTGGTAATGCTTTTAATCAATTCCTCACTCCACCATATTTAAATGGACCAATCAGCTTGGCAGTGGTGTTTGTTTCTAGTTTTCCATTTGTTGCCTCGTTGCACAGGCTACCAGCTCATTACTGAATTACTTTTACACTCTCTTGGGAGCAACTAAAATTGCAAATCGAAAATGAGGAATTTGATTAGAGCTGAATGCGGCAGCCATGTCATTTACTGCAACTCCATCTTTTCTGCTACTTGAACTCAACAATTGCTGAAGGAAGGACGGAAATTATGCGCATAAACAAAACGGGAGGAAAAAAACAAAACACATGACCTCTACAAGAAAGTGTGACGTAAGGGACCAAACTAGTCGTGATCAGACCCACAGGTTCCCATTAAACAGTCCAAAAGTCAGTCTTGGTTGATTTTATGAGTGCCAGATGGCATGAGAGGGGCATGAGCTGCCTGTGAACTAGCCTCCACCCCTGTAAAATACTGACCGCTTGACCCTGGAGCCATATAAAGCTGCAGTCTAAAACAACAAGTCTTCAAACACAAACTCATCAAGTCATTGGAAATGGTTTTTTTTTTCCCGCTGGAGGATATTGTATTTTTTTCTGATGTGTCAAAAAGCACAAAAATGTATCTGTTGGACTTGGATGTCATTCACTCCTTAATTATGCCATCGGAAAAATAAAAGGCAATTTCAAGGTGTCACAGAAAGCGATGAACCCTCCTGACCTCACAGATCGCCCCAAACCCCTCACGACGTCTTTACTGAACCACCTAGAGACACAGTGGCTCGACTGTGTTGGAAATTTGGACTGACTCAACAAACACTGTCTTGAGAAGTAATCAAGGGAGGAGCATTCAAAGGCTTCATTGCGCCAAATGTCATTTAATGACTAGAGGTCACTGCCCTTCTCGCATTTAACGGCCAAAGCGCCCCGGCCCAAGCGAGGTCATTGAGAGGTCAGGTTGAATAACATGCTCGCAGAATATTTTTTTGGCTTCACTGGCAGCCGTCACTATTTTGGTTGAGACGCTAGTGAGAGGAGTGTTTGTTCTGAGGGAGGCCAAAATATTTAAGCACGAGGAAGGAAGGACTCGTCATATTTATATAACAGATTCCTCGCAAATGAAGAAACTGGTGTGTCCGGCTTGGCTGTTGGCAAAGAAATGAGAAGGTGACACGGTGCATCCTACACTGATGGCAAAACTAATGGAAAGGACGGGGGCAAGTGTTTTTCCATTACAGTTTGTAGCTCACGCTCGCCTTGGTCCATCCTGCTCTCCATATCCCCCCTCCCCCGCCCCTCCCTGTCACATCTGGAAAGCAGGGCTGCTTTCGCTGCCATTCACCGTGCACTCACACCACACACACGTACACACTGACGTCATGCAGATCACTTTGCCTGATGGGAAGCATATGAGCTGAGAAAGGAACGTTGACGAAGGGGGTGTTGTCTCCACAACACAGGAGAAAGAATATAAGCTCACTTTTTCCTGGATGTTTTTTCTAATTGAGTAGCGGCTTTGAAATGTTTCAAAAACCGCATTGCAACTGTATTAGTTTGACTCGTATATAAAGCGGAATGATGGATTTCTCGTCACATGTGATGCTGCTTTAAAAGCAATAGCTCTCTACGTGTGCAATTATTTGGAGCTCTCCTGTGTTGCAATGCAAAACAATATCTGGGGGGGTTGCCTTGGCTCCAGAAGGAAAATGTAATGCCTGCCTACCCACTATTTGTTGGCTCACTTTCCACCATCCTGTGCGCCAAAACGAACCCCCTGTGCTGCACGTGTCAACATTTCAAGACGTAGTAAATATATTGTGTTTTTTAATTTATAATTCGCGTTCAACTTTTTCTTGAACTTTGTGTACGTCTTGTATTGGAAACCGGTGCCACCACGCAAAAGCGGAAACGTGGCTTGCGTGTACAAAAGCCGTAAGTGCATCGCAATACAAATGGGCAGTAAACAACAGCACCCACTCGCATACCAGCGAGAACAAAACAGAAAAAGCAAGAATCGGATTAAAGCGGCGAGCAGGGAGAGGTGGCGCTGGAAATGAATTGTGTGTACTTTGCAGTTGCTATATAAGCCCCTTCGTGCTGAGGGGCGATTACCTAGTTTGCAGGCCTGGTAATCTGAAAAGCAGCTTGGGGAGAGTTTTTAAAGACGCAGCACTGGTGGCAGCCTGTCCTACCCAACCCCTCCCTTAGCGGCATTGGTCGGCCGGCCTCGTAAGGTTGCCCACTTAGACGATGGTGCGAAAAGCTCACCTGTAAAAAAAAGCCTCACGTGAATCAGATTTTGTTTGCTCGCGTGCACAAAGCCACCAGACCACCATTTGGGCAAAATATTTCCACTTGGTAGCTGTGTCATTATTTTTGGGTGCCGCTGACCTATGAAATAATAAATATATATTAAATAAATAAATAAATATATATATATATATATATATATATATATAAATATATAAAAATAAAGAAGACTTCAGGCTGGAAATGACGCTCAAATGAGAGAAATGCAAGCAAGCAGACAAGAAGAGAAAGGTCTAAATTTTCCAAAGCAATAAACTTTTATTAGGTGTCGTCCAAGGTGAAAACTTTCTGCTGCCACATTCTATGTCCCATCTCCATAAAGCCAGCTTTAAATATAGACCTGCGCGATTATTTAGTTTTCACTGTCCTGATTTTAATTCCACATTAACGGGATTTTTCTGATTTGGAAGCAGCTACCTGTTGCATCCCTTTGCATCTACTTATGGAAATAAGTGTTTCACCGATGTCATTTTACGGTTATGGTAAAGCCATTCCCCCATTCTGCTACATCTCAATTCACAATATATGGAGTTATGCTGTGCTGTGATGATTACGCTATATTTCAAAGACGAGTAGATGGAAAGCAGCGGGATTAGACGGAATCCTTACAGTATGAACCTTAATGACCCTTACATAAGGCTCACAAACAATGCCGAAGCCGCCCTGCTATCTTTTTGTTTCCTAACCACAAGACCGAAAGGGAAGAAAGAGAGAGGGAAAGGGGGATTAGAGAGAGGGATAGAGGCCCACATCTGGGTAATTGGGGAAGACAGGCCTTGGATCATCTCTCCCAACAACAGGATCTCTGAAAGATGAAGGGGGGGGGCGAAGGGTTAGGGATTCTTTCCTGAATGCTTGGCTGTTTGTAATGAGGCAGAGCACAGACGCAACCCAAGAACTGGACCGTAGTGCCGCTTCTTTTATTTCAAGTTGCAACACTCAGAGACTGTTTGTGTATGTGAAGCACATGGCTGTTCTTGCTTGCTTGCAAAATTAAAGATGTTTACGAATGGAGGACTTTTGCTTAAAAACAATCGCCGTCATTGGTGACTGTGTGTGGGCACGTTTTAGCATGCTGAAAAATCTACTGCCGCCGCAGATTACTGCTCCAGAACACACACACACACACACACGCACACGCACACACACGATCCTTCCACCTGCCCAGTGAAACATGAATCGTGACAGAGTATTCACGCCCTCCGCTTCACGCTGGCGTCCTTCCAGTGGCAACTTGGCAAGTTTAACTGGGGCCTCAAGACTCATTGAATATGATATTAGGGATGCACAATATACGGCAAAAAAAATGGTCATCGTGATAAGGGCACGTGCAACGTGCATATCGCAAAGTCGTGCAAGGGATTTATATTTCCATACGAGATTGCATGTTTTTGTCTGATTGACCAGTTACATGCAATCTCAAATGTGCATCAGCATACCGTGAAATGTGTAAGCATTGTATTTGCACATCCACTACAGTAGGTGGCAGTGACACTCACATAATTTTTTTCTGGCAAATTGATTAACTCGTTTCTGTTGAAGAAAAAAAAATTCTATCAAAGTTATAAAAATAATATTAGTTATTTCCTTCCGTGTACTTACAACAATTTCATAGATAAATGATCCGATTTATAATGGTGGTTGAGAGTTGGAAGGGTTTCTTCCTATGGGGGTGTAACAAGAAACTAATTGATAATCATTTCTCATATAACTCTATCAAGATATGATTCCAAGCATTTGTCCAGTTGTCGCAGTTGGTATTATGTTGCTTTAATCTTCTGTAAAATCCTCAGCATACAAATACTCCGCTCTTCTTGAGCACTAAAACACAGTGACCCTTCTTTTTGTCCCTTGCACAGCTCCTGTGAAATCGTTCATTTAGTTTCTACAAAGGTAGGCCCGGAGAGTGTGTGTGTGTGCATGCGTGTGTGCGTGTGTGGGAGCGTGAGTGGGAGCACGTGTGTGTGTGCAAAAGAGAGTGTGTTCAAGTGAAATGAGCAGCATGGGTGGTGAGTCACACTGTAATGGGGGGAGAAAGAGAGAGGGAGAAGAATGGATGAGTGAGGGGGAGAGTGGGCAAGTGAGAGTGCGTTGGATGGGTGGATGCAAAAGAGAAAGAGAAAGAGAGGACAGGAACAGAGAGACGCTCTGGTCAGGCACGCGATGCTCTGCTGGAATCAGGTCAGGCCCACACGAGGCCTTCGTCACAGCTCATACAGCAGAGCGCACTTCTTCGGGCTTGCTTTGCTTTTTTTTTTTCCACCACAGCTTAAAAGCTAGTCTGGCTGGGGAAAAATTAGCTCGCCAAATTCAGCCACGCTGCAAATCAGTGATCCTGACTTACAGGACGGTAAAACGATTGAAAGTGCTTTTTAATGACGATGTTTGCATGTGTTAGTAAAATCTTCACTCAAGTGTTAAACTGAGCCAACAGTCTGGGCATAAGGTGGGAAAATGTGACACTTCGAGTGTGAAGCTAAAAGTAGATGATACTTTTGCTCTCAGGGCCGAGACCGAGCCCCATGCTACCGCAAACATGTTGAAAGTGGATCCATGTTGGTACCTCCTGGCTCTACTCAACACAACCTTTTGACTTCAGCACAGGCTAATTGTTGGGCCAAGGCCTCTCAGGTCTTCTAACAAGAACGTGTGCTTGCTGACTGGTAACCTTAGCGCTTGCTGCTCTAATTAAAGCCACGTTCAGGATCCAACCCTTAACCCCGAGCCCTCCCCCGTCTTCGGCCTCTCGGACAGACAGTTGAGCCCGAGCTGCCGTCTCACTTTACCGGAAATAAGAGCTGGCGGCTGGCGGGCTGATAGGTAACCAGAGTACAGGCAATGCCTCTGGCTAGACTAATCAACACGTCACTATTTTATATTAACGGGTTCAAAATTTTGATATTTTCTGAATTGCAGAGATAATTTAATTTCCACTAGAGATTGTTAAACCGTTGGAATTTAATTTCGAAGGGATAATGGATACGGGCAGAGGAGGGGAAGCGGGGTGGGGGGGAGGGGGCACGGGGGCATTGGCCCCCCCTGAAATATGTTTGGACCCCTCAGGTCTAGGCCAGATAATTGATTTTGGGGTGTTTTTCTTCGAGGATTTGTTTTCCACATTTTTTTGACACTCCGTATCGAGCTCATTTATAAAGAATGTTTGTTTCCATGTTCACAAAGCTGGCAAACGTTTGTGCATGTTTAATGTTGCATCATTAAAATTTGGTATTGGAATTGTTTTCAGCTGCAAGGCTGACTGTCACCAGGCCATTTTCAAATTTCAACATTTTGGTCTCAAACAGAATCGCTTTGCTGCATTTTAATGAACTATACGAGTTGTCTCATCTATTTAAATCAGAAGTTTAGCTCGTTTTAACGTTGCAGTTGTGGTTGGCGGGTTCTATTATAAAAGACAACTTTGAATTTGTCAAGTAAACACACTAACGTTGCAAATTTCCGTGGTTCATCTAGATGAACCACAGCAATAACTATTGCTGTGCATGTGCGTGTTATGTGTGTGAGTGAGTCATGTTAGCTGAGGCCCAGCCCACCAGCCAGCCAGCCAGCCAGGAAGCAGTCTTTCCCCTTCTGATTTAGTCCAGGATGACTGCATTTGCTTAGCAACCGCATTAGCGCTCCAATCACAGCAGCAGTGGCAGCATTTGGGATAATGCAGGGCCGGGAAGCTAGCTGTGTGCCGCGTGGAGGCAGTGCATTAGGCTCACGAGCACAAACACACTCACACTAGCCACTGGTCTCTCTCACTTAATGCTTCAGCTCTCTCCAAGCATGAAAGGAAGACAGCCAGCCAGCCTTAATGCTTGGGCTAGCCCACTTTGAGGGAGAGAGGGAGAGCGAGAGACTGTCTGGCACCTTGTAACACACTCTAAAGTCAATCCATTATCGCTTTTTCCCTGCCTCTCTCGATGCCACGGTGGTGTCTGACTGTCTGCAGCATCAACGCCGAGCCCCCACCCTCCCCAATCAGCCTAATCAGACTGAAATAGAAACATCAGTGGTCTGACTGCTGGCTGCTGCGCGTAGCACAAACATCACAAAATACATTTTTAAGCTTGTCTCTGAAAGACCTCTTTGCTTTTTCCAAAAGCGAGCCCTGAATGGGACTTTGTTCAACACACCCTGCACGCGGCCGGCAGTCAACAATGAGGTGACCCGTGCAATTCGCGTGCGAGGCTGTAAAGTCAAGAGTTCAGGGTGGAAATGCGTAGGTTGTTTGGTCAAGGGCAGAAAACAACATCAATGCAACAGGCCGTGCTTCCACTATCGCAGACGGCTGCGAAGGCCTCATAATGAGGCTCAAAGTTCATTAGCACAACTGTATGAAGACACACAAACATATTCCGAGTCAATAAATCCCACTCGGCGCAGTCGTAACATGCCAGATAGTGTCTGGCTGTTTCTTTATGATGGGATTTTTTGTTATTTCTAATTTAAAAAAAACACCCGAGTCAGCAGTTTTTGAGTAATTAAACAATAAATCTGGGAAACTACAATCGTTTATATATAAAACGTCTGCACAGTTGTGTTGAGGTTATGAAAATACGAAACTATGAGGACTCATTTTTTCCACCCTCATTAGGAATCATTTAGAAATGTAATAAGGTTGCGATAATGGATATCGTAAGTGAACTTGGATTAGAAGTTGTTGTCCAAATGTTGTGATGAGGGAAATGAGGCAAGTCAACCACATGGGACCTTTTTACTTCACACTGAAAACTTTCTTCCTGTTTTTCCTGGTCTTATTCATTAGGTTTTATTTGTAACCTCCCCGCATTGGACCCAGGATGAATTCAGTCAGTCCCCACGTGCATTTTTAGAAGTGCTTGTTGTTTGTTTTGTTGTATTTCGGAGTGGTGTATATCTTTGTGAAGGCAGAGCACAAAGAGGCCCATTGGTTCAATGCTGGGAAGCCTCAAAATCAAGTTGGCTGGCCAGCACGCACTGGCACTTTCCACTTCCAAGCCGGACGTTTTGTTCCACTGTTGAACTCTGGGAGCTGAGTAAGTGCGAAAGAGACACGTAGAGAAGGAGGGAGAGTTTTAACTCAGTAGTCCAATCACATGGTTTCGAAAGGGAAAAGGGAGGGAGAGAAGAGGGCCTTGGAAACAGAAAGAGGTCTGCTGCTTGTCCAACTTTATCGGATTTTGCAAGCATTTTACAATCGCTCAGCTTGGCAATCGATATCATTTTCAGACTTTTACTAACTTCTTTGGGCTGGCTTTAACTCTATATAACAGATATAAAATTGACATCAAGAGGTCTGTGGTTTTGACGGTTCAAATTATTTTAACGGTAAAACTTGGACTGAAAATGACAAATAACATCTAGGAATATTTTCATTTAACTTGTATTTTTATCTGCCATTTACTATCATTATTATTATCAGCAGCATTACTATCATTATTATTATTATTATATCAACTCCTAGTACCTGACCCCAGTGATGAGGAGGGTGGAGAATATTTACACAACCACAAGAGGAGCTAGTCGGGAGCAGAATGTGAATCATTCAGGTTTCAAAGGAAGTCATTATCATCATTTTTTAGTGTTATTTTTAATTGATGAAAAAAAGCTAAACAGTTGTCAGCTAAAGTGTCCTTGAATAAGATTTTGAATAAACAGTACGTAGATCAAATTGAGTTGAGTTAAAGCATAAGTGTGTCAAGGGACCAAAGCGATGCTGTCAAGTTTCTCATCCTCCTTTCTAGCTTTCTCCCACCGCATCTCTTTCTCACAGCTCGCCTGGTTTCTCCTCCGTCGGAGGGAAGGCTAATGGACACATTAGCCGCCGGCTTGTCCCTCTGCGGTGATTAGGTGGCTGTGAGGTCATCCCTTCACTTCTGCCTCCATCAACATCAAAGATCTATCATTTCATTACTGCCGTGGGGAGGAAAGAAGGAAGA
The DNA here is from genome assembly GCF_059516105.1 of Syngnathus floridae. Taxonomy (NCBI): domain Eukaryota; kingdom Metazoa; phylum Chordata; class Actinopteri; order Syngnathiformes; family Syngnathidae; genus Syngnathus; species Syngnathus floridae. The sequence goes on along the minus strand of NC_142414.1, from coordinate 17,696,248 downwards.
AGCAACGGCCGAATCACTGGCTGATCCATAAAGTCATCAATTTACCCGCAACAAATGATGGGAAGATTCATGTGGAATGAGAATTCACAAAGGGGGAGAGCAGTGACATTGTGCGCTAATGAGAATTCTTTGACATTGTGTTATTTGTTTGTTGTTCATTGAGCGATAGCGAAAAGCCAATATTTTTGGGGTTGTTTTGTGTTTTTGCAAAATTTCTGTCCTTGACACGATGACTTTGGTCTCGGTTACTGACATGCTGCCACACTAAGTGCTTAACTGACACGATATCGTCCAGTTGATTGATTAAGGACACTGACAGCAAATCATTCAAACAAATATATGGAAAGTGTCTAATCCAGTTGTTGGTTTTGAAGTCTTTCTAAAAGTGTGAGCAGAGCGACTGACTGCATCGTGTGGGTGCAGTGGAGATGGTATTGATTGCTGCAGGAAGTTGAATCTGATGTTTCACGCTGCTTCCTGAGTGCCACTGACAGTGGAAGCGCTTGAGATGTGAGCTTCTGGCAGGCTTAGGGAGGCGGCGTGACACAGGGGAAGTCACCGGTTCATGAAAACAATGAGACAGCGAGACATAACACCTCAAGATTTGTCCTTGGGCCAAGACTAAACAGCACCTCCTGGCTCAGTTTCCTCCCACAACACCAAAGTCCCTGCGGGGAGAATGAAGCTAAATCACTGCTCTCAATTTTGGACCTTGATGTGGTCTCAACTCTGGTTAAAATGCGTCTGGGCCAGATGTGAACGGATGTTTGCTGACTCGTGATTATAGCACGTGGAAATCCAGCCGCTACTTCACATAACGGGAAGAATTGTCAGCTGTGTGTTGTGATGCCAAAAACGTTCGATGGCGTTGAGTAAAATACGATAGTTCTGTTTTTTCCTCTGCAGAGACATGCAGACAGAGCCTGCCATGACTGGAGCGAAGGAATTGGGGGATGGGGAAGGGAGGGGAGGGGGCTGGAAGAAATGCAAGGGGGTGTAGCAGCGGTGTGGCAAGGTTCAACTGCATCACTGACCTTTGCATGTGTGCACACACATGTGTCTATGTGCATGTGTGTTGGAAGATAATGAAACAGGGCAGACAGATGAGCCCTTTGAGAAGACTCTAGAGGTCACATGGGATAAGTCAGCTTGTCCAAACCAACCCCACCCCCCACCCCCACACACACACACACCATGACAGCAGACGTATATAAATGGCAGTCGGCTTTATACAAACAGATGTCCGACTGCTCAAGACGGCCTTGGCGGAGTTTCTTTGAAGGAGGATGCTGAGAATAACTTCTTTGTGATCGCAGTGGGATGAAGGCGGTTGGTTGGTGGTTACGCAGTCTGCACATTACCTTGTCTTAGACATCTACAATTACATTAATTATACGCCATGGCCATGAAGAAGTCTATTGTTTGGTCTGGAGGAGAACTAAGCTGACTGGAGAAAATGAGGGCATGTATTTTATGGATAGGTAGAATAGAATAGGATTTTAGACAAATAAATTGGCGTCTTCTGGAACCCAAGAAGGCAGGTATAGGACAAAACGGGGCAGGGGTGGGGCTGGGGATTCCCCTTTCAGGGTGTTATTTTATTTAACATCTGCTTAGCTGCTTCGTCGTTCAAAGCGTGGCTGAGACGTATTCATTCAAAAGATATGTGACTAAAAAGACGAATTCTCAGGCAGGATGATGGAAAGATGTTAACATCATTATCAATTGTTGTTTCCCGCACCGTAATTGAAAAATGCCATCGTTAGCCCCGACAAGAAGCCCCAAAAATGCGCACGCATTTTTTGCACACATTTGAACTGTTTGCAAAGCTAGAGCTAAAGTGACTTCAGGTTGTTTTCTTTTTCTGTCCAGGCAGATTCAATGAACCGTTTATCATCAACAGACAGAATTTTACTTAAGGTTTCTGGAAGGTACTACAAAATCACTACTTTTATTAGTGCACTTATGACAAAGAAAGGCTATGATGGCTTTGTCAGCGTTCAGGACAATGTTTTAATGGATCATTAAGGCAGCTCCTGATAAATCCTGTTTAAGATTAACCCACTTATCGCAATCAAGACCATCTTGACAGAAACTGTGGGTGTGTAAAATACATACTCCTGATTGGGGGGTTGGGGTCTTGTGAAAAGAGACGACCAGCTGTAGTGTCAACAATGCGGTTGAATGCATCAATTAGATTAAACCACTTTAAAACTGCGAAACACTATTACAAAAACATTTGTATAACCTCCAAAATAAAGACTGTCTTTTTGCAAAGCGGTCCGATTCCATTTCATACATTTCCTGGAAATGTTGAGGAAGTTGAAGCTTTTTTTGACTTTGTTTGTCTATGCAGGAAAGCATGACGCTTCCAGGAAAAGAAGCAAATAGTGAGAATGGAGGAGGGGTGAGACAAACAATGGGCAGCGGGCCATGATTGAGGTGCTTTGGGAGCCCTGCTCGCCCAGGGGTAGGGGGGCGGGTCATCACCTCTATCTGTCTAACAATCGTAGAGCCACAGCTGATACCGAACACAAAAGGAGTGAGAATAACCAGTCGGTGAGGAGATACTCGCCCAGCCCCACTAAGTTCTCGCAAAACAATACCTCCCCGAGCTCCTGGGAGTTGCCCACTCCACAGGGCTGAGTCAAAACCACTGAGACCCACTTACTGTGTCATCCCTTTAAAGAAGCTGCTAACATGATGGCCTCAATATTTCTTCACCAAATGAAAGCATACGCTAAAGGATAAGCGATGAACAGTATTTAAGGGACTGTCTGCTAAGCAACAACCCATCCACTTGACTTGAGGGGGATTTTGCAAAGCTGTAAGGTTGACTTGGCAGCTTTGTCCTCGAGGAATCGAGTCAGGACGGACTGAAATGAGATTAGCGTAGCTTAGCATTAACTTGGTCGTACTGTATCTACCTGCCGGTTCCAAAATTAGATTCGACTGAAGAGATGCCCTTAAAAGAAAACTGCCCATCCGTGGGAGTGTTGTCCACACAGTCTGGCACGGATCACTGGATTGTGACATGAGACGATTGGGGGGATTGTGCCAGGCGGATATTGCGCTACACATTGACTGTAGTGTGTGTGTGTGTTTACGTATGTGCGCGTGTGTGCGTGGTTTGGGGGCAGGGGGGTAAGACTGCATGACTGTGGGAGACAGGCAGATGGAGATGGAAATGAGTAGGCAGTGAGCTCATGCTAATCTCCCGCTACAGCTCCAACAGCTGATCCAGGCGGCGAACACACACACACACACACACACCAATAATACACTAGACTAGACTGATGTGCAATCACACAGCCAACGAGGCACGTGATGATTTAGACATGTAGATGTTCCCTCGATGTTTTTTGTGCGCTAAATACAAGACAATATTAATCTGACACACATCTACGTGCAACTTCAACATGACGTCACACTGCCAGTGAATGTTAATTTGTTAGGTAATAGGTGCGTGCATGTGTGCCGTTCAGACAGCCATCTGCCTCGTGGGAGGAAAAGCAGCACGCGATTGGTGGGTCGGGCATATAATGGAGGCAAAGGGTGAAGCGGGTCACCTCTTTATTAGGGGAGGGAAAGGTGGCGTGTTGCTGACTGCTCTTCTAAACATATGGGTAGGGGCGGGGGCAGTGGGGGGAAATGCTGTCAAATGGGCTGATGCAGCAAAAAGTACCCACCGCCACACTATTGCATCTCAAAATGTCTGTGGCATTTATGTCATTTCCACAGCCCTGCTTGACGACTTGAAGGAATTCATTTTGAAGATGATGTGTATCGTGCCTGTCAAAGTGGCGAGCTTTTGGGGGGGCCGACGAATGCTGACGCACAGAAACCACCCGAGCAGGAGACAAAAGGATGATTGTTACTCGGCTAAACTAAGCAGATCTGATGCGATGCCTTTCAAGTATCAATGCTGCGCCGTCAGCCACGGTCTGGTGACACAAAAGAATTTGTTCTACGAAAAAGTTGAGGGGGATTTTGAAGAGTTTAGTCAACAGACAGTATTTTGTTGCTTTGGGGGGTTTAAAGGCTTGTAAAATGGAAATTATGGCAAAACCTACTTTTCATAAAGGCATGGCTTGTGCGCCATGTTTTTTACGTGTTTGCAGCTGTGTCTGCAGAATGTGGCTCGAAGCTTTTTCCCTTGAAAACCTGTCATTTTGCCCAAGAATATCCCCAAAATAACAAAAGTTGGTTAATTAATGTTCAGTTTTAGTCCAAATGAATTATATTTTATATTATTTTACACAGGATTTTTATACATCATATTTTATATTATTTTATACAGTTTTTTACACATCATACTTTTATATATTTTTATATTTTATTATGTTTTATATTATTTTATACAGGATTTGACCGTTTCATAACTCAAATTATAGCAAGCAACAACTTGATCCGCCCTAAATCAGCCTGAATTATTCTGTAGGTGTGAAGGATGCAGCTTTGTGTATGTTTACACACTTTCATTGGGGTTTACATGATTTATTTATTTTCGCATTACATTATTTTGCCCATTGATACGAGTTTAATCATGTTAAGTAATTGTACGTGATTTCCATAGATTGCTGTCCGCATTTCAGGGTCGAAACGGCTTCACCGTGCTGAATAGTTGAGCAGACGATATGTTGTGTTGAGTTGTTGCCGCTATAGCAAGGCTTATGCGCCATGTGTGTCGATGAATATTTCAAAGAGCAACTCATTAAATAAACAAGCTGGACCTCGCCGCCTACGGTAACCTACCATCAATATTGAATGCTCACCAAAAATTGACAGTGTTGTTCACAAGCCAACAGACGGACGGTCCAGTCATCAAATTGCACCATCTGACTGAGCGAGAGCTGCTTCTTCTTCCACGCAACACCTGGAGCAGGTCATGGAGTGCTTCCTTCCGTGCTGCTTTTACAATAATCCCGATGAGGCGTGCTTAAGGTCCTTCGAAGATTTAAGAATAGACACTGTGAGCTGAATACGTTTGTTAGAAGCGGGCTATGAATATTCTGACGGGGATTTCACCTAGTGGGAGGAAATACGTTATTTCCATCCATGCTCTTTGCTCCGGCAACGCATGAGCTCTGAGCTTTGCGTGCAGCACATTCCAAGACAGCTCGTATGCATGGTTGCCTATAACGCTGCCTTCATGCATTACTTGGTGGGAAGCCATTTATCCTTCGTGTTGTTTAAGTCCATGGACAAATAGGCACGTGGTAGCCCAAGTGTGCAGCTTGGTTCAAGCTCTATGCCTTGTGTGTAAACCAGTCCGAATACGGACTCAAAGAAGACAGTTTTGGACATACAGCCTGCTTCTCAAAATTCACTTCACATGTAGTGTGTGTTTTACTACAGTTGCTTACATGCAGCGCTGCACTCAGGCAGTATCACCCTTTTAAAATAAATAAATACATAAAAAAAACAGAGAGATCTTTCCCTGTTCCTGTCACGTCATTTAAATTGGTCTTGAGACGCGATTGAGTTTTCAATCATCTTGGGAAAAACAAAAACAACATATATCCACGGAAAAATAAATGAAGGGAAAGAAAATAAGGCATCAAATCTGTACGACGGCCAATTCAGCATTTGCAGCAGACGTTTGCAACTGTCACATTTGCTGATGGGCAGCAAAAGGACGATGGAAATATTCCCTCTGCCGCCATTGAAATGCACAGCCACCAGCTGTTATCCTGTCCACTGCGTGGACATGGCTGGCTGTCAGCAGCCTGAGCCGGCGCTCTGCCTTGCATACGAAATAGGACGTGGACTGCTATCCCCTCTGGGAGTTCACTTCCTCTGAGCCCCCTCAGCGGCACCACTGCCCCACCTCGCCCCCGAAACAAGCGGCCTCTTTCGACATTAGCCAAATATCCCGAGGAGCACTAAAAGGGTCCAAGTCTTAACATAGAAAATCCCAAATAAATAGACGAGTCAGCATACAGCATTTCAAACCATATAAAGAGTTATATCATGTCATAAAAATTCAATAGTGCACAAATTATTCCTCTAAAATCTGAACCCTGGCACATTGACGCAAGAAAATGGCTTCTCATTTGTTGTTTGCATTCTTCCAACACAGTCGCTTTTAACATTTTTTTTTCTAAGCCCAGCCACGGTTGTTGATGGACGTGGCGTGTATGCATCTAATCAGATGAGCTTATTCAAATTTCTTATCCAGGGACGTTGATATCTAGTGGGAGATTTGATATGTCACCTAGGTAAGGCTGCCTGTCTGCCACCGCTCAATCGGAATTCAAATGCCCGCCCATTCCATTTCTTTTCTGTCTATGGAACATGACAGAAACTATTTTAGAACGTACAGCATCCACCCATTTAGCCAACAAGCTGGACAGTTCCGTCTTGGTTACGGAATGCATTTTATTCCATTTCTATTGTAAACAGGAGCTGAACACATTGAATTGTATGTCAGGTTAATTACGTGCCGCTAGCTTTTATGGCACAATGTCACACAACTTAGCAATGGCCACATGTGGAACCTGATCTGGTTTTGGCTGACCAGATCCAAAGTCAAGGAAAGTCGCTACATTTTTTTTATTTTTTTTATTGATGGGTTCGCAGAGCCAAGAGAGAACCCACAAAGGAAAAACTCCAAACAGAAAGACCCCAAACCGGGATTCAAACCATAGTCAAGCACTGCTCTCCTATGAACACGCCATTTCAAGAAATACTATAAAGTGAACAGGCAAAAATCAATCATTCCCTGTCTTATATGACACTAGACAGCTTCGGGGTGGCTTCACTTGTTTCACCGTCATCAGCTGAGCTGTTTCCAATTGTCTCTCAAACCCAACTATCAAAAAGTAAAAACACACCCCAAAAGTCATACTTTGTTAGATTCAGACTGCTGCGTGTGTGTGTGTCTCGGAAGGAAGCTCTTAGAGGAGTGTCTGCAAGGGAGGGGTGTGTGTGTGTGTGTGTGTGGCAATATCATTTCCTGCGTCTGTCTGCATTGGAGACTGCCGCCGCTGCTGTAACAGACTCATTAATATTCACAGAGGCTGTAGAGTTCCGCTGCTGACAGCACACAGATGACAGCGTTCCTCGGGAGCTAAAAAGGCATAAAGCAGCATAGTCTGGCACTTTCTGCTCACACGCTCCAAGAACATTTTCAAAGTGCCTCATCTTTGCTTAAATGTGCTGACAAAAGGGAGCTCTGTTGTCGTAAGTTTAGCAATTTTCCTCAACTCCTACCCAGCATGTATTCCCTCATTAGCGTTTCTTGAAACGAGGTGCCGGGGTGGGGGGGGGGGGGGGGGGGGCTAAAGGAGTCAGATTAAAAAGCAAATGAGCCTTTGGCATAACACTCGAGTGCCCTGTGGGCTCTTGTATAAAACTCGAAGAGGCCCTCAAAAGTGGGGTCCTTGAGGTGTGCCCACTCTAGCTTGAATGAACGTGTGTGCCAAGAGTGGCTATTCACCATGCATGGCAGGGACTCTGGCACTCTCCGGGACATGGAGAGTCTCTCGCAGTTCTCTCTCTTTTGCCATGTTACTGAGAGAATCTTCTGTACGGGACAAGAGACGAGATGCTCCCAAACACTCTTTGCTTTCTCGGTCTGATCAAACCAAGTGTTTTGCCCCGCTAGTCCACTTCGGTGGCAATCAGACCAGAGGAAAAGGTAGATAAGGGAGGGGGAGGACCAGTGTGTGTGTGTGTGTGTGTCAGAGGTGGGTTGCTGGCCTGGGGTAGGTGGATGTTTGGGGGAGGGGTGGGCCCGATGTTTGCTGAATGCTCCCCTTTGTTGGGATCATATTATGTTTCCACCACAATACTTCTAAACCCTGCTTCATCAACCCCATTCATGTGTAACAGTTCATGCAAATGACATCACTAGTCTTTTTTTCCTGGGGGTGGGGTGGGGGTGGGATTCCTTTATCAATCTCCCACACAAACTTCTCCCTTTCTCCTCCTACCGACACATCACTTGTCTCATTAAAATGCATTCGTTGAGTTTTACACGTCTGTCATTTTGCTCATATTTGACATTTCTCGTCAACATTGGAGCGTCGTAGTTGGAGATACAAAACAAAAATAGCCGCTTATTTCAGTAAAACGAGAAAGAAATGTGCTGTCACAAATCATTTCGCATGAAATGCAACATGCACGCTCTTACAGTCATAACACCGGCCAACGAAGATTGCACACACAAACGATACAAAGCAACGTTAAAACTGAAGTTTTCCACTGGCGTGCAGAGGAAGATGTAATTTCATCAGAAGTGGTTTCTTTCATTTCACCTCAACTAGATCTTGCGTTTACACAGTCCTTGTGAGGCATTTGTTGGTAAATGGGATCGTATTTACAGTAAGGCTCAATAAAACTGAGCCTGAGAGGTGTTTCGCCCTGCAGATAATGACTTTATTGCCACCAAAGGTGTTTTAGGGTCTTCATTGTATAGGGCGTAATTAGTAATAACATGCCAATGATGACCACTCATTAAAAACACACACATACAACCAATGCATTAGCTCAGTTTTCCATTTGTCTTCCAATTTGGGGGATTGTTGGGTAAAAAATACACCCATCCATTTTCTATATCTTTGTTGCTTAAATACATATTTTTTGTTGACATAGATTGTGCAACCTGCAGCAAGTGTCACTTTAAGAATGTGAGCAGACACCTTGTTGAAACAGACCGCAGCTTCTTCCCCCCCCCCCCCCCCGAATGACACTTAAAGAGTCACGCCAAGTTGGCCAACTTACCCTGGATGATAGTTTCCTCTTGTACTTGTTGGCGAAATCAAACTTCTCCTTGATTTCGTCCAGGAGCTGCTCCAGGCGGCTCTTCTCCTCCTTGCCCGTGTAATCCTGGCCCAGGAGGACGTAGGCCCTCCAGTTGGCCGAGTCGAAGCCCCAGTGGCAAGTCCTGTTCTCCTGCGCCTTGTGGCTGTGCACCACGAACTTGTGCGTGGGGTACATGAGTCTGCAGTCTATGCACTGGATGCACGCTGCGTTGGGGCTGGTGTACAACTCGGGAACGAACAAGCCCTTGCACTTGCCGAAGCACTCGTGGTAGATTTTGAAGCTCCTCTCGGTGAGCTCCAGCTCCAGCGCTCCTCCGCTGCTTGCCTCCTTCTTGCAGCGAGGCGGATAAGCGCCCCCGTAGATGAGCGCGTTGCACAGCCGCTCGGCGTCCGTCTTGGTGATGAGGCCGCAGGAGGGCGCCGAAAAGGGCAGGATTCCCATGACTTTGAGGATCTCCAGCTGGTCGGCGGTGCACCGGGAGCAGTAGATGTGCAGCTCGTCACACACAGAGTTGATCTGCTGCAGGCTGAAGTCCCGCAGCACCGTGTTGAGGATCTGGGGGAGACACAGCCGCTTCTCCCCTCCGACCACAAAGCACGAGATGGTCTCGCCTTCCAGGACCGTCTCGCACCTCTCCGTGGAGCGGTCCGACGGGATGAAGAGCGGCCCGGGCATCACTGGCGGCGGCAGATGCTGCAGGACCGGCTCGGGCTCCTTCCCGTCCTTCTTGAAAAGAAGCTCATGTTGCCAGCGGGCAGAAAAGGCGGCCGGCCCCCCTAGAGAGCTCATAGAGCTGAGGTGAAACTGCTTGAGAGTTTGTTGCAGTCCCGGATGAGGCTGGAAGCTCTGCCGACTTACAGTCTCCATGTTTTCCCCGCAACTTTACCAGCGAACACCCTTCTTGTCTTCGACCCGGGACCACGAGCGTCTTGTCGCGCCTGAGACGGATAAATCCACCGCGTCCGATAATTGGCCAAAACTTTGAAGCACTTCATCAAACATTTAATTATAATTTAAAAAGAATAAGTCCCCGTGGGCAAGTTCACGCCTGTATTCCCGTGAAGAGTGAATGAACACCGGTCAGTCGCTTTCTGAAGCGGCTCTCAGACAGTCCATGTCGGATAGAAGAATGGGGCTGGCTTACCAAACTCTACAAAAAAAGCCACAAAAAAAGTTCCCAGCGTCCAATTCCGTAGGAAAAAGGGCGAAAACAAATGAAAAGCGATTGTCGAAAGTCGATATTAGTTGGATTCAAATCCAACTTAAGCGGCTCTTTCCGCTCTCGAGGACCGCTCCGACGGCCCCCGCAGTTCACTGTGACTGTATGGAGATGAGCGCTCGCTCTCTCTCTCCCCCTCTCGCTCGCTCTCTCTCTCTCTCTCTCTCTCTCTCTCTCTCTCTCTCTCTCTCTCCCAGTCTGCGTCTCTCGGTCACGCGCACGCGCTCCCCTCCCCTCCGTGTTTGTGTGTCTGGCTCAGTCATTGAATCCTAGCCAGGAATGTGAGTGACTCTGCAGGCACGGCTGTTCCAGGGACAAGCCTCCACTCCCTCGCTTTGGCCCGCAAACAGGCAGCAATCTATCCGTCCATCCGTCCATCGATCTATCGATCCATCCATCCATCAGAATTTTAAGTCTACCTAATATACACAATACAGAAAAATAAAGTCCATTAACCGACTTGTATCTGACCTAGTACGCTCGAAGCTTCTGTCCTTACGGTAGGCCTTGTCATGGAACGGATGGAGCAGGGCGACCAAATCCAGCTTGGACCAGGGTTTATTGAGCAAACTCAAAAGGCAAACTGACACAACTAAACAAAACAATAACTGGACTGACTGACCTAGACGTGAGACAAGAAGACTACAGACGTAAAGGCATGACGACGACAATAATCCGACAGGGAGTGAGGGGCAGACAGGACTTAAATACAAAACAGGTAACTAGAGGTAGGTGACTGTGGTTACATTGATTGAGGTGACACAGGAGGGGAGGGGCGACGCGAACAGAAACCATGGTAACAGATATAAAAAAAGCAACCGTGGACGAATCGTGACAGTCCTATTCAAGTTCTAAATCGGCCAGTTGTACATAATCGTGTATAATAGAAAATGTCTTGCAAAAAAAATAAAAAACTTGGAGACCATATGTGGACAAAACTGCACAAAATGTTGATAACAGCTTTGAATTCATGTTTGGTGTCAGATTGAATATCTTACATAGAGTAAAGGAGAATGCATATCTCTGCGTGTGTGCGCGTGTCTGCGTGCGTGCGCCTACGTGTGCGCGTGTGTCTGCGTGCGTGCGCCTGTGTGTGTGCGCGTGCGTGCCTATTCTAAAAGCCAAATGCTTTTTTTCCCCCTCAATGTAAAAATGAGGCTACCCACTATATTGTGTGACACATCCGCATGACTTGCTGGCCAAGGGTGACTCGCGAACTCAGTCCTTACTTCCACTCAGTTTCTCTCCGAATGTTAATACAGGAAGTGTCAGAATGAAAGTTGGTGGCGAATAACCAAAACCAAGTGACTCAACGTGACAAGTTCAACTTCAAGGGGGAAGTACTGTAGTTGGCTGCTCTGGTGGCGCCCCCCAGCCAGGCACTGCCGTCACTGCAACTCCAGGCATGAAATCTCAATGCAAATATACAAAGTAGCTAGAGAATCCTTATGAACCTCAACATCAAGTTAAAATATAATTAGTCGTACAATTTAAAAAAAACATTCCCCTGACGAATTTGATGGGTAAAGCAAACTCCTCCTGTCACGTCAGCATGCAATAATTATCAGACTTTCCAAGAACCGCCTGCACAGATTACATCGTCACCATAAGCATGTAATGCTAAAGTCATTTGCAGAGACGGCAAGTGCATGTATGTGCGATGTTCTGTTTGGCACCACGGTTACCAAATAGTAAGAAGGCTCCATTGAACAGAATCAGCTTCATACAAAACTAATCGATGGAGCCATTTGTCCACCTTCCAGTGCTACTTTGAGGTCATCTTCAACGGCACGGCAATCTGCCGGTCTTTCTCAAATCATATTGCGACTCAAGGACATGGACTTCCACAACTCCATTCCTGTCTATTGAAAAAGAAAACCTGTTAACAAATTCATTCTGCTCTACGCTAAAGTAGCATCGTAGCTGACATTGAAAGTGTGTACTGTAATTTAAGAGCTTTGGAATAAATAGTATGAAGTAATCATATCAAAGGCAAAGTTTAATAAGACTTGAAAAAAAAACATATGCATCAAATACTTTCACAAGATTGAGTGTGTGCGTGTGTGTACAGTATATACTATATAAAGCGTATACACACAATACTCCATACAGCTCTTTGGTTGTTAACATTGTGCAAGTGATCATAAAGGCGCCGGTCGAAGTATAACTATTGCCATGGTCTCCATGGCAGCAGAACACCAAACAGCATCACGTGGGATGAATGACATCAGGTTTCTTTCCTGGCGCTGGTTGTCTTTTTCTCAGCGTAGCACGATGTACCACAGGAACAGACCACCGGTCCGCTCCACTGTTTCACTGTAAAGCTCGAAAAACAGATCAGCTCACGTCAGCTCTTCTGTAATGGTCCTTCTGGAATACCGATTTCATACAGTTCCTGGCCAAAAAATGCGGTCACCAAATTTTAAAGTGGTAGGTTGCCCCATAATGCTGTTTTCCTTTTTGGTATTAAGCTCCTCTCTTCTTTGTTTTCTAAGTGTTCTCTTTTCCTTTCCATTGCATAAGCTTAGCCAATCTCCATTGGTCTCCATGCTGGCCAAAAGCTTAGAGGGCTCGGAAATTCCCACCACTATTTTGTCACATTTCCACTTTATGTGTGCCCTCACAAGGGAAACAAAGTATTATGTTTCAACTGATGTTCTTGGTGTAACCCATTGAAAAGTACACAAAGAGGACATCCAAATGAAAGAGTGGTGTAACATATGCAATAATGTAAAACTCAAACACGCCTGCAATATTATTGAGAAGGACGACCACATGGTATCTATCAATGGTTAGTGTACTCAAGGTCACGGTTCTCAAGTCCCTGTAAACTCTGTGGGCCTTGACACTTCAGGCCGCACTGCCGTACTTTAACGAGGAGCGTTGGGAAGAAGTTCCTGATCTTCCTCATCCATTTGCAACAGTATGTGACCTCTATGTTTTGCCAATCACCACTTTTCTGAAGCTGAACCGTGATTGGATATGACCTGACAAATGTGATGTTGTGGCTGAATGGCCCTACCCCCAGATGGGTGAAAATGGAGACTTCTACAGCTTAACTCTTATTACACATTGCAATATTAACCAATAATATTAATGCAATATTATGCAGTTTTTATACAAGTGGGGGCACACACAACATATTCTTGTAAAGAAATGTTTGCCTTCAAATTCGGACACCTTGCTGTGCGCTCCCCTCTGTTGTCAACCTGCCCTGATAGTCATAGTATAAAGTTACAGTTCATGCTTATAATACCGGAAACTACTCTAGTTTCCAATATAGACATAATCTTATGCACATTCTGTATGTAACATGAATTCCCTGGTGATAGGGCTTCTTTTTTAGGGTTAGGGTTATTAGTTGTGTCATAGTACGGTTTTATATTAATGTCAGCTTTTCAAACTAGGGTTAGAGTTCCAAAATAGGGTTTTAAACTAGAGTTTGGGTTTTGTACAAGACAGTGTTTCTGCTTTTGTTTTAGGAAGCCACATCACCAGCGCCGGATGAACAACGTCGGTGCAACTTGAGCACAGAGGTTCCTCCCTTTCCTGAAGCACCTCAAGCATCCCAACAGTGTCCTGATCCCCCGGCCACCTCCGTCCAGCAGATCAAAGCCGGAGCGGACATTGCCAATGTGTCGCTCGCCTGTCTCGGTCAGCGAGAGCCCAAGGTCAACATTCTGACTGCGCAAGCTCGTTCCCAAAAAAATGATAGGTTTCCCGATGCCATCGCCGGGCCCTCAGGTGTAGCAAGAAAAGGAAAAAAGCAAGAGATGGGAAAGAGACCGATGGTGCCACTCTTTTCCTTAAAAAGTCAACCTCTGGATAAAATGGTGAATAGCTGATGGAGACCGACGAGCACGAAGAAAAGAAGGACAGTGAGAGGAAAAAGTCAAGAAGCTCAAGAAAATTTGAAGAGTTGCCCCATGTGCCTGCTGGTCTTCTCTGATGGGTGAGTCATTTGTGCAATACTGCCTCAAACTGCCCCACTGTTTTGTCTTTGGAGATATCGTGCACATTTGCATGACTTTTACCAGGTTTTGAAAAGCAACCATATTTATTTATTCATCTTAGCACGCATTAATCTTGTGCTTCCTGTCCCCCCAGGCCCTCCCAGATGGACCGTGATGGCCACCTGGCTCAGTGTCTGTCAGAGATGAATGTGGACATGAGCTGGTGAGCTCCGAGCAGCCCCCGATGTGCCGAATGCATTCAGCGGGCACAAGTGATGCGTTTGCAGGCAGTCAGGAGACGTTCAAGCTTTCCCCATAATTCGGCTGCACTGTGGTCATGAAAGTTTTGATGATTATTTCACATATTGTGTCTTATTTAATCCTTCAATGAGAAATTATTATTTTGATGCTGGAAACGGAGCTGCCAGGTATAAAATCTAAAAAAGAAATTGTGATGAGGGAAGACCTGCAGATAGCTGGGCGATCCCTGAATGGGGTTGCAGTTCTTTCATCAAAAAAATGTCAATTTAAAATACGAATGCAGTACATTTTGTTCCTTTCATTTTGTTTTGACAAAGAGCAAAGGGTCACAACGTCATGAATGTTTCAATAAAGCAAGTTAGTGCTGGCAACCTTGAATAATATTTTGAGCTAGTAATTGAGAATAAAGCAAGACTCCTTGTACAAATTGAATTTTCTGTCTAACAGCTGAGAGAAACCGGAAGAGGAGACTTGCATCAGTCGGTTTTAAAGCAAACATACACTCAAACGCCAATCTAAGCATTCAAATTCTGAGACAACAGCATGTAAAAGCAATATATACATATTTACACATATATACAAAGACGCAGAGAAGAAAAATAACAAATCAAACAAATGTGTATACATGTAATTCAACGTTGTGATTATTTTTGAATCCCAGCACACTGCTGTTCTTTCTGTTCTGCCGCTCCTCGCTGCTATGCGATGCGATCCAAATGTCCAACATGGGTCCCTCAAGGGAGGAAACACTTCAAATGAAATGGCAGATGAGGAAGATTGCTGAAATATCCAAGTGCTAGCTTGCCTGTGTGTGTTTTTATTCACGGTCTTTCTAACTGCTTCATTATCGCTGCTTGCGCTATCTTCCTCTCTGCATGTCAAGGCCTGCAGCTAAATGAGAACCTTTGACTCTGGATCCACTAATTAATCCTATTATGGAGTGAATAAAATAATCAAGGGTCAGATTTCATCAACTAATTCTCAGCCAATCGAGACATTTTCCTTGTAAGTGTATTTTCTTTTCTTTTTAAAAAGGGAAAATGCTAATTTAGATGGATAAATGAAGTATTGGATTTGATGGAGAGACTATACCAGCGCTGCACAACTTTGAAATTGCAACATTTTGATAAGGGTGGCGGAAGCAAACATTCCTCATTTGGTTTTTAAAATGGACAGATTCAATCAT
The DNA here is from genome assembly GCF_059516105.1 of Syngnathus floridae. Taxonomy (NCBI): domain Eukaryota; kingdom Metazoa; phylum Chordata; class Actinopteri; order Syngnathiformes; family Syngnathidae; genus Syngnathus; species Syngnathus floridae. The sequence continues at coordinate 17,680,860 of NC_142414.1, read as the reverse complement.
CGATGAGGTTAGAAAAAAGTTACAACAGTTCATTTAATATTAAAATAATTTAATCTTTTTAATGATGAATTACAATGAATCAACTGATTATTTAATGTAAAATCAATTCAAATGCAAGTCAGTTTTAGGAATGACCATACTTTAGCCCACGCCTAATTTACACATATTTGGAAGGTGCTAATAGAGAGAACTTTAGCTTCCAATTTAAAATACTGCTGCCAGTGGATGTTTTCAGGGCTTGTGAAACCTTAATTTTAATGGAACAAACAATTTGTGAATAATTAATCTGCCAGCCTATATTAATCTAATTGCAACAACAAAAGCAGTTATATAAAACATTCACACCATGTAATCGAAACGAAGAACCTTACAATTTGTCAGCAAGCGTATTAAAACCAATGACCAAAACAAAAATGGCCATATCTGGAAAAAAACAACTCAGAAGAATGTCAAACACGACTCCATCCAGTTTCTATGACATTCCTGCTCAGGGTTGGAGGGCAAGCTGGAGGCGCTGCTTCACATCTGGCTCACGTGGAGTCGAACAATTTCTGGCACCTGTGAACAACTGTTCCATCCCCGGACCCTTGGGCTGTTCCGTGTTTTCAGTGAATTCACATGTATGGGAATGAAAGTAAGAACACAACTGTAAATCGACAGAGTGCATTTTGACATTGAAAAAATAGGAAGTCTTGTGAAAAGATCAAATTAGCACTATCCAGAACAACGTTCAGCAAGCCAAGACCTTGTTCCAGCACAACCAGCCAGCACCGAAGTATTTACAATCGGCTGCAGTGACGGAATTGGAAACAAATTGGCGCTGAAAAGCAACAAACACAATGGTTAAGAGTTTCTTTTTTTTTACTAAATACTGATATCAGAGATGCAAGTCAACTCAATTCTAAGGATGACTTAACAATTTTGAACTTGACGCCATGGAACAATTTTTTTCCAATATTCGTAAAATTCAAATAAATCAATAAGTGTCCCCGAATGGATTGCGTACATGATTCATCTGTGAAGAACGATATAGAAGAAAACAACACGCGTATATTTAAAAACAGTGACCAACAAAGGATGATTTATTCCATTGAAATAACGGTGCTGATTTCTGACACCACCAACTAAATATGTGCTAATTCTGTACCTAATGAGCACAATGACATAGCGGTGAACATTTGAAACATTATCACTCAACTACAATCTTGTACACACAAATGACCTTCTGCATCCTGTATTTGTGCTGTTGAGTGTTCAATACACGGAGGTTGCCACAAGCTTATGGAGGCACATCTTAAGCAGGGTACACACATACTCGTTTTTAAACTCGAAACACACCACGAGATAATCTGGCAGGAGAATTTTTTTCAAGACAACTGAGCCTTTGCTGAGAAATGCTCAAATGAAGACAGATTGGTCGTAGGTGTGTACCAAGCTTTGCAATCTAAACCAGTGATTCTTAACTGGTGGGTTGGGACCCATCATGGTTGGGTTGTGGACAGCAAGTAAAAAAGAAACAATTGGGGGTCCTCGGTTTACAATTGAATGGAGCTGGGCTAAGTATGCACCAAAATTCCTCTTTTTCATTTATTTCATATCAAGTTTGTGTCCTAGAAGTATTTTTCATACAAATGTATACTTCAGTATTTGCTTTGGACTGCGTTCCAACTTACATTCTAATTCAAATGACATCGCTGCCGCAGGAATGGACCTTTATTCAAATAAACCAAGGACGCCCTGAATTGTGAAATTTTAGGAAGTTGTGTATACATTTCCAATCACATTTTTCTTGGCACAGTACAGAGGCTTCCCTAGACTGACGTGGAATCTTGTGATGTGGAAGTGGAGCTTTACTCTGTAAACAAGCACAGTGCAGCTCAACCTCTGGCCAACAGACACCGTGGCTTGTCATTTCAAATTCATTTGCTATAATTTGTGATTGTGAACATCACTGCAGCACATAAAAAAACAAATCCGAGACAAACAACCATCACTAGTGTTTAAACATCTTCGGATGGAGCCCAAGCAAATGCCTTTTGTGTTTTTATCGCACAATCATCAGGACTGATCAAACTTAGCACTTAGTAAAAATGCAAAATATTCACGTCGCTAAGAAAAAGTGCTAAGTGAAATTTTGACATTTAATTTTATTTTATTCATTTTTATACATGCAGTTATCACGTGGTGTGCTTCTTTTTACAAATTAATATCATACAAAAATACAATTTTTTAAAATGATGTCAGTGGCTAGTGAAACACTTTGCAACAATAAGTTAAACGCGGGTCCCAACGATTGAGAACCACTGGTCCAAACGATGCGGCCTCGGCAACATCTCGTCGCTTGTGACACAAACTCAGATTTGCTTGTCAAATTTCCCACTCACTTCACCCTGCAATGAAATGTGCAAAGAAGGAAAAGTTCTCGCTAATCGATATCGGGTGGCTCAAGTCATTTCCGATGTCGGGTTTGGCAACGCTGCATGTGTGCTTCGGAATTCATTGATGCCAAAACAAAACAATTGCCTCAGTTTGCTGTGCTCTAAAAAGAACCGGGCAAAGTACACACTACTGTATTCTGAAGTGGGTCATAAGTGCAATCAGACAGGAATTTGTTTGCTCTGTGAGGCACTTCTTAAATAAAAATAAAAAAGCAAAATTCGACTAGTTGTTATGGGCAAAACAGGGGCACTTGCATCAATAAAAAGGCATCGTCAAATTTGGATTGACTACCTACGTGATCGTACACAATAACTTAAATTTTCATTCATCATTATACATTCTTATTTTAAATGAGTCGCCCGCCCCTCCCTCCTATTGAGATTAAAAATAACATCAAATTACCAATAAAGTGTATGTCAAATGTTCAAGTCCTTCACAGAAGCTGTGGTTCATCCAGAAATGTGCGACGGAATAAAAGGATGTCGGGCACGGAACGAGCCAGTTCTTCAAAGAATTGGACACATTCTGGGACTTGAGAGGAATGAAACGGACAGAAAGGAATAAAGAAGGCTAAGACGACATATCCGGAAGGAATGGAGCCAGTTGTTCTTGCAGAACATTAGGAATCCCAGGAGTGCGGGAAGGAACATTTCCCCTTCGTCCTCGGGGTGTCTTTTGGCCGAAACGGCGGCTCGGACGCACTGGAGGAGGAGCCCAGATGGAACACCTTAACTTCTTCATACAGACTCTTCAGTGGAAAGCAGCAGTGGGTTTATGTATTCAAAGCCCTCAAACTCGGATTGGTCTATTCTCTTGATGACACTCCTGGAGAAAAGGAAGAAGAAGAGGCGTTAAAAATGACTTCTGCATTGTTACGTTGCTGATGTAAAATTTTCCATTACATGTTAAATCAATAGCACTCACACAAAGCTTGACTTGGCAGCTACGTGACTAAAAATCTTTGTGACTTGAGGAGCTTAGAACTCAAAATCTCAACATGGTCTGTCTCAGACATGATTTGATCCTGAGTGGGCTGAAAACGGCTTTGTATTTACCACGCAGTGAGTTTTATTTCAACTGTTTCTATGGTTGGCTCTTTAAAACCGTTTTTTTGGGGGGGGGAGGGGGTCTGCGGCTACGGTTGCAATGGCAACGTACAACTAAAAACATTTAATCTTGGGGATCTTTCTGTTGGCTTCTCTGGCCGGATTCAGTTAGGCAGTTTTTAGCTAAAATGGCATGCTGAGACTAGAAGGGGAAAACCCAATACGTGTGTCTCTGACAACCCCATAAAATGTTGGGTTTTTTTTTTTTTCCTCTCCCAAACATGAACGCAAACACAAGAGAAAGAATGCGGTTGTCCCGACTAATCTGTGCCTTTTGCTTCCCGAGTCTGCTGCATCCATCAGCAAAAACAATCACAGGTTAATGAAGTGAAACCCCGTAACAAGTTGAGTTCAGACTGGCGGAGTAAATAGAACGTCGCCTAGCAACACCACGCTTTCTTTCTTCACCACAAAACGTGTATGTGTGTATGTGTGTATGCAGATGCATGTATTGGCGTTAATAGCGACACGAGACACTTTTGTCCACATTGAAGACTGAGAAAAATACTTTAGAATTCCAGAAAAAGCCAGTGACAGAAGCATTTTTTTTTCTTTCCGCTTTTCAAACATCTGATATACGACGAAGTCTATGCACATGCAATGTCTTTTACATGCATGAATAATAAACCTGCCATCCTTCTCATATTTGACGTTCCAGACTTCACTGCACTAACCTTGGCTCCACACCATCACAGCAGTGTGATGGAATGAACCTGTAACTGGATCCTGGACTTCCTCACACAAATGCAGTTGAGAGTGAGGAGGGGGCGAACATCCTCTCGGAGCGCACATGCTTAGGTTTCACTCTGAGCCCCCTGTTGGTCATACATCTAAAACCGCACCGCAAGGTTAGTGAGTCATCACGCTCACTCGTGTCGGTGAAGTTCAACCAGCCCTGTGTTCCTATACAACACCCCGATTCAGTTCGCACAACTTGAACAAAGCGAAACCAGTGGCGCCTAGCACAATGCTACATGAATGAACCCGGGTAAGAAGCAGATTCAATAGAGCTCCTTCTGTATTCGGACTTCCACAAAAGCCAGCAAGTACCGAGGCGGGAGGAAAAAAAAATGGGTTGTGGCTCTGGCTTGTATTTTCAAAGTCGGAGGGCTGGCATAGAAAGTCTAAATACCCCCCCACCCCCCACCCCCTCTCACCACAGCATCTTGGCAAGAGCCCCCAGCAATCCGGGCTTTTAATGTAGCAATGTAAATCTCGAACATGGAGAGTTTACCCTTCTCTATCCTGACAGTGCTTCACATTTCTTTCTTCTTGTGCCAAGCCCATCAGGATTGGAGGGAGAGAGGGGAGAGACTGGTGAGCTTTTTTGCATCACCCCCTCGTAGCGGGAGTGGGCGACATCAGCCTCTCTCCCTGGTAACAGAGAGAAGAGACGGACGGGGATGGGGAGATAAAGTGCGAGAGGCAGCGAAGAGCCAAGCGCCTTCTTTTGATGTGCCTCTCTTTTTGATGCAAGGTTGATATCTCCACTATTTGAACTGGCAGAGGACCCCCCCCCCCCCCTCTCCACTGCTGTTCACCCCCCCAACCCCAGTGGAACTCCTCAACAGCCACCCTTTCCTCCCCAAATGTCTGCTGTGGTCCAATGGTGTCACGTGAGTTTGGATGCCGATGCAGCCGTTTAATGAGCTGAAAGGCTGGTATGAAGAATTCTGATTCAGAATTCTGAATGATTCTGGAGAAGCGTGCCACGTCGACATGTTCAAAAGGTAAGAGAGCACAAGACATCTGTCATAAGTTCAGAGCATGATGGGGATTTAATAAGGCTCCAGTTAACATTAACCAATCCAGTTGCTGCATGCACCGACATCTTGATGCTTGCTCCAAAGTAGATGTGAATAAAATTCCTGAGCAGGTCACTCCTCATTTAATCCAGCCACCACAGGTATTATTGTGGCAGAGGTGTGGTATATAAATAGGGGGTGGGTGGAGGACTTAATAACTGTCTACTCTGATTGGGCCATACTCGAGGGCAAAGGCTAAACGACAAATAACAGCAAATTAAAAGAAAACTCAAATGAGAAACATCTATCTATCCAAATGAAGAAAACCACAGACGAGACAAAAGTCTTCATGAAGGTGGTTGTGACATTTGAAGAAGTGCTACTTACTCATCATCTGGTGTTAGTTGTACCGGCTCATTAGTGAATTGCGTGTCAAAATTTTCAAGGCCGTAGTCATCTGAGATTTGAGGTTTGAAGGGCGGCGTCATCTCCTTCTTTTCCAGCTGAACGGAAACAAACAACAACAAACGTACTCAATCAGTCTATTCACCAGGCGCCATTGTTTAAAAAAATGTGTACAACAAAGATGTGATAAAGTACCATTATACGGGAAAGCAGAATATGTAGTAGGTGGCGGAGTTATTTGACACCGGTGATTCACCAGTGAGTTTTGTCAACTTGGTTTCCATGGTTTCGTATTATTGCCCCTTTTAATTGTGCAGCGAGGACGTTCTCTGGGAAACTGACTCAGACCGGCACCGATAATGGTCCCTTGCTAGCAAGTAGATGGACTGATATGCAATGTCTCCCATTAATTGAGTTGATTGTATTATTTTATGTAATATTTGATTCAAAATAGCGTGTTTTATATTTGTGTTTAGTTTCTTCAAGGCTATTAATTTCCCTCTCATGGTAGGCCAATTCTATGCTTATTTAGCAATAATCGTTCTAAGTGTTTGGTGAGAAAAGCTTCAAACAAACAGCAACAACAGAGACGGAATTTTGACAGCCCAAACCTGAGCTCTGAGTCGAATCAAAAACTGAATATTCATACTCGGTATTTGCATCGACTTTTAGTTCAAAGCTGTTCAAACAGGCCACAGGACCAGGTTGAGCGACTCTGAAGGCCGTTCCGGGAACGAGGCCCAAAGTAAATAGGCTTCTCTTGCTAGCCTAACTTTGCATTGTCAGCACTTTAAACCCCACCCAGGTGCTGGAGCTGAGATCAGTAGAATTTGGAATAATCAATTATCTAGTCTGCCTGTTGCCTCAAGTCGGTTGAGAAAGATTCCAACTGCCTTGTGGATAAGCGGTGTCTAAAATGGATGGACGGACTGAAAATGAAACACCGCAAGGTTACAGTCATTGATTCACTATCCAAAGCAACAGATGGTTTCATTGATCAGGCGGTGATTTACGGCAATAATCGGCGCAAGGGATCAATTTCATCGGCGCTCTTCATTGAGCTCGATACTGGCAATAAAAAAAAGTGTGCGTTGGGAAAGGCAATGAAAGAAGGGGAGGCAGGTAAATTATATTCAAATGTGTCATCTCTTCAGAGAGTAAAGCCGCACCCTGGGGAACTGTCTGATGAATATTAATACGTGGTAACAACAGGAGCAGTGTGCCAGGCAGGCCTGTCAGGACTGGAGACAGGCTTCTAGTTTGAGGGCAGAGAGCGTCGCTACTCCACCTCTCAAAGCTTTGTCAACTTGTTTTCCCTCTGCACTACACAAGGGCTTGCTTGCTGCACTCAGGAATCTCTCCCGCTTTGATATCCTTCCCCAGTTTGCCTTTGGTGTGTACTTCACAGCCACCGCGGCAGAGCTCATTAACACACCGATTGTTTTCTTCCTCAGCACCCGACTCACTTACGCTTAGTCCCACGAGGGACACAGATTCTGCCTTGGCGCTAACATTCTAAAAGGCCATACGAGTGATGCTTTAAATGTGGAATTGAAAATCCAGACGTACGAAGCGCGTCAATGGAAGAAATGACTCAAGATTGTTGACTGACTTTCGCTGCCTTGATCGATTGACACTTGTCTATGAAGTCCCAGTCTACATGTACTGGGTGCCCGGTTGTCCCAATTACAACATTTTCAATTCCAATGTGATTGGTCACAGAGGTGTCAAACTCTTTTTTGTCGCGGGCCGCATTATGTCACAGTTTTCTTCGGAGAGCCATTATGACTGTCAACGCCTTAAATTATTATACAGGGTAATAAAATTTAAAATTGCTCGCATTTTCTCTATGATTATAAGTTAAGACAATTTGTCGTTTTAGTATTGACACATGTCCATGTGTCCATGTGCAATTTGTCTTTGCGGGCCACATAAGATGATGTGGCGGGCCGTGTCTGGCCCCCGGACCTTGAATTTGACACCTACGTGATACAGTATGGCAGCCTACAGAAATGGCCGACACAGTTCTTGATCAGAAACGATAGTATCGGGTTCAAATGATAGTCGTCAAACAAAGAACAATTCTTTCGGTTCGTTCTTAGTACAGGTAGGAGATAACTACTGTCATGTTTGGCAAAGGCAAATCAGATGAGGTAATGACAGGTGTTTGCTGTTTTCAAAGCTAACTGGCATTAAATGAGGGTGTGCAGAAGTTATTCTGTTTGTTGTTGTTGTCATATTAGTCGGAAATCATCTGACAGGTTGTACAGTCAAGCCCCAGAACAGCTGTCAGCACCTGACTGTCAGGAGGTAGGAGGAACTACCATCACTTCATCTGCCTGAAATGTATCTGAAGTGCTACAAAAACAATGTCTGATGATGTGATAAAATGATAACTATGCACTCATTTACTGTTTTGAGTGAGCTACTGCCGGATGTTGGTTAAGACTCTGTTGGAGTTGAGAAGACCGCAATTCTTGATGAAACATGTTTTGTCAAAGTTTCATTTCTTTAACATTATTATGGTTACACTCCCCAGATTGGTTGAATGACAAAATTATTGAAATAGTATTTTGTCAGAAAAAGTGAAGTCTGTGGGTCGGTCCCATTTCCGCAGGAAATTTGGTGCTCGGCCACCAAAATATAAATGAATTAAATCGGTAAATTGCAGAACATATATGCCCAAAATATACGTCTCCTTTCTTATTTGATCACCTGGACCACTTGACGCAATTTACGAAACAATCAAAAGTCCTGCCGATGAATGTCCAGCCATCACTTCATGCCCCCAAGCTTGTGAAGCCATGTTTGGAATTTTACCAACAGATTTCAGTATTAGCTTTATGTTTACTCTGTACTTTTTTCAATGTACATATGTAATATAATGATTCATTAAGATACTATATTTGTATTTTAAATCAATTGAAGGCCACAACCTCTGTCACACTTACCTGTTCCCAGTCTATACTGCGGAAAAATGTGTGTGACTTGATATCCGTGAAGCCTGTCTGGACCTGGCAACCCAGCCGCTCCTTCGGATCCTGTTGGAACCAAGACAGCTGTTCAAAAATCTGAACTGGAGCAACTCCATTCTATGTCATAGCAAAAAATTCCAAACAACGTCAAATCTGGATTCGCAATTTTTCCCTAAACCTAAATGGAGCCTCATATGGAAAGTAAATGAGTCTGAATGGGGAGGATAATTCATTGTTACCGACATACAGCAAATAGGTTTTGTGCAAATATTACTCAGGGTGGAAGGTATTTTTGCGGACTGTTCTAGCGATTAAATCATTCGCATTTGTGAGTGAGTATTTACTGTAAGCGGTGCAGAGCGTGTGGGTTGAAGTCCAAATAAACAACCGTCGGGAGTGTAAATGGCAATGAAGATAACCAAGTGCAAAGGTTTTGCTTACGGATCTATGTTAATCGTTTTCTGGAGTTCGGCTGCACTTACAATTAGAAAGACCTCCCCCTTCCACTCAATGGCCTTTTCTACTCTCAAGTAGCTCAGACTTATCCTGTGTGTTAAGATGCATTGCCCAGAGGTGCGCTCCAGTCTACTGAAAATGGATTAAAACATAGCTCATTTACCGAACGGTTAATAAGCTCCCAAATAACATGATTTCAACATGGCAAGGAAAGTTCAATTTCAATGAATATTATTATTATTATTATTTGTATCATTCACTAGTGAGGCTCCTTATCTCATGCCATCCCAGTTAAAATAGGTTTCCGTCAACTATAGTCATCAATGGCAGTGAATGAGTTCCATGTATTTGTACTTTGTTCTTTCATGGCTACCCCATAAGCAAGTGCCCATGGCCATGCTCACATAAATGACGACTTGAGCAAGCAGAAGAAGCGCCGCTTTGGCAGTGGGGACTCTCACCTTGTTCAGAAACCCTTTGAGCACGCTGGCAGCTTTCACTGACAAAGACCTTGGGATGCGAATAGGCTTCTCAAGAATAACTATTGTCAAAAGAGGACAGCAACAAAACAATGGTAAGAGAAAGACAATTGTGATCGGGGGGGGTGATTCACAGTCCAAACTGCCTGTGGGTCAACATGTCAACTGCGTGGGAGTCCAAGGAAGGGAAGAGACACAGAAGATTCCTTTCTGTTGCTTCTTTCCATTTTGATGGACGTTAACAGATTTAAAAGGTGAATTCATTCATTCTAAACCACAGGTGTCAAACTCAAGGCCCGGGGGGCAAGATACGGCCCGCCACATCATTTTATGTGGCCCCCGAAGACAAATTGTGCATCAAAATCGTGTGTCATTACTAGAATTGCAAATTGTCTTCACTTTTAATATGTTTTTTTTTAAATATTTGACCAGCTCTTACTCATCTGATTTGAAAACCAGTTATTTGTCAGTTTGTTTTGTAGCTTTTACTGTATATAATATGAGGTGCTCATACATTTATTTGGGTTGACAGTCATAATGGCCCTCCGAAAGAAGCTGTGACTACAATGCGGCCGGCGAAAAAAATGAGTTTGACACCCCTGTTCTAAACTGTCCTTCATTTACTATACCGCACAAATTCTTGTGAATGCTCGATGGCATCAAGAATATACATTAGTTCTGTGATGTTAACTGCTAATTCTCTTCCTAGTTCCTAACATACGACTGGCAAATGATACATGACTCAGCAAATGTCTCAGCGAAAGGAGCGACAAACTCAATAGCCCCCACAAAATGTGTCTGCCCTTGTTTCAAAGTACAGAAATTGACTTGAAAGTTGAGCGTTTAAAATCCAAATGGATGGACAAGTACTTTGGAAGCCCGCTGATAACGTTGTGTCCCTTATGTTACGAGACGGTGAGAACTGGCAACATGTCTGACAAGTCAACAACGAGCAAATTCATCTTTGATGCGAATAATGTGAATTTTGGGGCAAGGTAAACATTTTGGTCATAAATGAATGTTTCAATCGTGTACCAACAGCTGAGATGGTACTTTTTCTTTTTACTAATGTTCAGATTCACTTCAATATTGTACATGCCTGTGTTGCTTTACTTCTAGTAGTTTCTTGGCCTTTATTATTTATTTTTAGTTGCAGGCATCAAAATACAGTTTGAACTCAACTGGAGGCATAAACTGTTCCTCTTACGTAGATGCTTACGATGCTCATTAGCATATCAGTTTGACTGAGATTAATTTTCCCATTATTCAAGTCTGTGCCGCACAGGCAGTACAGGTCACAGACGACTGTATAAACAAGAAAATGACTCATATGCCAGAGGCCCATTATGTCCTGCTACAGTTTGTGTTGACGTTTAAGATCGGGCTTGTATTTTCTTATGAGTCAAACATTTGATGGTGTTTGGGCGTCTGTCTGACGCAGGCAGGCAAACACAGCACCGATACGCAAAGCAGGACCTGGCACACGTTTGCGCTCAATGGCATATGGCTGAGCAGCTCCTATAGTGAAAGACGTGATATCCGTTCGAAGGCCTGCATCCAGGAATCTGCTGTTCTACCAGCAATCCCACTCGGAGCCCGCTATACTGGTAGCAGATGCTGGCTCCATGCTACTGACAGTCACAGCATAGACATACTATTATTGCATCAACAAGGCTTTTGCATTATGGAGGAATTTCTGTTCTGAAAAGCCGGTAGGCGGAGGAGTGTGATGGGGGATGTGCGATATCAGTGTACCATATGGCTCTAGGAAACACAAATAAGAGAATAGAAGAGCTAATTATATGTTTTAATTGTAGATCGTCTTGCATTCATACAACACATCTCCTGTCATTAACGCAAGTAATTGCTTTGTACAGACAAGTCAGTTCAGTGCTGGTTGTTGTAGTCCAAAGTCCCGACTAGTTTAGTCATGAGTCTCGTTACTATAGAATTATAGAATATGGAGTTTTTAATTGGTTTCAGTTAGTTGGGTCTCTAGAGTGCCTTCTTCTTGTAAATTCCCAATTCTGAAATGCATTTACAAAGAGACCCATGCACGCAACTTATTTGCAAAAAATTAACACTTGAAAATGTTCATTTAAAAATTAAAGGCAGGACTTAATTATGTTTTTAAGAATTAGTTTGAGTGGAAAAATTGATCACTTCTATTTTGGGGGAAATCGATTCTATTTTCAAACAATCCAAAGGTTAAAAAAAATAAAAACATACAAAAATAATGGATTACCATAGCTGTAGTTTCACTGGTAACAGGAAATGCATATGTCATCTGATTTCCTGCAATCCAGCTGTCCAAGTATGGTAGGCAAATGCGCAAATAAAACTAAAAGATGTCAAGTGATGTCATATCTGAATACAGGCCAGCTTCGATTTGAGAAACTTCAGTTCTAAAGCTAATTAACATTTGAGGGAAATAAAATTAACCCTGTTAGTGATTCCTGCATGTTAATGAGGCATGCCAGAAGCATCTAAGCCTGCATTGGCACAGGCATAAACCCTTTGCAGCTCTGAGCTCATTTTTATCCCATTACATGAAATGTGTTTCTTCCACACTCACACTAAATATCAGTTACCCAACAAAGGCATAAATGAACCTAAATGTTTAGTTTTTTTTTTTTTTTTTTCCTGGCACCAAACAGCCAGAAACATCGCTTTTAGCGTACTTTGCCTCCAAGTATCTCTAACTAACAGCCCCTGAACCAAAGTAAATATTGCTGGAAGCCGGCTTAGTCAGATCTTTGCCAGGAATGAAACCGCAACGGATTACGTCTAAGTGTAAAAATAAATGTTTGAAATTCATTAGCACTATAATGTGTCGCAACACTATATTCATCTATTTCAAACTGCAAGCTAACGGCTATGTTGCCGCCAACTTACCTTGAAAGAGGTACTCCTCAGTGTTCATGTCAGGATTGTCGGTGATGATGTCAAACGGGGACCTCCCGGCCATCATCTCAAACATCAGCACGCCTAGGGCCCACCAGTCTACGCTGAAGCCTAAGTAAAGAAACAAGTTCAACACCAACTAATAACGGATTGGACATCATCTTAATTCGGGCTGACAATAAGAAATAGAAATACGTAACCCGATCGTGAAGTTGCTCACTTACCATAATCTTCTCCCCTGAGGATTTCTGGCGCAATGTAGTTGGGTGTTCCGCAGAAAGTACTGGTTGTGTCACCTGGTCTGATCCCCTCCTGGAAAATAAAATGAAAACATGAGATCAGTATGTAGTCATTACCGATTGAAGAATTTTATTTGATTGAGTGTCGGTGTGTCTTACCTTACACATGCCATAGTCTGTGAGCTTGATGTGGCCGTCTTGGTCTAAAAGAACATTGTCCAGCTTCAGGTCTCGGTAGATGATACCTTTCTCATGCAGGAAGTTTAGAGCGATGCAGATTTCAGCCGCATAAAATCTGTTGTAGGATCATTTGAAATGGTAGAGAGTGATTTGTGATTTTTGTTTAATTGAAAAGCAAAACAAAATTAAACCACTCACTAGTTGAACATTTTATGAGTTGTTTTTTCAGCGCCAGACGTTGCATTGTGCAACTCGCTATGAATAATAATGTCTTTTTTTTCCCCGGGAATACAATCTCTATGTTGTGGTTTAATTTAGCGGACTCTCCAATGGCCTATATAATCTGCCGTGTAATTGCCACCGCTGTTGGCGTAGACAATGTTGCGATAAATCATTTGGTTTCGGTCTTCCTATGCATTTGAAATGTGTTTTTGTGTTACCTGCATAACAAGGGGAAAAAAAAGAATCAATTTGATTTGTGGCTTTGGCATGAGTGAAGAATTGGTCTACTTTTCTTTCCTGATACTGAATTTGGTTAGAAAACTCGCGTTTGACTGATATATGCACATACATACTGTGTGGGTCCTTTCAATAACACTTAACCATATGTATAATTTCATATGTATCATTTTATGCAGTTCGGAAGAGTGGGTCAGTGAAACTATCTATTATCAAGTTTGTATTCATCAAAATTGCTAACAGAACCAAAGTCATAGTTTGAAGTCTTTGTGTTGCATAGCTGTAGTTGTTTTCCGGGACTGACTTTTTTTTTTTCAACACCATTTCCTGCTTAGTTACAGTATCAAGGTTATTGACACGCAATAAAAGCAGCTATCAATTTTTCCACACAACTATGTAGCTACAAGACAGGCCATCTGATTTTACAATATGAATGACATTGGGATTAACACGCTGTGCTAGCAACAAGCAGCGCAACGTGGGCAGCTCATGACTCGCCACAGCGAGATAAGCTTCCATTAGGATTGGCGCGCCTTCAGTCTGAGCGCCGGTTACAAATCTCTCAATGTCAAACACTGAGCAATGGATGGCTTGACAGCAAATCCCACATTGTTCCCCCACAATTTCACTGTGACAGCCTCGATTGTACACGCGCGTTTCAGTGCCGGCATGCGGACCGATAGAAGTGGTGCGATCTCAGCGGCACCATCCATCGCCCACAGAGCGCCATCCCCACGGCGCGGGGATACGTCAGGAGCGCCACTCATGAATATGTACAATCGTTATGAGTTATTAGCATGCTGCTTTGCATATGTACAGCCACTCTCTCCAGAATACAGATTGCGGGGTCCGATAGGGGCCCAACAGTGCCTCTCTATATTACCAAGTCTTTGATCCAGCATTTATCAGGGGCACAGTTGGAGTGCCCCACAAGTAGAAAGGCATGAATAATGGGGGGCTCATTATATTTTTTCAGAGGTGTTAAATAAAGACATTATTTATTTGGGCGGCGCCAGTGTCTGTGAGGAACCGCTCAAGAATGATACCGAGCGGGTGTTTGTGAGAAGCTCTTAAAAGAATTTCACTATTGAGGAATATTCAAATGGAGTCAGGGTGCAAAGGCGGTGCAAATAAATTAAATGGAGGGGCATCCCAAAGGGCTGCGATCGTATGCGCCGGCAGCAACGCCTACACGCCTCTCCGCTGCAGGTTCAGAGAGGCGCTGCACCCTCATTAGTAACATTTACAACTATATACAACATGTTGAAAATAAAGCTGCAAGAATAAAAATGCCACGAGACACAAAAAGCAATTGTACGGAAGACCTGTTCATGCTTTCGAGAATTTTAAATCAGCCACAAAGTTTTGTCTGAGTGGATGGAAAATAGGTGTTCTTTTTGTTTGTTTTACAGCAACTTGTGCAGATTGGATGCTGCAGTGGAGACAAAATTGTAATGATCCTAATTATTTTGTGCGTTGTCCTGAACACCCAAAAAAAAATTTTAGGAAAGTGTTTTGGAAGCTGTAAGGTATTGGGGATTGGAAGCGGGGGTCTCTGTTCGCATCCAGTTTGTGACAAATGAAATGTGGAATGGCAACTTTTGGGAGATGCTTCCAGACTTTTGAGAAGAACACGACTAATTTAAAATGTGCATCAAAAAAGAACATTTTCAACCCTGCTCACAAGGCTGTCAAAGCTTGCTGAGGCAAACGAATGTCTCAAAATCGTGATCCTTACCTCGCATGCTCTTCAGGAAGCTTTCTTTGACGTTGCATATGAAACATTAAGTCCCCACCGTTCACGTATTCAATCACAAGAAATAACCTGGAAAATTAAAAGGAGAGGTAAGGCACATGTATTACCGGAAAGAACAGCAGTAATTTATTTATTCATTTTTTTTAAAGTACAGCAATTGACATTGCTTGGCATGTCGTCACACTGAACAACCAAGCATGCAACTGGTCAACTAATAAATCCATTTAAATGACACATCAACTTGAAATATCGATTGAGGTTCTTACCGACTTTCTGTCTGGAAACAAGAGTGGAGGCCCACCAAGAAAGGATTTGTGGAGGCTTGCTCAAACACGTGCTTCTCGGTCTGCACCCAGTCAATATCCTGGAGAGATTGTGAATGAAAGATCAGTCATCACTAAAGGATGACGTTGACATTTTATCAATATATTTATCGAAATCTAATTGGATTACTTCATGCAATACTGTGAAACCTTTTAAAACTCATACAAATCAGAATTCAACAAAAATCATAATTACATAGTGCTTCATTATTTTCTACACTTGCATAACAGTTAATAATGCTACATAAAGATAGTCTGTATAGTTAAGAAAGGTTTTAGGATTTCCTAGGAACCGTTTATTTCTATTTCCGGCCTTGTTATTAATTAATCATGAATTATAGCGTTTCAGTACCGCATTACCATTAATGATTTCCCTCTATATTGTTCTAACAAAACAGAAATTCTCAAGTGCAATAGAGAATGCCTTCATTTTTGTATTCTATAAAGTTTATTCAGCACTGGCAAATTCATATCTTTAACTGTACATGTGTGTTTTTAGCCTGCGGCATGGTTATTTTATATTTCTTCTTAAATTGTCACCCAACCGATGAGGTTAATATTTTACGAGCGCCAACTACAGTAGGTACGTATCTCTGAAATTGACCAATGCTGGAAGAGCATATATTTCATTTATGGTGCACCCTAACGTTATGCTTATGATTCCAAATTCCTGGTCAGTTCCAAAGTACTTGAGGAATTTATAATTATGCTCATTACACCATACAAACGAATCCCCTATTGGTAATTTCATCGTCTTTACTACTTTGTAGTCGATTTTGTGCAAAGCCGGTTACAAACCTACTTTGATGTCAGGCATTACAGTGCTGCAAAGATTAATAATTCAACTAATGTGTGTGTATAGGGCTATGAATAAATAAAAACAAGATGTCCAATCAAACCCAGAGGCAGACATATACTATGATTCACTTTAATTGGGAAAATGTTGATATTTATTGAAGAAAATTGGTCGTGGTCTTGGTTGTCAAATCAAATGAGCATGAAATCATTAAATGTGTGCTCGAAAAAAAAGTCTGGTGCACTGAAGAAAATATTGTGTATGAAAATGTTTTCTTTTATTGTGTCTGTAGTTTAAATACAAACTCCAGTTTGAGTGAATCAATACTCAATTGAATATACTAGAAAGACAAACAAATAAATTAAGATTACTGATTTCTTTTTTCCCAAATAGATTCCCATTTTGAATTTGAAACCCCAAAAAGCTAACATATGCTGCATATTCAGCCAGACAATGCCAAGCCACATCCTGCATAAATCAAAACAGTGTTTTCATTGGAAAAAAGCATGTCGAGCAACTGAAGTTGTAGGTCAAGCAAGAATGAGTTTCAACAATTTGTGCCCTCACTTCCCAAACACTTCCTGAATGTTGTTCAGAAGAAACATGATGAGGTTCATATGCCTCTGTTACATCTTAAAACGTGTTGCAGGTATCGAATTCAAACATGTAAATATATGCAAAAACAAACAAAAGAGCTAAGCAATTTATCAGTTTGACCATTCTTGTTTTTGCAATGTATTCAATTGAATACTGACGGAAAGAGATGTACAAAGTCCCACACAAAGGATTATTTATTTAGGATTTTCTTAGGATTTTTTGATTCAAGTTAAATGTACTAAATGTATTTCTATTGTATCAGTGATGTGAGAACAAATCATTATTACTGAGTTGAATCTTGTACCGGAGGAAATAGTCGGGTAACCATGAAGGGCTCCTTAATTGAGTTGGCCTACAACGCCACCTAGCGGCTTTGCAAAACATGATGCCAATCGACAGTAGTGAATAACGGAAAGCCTATTTGTATACTTACATTTGTGTTAATATTGTGATATTTGATAGAAGATATAGCATTTAATGGGTGATAACACTACCTCACAGGCAAACAGCATTAATTAAGTCTGTGCTATTTTTGTACTTTGTGAAGTGAAAATTGCTCATAGAACTCAAATCTTGTCAATATGAAGTAATACGTCATTTAAATGCTTGCTCATTTACATATTTGCACATAAGTTGCTAAAGAACGTGAAGTTATTGATGCAGTCAGCGGAAATAGCCGTTTATAGATTTCCACATTTTATAACTATAACAGTTGAATTGAATTACAACTCAGGGCATTGTTATGTAATCAGTTCAATGCAGTCAGTACAACAAAAACGGAATGGGGAATTTAAATAAAATAAAAAATATAGAATTAAGTAAATAATTAATAAATAAATAAATACTTTATAGAATGATCCTCTTTTCCAGACAACCAAACATTTATCGATAATGTCCTCACCTCATCGTCATGAACCAGCTCCTTCTTCACCACCTTCATGGCATAAACCTGATCATTCTTCTTTAAGCGGACCAGCAGCACCTTGGCGTAACTGCCGCGCCCAATAACTCGGATCAAGTCGAAGTCTCCTAACCCCAAAACAAGGCCTTGAGACAGCTTGATACCGTCGATTCCATCCACCACTGATTTAATGTCCTTGGGTGAAGAAGAGAGGACAAGTATGTACAATACACTCATATTTTCAAGTTACAGTACATTAAATGGTTCTTATTTGCTTATTTGTCTGTGGTGAAATGTTTTTATCTCTTAAACTTCCAGAAAGAATGTTTCTGCAGAGTTCCAAGAACCTCCGCTGTTTGTAATTGTAAGTTTGGGATGATGAGCTTATATTTCCCCAAACTAAAGCCTTGCCAACCTCCTCATGTAGCATTTGTATTAGCGCACGGAGTCTTGTGCAAACAGTGACTTATGAATGCTATTGCTAATATCACTGACAGTTGTTTGTCAACTTTACAATTCTCACCATGTTTGTTGTCAGCTGTTGTTGTTTTCCTTGATGTGCCCTTTCAGCATTTGTTCCAAGTAGAATGTTCTTTCTTTAGGACATTATAAATAAATTTGCTACGGCCAACGTTTGTGCAATGCTCATTGATTTTCTATCTTCTCTCAGCCCTACGTTTGATTTTGATTTTATTTTTTCACCCATAGGACGCCGCCTGCTCATGTTTACATCGTGAACTTCACAAGCTAAACACAGCAGAAGCTGACATTCTGCAGTATTGGCGGTTTGAGTAATCCAGAAAACACAGCAAAAAAGCAGAAACTGACATTACTGCAACAATAATTTTAGGGGAAGATACTTTATAGCACGCTGCTTACCTCCACATCTGTCTCTTCGATTTTGTCCACTGTACAATTGTGTGGTAAATACAGTCCTGCAATAACAAATACAAACATGAAAAATATTTTTTGTTTTCCACATATGTGATTCGCAAATTGGTTACAGGGAGTCCTTAGTTTACAACTGACAGGGTCAATTTTTTTATTCATGGAAAAACTCTTCTAGGTCATAAAACAATCAAAGGAAAAGCAGCAAGTGCGACAGTAACCGAGTGTGCCCTTTTGTGCCGTAAACCACCACTTTTTTTTTTTTTTTTTGTAACCAAACATCTTACTTCCATCTCTGTTCTCTGTGTCATCTAGTGGAAGGTCCACCTCTTCACTCTTTGCATCTGAAGGGGGCTCCTGAGATGGCATAGCTGGATCCTGAACAAAAACAAAACTATGACTTAATAGAGCCTAACCTTCAAATATGTGTATAAACATTGCCTCATGTGTTCCTACTGTCAGTGTATAATTATGGAAAAATATGTTGGAGAGTCAAAAGCAATACGTTTTGCATTTAAAGAGGTGCTTGGAACAGTCTACAGGAAGTGCAATGAATCATTACATTTAATCAGAGGCACTTAAAAAACTCACTGGCTATATGTGAGAAAGAAGTTAGAACTTAATAAACAAAATGACATTGATCTGCTTGTCGAGATTTTCTTCAAAAGTTTCATTTGAAATCTGTTTTGGTCTGGAAGCATTAGCAATAGGATATTTTAATCACAAGTTAGGTCAATTCTACACCTGGGAAATTTCTAAATTCAACTACATCGCATTAAACAATCAACCTGACTTCTAAAGGCTGTAAGCTTTTTGTAGATATTGAAACAGTTTAACTTGCTCCTATGTCATCCATATTGCCTTCTGTCAGGAATTAACTAATTATAAGTTACTTAATTAATTATAAGTGAGAAAAAGTTGAATGCATTTTAAATTGTGTTGTATGTCTTTAATCCTGTGTTTTATATAAAATGAAGATGTAGAATGGAATGTGAAAAAAAACATTACGTTGGGGGATTCAGAGAATTAATTTTACTGTACATTAATCAGGATACAGTATATCCACTATATATTTTTAAAAACACTTCTGGTGAGATGAGCCGACAAGACAACTATTTCCGTCGAGACTATAAATCGCTGCTTGACAGTCGTCAACTTGATGTGCCGACATAATTGAATACTACACCACTCGCCCTCGGATTGGATGGTGGCCAGTTCAGGGTGTTACATCGCCTCTCGCTTAAAAACCAGCTGGGAGTCTCCAGCTCACGCACAACCCGAGTGAGGATAAGCTTATTTGTTTTCAATGTCCCCAATACAGGATTAATACAGGAAAAATCCCACTGCTAGCGGTTACGAAACAGAATCCGAGTGTTGTATCAAATGTACGGAGTTTCCGAACAGATCGGCTATAAAGTGACTCACCATAAGCCTTTGGCAGGTCTGAGGGATGAGTCTGTGGCAGCGCTTATGGACCAGCAGTTTGCAGTTGATACACTTGTAGCCTTGCCCGCCAAGCCCCCATATCCTTTCGCTGCAGAGGCCACAGTAGGCTTTCTGTTTGTCACACACAGGGAAAGAAACAGTAGCGGTTAAAAAGGACAATCATACCGTCAAACATGTATGTATTTTATTATATTTATTCATATTTCATTATTATTATCTTGGTTATTATTTTAATTTCTTTCTCTCCTATTTTCGGTTGTAAATTAAGTTCATTCATTCATTTATTTGTATTATTATTGTACATAATTAACAAGTATGAGGCAAAAAATGTATTGATTTACTGTTACTTTGAGTGTCACAAAGCTTCAAATGCATGGTTGTGGTAGACAAACATGCTGTATAATAAAATATACAAAATATAACACATAAAATCGGTTGTCACGGACGACCACTGTCCTCTTTTGGTCTGTTAAATAGTAATGCAACTGTATGTCTTTTCTTTAAGGCAGGGCCAAATATAGAGGCAAAGATGACACGCCTTCCTTCCTTTATGGGATTACAGCAAAACGTCTTGAGTGCCGTCCGAGAACATCTTGGCTCAAATATGATTACATCACAGTGTATATTACGTCATCTGGCAGACAGCAGACTTCAAATAAAATTATGAGGAGAGCCCAGATGTGATTTCAGATACAAATGTGGAGTGTAAAGCTTAGACGAACTAAAACACAAAGGAGGACACTTTGAAACAGCTTGCTAAGGTGTGCTGCAAATTCTATCATGGTGAGAACATAATATCTAGAATATTCTCATTTTTCATAGTATCAGCATCACCATTGAATGTCGACCACAAGAACAGTGAGAGCAACTTGCCGTGTTAAAGCGCTTGGCCTGAAAGAGGTGCCCTTTGACCTGGTAGAGTTTCCTCCATCGTCTGGCTCCTCGACGATAGATCGATTCTGGAGGAAGGACGACATGGTTAAAGAGGAGCGACATGATGCGACGGTGGAGAAACGTGAGGGCTGAGGTGCGCCCAACGACAGGAATGAACAAGCAACAACAGTTCAGCGCTTCCTCAAAGTGGATTTTGAAAGAAAGTACAGCGTTTGGAAATTCCATCATCACAAAAACAGTTGTCAATTGTCTCACTTCAAACACCTCTAAAAGGTGAACTTAATTTGACCTTATCTGTGTTTTAGTACATATATTTCTTTTCAAAATTGCTTTGTAAGCGCACGGCCCTGAAAAAGCTGTTTCGGGGAAGAACCAGAAATGAAGGTCAGTACTGGTCTGCATGCCATAAATTGATGGATACCAGGTAGATAGATTTTGGTAGTGTTGCATATACAAAACAATGACAAATGATCGCCAGTCCACAAAAATAATACCATGAACCAGTCCCTGACGAAGAAAAAAAGTTGTGGTCTACTACACAAACACACACACACACACACACAGTATTCATAAAAAAAGACGCTGCATCTTTGTTAAGTTCAATTTCTGGATTGATTTAAATACTAAATGGATGATTACAAGTACAGTATATTGTAGATGGACCAAAAGGACATGAGGTGACCCGGTTGGTTAAACCACACACCACAAGGATTTGTCCTAGTCATTCACACGAATTATTTAAAAGCCACTTTCCACATGCCACTCACTACTAATGGATTCTAGTCTGGTTGGCTATTCTGCGGATGTCCTCCTCCACTTAATCTTTTTTTTCCACATCTGCTGATAATACATGCCTCCTTAAACTTGTAAAAATTAATGTATAAAAAAAATATATTATAATTCTCAGATAGTATACATATACCGTATTTTCCGCACCATAAGGCGCACTTAAAAGCCTTTAATTTTCTGAAAAAAACAACAACGTGTGCCTTTTAATTAGGTGCGCCTTTTGTGTGGACTAAATTCCAAAATCTGTACAGTTGTTTTGTGTGGCTTCCGTGTTATACAGACGTGATATGAAGACCCGATGAACCAATCAGAGGACATTATGTTTTACATAGATCGGGGCGGTAAACCAATCAGAAGACTGTACGTAACACATTGAGTACGTACCTCCGCCGCCTTTGATAAATAATACTATCGTTTGTGCAAAAAAAACAGCATTAGGACCCTCTAAAATGGCATCGACAAAGAGACATGTTTACGAGGCACAATTAGCGCTTTCTGGAAAACCAGGATCATTGCAGAAGAGCAACGTGACACCGACGAGACGGAACTTGGCATGTTTAAAGGCGAACTTGCCCAACTGTTTAATGCAGAAGATGAGGACTTGGATGGTATGAATATCGATTAATAATTATGTGAGTACAGTAGAATTAAGTACAATCGAAATCATTGTCTTGCTCCCATGACGTTTCTTTTTTGTTTAACGTAAGTCATGGTATGCATGCGCCCTATAATGTGGTGCGCCCTATGTGTGAATTAAATACAAAATAGACCCCGTAATTGAGTCTGCGCCTTTTAACCCGAAGTGCCTTATGGTGCGGAAAATACGGTACATGAAAACACAAAAGCAGAAGTATATACCACATATTTAAGTTTTGGGGGGAATTCCGAATTGCTAGTGACATCATCCAAAGAAGGAAAAGGATGAAGTAATAACTTCTAAGAGCTGACCTATTACAGCATCACCTTCTTGAGCGCAAGGGACACGTTGCCCTATTTTATAGCTCTTGTCCAAACACAGTAAGAATGCCACAGAAAGAAAAAAAGTCTGACAAAATGCAAATGAAAAAAATACTACACCTCCAGATGCAAGGGTCAGTGCAAATGGTCCTGCCATTTTCTCTTCAGAGACTTTCAAGCTGAAGAAACAGCGGCTGCGATGTCAAAAGAGTACACTAGCTTATGGAAGGGGGGGGGCATAGCATGAGAAGAGGGTGGTACTAAGACTACTACTCTCCACAACAGGACATTTACAAGGGCTTGACCCATTTCCAGAAATTGTTTCTCTTGTTCACAAACACATGAACCCCTCCCTGATAATGATAATTGTATGGGAGGGGTAGAGTGTGTCTGTGTGTGTTGAAGAAAGACAGGAAATACCCAATTTTCTGTTATTGAGAGTGGAAGGCTACTGTGAGGGGACATTCTGCGTGATACTATGCAATCCCCGTCATAAATTACATGAGTTATTTCTGGACTCTCACTGTCCCTGCTAATCGACTCCAAAGGTAATTCTTGGGGAAGGAGTTGGAGATGGCTAGGAAAATGTCCGCCTCACAAAATTTTGGCACCACCTGTTTGTTCATCATCCTTGGTGAAGCAGCAAATAGCCTGCTAACGAGAAATGGAGACGCAATAACAAATAAAGTGCGTCATGCCTTCTTTCTACCAAATGACATGCAATTATACAATTCCAAATGTAATGGCAATATATGATGTACACTTTTTTAACTGATATATTTTGCTCAGAGTCAAAATATGTTTCAATTTGTGTTTTGTTGATGGTAAGTCGTTCCAATGCAAAAAAGCAAACATCCTGCAATTAGGTAATATGCATTTGTATTGGCTGCATACTGTATGTACAAATCCTTTGTGCGTGTCTATGCGTGCATGGATATCGATCCGTCTAGCTCTGCTAGAGTTGCCACAGGGATGAATCAACTGTTTCCATTTCAGCTCATCATCTAATAGAAACACGTGTACGCACTCGTTAAAAGCAGTGTCATCACTGTTTACTTGTACGGAGCCCCTGCTCACTTCCATCACAATATCCATCTGCTATTAAATGGCACCGAACCAAGCATGAAACAAAAACATCCACAGAAACCTTCTCTTAACTGTATTATACCCACGTCATAAAAATGTTATGAATTTGATTAGAAATGTGTGGCTTTAATATAAAAAAATCATATCATATATATTGTATGGATATACAATATACAGTAAATAATCATACATATAAAATATATACTATAAATATATCCATATATACATGGGTACTTTTTAAAATTGTTTTTTAGAGGGCACTCGGTATCAAACATGGACTATAAAGTAGTGAAAATCTCATTACAAGAGCAAAGATGCACTTGCTGAACACTCCCATACTGCAGTTGCACCATACTGCACACAAGATGGCACAATAGGTTCTGACGGAGTGACAATTTCACCCAAATTCAACTTAGAGGACTATTTTTAGATTCATTGCTGCATCCATTGATCAGCACACATCCTCTTCGGCAAATAGGCTCTGTTATGACACAACTCTGGAGTGTACACAAAAATGTGCTCATTGTAATGTTTCCTTTCATTTGCTACACAAAGTACAGTAGGATTGCTTTGCAGAGGAAAGAGGAAAGCAACCCAGGTGAGCCAAAATTCTATTTGGATTTTGAATGGGAAAACTTTGAAATTTTAATTAGAAAAAAAAAAAAAAAAACATTTTGTGACAAATAGTCCTAAAACATTTATGACATGGCCCATAGACTCCAAGGATTCATCATGATCCTGAAATGGAAAGTGCTAAAAAAAAATAATAATAAATTGAGTCTTTATTGGTACAAACTTGAAGGACAAAAATTTAGTCTTGAACAAGTAGTATGTCATTTTTGAGGGCAATAAAGAAACTCCAAAGTGACCTTTATACCCACAAACTGAATGGATTTTTATAAAGGTTTTGCTTATTTTATAAACAGGCACATGTAGAGCCGTGCTCTCCCAAGCAAACATAAGCTCGGACACATTTGTGTCTTTTTGCTTCGCCAATCTTTCACAGGGGAGGTTGAGCAAGCATTTTCTGCATTCCTTCCCGGTGACGTGGAGGCTGTTTTCTAGGATTGACCAACAGTAGTATCGCTATAACCTCTAACCTTTTTTCTTTATCATCACCAACAGGAACTCACTGTATAACCAAACAGGAGGTATCACTATCTGCTTTTCACTCTTCATGTACACTATGACAAAAAGCTGTATTATACAAAATAAGATTTATTTTTAAAGACTTCTGCAGAAACAATAACTGGGCGTCAACGCACTCCCTGGACATGGTTCACACATTTTGCCGGGGCCCAGAGAGAAAGCACATAAGTAAGTAAGGCTTCAAGAAACTGAATGAAATTAGTTGACTATATAACTAAAACATGTAGTATCTTGAGCAGAAAAATACTGACTGGAAGATAATTAAAACAGAAATCTAGATTCATATAAAAGGTGAGGTTACCCACAATTGTTCTATACATGTTGTATGTGTCCTCATTAGTCTAAACATGGCATTCTGGTTGATATTGCATTTGTGTAATATGGGTTCAGCAGCAAAGTTAACGTATTTTTATCCACCTCAGGGGCGGCCATTTTGCCACTTGCTGTTGACTGAAAATGACATCACATTTACCTGGTCTCAGGTCACAACCAATCACAGCTAAGCTGGTGACCTGATTGGCTGTGACCTGAGACCCAGCAACTGTGATGTCATTTTCAATCGACGGCAAGGGGCAAAATGGCCGCCCCCTGAGATGGATAAAAAGAGGTGGATTTTTACCATTTGATTCTTATTGCACAAACGAAACATTACAGAACATATTACAACCAAAATGTGGGGGTTTGACTTTAAAACGTCGAAATAAATATTTTAGGTCATGTACAATAAAAACAAAAAATTCTAAATAATATGCTACAGTATTAAAGTTTTCACTTTTTCTTTGTAATAATTAATTACCCATACGATAATATCTGTTTGCAAAATCAATTGCTATGCCTTACACTGACGTGAGGGATAGAGCTGTTCACTGGATGAGCTTCAAATAGTGAGCTCATAAACTGCTCCCCGAGAGGCTGCCACATCATGGGCAACCCATTCAGACGTGTCAGAGAGAAAAAGGACGGCCTGTGAGATAAATGAAGTGCAATCCATAAAGCTGAACACAACAGAGAATTGCATAATAGCGATTGCCTTCACATGAAATGATCGCTCTCTAAAAGCTCTCTACTTGCCAAACAAAGACAGTTCTTAACTATTATGTGCATAGTTTCTTTATCAGGTCACACATACTATGACCCAAATTCAAAGAGTAAACCGCACCAGTCGCTTTACTTAAAGCTTTACTTCCAACCCAGTTAGTTAAAATAGAAAAAGGGGTGAATGCACTGTTCAACATCGGGGCCAATCATAATGCATAGACTCAGACATGCAAGCTGGCTGACGACAGCTAAATTCCACTCAGAGAAAACTGTGTCTAATGTATAAATATACATCACACTTAATTAACACAATCTAAATAAAGATGAGCAACACTGTTAATTTCTCTGTATACATTTTAGTCATTTGTGCCAACCACCATCAATTTAGACTCAAGCAGAAAAGAAAGATCTTGTGTGTTTGGATTCGGAGGGATTTTAGTGAAACATGTTTAATATATTAATCACAATTAGAAAGAGAGAGTGATTATGACAACACTTTTTATTTTCTGTCTTTCTTGTCTGGTTCAATTCATTCATATCTGCTATTTAGATGATTATCACAATTTTATTCATAATTGATTTCTTGTTTTTTCAGAATGTTTTATTTCTTGCAGTTTGAACACTTATTTAAAGGTTTATTTGAAGAATTGTTTTCTTGACAGCCATTTTGGAATCTGTGTCATTGGTATTGGATGCCCATCAGAAGGAAAGAGCTGTGATTGAATTAGTTGGTTAGGGAAGGAGAGCCGACCACTAAACATTTTCAACATGTTACAAAATGCGTATAGGGAACCTGCAATAGGCTACAAGTATTAAAACTATAAACAGTGAAAATATCTGGTGGAGTAAGTTATTACTTTTTGGCTGCCCCTCTAATTTGATTTTGCTCCACAAGACAATCGTGTAAATACAAAATTAACCTCAACATAAATCTAAACACAAAAAGTAATGTAATATTCCAAGGTGTTTCTAAATATGATTCTTCCTAACACATCTGACTGCCTCATCGCCAGTCACGCACTGTTCAGCTGTTCACAGCACAACAGCAGGCCAGCTTGTTGCCAAGCAACAGTACACTGCTTGACACCACAAAAATTGCCTCAAAAAGCATAAAAATATGAATTATGTCCCATTCAATATTCACGTTTATATTTGAGAATTATTTGTATTTGTCTTCAAGGTAATCAACTTCTAAGCACAATAATGAACATCAGGATTTACTCACTGGTTCTTCAATTCATTAGATTTTCTTAATATGCGTCTTGCATGTTCACTTTCTTGCACATTTCTTTTCTAGTTCACCTATGAAAACAAAACTTAAATCTAGGATTAAGCGGGAACAGTGCCACAACAGCACTAAACAAATATAACTTGCATTCTTTATTTGTCAAAGCAGGCATACATCTCCTGCTGGCTCGCATAACGCCAAAGCATATACACTTCAAATAGACAGTTATTCAATAATATTAATCCAGTTGCTCTTGAACCTGACAACCAATAGAAATCCATCTTGAAAATGGACGGCATCCTCAGTATACAACAAATAGGAAGTCTTTCTACTGCTAGATACAGAGTTAAAAATGATGCTGCCGCTGCTTTGAGCAGTTCTCCACTCTGTCAACAAATCATCTGCATGGCAACTGGATCATCCAAGCAATTAGTGGCATAGAGGCCAATCATTTGAGTGGCATAGCATCAGAGGGCGCATCGACATTGCTTGAGCGCTGCGTGGATGTTTGCAGAGCAATGTATGTACGCAAAGCGGTTGAATTAAAAAAAAAGAGGCGGAATATATAATGCACAAAAAAATAAAAAATTAAAAAAAAATCAAACGTCAACTTTTAACATCCCATTTTTACAATCTTAAAGAGTCCTACATTGGAAAGTGATAGCTAGTCGTGTCCTACTTAGGAAAAGATGTCCTGGTTGTGTTTCTGTATAGCACAGCTAAAGGCCTGTTTTATAAAAAAAAAAAAAAAAACAGCGAGAGGAGTGCTGTCATAGTGTGCCTCTGTCATTTCCAAATGGTTTATTCTGGTGTATACACAAAGCACAGCGTGTTCAGGGTAGAACAATGGCTCTCTGCTGTGCCACAGTCAAAGCTTCAATAACAAAACCACTATTGACACATTCTGCTCAGTGGTGAAAGCTTTACAGGTGGCAAAATGGTCTACGGCTCAGTCAGACAGTTGCGTCATCACTGTTCTCCAATCCTGACAGAAAATGCCACCACACATTCTAGTTAAGTTGTGGAAAATTCACAAACAAAGAATGTAATGCAGATGACACATCCAGTTGATTGAAATAATAAATGGTAGCAAAAAAGGTAACTTAGTGGAATCATTTAGGAAAACTCACAGCTCTGAGAACAGATGAATACTTTAAGACCCCATTAATGGTGACATTATGAATCTTATACAGTATCTTTATCATTTCATGATAGGGCTTGGCAGTTTACAGCTAACAGAGGCGGAAGCTACAAAAGATAAACAAAGCAAATTGAATGAAGAGATGATGCATGTACGCAATTCACACTGAATGCAATTTGTCATGCTAAAATTGAAACGTATTCATCATGTGAGCCTGGGTGAGTCAAAAATTCATCCTCAAATCTAATTCACTAATGCTCTAGGTGAAATGTGGCCCTAGAATTCAGCTTTGTTGATGTGCTTCTGCTGTGATGAAACACCCAATTGTGATTACAATTGGTTGCAATCTTCTATGGATTTATTTAGTTTGATATACAACTACCAATTAAATAGTAAAATATATTACATTTGTGGTGCATAATTGAAAACTTTTTCAACTTTAGAGTATTGTAAAATAAAAAAAACTGATGGGGGGGGGGAAACATGTCTCTATTGTCTTTCAAATATTGTGTGGCAAAATTGCTAGCTTCTGAATTCTTCAGCAGCAGTGACACAAATACGTGGGTGTGCTGCAGTGCAGCAGGGACGACTGACACCTCACAAAAACACTCTTGCTATTTCTCGAGCTGGAGAGTCTTGTAAGTTGAGTCGGTGAGTGTTATGGGCGTGGAATCTGGCTGCACGTTCATCAAGTCTCATTAGCCGTGACCACAAATGACGACTGACGTACGGCATTTCAATTGCCACCGACTGAGCAGCTCATTTGCATGTTGAGCAATCCAGCACGGCGAGGGAATTATTCTGGAAAGGATTTTCTGCTGCTAACACCAAGAAAAAGGAATTTTGTAAGAAGCTAAACAAACTCAATACAGAAAATCTAAATATGTGTGCTATAGCAAGAGGTTACGGCAGACATTTTGTCCTGCACTGTGACCTACTATCGAGTGAAACTGACGTCAAAAGACCAAACCCAGAAACCAGGTGAACGGTTGACTATATAATCGCGAGGGTGCTTTGATTGAATTTCAGAAGAAACTTTGCGAGTGGACGGCAGATGGAGGGTATCCCCTTTCTAGAATAACCAGTATACAATCCAATGTCAACTAAAAAACAGCATGAGATAAAGCCGATTCTGCACAGACCAACGGGGACAAGAGTTGAAGGAGAACCACTTTCCCAAACCTGGAGCACTTCATTTCATGAAAGGGACTTTTATGGTGTTTTAACTAACATTGTACAGCACTATAAAAAATGTTGCCCACTCGGCATCCATTGTAGCCTTGTTATTCTAGAAAGGGGATTCCATCTGTGTGGTCCTTTCTCAAGAGTTGTCACCCACGTCACCGGGAATCCCTTTGACGCTTTTTGTGATTATGTGTGACACAAAT
This sequence comes from Syngnathus floridae, assembly GCF_059516105.1. Lineage (NCBI taxonomy): Eukaryota > Metazoa > Chordata > Actinopteri > Syngnathiformes > Syngnathidae > Syngnathus > Syngnathus floridae. The sequence continues at coordinate 17,651,096 of NC_142414.1, read as the reverse complement.
ATCTGATTTGACTTAACATGAGGGTTTTCTATAGAAATTAAAGGCTGCTGAATTGATAGGCTATGATGGAATGATCACAGTTTAACAATTCTAAACATTACATGTAATTCAATAAAGCGGTATGTTATGGATGGATTGATATTCAATTTTCTCTTAATTTGAAATAATATTTATCTCAATAGGTTTGGGTATATTTGGTGACCAGCGATTTTTCCATGCCTGAATTGAACAAAGTAAAATGGGAGGAGGGCACCAAAATGTAGGCATATCAGATTGGTGCATACAGTATTGATTCAGTTTCTCAAAAATGTTTTCAGCACATTCATATTTTCATGTAACTGAACCGAGAGAACAAGCATTGTATTGAATAAGACTAAGGTTACACATCAGAGTAAAAAATAAAAATGCTTATCTTGGACAATATGAGGCCAAGTTGAAAAAGGTTTCCGTTTCAGAAGCTGTGAAAGGGCTTCATTCAGTCAATTAATATTCCCTCTACAATCCTCCTCCCTCCTTGTCTGGCTTCGAGGTGTGTCTCGAATTTGCCTGACTAAAATAGGTCATCACAGGGACACTTTGACACTTAAGCTCTATGATGCATGAAGGATGGCCCCCCGACTCGAGGTCTGTCCTCCACCCCAATGCCTTTTCAATCACACATAAAGCATTTGCCATTATCTGTGCGAACGTCACTCATTGCAGGTTTCCGAACAAACAATCAGACGCTACAATTAAATAAAGTGGCGTGTGGGTAAAGCCTCCTCTTTCTCTAATGCTGGGCCATGCTGTGACATGTCATTAAAAAGCACTTTTGACATTTGTCATTGACATCATGTTAGTTAAATCATTAACTCAACAAAAACATAACACGCCTTGAATTGGTAATAGGAGTTAATATTAGGGAGGGGCAAGTCGCTATTAAGGACTGGCCTTATTTTAAGGTATCGGGTACTCGTAGAGGCTGACGATACTTGCCAAGGCAAAAATATATACAATTAGATTTAGCCCTCCTCAGCAGTAGGTGGCACCATATTGCAATAGTTTGGTGAATAATTTAGAACAGGGGTGTCAAACTGATTTTTTGGGGCAGGCCGTATTGTAGTCATAGCTTCTTTCGGAGGGCCATTATGACTGTCAACACAAATCAATGTATGAGCACCTCAAATTATATACAGTAAAAGCTACAAAACAAACTGACAACTCGATTTCAAATCAGACGTGTAAAAACTGGTCAAATATTTAAAAAAAAAACAAAGATATTATTAAAAGTGAAGACAATTTGCAATTCTAGTAATGACACACGAATTTGATGCACAATTTGTCTTTGCAGGCCACATAAAATGATGTGGCGGGCCAAATCTGGACCCCGGGCCTTGAGTTTGACACTTGTGATTTAGAAGGAAAGGTCTTTGTTCCCATTTTTTGTCATTGTGTTCTTTTTATCAAACGTACGAGAGGTATCTGTACTCTGTACTGGTGAGTACTGGTACTGGGGGGGGGAAAGTCCTACCTGTAGACAATATTCTAGCCTAGAAAGTAAAGATGTTTTTTTTATTTCCAGGGGTTTGGTTCCAGTTTCAATCCAGTGATTAATTCCTTTTATCACATTACATAATAGTGTTGCTACAGATGGCAGGTTGTGCAGGTTCTTATTATAATACTGCATTCAACAAATAGGATGCATATCTGCTTTTGTATATTTTGTTTGTCGCATTTGTAACTTGTGGTTGGGTACCTATTCCAGAAAGTGTTTTCTGCAGTATAAAATACTACGACAAGGTTAGTGTCCAGTAAGGAAAGCTGTAATGTCCTCAATAATATAATGAATAAATATTAAAGTTCATCTTCAAGCCAAACTGCAAATCAGCACCAAAAACGTTTATGTTAGCTTATTTGTTATTAGCTTGTCACTGTTGCCCTTCAAAGTCAAGAGTTGCAATAGGCCAGAACCAAAAAGAGGACATTTATTATTTGGCAGACTCAGAAACACACCTAAATAAATAAATGAATAAATAAATAAATAAAGTACTTATTCTCTGAGCGTTTGTTGTGTCATGGAAAAAAGAACTGATAACATCAGGTCAATTAAAAAAATGAAAGGTTACAGTGAGGGAAAAACTCAACATGTTATTTCACCGGATTCATTCTGGCACTGAGAGGATAGATGGAAAAAAATTTCTTTGTCTGGCTTTTTGTGTTTTGGGGTCTCAGCTACCAATTTTTAGAATATTCAATTTATCAACCTTTTTCATATACTACATTGTTGCAAGCTTTCACTTGGCTTCCAATTCCTGAAACCACAACGTAAAAGAAAGACACTCTGACCCTGGGAAGCAGGTGTCAAAGACAATAAATTCAAATTTGCTTTGATGCTGTATGCGCTGCACCTCCACCGCATGCATAAACAACCTGCATCTCAGCCACATTGCCGACCGACACCAAGAATCTAAGAAACCACAGTTGAAAACCATCAAAACATTTGGAAGCATCCCAACACAATCCCAAGGCAAAGCCTCACACTGGAATCAATCTCCAAGTGTTAAGCAAGCCCAGTGATGGAAGTCCAACAAAAACAGGCATCAGCCATGCTAACAGAACTAGCAGGTGGCTGGCACATGATTCCAGCCTGCAATGCGTGACTCGGCCAAGGGTTGGATGTAGCACGCATGCTAACGACGGATGCAGAGAGAGAGGGAGAGAGAGCGATCATCCGTGCGTGCACACAGACGAGCAAGGATGGAGATGACAAACGGCTCGTTCAAATTCTCTGTCCGGTGATGGGTGGAGTGGTGCGATGAAAGATGAGGGGACGGGTTGACGGAACATACAGATGGATTGCTCACCGGTTTGTCTTCTTTCTTCCCCTCCACCTCTTTCAGCACATTATCCAGGCTAAGGTGTCTGCATACGTGTGCGTATGTCTGCGGGGTGAACCGGTGACGCTACATCCACATCCCCTGCTGTCCCTCTCTCTGGCAAGCCCTCCCCTCTTTCTCTCAGCTTTTTTTAAAATATTTCCCACCTTGCATCCCTCATACTCATCTTTGCTTACTGCCGCTTGCGCTGACCTCAAAGCTGACAGTTCTCAAAGCAGCTCTGATAAATTGTGTCCGTTCTTCAGCATGGCCAAAAATAGAATAAAGGCGAGAAAAGGAACAATGCCTGCCTTGTGCATTAAGAGCTGCTTTGTATAAGGTATGCGGGTTCCCTCTATCGCTCAAACAGTTTTTCGCTTTCTCTTGTACGCTGTGTCTCTCGCCAGCTCGTCTTGTGTGATGCTGCAGCACTGTAAGCTCCTCCCCAGAGAGACAGTGGTGCCACACAGCTGAGAGAGAGAGAGAGAGAGAGAGAGAGAGAAGGGGGGTAGCCATGGGGAGGGTGGATGGGAGTGGCTTGTGGTAGTGGTGGTAGAGTGGGGGCTATGCCAAAGCATCTGGTGCAAGGCAGGGAAGCCTCTGGCTTAGGAGAACAAATATTCATCAGTGAGCATTATCTGTGGTAGGAATGAGCGAGTATGGAAATAGCACCAAACTTTGCTCATTATTTTTCAATTAGTATTACATGTTGTTGGGGGTACAAAAATTCTTCAGCAGGCTGCAAAATATTGGGGCCTGAAATACCGTGCACATTGTTGTGTCCAAGGTGTGTGTTCAAGACGTAACAACTGCTGTTCGTGCACTCCACTCGAGGGGGATATTTTAAATTGATTTAAAAAAACACACATGCATTATATGGTTGTGGTCAGTTCTAAATATACACAGCTCATGGCCATGAAGTTTTCTCAGCAGGCAAGTAGTTTGCCACTTGCTGTCAACTGAAAATGATATCATAGTTGCCTGACAATTGTGATGTCATTTTCAGTGGACAGCAAGAGGCAAAATGGCCGCCCCCTGAGATGGATAAAAACCGTCGCATTTTCTTCTCGATTCATAATCCACAAATGCAATATTGATCAGAATCCTGTCAGGACATAAACAATATATTGATATAGATTTTTTTGTGAGTTGACTTCCCCCCCTTTAAGCAAAAACTACCGGTCAAATGTTTGGGGACACTTGCGAAAATGCTTTACTGTCCAATAAAACTAATTCAAACGGCCAATTCTTGTTTTTAAAAAAAAAAAAAAAAAAAAAAAAGATTTACAGTGTGTCATGTAATCATAATACTCTGGAAAAAAAAAAGAGCTCAAATAACAAAAAGCTTCAAATTCATCTGAAATCCATGCCCTTGAGTAAACCACAGCTGTACGAACTGTGTGTTTGTATAGACCGCATTTCCGTGAAAAAGCTCAGCTATGAAAGAGATAACTGCTTGACTCACTGTCCTCTCCGGGGCACGGCATTCCTGGTTGCTCCGGAATACTCGGGAAAACTGTGGAAAAAAAGCAGAGTGAGTGAGAAAAAGTATTTTATACTTTCATCCACCCAACAAATGTGTGTCGTAATGGAAACAATGCGGGAAATTTGGATGGATTTGAGGCTCACACTCATAGGAAATAATAATCAAAATAAATCAAAGAATAAACAAATGACTTACATGACACAAAAACACCAGTTGATATATATTCCTGCTTCTCAAACGTGAGATTAGTCATAACTGATGCTAAGTTTGTCGTCAACTTACCATGCAACAACAGTCCAGATCTTTTGCTTCGATTATAAATACGAAATGCTTCCTCAAGCTCCAGCGGAGATGAGATGGTACAAGGGTCTCCTGCAAACATTCACACGAAAAAAAAAAGGAATCAGAATCACATCTATCTAATCTTGCTGGGCTCCAAGGTTATACAGTTGTTGTTAGCAGTCTAGCATTTGGAATGGTCAATCTACCTTCTAACGAACTATCAGGGAGCATTTTTCTTCTCCCAACCTATTTTATCATCATTTGTCTATTCTATTTCTTATTATGAAAAAGTGATGATCACATCAAAATGTATATATTAATGTTTATGCATTCAGATTATTTTTTTCGATATATTTTATTTGAGAAAAATGAATGAAAAGTGGTGCTGCAAAAATAACAAGAGCAGATCACCCATCTTGTCACTCAGTCCTGACACAGTTTGCAGAAATTCACATCAAAATAAAATGCTTCCCTTAATATTTGTCCCCCTGTGTGTAATGATTGGTGTGACATTGACCTTTGGTTCTACGTAAAATAGGCAAACCCACCTTCATCATCAATCCACTTGAGTGTGATGGGCTGCTGTTTTGTAAGGCTGCACATGGCTCTCACCTCCTCACAAAGCTCCACAAAAGTTAAAGTGGCAGCCAGGTCTGTGATCAACATGTCTCTGAATGCACGCACACACAAACACACACTTTTCACAAAAAGCTGAATCAATTCTTGGCATTTTAAGTTGAGTCAGACTCATACTTGAAACCGGTTGAAGCTAGCGGTAAATGGTGCACGTCTCTTTGTGTTTTGGGAGTATCTACGATTCAAAGTGATAGAGCAGTGGCGAGAATGTGACCCTTGCCCCGGCGTTGAGCGCACTGTGTATACTCATTCCAAGGTGTGCAGCGCTCCGAGGGATTTGTCATGCACAAAAAGAACATAACAGGCAGAGATATCGAGTAGTTTGATCTGTGATCCCTGTGAGCCAAATATTCTTTTCATTTCCGGCTCAATTACTCAGCAAGCAGTGATACAGGAAAAAAAACCCATATATTTTTGTATACTCTAAGAAAGCAATTCACTTTCACCTTGTGCTGAACAGGACAAGCGGTAGAAATAATGTACAGATCAATGGACACACAACATGCCACACAACTGGATGGGGTAAAAGCCACCTGCAGCAGACTTTACTTTACAGCAGGCAAATAACACCATAAATATCTTTTGATGTTTCACTATGCAGCTTGTGCAAGGTGGAGAATTCTAGGGTTGGCCAACCATTCAGCAACCTGAAGAACTTGAGGAGCTCATTTACAAACTCCAGATTGTCAAGGCTTGAGGTAACCAAATTATGGAAATATTGTATCAATTTTGGTTGAACTCAATCTAAAGAAACCTGCTCCAGTGGTCATCTTCATTCAGGTGTCAAGAAATTAATCTATAAACATTTGAAGACATTCTCAAATTGAGTCTAGCAATGGTGACATGTATTCACACTGGGGGGGAAAAAACACTTTAAAATTCACTTTAAAAAGTAAAACCAATATTAAAACTAATTTAGAAAATAAAACGAAATTTTTTGAAAAACAGATTTGATGAAAAATGACAAACCTGCTCTCAAGTCTAATAAAAATGAATTTTATTAAAAACTAAAACTACTATCACCCGTGTGTGAACTGCAAACAGATTTTAGTAAAACTGGTTGTCAAACAATAATCTCATCAAAAGATGCACATTTGACGTGTCCTGTATACGTATTGTAATAATTCACACACATTTGCACTCCCTATATTGATCCTGGCATATTAATTGGCACATTCGTACTTCACGTCTCCTTAGATGCACATGGAATCTCTTAAACAAATGAGGGTGTGTGTCTTTGTCAATCTTAAATTATCCACATGCATTCCTGTCATTCATGTCTTGCAATTTCTCTTTTTTTCAGGTAGTGTTGAGCTTGAAAAGACGTGTGATCGGTGGCGAAAAACTACCTAATATGATCAGTAAGGCGTCCCTGAGTTTGCAGGCGACGGCAACACTGCCAATCACAAGTGAACAAGATATGAACCCAAACAAGTAGAAAACTATAAAGGTGGTGCAAAATTAACTTTCCCAATCAACAGACACTTGTTGAAACCTCATAACAGAAGCTCGTCTGCAGGTGTCTCCTCACTATTGCTGGACTGCGACATAATAGATGGTATCAACTTTTCCACATTGCCATTATTAGTTTTGGCTTGTCACTCACCCGCAGTAATGCGCTTTAACTTTCACCGACTCCGACCCCAGGTCCATTGCGGATCCGTTTGAGGCAATCATATGCATTGTATAGTTCTGTAACGGGCAATTTAATCGCTTTCAGTTCTGAAACACCACCCGGTAGATTGCGACGATTAATATCCGTTCCGTCCGCGACACACTGGAAAGTAGACTTCGTGTACGACTTGCAAGTTTCTTTAGTACAGATAACATTCGGAGCCGTCGAAGTCAAGTTTTCTGAAAAGAAACGCTCAAGTTCTGATTTGCGTTTCAAAATAAAACCACCTCCAAGTGATAACAATGGACACAGGGATGGAGAACTTTTAATTTGAAGCAAACTTTCTCTGTTTGGTCATTAAATGGATAGTTTAAATTGGCTTGACAGTTTCTTGCGATTCGCTATGGTTACGGCAGATAAACTCACCAGCCCTAATTTTTATGCTCCAAATAAATCCTCTTACAGGTTTTCAACAATGATTAACCCGATTCCAATAACAATGTTGTCTCTTTGTTGGAAGCCTTTCTCTGTATTTGTCATACAAATCTATGTATTTAATACAAACATGATTAATTCAGCTAAATATTTGTCATATTGTCGTGAAAAGGAGGTATGGTATGATAGGTGATTATCAACCGACCTACCACCTTTCGACTATCAGTCCTTCCACTATCGGTCAAAGCGTACTCATGATGTTTACCATTGTATTTTTTAATTTTTTTTCATCAAGTGTTTTTCAATTGAAAAGCTCAAGTAATTAACTATTGATAGAGAAGATTAGCGATGGGCTGTACACGGCCAAGGTCAGTGCCAAGATGAAATTTTGTGGCCATATTTGCACAATTCCATATATACTGTTAAAAGCAGAAAATTATGGATGGATGCAACACATACACACAAACACAAGTAACCTTGCTTTGGAAAATCTTAATTCAAGATTCAGGAATTTTTATTTGCCATGTTTGAGCGTGAATAAAAATCAGCAGGATGACTTGAGGAGGAGGGGCAGGAAAAACAAAGAAAAACACAAGGCTAATTTCACTGTTTTCATTTTTTTTAATATTAGATTGTCCTGGTCTTCCATATTTTCCCGATAAAAGGCTCTGAAAGCACTTTGAAATAAGTAAGCATTCTTATGATTAAAATGTTAAGATACGATTTTTCTTACACTGATAATATAACAGTAGTGCCATACACTACTGTGAAGTCTGATCACTACTTAATAAAATTTGACATTTTAGTTTTCTGTTAAAGACAAGAGCGCAATCAAAATGACAACAGCCGTAATATTAACTCCGTAACTCACTCACTCAACTTGCATGAAAAAAATAAAAGTATCTTTCAAGCAGGAGGTTTGCGACTAAATAATATACACTCTTTGGGACAATATGTTTTATCATCGTCCTCATGTTTAAAAAAAACATTGCTACTTTATTTATAAACAATCAAAAGCATTGGTTAACTTTAAAACAAAAAATGCACAAAAAATATGAACGTAAAAAATATAAACATCTGTTCAATTTCACACTGATTCAACACATACACACAAACACAGAATACCTTCCTTTGGTATTACCGTATTTGCCGATGTATTGGTCGACCTTTTTCGATCCAAAATCGACCGAAAAAAATCGACCTCGACTTATACACCGAGTCATAAAATTTAACTTCGTATTCATCGCTTCAAATGTGATGGTAACCAAGGCCGTTTCTCGGCCACTTGGCTCGTGCGCACGGCCTCCCGGATGTGCCGGGCGGGTGCGCGAGCTCGCCGGCCGCTGGAAGTCCAATGAGGCGCCGCGACCACCTCCGCGGTGCTTATAAACAGCCGATCCGCTCGGCGGGGGCTATTTTCGGCCACTTGGCTCGTGCGCACGGCCTCCCGGATGTGCCGGGCGGGTGCGCGAGCTCGCCGGCCGCTGGAAGTCCAATGAGGCGCCGCGATCTCCTCCGCGGTGCTTATAAAGTGCCGATCCGCTCGGCTTGGAGCTATTTCCGGCCTCCCGTTGGTCCCGGGCGGCGTGCGCGAGCTCGCCGGCCGCGATCTCCTCCGCGGTGCTTATAAACAGCCGCATGCGCACGGCCTCCCGGAATTTGAACACATTTCGTCAATAAATTTCGCATATTGAATTTTGAAGTTTAATATAATGCAACAATTGAGCTCGACTTATACAAAGGATATATCATAAAATCGTAAATTTCCGTCGAATTTTAGGGGGTCGACTTATACACCGAGTCGACCTGTACACCGGCAAATACGGTAATTCAAAATTCAAGAATTTTTATTCACCAACTTTGAGCGTAAATAAAAATCAGCAAGATGACTTGGGGAAGAGGGGCGGGAAAAACAAAGATAAACACAACACAATGTAGGATGGATTAATTTAACTAAGCCAAATATATATATATATATATATATATATATATATATATATATATATATATATATATATATATATATATATATATAATTTAATATAAAACACTGACAAGTATCAAAAATTGACAATTATTCTCAACAACCCCTGATCTTAACTCCCAGGAGGGCAAGGAAAAACTCAAAAACCCCTACTGGGTAAAAGTGGGAAACCTTGAGAAGAAACCACAGATGGGAGGATCCCCCTTCCAGGATGACCAGGCTACAATGGATGCAGACCGGGCACATAACATAATATGATATCATCGATTTTCTGTACTGTGTTGTCCCCACGGGGGTTGTGGGCGTGCTGGAGCCTATCCCAGCGGTCATCGGGCGACCTGCGCCCTCTTACTGTGAGGCGGACATGCTAACCAGTGTGCCACCTGTCACGCCCGTGCCAGAGCGCGCACTCGGCCGGCAACTTCCCTCAGCCATACCCCTTCATTACTGTAATGTCTGCCACCTTCATGTTGTCTCATGTATTTAAACCCTGATCGTGTGTTCCTCCTTGTTGGTGTCTACTGTTGTCACCTGTCTGTGTCTTCGCCTAGTGTTCCTGTCCTGCTCGTCCATTTACACCTCAGTCTTGTGTGGAGGCTCACGGTCAGTTCTGTTCCGTGTCGGAGAGGACATCTGTTTGCCTGTCTGCTGTCCGTGAGCCTCTGTCCCGTCTGTGTCTTTGTTTGCCCACTTCCCTTCCCTTCAATAAACCCTGCACCATTCCCGATCATGACACCACCGAGCCACCTAACATAACATTAACGTAAAATAACCCAAGAATTAAAATACCGTATTTGCCGGTGTATTGGTCGACCTTTTTCGATCCAAAATCGACCGAAAAAAATCGACCTCGACTTATACACCGAGTCATAAAATTTAACTTCGTATTCATCGCTTCAAATGTGATGGTAACCAAGGCCGTTTCTCATGCATCTCATTGTGCGTCGCACTTAGAAAATTTGAACCGGGCGGCGTGCGCGAGCTCGCCGGCCGCTGGAAGTCGAATGAGGCGCCGCGACCACCTCCGCGGTGCTTATAAACAGCCGATCCGCTCGGCGGGGGCTATTTTCGGCCACTTGGCTCGTGCGCACGGCCTCCCGGATGTGCCGGGCGGGTGCGCGAGCTCGCCGGCCGCTGGAAGTCGAATGAGGCGCCGCGACCACCTCCGCGGTGCTTATAAACAGCCGATCCGCTCGGCGGGGGCTATTTTCGGCCACTTGGCTCGTGCGCACGGCCTCCCGGATGTGCCGGGCGGGTGCGCGAGCTCGCCGGCCGCTGGAAGTCCAATGAGGCGCCGCGACCACCTCCGCGGTGCTTATAAACAGCCGATCCGCTCGGCGGGGGCTATTTTCGGCCACTTGGCTCGTGCGCACGGCCTCCCGGATGTGCCGGGCGGGTGCGCGAGCTCGCCGGCCGCTGGAAGTCGAATGAGGCGCCGCGACCACCTCCGCGGTGCTTATAAACAGCCGATCTGCTCGGCGGGGGCTATTTTCGGCCACTTGGCTCGTGCGCACGGCCTCCCGGATGTGCCGGGCGGGTGCGCGAGCTCGCCGGCCGCTGGAAGTCCAATGAGGCGCCGCGATCTCCTCCGCGGTGCTTATAAAGTGCCGATCCGCTCGGCTTGGAGCTATTTCCGGCCTCCCGTTGGTGCCGGGCGGCGTGCGTGAGCTCGCCGGCCGCGATCTCCTCCGCGGTGCTTATAAACAGCCGCATGCGCACGGCCTCCCGGAATTTGAACACATTTCGTCAATAAATTTCGCATATTGAATTTTGAAGTTTAATATAATGCAACAATTGAGCTCGACTTATACAAAGGATATATCATAAAATCGTAAATTTCCGTCGAATTTTAGGGGGTCGACTTATACACCGAGTCGACCTGTACACCGGCAAATACGGTATACAATCAACATGCTTTAACACACTATCTGGAAAAGTAACCCAAATCCCAATAATTTTGACACAAATTTAGAATGGTTTCTGCTGGTACTTTTCCTAACGTTTTACAAATTTTGACCGGCTCGTTAGTTTGCCTCATCGTCCTGCTCTGCCGCCATTCCACCCCTCCTTGTCTCCTTTAAACTTTCCCCAACAAACAAATGAATGATAAATGACAACAAAATGAATCAGAGATGTTGCTGACTCTGCTGACATAAACAAAGTGGGTGCGTGGCATTAGGCTGAGATAGGCGCGGTTAGAGATGCTCTTAGAGCTCTAAGCCAATTAGCAGCAAGGATACAAATCATCATGTTTGTATGGGCGCTGACACTGGTTGCATTTCTGTAAAAAAAAGACAAAAAAATAGCCAAGGACACTTCAAATTAGTAAAACTACAGTGCCAGTTTTTTTTCTTTTTTTTTATCATAATGTTATCTACTTACCCTTTGCAGTCTGTTTCATCCTAAAGATATAGTAGAGAAAGCCAGTAACTACAACAAGTAAAAGAACACAACCCGTCCCTATGAGGCCCATATGAATACGTTTTTCCCAACATTCAACATCTGTTGTTGCATTTCCTGGTCTTTTGACAAATCTTTGGGAGTCGCATCTGAAACGACAAGTATATTTTTGAAAAACAATTCAAGACACATTGAATGAATCAGGAAGTTGATGTGAAGCTTCACCTACTTTCTGTGTAGATGGCAAAACGTAATAGTTCCATTTGAAAACGTTTCCCCGACGCAGTCGTTACATACGGTGTCTGAAAATGGCGTTCCTGGAAATGTCAATCATGTTATTATCAAGTGCACTCTCCGGCATCTCTCCTGGCACGAGGCAAAGGGCAGCTCGCATCCTATGTACGAAATCTGATAGCTTTTGAAAAATAACCCTGCGTTTTAAGAATCATTGAGTATCGAGTGAGTCGTGACAAGAAGCTTTACAAACAAGAACACGGTACGTCGTTTCCTTTTGTTTCATGAAGTTGTGGTCAAGTACAAGCAGCTAGTAGAAAATGAACCTTTTTGGCTTATGTATTGCCCTGGTTGACAGTCTTTGTGTTTTCGTGCTTCAATACATCCATCCGCAACTTGGTCCACACAGTAGAAGCCGTCCAGCGGTTTGCACACTGCGTCTAAGGCCTTGGTACACTCCAATTTTATCTCTAGACCAGATCCTAAAAAGACAGTTGAGTAATGCAATGTCAGAAAGGGACAATAACACATACAACCAATTTACACAAAATGATGCAATCATTGAGGTTAGAACTTGTCCAGAGCGCTGAAGTCCAAAGTACTGCATCTTTGAACAGCAGTTTTCTAAACACAATTCATTTGTATTCATTCTGTAACTGAAATACACTGCCATGTAGTATTGAGTATCTATCATTTGCTCTTTTCGCAAATTTGGCCATTTTCTATAAATGGTACGACACTACTGTATCTTGGTTTCAATATTCTCTCGACGATGCCGTGAGATGTGACCGTATCAAACGCCGCCATTGTAGTGTATTGTATGACTCGATATCCGAGAAGTGTCACCTTAGGCCAGGGTTCGGCAATCTAGGTTCACCCCGGGCCAAATGTTTTTCTAGCATTTCATTCATGACTTGAAAAATTACATGTTTGTCAAGGAAAACCTGGTTTTGCTAATAAAAATATCTTTTTAGTGACTTAATGAAGCTCACGGTCCATCTTATTTATCTCACCGAACAATCATTTTTGCAATAGAGTGGGAAAACTCCCAGTACCGTAATTTTCGGACTATAAGTCGTTCCGGAGTATAAGTCGCACCAGCCATAAAATGCCCCAAAAAGTGAAAAAAAAACATATATAAGTCACTCCGGAATATAAGTCGCATTTTGGGGGGCAATTTATTCGACAAAATCCCACACCAAGAACAGTCATGAACTAGCAACAACAGGCTAAACGATAGCAACAACGATAGGTATGCTAACGTGACAAACACAAACGAAGAGCTGAGAACGGGCCTGACGTAACATATAGAGTGATTAAGGACAACTGTTACATAAATAACATGTTTATAAAACCATTGGTGTCACTCCAATTCATTAAATCCATCGATCGTTCGATACGATAGCAACAGGCTAAACGATGAGTATGTTAACGTGACAAACATAAACGAAGAGCTCAGAATGGGCCTGACGTAACAGAGTTATTAAAGAAAACTATTACATAAATAACACGTTTATAAAACCATCGGTGTCACTCCAATTCATTAAATCCATCGATCGTTCTTTGTCAACAATGGGTGCGCGCGGCTGAGGGCGCTTGCACTTCAAAATATTCCACAGGCCCATATAACGATAGATAAACTATATTTCAAATAACTATAATATAAGCAATAATATTATCAAACCATCCGTGCACTTTAAATCATTAAATCCATCGATCAAATTCCTCGTCCATTGTCAACAACCGCGCGCGTGCGCCCTGACATCAGCCTCGTCTTTATTCCACAGATCTAGTATCTGACTATATTGTAGCGTTAACAAAGTACAAGGAAAGACGTGGGTTTGGTAAACGGCTCTTTATTAAACAAAAACTTCCAAGCGTGTGGCGGCATGGACTTCCAGACACGAGAGCTCCATGGCATAGGACCGGGCGTGCGTAATGGCCATGTCCGAGCCCCATGCACCGTCTGCGGACAGCCACTCGGATGAGCGCCGGCCCCCGACTCAGTAGAGTAGGAGCGGGCGTGCGTAAAAGCCATAATAGTTTTTCAAACCTTCTATGTCACTCCAAATCCTTAATTCCTTCAAACTCTTTGTCCTCCCTGTCACTTAGAAACAAAGCCGCTAATGATGCCGGTAGTCCTTACGTGGGTACGTTTGTCCTTTATGTAAACAACCGCCGCGCCACGCCACTGACGTCACTTGAAATAGTAATCCCTTGGTACATCACAGTTGTCCAAACTTTCTTTCTGCTGCTCGATTACTGTTTTCAGCTGCATATTTTACAACTTGAAGTTTGTAACCTGCAAAATATGAGTTTCTTTTTGGTGCCATTTTTCTTAAGCCCTTCCCAGTTGATGAGTCACGGCCAACAGTGAAATTTAGAGCGCCCTCATCCAGTTTCATCTGAAAATATAAATTTTTTCAGATGTAGTTTTTTGTTTTGTTTATTTGGTTGTTTTATCAAAGTCAAAGTCTGCTTTATTGTCGATTTTTTCATATACCAAGACACACAAAGAGATTGAAATTACGTTCCCACTATCCCACGGTGACATAGTACACAATATGCATACAAGTCAGCAACACAAATAAAACCAAGAAGGCACAAACAATGAATAAATGATAAATAAACAAATAATAATAATAATAAATATAAGAGGAGCAAAAGTGGAGCAAGTGTGCATACAGCAGACAGTGGACTTGGATATGGCGCTTTAAAGTGTTAATTGCTTTATTTGATTTATTTGATTTATTTATTTATTTTCTCTATTTTTTATGTTTTGAATATGTTCAAGATAAAGATATAAAAGCATGTGAAGTGATCAACTATACTAAAAATAACATGGGAAGTGGTCAGCTATACTCGTAAGTAAGTGATGTGTTAATGATCAAGTAAAAATTTGTGAAAAAAAACATATATAAGTCGCTCCTGAGTATAAGTCGCCCCCCCACCCAAACTATGAAAAAAAAACGCGACTTATAGTCCGGAAATTACGGTACTACAAGAGCTATGCTAGCGTATTGCTTTTTTGTGGCACTGCAGATCAACAGAATTGCTTCACAAAACATACATTCCAGTTTTTTGTGTCATGTAAAAAAAATCTATGTAAGGAAACAGTTGTATGTAAAAAGGTTGCAATTAGAGAAATCAAAGTCTTGGAGGAAACGTATTTTGAGATATTACTGTCATCATGAGACAATTGTAGCAGAGTGGTTTCCGTGATCCTACGTAGATGATTTAAAGTGACGACAAACAAGGGAAGGCTGTGGGAACCAGATGAAATCAGACAATGCAAACACAACAGGATAATCGATGTACCTAAAGATGAGTAAAAGATCTGAAGTAAGATTCAAACATAAATAAAGTGATAATAATGTTGTCGATTTTATACTACGGCGGTGAACACAATATTTTGTGCGGGCAGGGATGCTGTTTGTACGTCAGCTGCGCAGGAGAACGTGGGAGACTGGATAATCGAAACACATACATGCAGAAAGAGAGAAGGTAAGTGAGGGGGTAAAAATGCAAGCAAATATAAAACAGATCAGCCTGATTATGGGAATTTATGAATTTTGAAGTTCTAGAAAGTGAAATTATGAAATTGTGTGGACAAAATCTGAAAAGTAACAAGGAAATGTAAGCAGATAAAAAACACTGTTAAATTCAACAATAGGACTTGATGTTATAAACCCAAAAGACCGACACGATTCTCCTCTCCAGAATGGATGAAGATTTCTTTTCCGTCGGTATGAGGACTCCTCCCGCTCTTCTCCACTCTGGGTGTGATCCGCTTCTGCCCAAAAAAAAAATGTCATCCATTTCCACGGTACCTTTAGCGCATCCGGTGGGTTCTTGTAGGGATCGGTAATTACAGCGCCCCCACTCTCCTCTCTGGTGTTATTTTGACCACCAAATTAGGGGTCTTTGTCCCTGGATCTTCTTCTTGACGGTGGGTTGAAGTGGACTGAGCTCGCAAACCACTTTTGCGTCTGGTTCTTTCTCCTCCTCTGAAAGAGGGGGACTGATGTTGTGCAGTTTGTGAGCTTGACCCTGCTGCTGATCACCACTCGACTTTATTAGAAGAAGTGGTCGATGCGAGTACCCAGCTCCACACCTGCCAAACACTTTCTCTTGCCATGATGGATCCATCTTTAAGAGACTTTACTTCAGCCTAGCCACAGTTCCATCTCTGGAGCTTTTGGCTTAGACGTGGTGTCGTTCCTGTAGCCATTTTTGTTCCTGGGTTTGTTATCGTGCTGTCCCCCAAATGAGTCATGTTCCACCCTCACTCGAGTGGATTCTGAGGGTAACTTTTTTTTAATAGTTTTTGTAGCCGTAGCCGCGTGGAACATGTGCACTACATGGTGCCGGCTTCCTCCTGCGACGAGTAGCTAGCCTGTGGCAGGCCAGGCAGATTTGGGGTATTTTCCTCATGCCAGCTGCCTTTCCAGGCTGTCGTCGGGTCTTTCATTGGTTCCCAGTTGCTCAGTCCGCAATAGTCACTGGATGAGTCCAGACTTTGATACAACAGTAGGACAAGCTGTTATAGTCCTTTAAGGCCTCCACGCTGGGGGTGGGGGTCACTCCTTTCCACCGGATTTACTGACGTCAGTAGAGTCGCCTCCAATTAAGGCGGCACAGTGGAGCACTGGTTAGCACATCAACTTTGCAGTTCAAAGGGTGCGAGTTCGATTCCACCTCCGGCCCTCCCTGTGTGGAGTTTGCATGTTCTCCCCATTCCTCCGTGGGTATTCTCCGGGCACTCCAGTTTCCTCCCACTTCCCTGGCTGATTGAGCACTCCAAATTGTCCCTAGGTGTGAGTGCGAGTGCGAATGGTTATTCGTCTCTGTGTGCCTTGCGATTGGCTAGCAACCAGTTCAGGGTGTCCCCAGCCTACTGCCCGATGACCGCTGGGATGGGCTCCAGGACGCCCACGACGGCCGTGGGGACAAGCGGTACAGAAAATGGATGGATGGATTCCTTGGTGTTTCAATGACAAGCACCCAACACCTCCAGAGTGTTCATCAGCACTATCTAGTATCCCAGGTACGCTCCCCTTCACACTGAATCCCCAAATGCATCTGAGAGCTCCATTCGTGCTGTTCTGCGTCTGATGCTGGAGTATTTGAGGATCTTTGGCTCATAGGCATCCCCTACAGCAGCCTCCTACGGCACAATCAGTTCAATATTGAAGACAGAGCGAAGGTGCCAGCAGGGTGACCATGTCGCCGGAGTAGCTTGCATGGGGGCGATGGAGATCTCTCTGTGCCCACAGTATGTTATTATCCACACATTCCAGTGTATTATTTCTTCATGAAGACAAGGCTATTTGCCGGTTAAATCTTGGGAAAGTGTCCTTGAATATTACATGGTTGAAATCACTTGCAAACATGTCACAAGCTCTGGGTGTCCAGATTGTGTGATGCTAATGGTCCTGTAGCTGCCATAGCATCCCGTTAGCATTATTTAGCAAAATTTCTTATGTAGCATAATGGAATAATGGAGGTAGAGCATTGATGACTGTTTTCCAGCATCAAGAAATTCGGTCGTGCCACTAAAGGTATGACAGCCTTGTCTTCCAATCAGGATATGTTTGAGGTTGTGGAACACATGACATGAGGTTTACCTGCATTGCAGGTCTTGCATGGGAAGCAAATTTTGAGCCCAGTCGTGCTATCCATGTAGGTTCCATTCACGCACGGCCGGCATGATGTGCTGCCGCGTTCGGTGCAGTCGCTCCTAACGTAGGTTCCTGTTGCAAAAGACAGATGCATAGAAGGATAGAAAAACAAAATCACATCACAAGTCATTCATTGGAGTACCGTATTTTTCGCACCAAAATGCGCACCGGATTATAAGGCGCACCCGCATTGAATTTTTTATTTTAAAAATTATTTCAGATATAGGGCGCACCGGATTAAAAGGCGCATAAAATAGAAGCTATACTGCAACAAACTGAGGTTGACTAGGGTTGCAGTATGCATCCACTAGCCAATAACCAATGAGCCCTCTGTAAACAATAGCGTTTCTCAAACTATCTCCTATAAAATGATCGGAACTGACTAAAGTTCGATCTAACGCATTGGTACTGCTTACCTGTGTTTCCCTTCCATGTCGATCTGTAAATTTACTCGAAACATTAACGGAGACGCCTATTTTGACATGAAATAGCCTCGTGGGTATAGCAGCTATCATTAGCCACCCGCAAACTCCCATGAGCCTCAGCAAAGTGTTGTGGCAGCCCCCTGTAAACAATCGCGTTTCTCAAACTCTCTCCCATAAAAGTGATCGGAACCGACTAAAGACTGATTTAACACATTGGTGCTGCTTATTTATGATTCCGTTGGATATTGATCCGTAAACGTACTCGAAAACATTAACGGAACAACCTATTTTGAAATGAAATAGCTTCGCGGGTACAACAGCTATTCAGTGACGCCCCCTGACCACGGTTTCCGTAATGCTGGGAAGCGATGCAACCTTGTAATTTACTAGTTGTACTAAACATTTTGGCAGAGCGCTGTGTACAACCAGTATAGATCAACAAATTCATCAATTGATCCATATATAAGGTGCTCTGCATTATAAGGCGCACTGTGTTTTTTTTTGTAAATTTTACGTTTTTAAGTGCGCCTAATAGTGTGGAAAATACGGTATTTATTTTATGCAGCAAAGATCACTCAAATCTTGGAGCTACTGAGCATGCAGCTTTGTTTAAAAAGCAAAGGTTATTTTTACTCACAATTTGCAGAAAACCTTCATACATCTCTTTAGGTTACTTCAATCATCTTGGAGCTAACTCAAAATTGATATTTGATTTAATAGAATTTTATTCATCCCACAGTGGGAAAATTCACTTGTCACAGCAGCGCATATGAGTGCAAGAATAATACGAGTGCAAGAATAAAACAAGTGCCAAATTTTCAAAAAAGGGTAAATAACAGACAAGGACAAACACAAGTGCTGCTAGTAGAGATGAAACACATGAATTTGATCAGGTGCCACGCATGTTGTAAAGTCTGACAGCAGAGGGAATGTAGGACCTGCAGAACCGTTCCTTCCGACACCGAGGGTGCAATAGTCTGCCGCTAAAGGAGCGGCTAAAGGTTGTTGTCTTACCAATTGGACACTTTGGACAACATAACTGGTCATTGAGCGGATAGTGGGTTTGATGACATTTGAGTGCACGACATCTGAAGACAAAGACCAGGATGATCTATGGAGAGACAACAGGATGCGTATTATAGCTGGAATAATAAAGAGAAAGCGCAAAAATTGCCATTTTTACACCCACTATACACAGATCAGACACCCACAATTGTTTTGTTGCTTTTCTTTTTTTTTTTTTTTATCATACTGTCTACTGACAGAATGGACTCTCAGAGTTCAGCAATACTGCTTGACCAACCCTAACCCTTCATTTCTGATTAGAATTAAATAAGAAATGATGGAAACAGAAATATTTTGTGATATCAAAAACTTTTAAATGTCATTCATGCAACGGAAACTGTGGGCCTGGAGCCATGTCGAAGCTCAACTCGAGCTTTGCAGACTAGAATTGCTGCACGGCACAATCTAATGAAATATAATAATCTGATGAACTATATAAAATAGGCTGTGTCGATAATTCCGTCTTTCTGAATGTAATAATGCCCAATTTTGAGCAGATGAAGGACATGGATTGCTGAAGCCATGTCCTGCGGTCTGATGACATCATCAGCTAGGCGAAGCAAAAGTCAACCACTTACAAGATCTTGCATTTGAAGAAAGAAAAAAAAAACAATTTGCCGCTCACCTCGTCTCAATGCCCCCACTCGTTTCAAATGTGAAATAGCAGAGCAATCCATTCCATCCCTATTATAATATAATATATATAATATTAATAATGTATATTCATTTGTGGTTTCATTTACTGTTTTCACAGTCTTTGTGGTTGTCCCATTGTTAGATGTAAGGCACGACATGAAACTGCATTTATCAAAAGCCAAATGCTTATCCATAATGATAATAATCGAATCTGCTACTTATTACTAATATTTTAAAAAAGGAACAAATACAAAATTATTTGTAGGTGACAGATGAATGTCAACACTTTTACCAGCGTTCGATTACACATCACATCAGAGCAATATTTTTACATCATTAGAAGGGGCTTTAGCATATTTAGAAGTTACCACTGTACTGTATAAACAATGATATTCAATAAAATGAGGAAAATTACACTTGCAGTTGTTTTTGTGTAATCTTTCAATTTATCCAATCAAAACAGCCCATGGGTTCAAATCAATCATTGATAAAGGATAGAAAAGCTTGATACTCATATGAATTCATTTAGTCAGTTTGTTTTACCAGCACACGATGTAAGTTCAGTTTATTTGCCAACACCATTCTGCTTCGGATGCTTTCTCCGGGTTGAAAATGTTAAATGATTTCAAATCAGATGGATCTGGAAAATAAGAAAACATTTTAAAAGTTAATAAAAATCCATTTTAATACCTCCTAGAAGTGAAGTAGTTTTTGTGTAATCTTTCAATTTATCCAATCAAAACAGCCCATGGGTTCAAATCAATCATTGATAAAGGATAGAAAAGCTTGATACTCATATGAATTCATTTAGTCAGTTTGTTTTACCAGCACACGATGTAAGTTCAGTTTATTTGCCAACACCATTCTGCTTCGGATGCTTTCTCCGGGTTGAAAATGTTAAATGATTTCAAATCAGATGGATCTGGAAAATAAGAAAACATTTTAAAAGTTAATAAAAATCCATTTTAATACCTCCTAGAAGTGAAATTGCATTAGAATCCGCAGAAGACTGGCGAACTGGTGGTAACTGGAATTCAAAAGAATTCATTTTTTAAATGCTACATTAGCTCTCATTTAAGCTTCCCATTTGCAGAACTGGAATGGTTGGAGGAACTGTTTTCAAATGTGCATTGTGAAATTTCTTAAGGCAGTTACATGTGCAAACGCATTTTCAAATGCAACATCTGTATATACTTACTTTTTAAACAAAGGCATAGATGTTCAGAGCACTATACCATTATGTACTTGTAGACATTTATTTTGAAACTTGCCTTCTCACTCGCAGGAACGCCCCACCCCCTTGATCGCACACGCACGTCGTCAAATGGGGCAATCCAAGCACGGTGCCTGTGCTCAAGAGAGGAATGGACCATACCTGCACAAAATTCTTCCTGAATAGATTGATCATGAATGACATCGCAATGATGTCAAATCTGCTCATCCACCCATAATATTAGCGTCCTCCCAGAAATATGTTCATTACACGCGCTTATGCTTATTTGAACACACGTAGAAGACAACGGTAAGTGACTCTTCTTCATATACTTACAATGAGTCTTTATCAAAACGACTGGATATGATTTCATTTTGTGCAACTTTTTTTTTTCTCGTGTCTGGACTCGTGTTTCTTAGCCGGGAAGGGTAACTTGCACGTTCAACTTGCTAAAGCTCATTTCTGCAGCCATTCTATGAGTTACTGACTGTACAGAAAGCGACCGTATCAACAGAACAGTGCTGAAATGTATTTTATATTGAATTCGTCAGTAGCTAGAAAAACATCGTTTTATTGAGGGCGCTTGTCAAAAATGCTATTGCAAATCAACATTAAGAAGTGTCTTAGCAATGTTTGATGAGAAATATGCGTGTCTCAAGTCTTGACTTAAATTGTCGCAACACTTTGTTTCCACACGTAGACGAATCGTCGTGCTCAGAAGGGCGGCAGTGTGGAGAGGAAGAATGGAATAAAACTCCCCGTAATCGCTATTGGACGTTTTTCTGTATAATGTATTTAAGCTCACTTACAGAAAACAGTACCAATAAGTGTAAATATATACATTCTACTTTACTCTTCACGGAGTTGCGAGACTTCGTTGCCCTTTGACCTAGAAAGATATTTGCGCATTGTTAGACCGTAAACAGGCAGGCTGTGACAACAGCTGTTAACACCAGAGAAAAATAGCTTTGACTGCATGTTTATTCACGCAAGCTAGTAAATGAAATACGTCAAATCGAACACACGAGTATGGGGAGTAACTTACTTGTTTTTCATCGAGATATTGTGTCAGGCATGGAATATTTCGGTTTCGTCTTCTCTGTGCACAACACCGGCACTGTGTGACGTCATGACCCACGGGCGCGAGTTGAATCCAGACACAGACTTCAACAACAGACATCAGCACATATATACACATAAACAGAGCCGTCTGAACTGAAAAATGTGGCTAAATCGATCGAAAATGGGTATTTTAATATAGATTTGTCACAGGCATCATCAATTCTAAGGCTGTCAATGTCAGGTGTCAAGTTCCATTTGTTTTACTGTGAAAGCGCCGTTTTCCAGTTCCTGCCACTCCCGGGTTATATATACGGAACTCTAAAAGAAGATTTGAATCCGGAAAAAAAAGATCCCAATTTGAAAAAAACAAGAGTTGAACCTGAAAAAAAATTTGAATCTGAAAATATAAAACATGCAACGGAAAAAAATAAGACCTCAAATCTTGAAAAATAAATTGAGGTGAAACCTGAAAATAGTTTATTCCAAAAAATTACCAAGGCCAAGCAAAACTATTTTCAACTCGAAAAAACGTTCAAACAAGTGATTTTATCTGGAATACATTGTTTTATTTATATAAGCTCAGCACGTTTATTTTCAGATTCAAGTTTTATTTTTTCAAGTACGAGTTTTGTTTTTTCAAGTACAAAACTTTTGACACCAAATCTACCTCGACATTTTTTTACTTTTTTTTAAAAAAAAAAGTACAACCTCCGAATCTCTTTGTCCTATCACGAGTGCGTGTTGATAATTCTCGAAAAGTAGAACAGAACACAACTGGTAAATTAAAGTAATCTTGTTTTGTCTCATTAATTTGAATTTAGTTATCAAGCATTGTCTTTTTTTTAATGGAGACATAAATATAAATCATGCTGTATTGAAAATAAACAAGTATATAAATCATTAAACAAAACAAAAAAAGAATAAACAATGAGTTTTAATCTAGTTTTGGTTATAAGCAAGTATGTATTCAGTGACTCAACACCGTGTTAATGTAGTGAAGGCTTGATCTTTATTTGCTATTGTAATATCTCCAAATTCACAATGGAGAAATTTTGTAAATGATGCGTAATTGTAATCTTGAAACCTTTTGAAACCTTTATCTTGAAACCTTCATGAAAACTTGTATAATGTTTTTTTTTAGTTCAGTACAAAACTTCATATGCTTCTGATTTACCTTTGCTTCTTTCCTCGTTTCCCGAGCAGGTTAACCTGATATGTTGGCAATCTGCAAACCTCTGAATCATTTCTGTGTATTTTCATGTACTCTAACAAAACTGTGCAACGTCTGAACATTTATAAGCAATCTTGTTTATTGATTTCTATGGATATAGTGCATGGATATACAAACACAAAGCAAACATTGCTTTAAAGTGAATCCTTCCAATATGAAAGACAACCGGTGCATAACGCACATCTTAAGCTTTACATTTAACTACTGGTAGATGTGTGATAAAAAAACATTTTGAATAAAAAAGCAATTCGCGTACATTTCATGAGTAATGTAATTATTATACATCATATAAATTCTATGATTTTACTCCTTACATATTTTAAGAAACTTATAAATAACACTGCTGATACTATATTACCATGAGCCTTTTTTTGACTGCTGTAAAAAGACAGTGTCACACTATTAAAGTCTGAACGTTCCCAATCCTGCTTGGTAAATAAAAAGACAAAAAAAAAAAAAGCTCACACTTCCGGCATTGATGTCATAGCAAGAAATCAAGAATTTCTGTGAGGTCAGACAGTTTACCGTGTTTTACCAGAAACCAACCAGGATTGATTTACCTGCTGATGAATAGAAGAAGTGAGATAATGAAGATGCTAAAGGACACTTTTGAAGCGCAATTCTTCAGGAGGACCTCAATGGGGTAATGGTCACTCACCTTGAGTGCCTGAGTTGGAAAGAAAAACCACTGAAGAACAAGTACAACATTTGTTGACCAGTGTAATCTTCTAGTTTGTCTCAAATTTGTAGATTGTACATTATTATGAGTGAAAAATTCACATTCAATTTAACAACGCACAACCGGTTGGTTACCTCTTCTTCTGAGAGACGATATTCCATTTGAAAGTTAAATGGCTTTGCTGAAAAGGGTACAACCGCCTTGGCAAAAGCTTCACCGTGCACAACCATTCTGAGGAGGCACAAAGGAAAGGATCGCAATTAATTACCATCATTTCATTAAAACGTGATAATTTGCATATACACTTGTAATATACATTTACCTGTCATAGGCGCAGGATGTGCTCTCTCGAACGGTGGTGTCAGTCTTCTCCGGCATCAACCACGACAGACTCTTGTCTTGGAACAAGCGTAATTTCCCGCGGCTCCTCTTGGAAAGGTAGGCACAATCGGCATTGAAGTCCCCAAGAAGCATTATATTCTGTTAAAAGCAGAAAATTATGGATGGATGAACGGACGAATAAATGGATCAACGTGACCACTTACCTCAGTTTTCCACATCCTTCTCACATGTTGCAAAACATCATAAAGTGCATCAAGCTCCCTTGAGACGTTAGCCGGACTGGTGTGTTGCGGGATGAGGACAAACTCCTTTATCGCTGAAGACACAAGTGGTGTAAGAAAACAAACACGTGTAGACATTTTTCAGATGATTTTTTTTTTTTTTTTTCCTGGCGGCAGACCTGTCTTTGGAGCTTTGAAGCGGACCACAAACGGCTCTCTGGAGAAGGCATCAACATCTCCTGGCCTAGTGTCAGGGTACTGATACTGGCCCGTCACTGACACTGTATCAGCCCTGCAGACATGGCACTTGTGTGACATTTGGTACATTACACAATAATGTGTCATTTCTATTGTGTGTGTTGCTCACCTGTAGACAAACACATACTGCTCCTGGTATGTTTCAGACCGGCCCAACCTCTCACTCGCCACGGCTTTATACGCATGATTACGGTCATAGCTGAAAACAGGGTCGAAATGTTGATCCGAACATCTGTGTGAATGCATAGGTGTGTGTTTAATGATTCAATCACTTGTTAATATGCTCGAGCAACTGGGGCAAAGCTTTTTCTTTGTTGTCTCTCACTTCCTGAAGCAGGCTCACATCGCACCGCGTTATGATCTGCAAGAGGTGGTCAAAGAAATAATTGCCTTGAAGCAACACCCAGATATTACAGATATGGATAATAAGCACTTTAATCAGATGTTAAAAGCGCCTTAGACCATGACAAGGGCACCAAAGGTCAATGTCAATCTAAAATATAATGGAGTGGAGGCGCCAGAATGTTCAAAACTATGAAAGTCAGTGAAAGCGTCATGTGAAGCCCATGCATGCTTTACCTTAGCATACATCTGCATGACATCCTGCTTCTTGGTTTTGGATTCCCCAAAATGTTGAAGGTTGAAGGCACAGATTCTGAAATCTGAAGCGCCCTGAACGCCACACACCTTAATACAAGGAAGCAGGAGGAGAAAGAAGTGCCGCATTGTCATCGCTGGAAGAGAAACAAAGATGATTTAAACATTTGTTGGTTGCGTAGAAACAAATGACGATGGGAGGAGCAATATACAATTCCTTGGGTGTGTGCGCTAGTATGTAACTTTGCGTTATTTTTCCTTGAGCTTTACCTTCCAATGTCAAGCACCAGTATGTATTTTATCGCTTTTAAAAGGACACAAAGTGAACAACGCCATACATGGCATGCAGCCACGTAGCTGGGTGGAACCTTTCTTATCTTTGGGCACAGCACGCCTGGAAGTGCTGTTTTGTTGCTTAAGTCACAGGAAACTAAATATAATAGGAAAGCCACGCAACAGTCCTAATATTGCATAACCCAATACATCGTCATACACAAAATTAATAATAAGTTTGATGTCAGGGGTTACTAGAATGGACCACACTGAGAGACGTCTCATGTTCTATTTCCATAATGTAATATTTATGAGAATAGAGTACCTCACAGTATGATACAATGCAAGTCATATACAAAGGGGGGAAGGGGGGCAAAGGTTTTTCATTCAAGCCATCCATGCATTTTATCAAGACTAATATGCGTTGTGCTAATATAGCATATTTCTACCCTTAGATTGCTGAATTAAAGTAATTTTATCTTGTTTTTTATCACATAAAATAAAGTTTTTGTAACTTTATTATAGATAATACAATAAATATATTAATCAAAAAACAGCATTTTGTTTCATAAATAAAATGAAAAAAAATATTGGATAAGACAGTTTTTTAGAATGATTGGTAAGTTAATTATAATTTACTTGCCAATAAATAACAATTCATTATTTACTCAAGCATTATTATTATCCACACTATTTTACATTTAGTCATGTCATGGTCATATATATTTATAGAAATGTATAAGTGTACCTAAAATTGGATTTTTATTCCACAATTTGGGAAGCGCGCTATCCGCGCCTCACGACAAAAGCCATAGCCAATCAGTATTTCGACCCCATTGCTTCACTAATAAAAAGGCTGCGGTTTTAATCCAAATATTTGAAGGTCAACCTTGCTAAATGAGAGTAAATTATTCCTGTTGCTTGTGCAGCAATCCAGTGACACATTTTTTAAGCGTCTCGTATTCAAAAATTCTAAATCTGGCGACCTGCAAGCCGCTCAGAACATTGGTGAGACAAGTTCATGCTTGAATTTAGGATTGCTGAGACTCTTTATTTGTCCCCAAATCTCTCTCACACGCACACACAATCCTAAAGCTGACATTTTCTGATCTATGTGTAACACTTCAGCAATGAGAATTTCGAATAAAAAAAATGAAAATAGCAGCATACCAAGTTCGGTTGTGTTCTTCAGACGGCTTCCTCCTTTGTGAAACTTGAAGCCTGCACGGCATGACGGGCGCTTTCTTGTGGGTGGGACTTCCTGCGATTTCCTCAATCTACACAACAGACATGCCACAGCTTTGCTCCGCGGAAAGTGAGCGTCACTTTTCCCTATAATTACATTCAGTGGGGTAATTCCTAATCAAGTGTATTCAATTGTACACTATAAAATGCTTATAGAACATGTTTATTTGAAAGAGACGTAATCATCAACTGAATGTCGCACATAAAAAAATAAAATAAAACAATAATGCATACTGGTTAAAAAAACAATCAAACCAAATAAGTGAATTAGTTCGATATTGTTTGTTATGTTAAAAATAAAACTAAGGACTTGGGTTTTGAAACTGAGGTTACAGTTCAAGTCAGTTCAAGTGTACAAAAAAAAAGAACAATAACTATAGTTGCGTGTCACCTTGCTGGCCACCTATTAAGCAAGGCACCAAAGCATCTAAGCTGAATTTCCTTTTGAGGGATTGTAACAATAAATAAAATACATTATACAGACGTATATCTGTTTACATACATTTTAAAACACAACTTGTATTAAAACAACAATATTTGAAGCACCACAATTTATTAGCTGCCACTTCCCTCATACCACTTTTTCTTTTTTAATGACATTTAAACCCATTTTAGACATCCAAGTCCAATATTAACTGGGTTGGTAGTGAATGACATTTAAACCCTGATTAGAAAGTATTTTTCCAAAAGTAAATTATTGTTTTCATTCCGTTTCCTTGTTGAACACAGGAAAGAGCCTACTTGGAAATAAGTTTGTTGTCACTGGGTTCTTTCATCTCAAGTAAAAGGTCACGCTGACCAACCTCTTCATCTGTAATGACCTGGTAGGTGCACCCGACAGACAGTCCGCTGTCAAATATTCTGGAAGGAAAGAAGTAGAAAAGAGTTATAAGCTGCTGCCTTTAAAGCAGACACATGCTTTTAGTCCTAAAATATTGTTCTGGAAATAGTCAGGTGTGTCTTGTGCAAACATTAGATTGTGATACTGTCACTCGTGCTCAATGCAGATTATTACCAATGTGACTAACACTTGTTTTAGGCCGGGTAGCTACAGTATTTCTGTCATCGACAGCTGCTGCGTTCCTTGATCCACCTGTTTAACATCCGCTACTTAGTAGGGCGGTGAATTCTTTCTACTTCGGGACATTCCAAATGTTTGTACAATACTGGGCATGGCCAAAGATTGTGCAATAGTCTTTATTAATCATCTCTCAACTCGGCAAATAGACAGACAGTCCACTGTGTGTTTGTTTGTGTACATCAAGTGTCAAACTCAAGGCCCGGGGGCCAGACATGGCCCACCAAATAAATTTATGTGGCCCGCAAAGACAAATTGTACATTGACTTCATGTGTCAATACTAAATTAAAAATTGTGTTCAAGTTATTGCTAGCAATTTCTATTTCCATTCATTTTAAAAATGATTAAACAGTTTTTACTACTCTGATTTTAAAGCTAATTATTCATCAGTTTGTTGTGTAGCCTATACTGTATACAATATAAGGCTTTGACGGTTATAATGGCCCTTTGAAGGAAACCATGACTATGAACATTAGTTTGACGCCCCTGGTGTACATCATGCATGCAGGCTACCTTATGGGTATGATGGCCACAATGGAGATCAAGCTGGAAAGTATCAGGACAAAGCCAGGAAACCAAGTCAAAGTCTCTTGGTAAATCTTGGCGTAGAGTAGGTTAGTTCCCGCACTGGACATTTTTAAAGACAGCTGCAAAGAGATGAGGACTTTACCTGGGAATGAGAGGAGACATGGTGAAAGGAGTACTGTTTTTGAATCAATATTACATTATCATTCAATGATTCACTCGCACAGCAATCACACTCCCATTCCCACCTATGGACAATTTTGAGCAAAACAGAGTACCAGAATAAAACCCACTCCAGGTGACAAATAAATAACTTACTGTATGAAGAACTATGCACTTGTTGAGACAGTAGAGAACAGATCAACGGAACTGGCATCAGGGAGAAGAGTGCCAGTGCCCGGGCTAGAGAGAAAGGCCTGGTGTTAATCTTTGGATCACAACCTTTGAAAATACACCAGTTATTGTTGCATAAGATGGAGAAAAAGTATATGAATAAGATGTGTGGTTTTATTGGTGGAGTAATCATGGTCCCAAATAACTTACCGATGAAGAACATGTACGCAGTGGTGGCAAAAGCCATGGGAAGCATGCTGGCGGCATTGGAGAGCAGTCCGATAGTGATCAAAGAGCTATCGCTGAGCCACCTTGACAAAATTATGGAACTCAGGAAGCTTGAAAGCGTAATGAGGAAGCCAGAGGCATTCCCGTAGCTCATCTGAAGGAAGCCAGATGGGTACAAGTTTGAGCAGTGTAAACAATACCAACAATCGAGTTCAATCTGACCATTCTTTAGAAAGTTATCATATTCCTGACTGTCTCAGAAAGATAATCAGGACAACACACCTCAGACACAAAAATAGAACAATCTAAGAAGCATATTCTTGAAATGTTTGAGGCAGCATATTCTAGTTTTCAATGTAATTGTGAATTTAACTCCATACATGTGCTTGCTATATGCATTTGAAATGATTTCATTTTGAGCACAAACATAAATGATGCGGCAGCAAGGAAGTAATTCAAAATGGACTCACCTGGGTTACGTTCCAGTGAAGAGGCTCCATTAATTGAAATAAGACCAGAATATTTCTGGTTGAAGAATCTACAGCATTGTAGAGGAGTCCTGACACCCACAACAGCGCTATGTTTACGACTTTGTGCGAACGGTCACGTGCGCTGTCGTCGTTGGCTTTACTCGAGGTCTTATTATCACACAATGCTCCTACCTGCATGGAATTGTTTCATTTTATTGTCCATCATGCAATGATTGTAATTGTGTACAAAAGATAAAGCAGTGATACAATCTCAATTTATACTAGCAGTTCAAACTAATTGGTGTCATTAACTGAAACCGAATGCCGTCCAAAGTGAAATTTCCTTCATGTTCTTTGAAGGCCAATGAGTTAAAACTAAAGACCACTTGCCTGAAGGAAGAATATCACATAGAGCATGCTGGACGCATGAAGCAGAAAACACAGCAGCAAGGTGACAACACCCGGTCTCAGGGTTGGACTGGAGAAATTATACAAATGTCCTGCCGTCATGCAACCCACAACACCAGATAGTCCGCTGAGAAGCTCTGCTCTCATCAAGAGTTTGGATCGATCCTCCTCCGTGGAGCTAAGAGATAACAGAGTCATGGTGCCACTCCAGAAAACAGCGGAGCCCCCACACAATCCAGTGATGATCACCTCCATCCACAAAATTTGGAGAGGCCAGTCCAACATCAGCATGAGTAACACCACAAGCCGGGATAGCATGAGGCCCAGCAGTGGGAATGTAATCAGGCTTTTCCTCCAGCCCATGTCCCCAAGCCATGCCAGAAAAAGGCCTGGAAGGATGGGAACCAGTTGACTCAAGACTCTGTAAGTCATGAAGAAGTTGGACACAGAGACCTGCCAACTTTCTTCCAAACAGGATCGGTTGGTAACCGATTGGCTTGTTGCGTTAACGTATCGTTCCTTCACCACCATCGGTAAAACAGTCAAGAAGAATGCGTTCCCCAACTGAACGGCCGTTGCTACGAGCTGAATGCTCCATACTAATGTGCGATCCCTGTGCATATCTGTGACTGAATGAAATGCGTGGTGTGAAATTCAGCTATGTCAAGCTTTGTGTAAAGTAAAATCCGCCTGTCATGTTCCAACTCTGGTTTCATACGTTGGTGGCATCAAGCTTTTCTCTGCTTGAACAAACATTCACATACCATTAGTAAGCACTTAGGGTAAGCACAAATGCTTAGATTTTTTTTTTTTTAGGTATCTGTATTTATTTATCAGTACTGTTCTGTATTTTACTGTACTATTTATTTTTCTGAGGACTTTTTATTCCACTAGCTACATTTGAAAATGGACATCTGTACTCTCTACTCCTTCCTTTGTCAAGTATAGGGTTGTTGTAGCAACACGACCTTAAGATAACTGCGTAATGTTGTTTGACATACATGTCCCTTCACAGCCATTATAACAATTAAATTCCTTTTTAACATGTGACATGTTATTACAAGATGCCCTTTTATGCATAGTTACTGCACTGACGATCGATCATACAGATAGCATATACTGTACAGTAAAGGCAGACAGACGCATGCTTGAAAAAACATTGCACAAACCAGTTTGCAAGAGGCAATACAAATAAATGACACAAACATTTCCATGTAAAGCTTACATAATAATATATTCAATTTACTAGTAATCAAGAGGTAATAGCAGCCAGAATACTGTAAGTGGATTGTTATTGTTAAAAAACAAAGGGGGAGAGGATCATTGTCCTCCAATGTTCATCATTATTATTTTATTCTCCGCCCGTGACTTCAGTTCAAGTTAAGCCAATCCACGTGACCTTACTGAGCCACAAAATAATCAAAATGTAAGGGCAAGACATTACATAGTTCATAAAATTGATTACCCATGTAAATTCTATAACAATTCTTTATGAAGGATCACGCTTACGTTTAATTTTCTTTTCAACGCGATTCAGATTAAACTCATGCACTGTAACTCACCCCCAAAGCAAGGTGTGCAACAGTTTTGAGTTATGGAATATTTGGATTGGTGTTTTAGTCAGCCTTTCAGAAGAGAAGTGAAATATAGTTGTAACTAACTCCAACCTCATGTCCATGAAAGTCCTGTTTTGCTTAAAACACAAGACAATTAGTCTGCTTTCATAAAGGACTAAGGAGTACTATACCTTGAGGTGCCTGAAATCAGAATATGTTTTTACAATTCCCCCAAATACATAAAAGCTTCCTATTTTGTTTGGAATAAGCGCCTGACTTATTCCGAAACAATGTCCCTATCATTTTTCCATGTACACAACACAACCTGTATTTGTGACCCAATAAATGAGTAATCTTGACACGTATTGTATTGAAAGCCATTTTTATTCGTTGTAGTCAATGAGAGGCTACAGACACTCTAAACGGAATAGAGGGCCTTCCAGCCGGACAGAGGTCCTTTACTGGGGATGTACTTCACCCCACAGCCATCAGGAATAACACGCTTCTCAGCCATCATGTCATCAAAGTCGCAGGCATTAAACTTGGTGAAGCCATACTTCTTGGAGATATGGATCTGAAGAGAAAAGGGAAAACATAGTAATGACCAAAAAGCCCCAATAATAGTAAATCAAGATTGGTTTGTCTCAATGATTCCTTAGATACCTCAGCACTTCCCAGCTGAGGGCATACACACACACAAAGATTTAATGTCTGCAGCCTTTGCACACCAGAAATGCACCACAGCAAGACCGGTCGGCTTAATAAGCTGCAATATTTTGTGCTAAGCGTGTTGGAACGAGTTCAACATGCTCTCACGCGCCAATTGACTTTGATAAAGTGACTTCTGTATACCTTCTGGCGGCCAGGGAACTTGAACTTGGCTCTGCGCAGGGCTTCAACCACATGCTCCTTGTTCTGGGCCTTAGTGCGCACAGACATGATCACCTGACCAATGTGCACACGGGCCACGGTGCCCTGGGGTTTACCAAAAGCACCACGCATTCCTGTCTGGAGCCTAAGAGCAGAAAGAGGACCATTCAGCTTCAGGATTATGTAAACTCAAGAATACACCAAAACATCGCTCACCTATCAGCTCCGGCACAGGACAACATTTTGTTGATGCGGATGACGTGGAAAGGATGCAGACGCATGCGGATGTGGAATCCATCTTTACCGCAGGTCTTCACCATGTACTTGTTAGCACAGATACGGGCAGCCTCCAGAGCTGCACAAATAGCCAACCCAGGCAGCCTTAACTTAAGTAGTCTATGTATTTGCATATTGGTGGTTTCACACTTTCGGCCAGTCAAGTGGTGCTGCATTAGGTTTTCACACAACACAAAAACAAATATACACTTCATAGAGGTGAGGGAAGAAAGCAAAAGAGGTCTGACCATTTCTCACCTTCTGAGGACAGCTGCTCGTACTCATCGGAGACCATATGGCCGCACAGGGGGAACTCATCCACCTTGGCCTTCTTCCTGCCCAAGTCAAAGATCCTGATCTTGGGATCTTGCAAAAAAATATATAAAAAATAGTGACTCACCGGCCCCAACGGCAGAAATCTTAACACTCCTAATTTTCGCATAACATGTCTCAATGATTCCTTAGTTACCTCAGCACTTCCCAGCTGAGGGCATACACACACACAAAGATTTAATGTCTGCAGCCTTTGCACACCGGAAATGCACCTCAGCAGGACCAGTCGGCTTAATAAACTGCAGGGTGGGCTCTCAGATCATCAAAGACCAACATCGATTATTAGAATCCAAATGTGATTTTATTCTGCATTAAAGGTCTTCCAATTTTTTTAACAAAAGCAATAATCTGCACTGCAATAAACAATCATTTGACAGTTCATTTATCTACCGCCATTTCAATAGCAGTCGTTAGTTGCTGTTAACATTTTGACTTGTAGTCTTTTTAAGCCTTCACTGAAACATCACAATATTTTCAAGTACGGCATGAATATCAACTGATACATTACAACAATATTGCAAACAAATCTGTAGATTATCACTTCAAAATGTTTCATGAAACATTTACACTTACCTAGATGCTGAATATGATACATTTAAAAAAAAAAAAACGAAGCAGAATTTGGGGGCGGAGTCTAAAACTGAAGCCTTTGAGATTTGAAAACTGCATTTCGCTACAACGCAAGGCCCATTTTTATTTGAATAATTAATCAGCCCAAGTCGATAACATTCACATTTAAGTTGAAGGTAAGCCACTTACCAGGCACACCCCTACAGAAGCGGGACTTCGGGTAGGGTTTGTTTTTACAGTACCTATAGCTGTGGAGAAGGCATTGGACAAATGAGATGGTCATCAATTAATAGTTACAAGACAGCCCAGGACATTAGCCCTAATAGTTAATTTGATTTAGGAAAAAATACTCTTTACAACTCTTTTATGTCATCATACATTATGTCCATGTGATCCCATAACTAATTTCCCCAAAGCAACGATATGAGGTGTGTAAAACGTTCTTTTAATTTGTTATAACAAGTTTGACGCTGATCTATACTAAGGCTAATCAACATTAACGGAGAAAAATCAATACAATGTAATCTAAATTAAAGTACCATAATGATATCAAATGAAGCGGAAATACGGTTGTAAATATAAGTAACAACGCTGATAGTAAAGTTTGAAAACTTCAATAAGCTGTAGCGTCTAACACCGGTATGCTAGCGGAGCGTTAGCTTTGTGCTAGGTGACGCCGTCTAAATAGTTTTCTATCAAGCTAGAGTCACGAAATGGTAAAAAGAGATGGCAACAAAAAGGCTATAACGGAACAGTGCCACAGCAAGTGAGGACTTGAGGAGGAAAAGGGGCCAGCAGACTTTTACGAAAAGGCCCGTAGGCAGGCACAGTCCACATGTCGCGGGGTGGAAGCCGCTGCCATTTTACTGTGGCCCCGACACGTCAAAAATGGACAACTTACCACCGAGCTGGTCGGCGGCCCATGGTTGCAATCTGAAAAATACCAAACGATTAAATGTTATACGCTTAATGTTTGTTGCTGTACTATGAAAAGTACCGATTTTTATCCAATACGCACAAGAGTCAACGAAAATGCGAGGCGAACACGCACTCACCGAATGGAGGAAAGGAAGTTGAAGCGACTTCCGCTTGGTCATATGTGCGAAAAATTGGCCGATAAATGTTCTTAATTTTTTAATAATTTCTGACACAAAAACGTCATTTTGGAAGTCAATTTGATTTGAAAGTTTGATTCTTTTTTTTTATCTTCAGCGGTAAATAAATAAGCGTGTTTTATTGCTTCAAAGGAACTCTGGGAAATGTAGTTTTTGCAAGCAAGGGCGGTAGTTGAATTTTTTGCGGTTGTTAAAAAAAAAGATAGTTTTTGGTGCATTTTATTTTCAAGTTGATGTGATTTCGTTTACGACATTGATTACAATTCTTGATTACAATTCTAGCTCTAGTTGGAAACAGTACCCTGGTTGAAAAGCAGAACCCAAGTTAAAAACCCTGGTTGAAAGGCCTAGTCCAAGTTAAAAACCCTGGTTGAAAACCCTAGCCCTAATTGAAACATATTTCTTGATAAGAATAAGGATTCAAAGCCTACCAGCAAATGGTGGGTTCGCATTTTTCTTTTGTTTTTTGTCACTTTGTTGCACTGAAAACTGACACTGGGGGGGAGTCAGCACAACAAAATTGAAATCAGCACCCAAAAACATTCCCTAGAGCATGGGTCACCAACCTTTCTTAATCCGAGAGCTACTTCCTGGGTACTGATTAAGGCAAAGGGCTACCAGTTTGACACACAATTCTGAAATAGCCAATTTGCTTAATTTGGCTTTTACTATGTGTTATTATTGTCATTTCCAGTTCACATGTAAGTGTGATTTTAACAAGAATAGCAAAAATACAGTCAAACCTTGGTTTTTGACCACAATCCGTTCCAGAAGGCGGTTCGAGAAGCGAATTGGTCGAATTCCGAATCTGGTTTTCCCATTACAAATAATGTTTGTTTTTTTTTAAATCCGTTTCAAGACAAAAAAAACCCCCGCCTTTTTTAAGCAATTTTTCATTTGCGCATATTTGTCGGATCGCGAAACTGCAGCGCACCGCCGAACGCGCAACCGTCGCGCGTCGCCCACCGCGCAGGTCGCATTATTGTGACAGAGCCGTCGCTGAAATTTTGAAAATATTTTTAAAGTCCTAATGTACTTCCCCAAATTTAAGTGGACCTAAGTGTGCAGGGAGCTTAATTTTGTCCAATCGCGCAACTGCAGCGCACCGCCGAAGCGCAACAGTAGCGCGTCGCCGACCGCGCAACTGCCCCGCCCTGCTCTCATTATTGTCACAGAGAGGTCGCTATAATTTAGAAAATATTTCTAAAGTCCTGATGTACTTTAAAACTTTTAAGTGGACCTCAGGGCGCAGGGAGCTTAATTTGGTCCGATCGCGCAACCGCAGCGCACCGCCGAACGCGCAACCGTAGCGCGTCGCCGACCGCGCAACTCCACCGCGTTGGTCGCATTATTGTGACAGAGCCGTCGCTAAAATTTACTAGATATTTTTAAAGTCCTGATGTACTTTCCAAAATTTAAGTGGAACTCATTGCGCAGGGCTCTTAATTTGGTCCGATCGCGCAACCGTCGCACGCCGGGCGCCCACTGTAGCATTGCTTTAAGAGCGTCTTTTTGTTTTAGGATTGCTTTACTGCTTCCACTTGCTTTCTTTGGAGGCATGATTAGGGGTTAATACAATCCTCAAAGTAACGAAAATACAATAACAACGGACTCAGTCGGCATCCAGGCCGCGCGGTCGGGTTTTCTCGGGTCTTCCCGGCTCATCTCGCGAGGTTCGACCTCCGAATTTTGTTTGACAACCGAAGCAAAAATATCTCGAATTTTTTTGGTTCGAATTCCAATTATTTCGAGAACCGGGACGTTCGAAAGCCGAGGTTTGACTGTAAAATAAATAGATGCAGCTCACTGACAAGTGCCGCTATTTTGAGCTAATTTTAGAACAGTTCTGCGGGCGACTCATGCGGTCCTCACGGGCGACCTGGTGCCCGCGGGCACCGTGTTGGTGACCCCTGCCCTAGAGTATTCAAGAGTTGGTTCAGAATGGAGTAAAGTGCTCAGTTCCTTTAACATTATATATATTAAGTGAAGGTACTCGAATCCTTGAACTTCTGATCCAAAGTCAGATGCCTTATCCATTAGGCCACATAGTCAAATAATAACAGGGCAATGATTTCTGATGACTGAAGTCTTTAGAGGCAAGTGAAGCTCAGTTGTTGCAGACATAAATGCTGTTGCAGTGTAGATTAATCAATTTTACAGTAAAATAGAATTGTAATACAATTGACATGTAGCGCAGTAGACGGCGCATCAGTCTAATATTCTGAAGGTCGTGAGTACGATCCGCACAGAGTTTACAGGGAGTTTTCATGGCTTTTCTCCGGATACTCGAGGATTAAAGGCTTTTTGGGGGGAAAAATGATAGAACTTCCTCTATCTTCAAATGACCAGCAGGAGGCAGTATTGTACCGTGGTATGTGAATACGTTTTTCTTTTCTTTTTTTCTTTTGCCCCACGCTGAGAAACACTGATGTCATTTTAGAGCCCTTGTTAATACAAAACATCACAAGGAATGCAAGCAATCACAAATCTGAAATCTGCAATGAAATTACTCTACCAAACACAAATTGCTATTTCATGGAGACATTATGATTAACCATAGGGAATTATCCTCAGGAATTATGATTGTCCAGATGTCACTTTGCTTGCTATTGAATTAGTGTGTGGAGCTTCTGCACATACCTGCTAATGCTATGTAGTTGGCTAGTAAACACAAAGTAAATCAACGTTCCCTGTGGAAGAACTTTAGAACTGGATCAGTGAGTCACAGCACTTCTTTTAATCTCCATCATGGCAGCCATTGAACTTTGACTGGAATCCCTGTGAAGTCTCATGTGAAGGTCATCTATAAACTTTGGCACACAGCCATATCTTGTTTAATCCTGTTTTGTCTGAAACACTTCAGACTTCACTGTCTGAAGGGAAAGGATGACCTGAAGCATTC
Organism: Syngnathus floridae; assembly: GCF_059516105.1. NCBI lineage: Eukaryota > Metazoa > Chordata > Actinopteri > Syngnathiformes > Syngnathidae > Syngnathus > Syngnathus floridae. The sequence continues at coordinate 17,613,576 of NC_142414.1, read as the reverse complement.
AAGGTAGCAAACCCATTTTTTTTTTGTTTTACCCCAGTAAACGCTTGTTTCTGGTGACCTGCAGTGATGGGAAAACACACAGACACACACCAGGGTGTGGCTGATAACACCTCATGTGAGAACGGAAATGTGTGCAGTACGTGTGATCCTTCCTGGGGTGTGTTTTATTTGCAGGGGAACAATGTGAGCAGAGGGGTCAAGGTCAATTCTAGCTTACAAGTGGAAGGAAAATAAACTGTGTTCGTGTGTCTATATGTGTGGTTGTGTGTGTGTCAGAGAGTGGCAACTATGATGTCATTTTTAGTCGACAACAAGTGGCAAAATGGCCGCCCCGTGAGATGGATATTATCGGGGTGGATTTTCAGGTGGGTCCACAATTTTGTGCTACACCCCAGGAGAATTCTAAAGGGGCTGGCATCCCCTTTCCTGAGCACCATGTTTAGAAAATAAAACAGGCTCAAGATGTCTTCAGGCCTGCAGTCAAAGGGAGATCAGAACAGAACAGTAGAAACAGATTGCGTAATTGCTTGTACGACATATTTGAGAATACTATGTTGGGAAATGTGTTGTTCCCTAATGCCAGTAATAACACCAATATGACCACAACAAATATTTTGTATGATTGATGATGGGGATGAGATTGTTCAAACAAATATTTGTCATTTTGTAATCTTGTATTAAGTTACAGATGGTGTAGTGGTGAAGGTTCTTGTTGGGTGGACTTGCATAGACCTGGACTTTCATTCATGTCCCTTGGGGGAAGTAAGGGACAGGATCTTGGTGTCAAAAGAAGACCCTACTAGCTGTTAAAAACAAAACAAACAAACAAAGTCGAGCGACTGCAAATTCAGAGGTACAGCCTAGGAACTGGTTAAATACTGAGGAATGGGTAAAACACAGTCTTCATTGTAAAACAAAGTTAGCATCAAATTCAGGTCAAGCACAGGTTAGGACTGTCAATCTTAAACCTGTGGGGGAGGACAAAAATGGAACATATGGAAGTCATTTGTGTCTTTATTTTTCTGTCACCCATTTGGATGACACTGTTTTTCCCCTCAGTAGAAGAAGCGCAAATGAACAAGACCCAAGTCAGTAGAGGATTTTTTTTTAATAATGCTGAGTAAGCTTTTCTGACACAACTGTGGATACGGAAGTGTGTATTGTATTTTGCCATGGAAACCTAATGTCTACGAAAACAGACAAAGTGTCTGACGTATGCAAGTTATATGTCACGACATGTTACCACAGCAAGTGTAGAAATAGTAAAAATACCAGTAAATTGCAAATTCCCCAGAAATTCCATAAATAGGTTGCAATGATGGCTTGAGATGCCGAATGTGTATTGTACATGCGTACTTGTTATATTGCACAAATGACAGACAATGGAATGTGTAACTCTGGCTAATCCTGAATAATAGCCCGCAGATAGCATGTATTTTATCAGTGATGACATCAGAGCTATTTGGACAAGATGCTTCTATGATCTTCTGCCAATTCATTGACGTCAAGTTTGTTATGAGCAGGTGATGATGGTTAAGACAAGAATACAAAAAGTGAAAGTCTGGCTCTCAGCAGATTAAAACTAAAATGACTTGTGGCTAAAATGCTAAATGATACTAAATACACTAAATACAATACCTGACATGTGTTTAGTCCCACCATGTGTGTCCATGTCTCCCACTCTGCAGGTCATGTCTCTGCAGGTCTGTGCTGGGCTCAACTGTTTTAGTCATGAGATCATATGATGTCATCCCTCTTCCTGCTGAACCCTGCATGAGTGCACACAGTGAGACAGAGAGAGAACAACTGACAAGATTTATAGCAATATGGGTTATTGTGTGAAGAACATTTGTGACAACAGTCCATTTTCTCTCCATGCCTTCATTTTCTATTGTAAGTGAATAGACTGCAAATGTTAACACTAAATTTCTTCCTAATAAATTCTAAGGCTGTCAATTTATGTTTTCTCCAATCATAAATAAACAAGCAAGGCCCTCATATACATAGTTGATTATCATCTACCGTATTTTCTGCACTATAAGGCGCACCGGATTATAAAGCGCACCTTCAATGAATTCCCCATTTTAAAATTTTGTCTATATATAAGGCACACCGGATTATAAGGCGCACCTTCAATGAATGGCCCATTTTAAAACTTTGTCCATATACAAGCACATATATTTGGACACGCCTGCTGTAGTGGTTCAATATTGGTCCATATATAAGGCGCACCTGATTATAAGGCGCACTGTCGGCTTTTGAGAAAATTGGAGGTTTTTAGGTGTGCCTTATAGTGCGGAAAATACGGTATTTTATATTTTTCTTGTACTGCACATGGCCAAAAACAATAAGGACAACAACAAGGAACCAAATATTGGAAAAACATGTTTCCAATAGCTGGAAACAGCACAGCTGATTGTGAACTAATGCATCAGTTCCTTTCAATAACAAAGACAAGCCGGTCCACTCCCACTGCTGTCCACCATGCAGAACACAAATCGTGGCGCCGCTTGGGCACTTGCTGCATTCAAACATCATTTTCAGGTTGAGAAGACAAGAATAGGCTAGACTGGCTTTCCTACACCAGTATTACACTATTCATCGCTTTCATACAGGCCACAGCTATTTTTTTTTCAGGTGGCGTGATGTTTTATTCAGTATATGGTAGCGCATTCTCAAAGAACATTCCAAACAATAAAAGTTATGAGAAGGCTAATCTGTGTAACACAGTGACAGTCAACCCAGTGTGGAAAAGGTTATGAAGGTGCTGAAGAGAGTTGGCAAAACATAAACTAAAAGTCAAACAGATGATAGAAACTCTTCAAGAAGGTCAGATAGTTCAAACAAAATGATGTTTTTGATGACAATTACGGAAATGTTTAACATTTCAAGTTTGTTATTGGTTTCTTTGCAGACAAACTCACTCACAGTTCATCACATCTAGACATTTTCACTGCATGCTTCTATTAATATTGTATGAGGTCATTATGCCTTCCCCTTCATCTGAACTTCCAGTGAATCCAGATGCAAGCCAAGACACTTGGTGTCATTTTACATTTTATCACACACTTGTATAACCTGACAAACACAAAGGTCATCTGGAAACACACAATGTCACATACATCGCTTGAATCACACAAGTGTGGTAATGTTTGTTTGAGGCACAGGTAGCAATTTGTCATCTTGTGTGACCTGACGCACACAAATGAATAGTCGGCGAGGTCATGATGATGTCATTGTGTCTGAAACATCCGATCTGTCTGTATACACACGTATGAGCTGTGCCTTAGTGTACACCATTTTGCAACATGTGTGTTTTCATTGCATGGATTATTGACACAAAAAAGGAAGCGGATTCATTGTTGAAGAATTAGAGATTGAGAGGGAGATCAGTCATTCATAGCTGCTGTCTGCATCCCTCCGCCCCCTTAAAAGGGCAAAACTACTGGAGCTCATCTCTCCATCTGCGTCTTCATCTTCAGTATTAGCTCCAAAGTGAATTTAATAGTGTATGTTCCTCCCTAAGATCCAAGCTCATAACAAAATAATACCTCGCTGTCACTCTACACAAACCAGGAGCACAAAAACATTTTCCACAGTGCAATCGGTATCTCTCTGTTTGTTGACTTCGGCTTCCTCCTCAATTGGTCTCTCGCAGATCCTCTTCTTTTCTTAGTTCAACAAGACCCGACAGGGGCATGCTGGTCAAGAGGGAATTCAATGCTGCTTGCTTGGGGAAAGAGCCAAAGACAAGAAAAATAAGAACACGGGGAGGCGGGGCAGGCTTGGGGGTGGGAGAGGGTGGCTGGGGCTGCTTGAAATGAATGGCGTAAAAGTGGAAGAAAGACAGGCCGAGAGAGGAAGGGAAAGCTTTCCTTAAAAGGCTGTGTTTGTAGATAGAGAAGGGCGTCTCAGTGTTTAAATGTGCTTGTGAGTGAACATTCCCAAGCTCTTCTCTAATCTATTTGTTAACAGGTGGGTGTGGGGCATCGAGATCAACACGTTTCAGAAGCCAGACGATACACAGAGACGATTACTTAAATGTATGTAAGGTGTGCATTTTGTTAAGAGAGAGTCTGCAATTGGAGTCGTTTGTCGGGTTGTTAGGTCTTCCGCTGGAGAAACACTTCAGAGATATACAAATGGATAGAATACACACACTTGTTGCTCGAGACGCATTTAGGCTATTCCAAACATCAATTCGTCTTGGAAAAGCTCCAGAATTCCGTCCCTCCCAATTTGTCAACCCTCTCGTCCAATCTGTGTGATTGTCTTAATATGGCCAGGGAGTGGAAAGACACCCATGAGGGAGTCACTAAAGTAAATGTCCCCAAGATACTCGCCTCTTTTTCCAAACAAGAGTCAAGTGTTTATTTAATCTTTGAAAGGAACTTTCATTATGTGGGATTTTGACAGTTACTGGAAGGTGATTCAGTTTTGAATACTCTGCGTTTTAGATTTAGGTGCTGCATGTAAAAAATGTTATTTTTCATTTTGTGTGTGTATATAGTTTAATCAAATTTTTGTTTTGTTGCTAAAATCTTAGCATGGTTTAATGCTGTACAATAAAATATATTTCATACACTCTTAAGAGTAACTGCTGAATCAAAAAGAACACAATTTGGGTTCAAACTTGGATGGTACATTCTTCTTGGTTGTTTTGCACAAAAGAACCAATTTTCTCAATTTTGTTGTTGTTGCAAAACAACACCAGGTTTGGTCATATTGACCGGACTTCCTGGATCGGCCCAATCTTTAACCCAGGGTGTATGCAATACAGAATATCTGTTGCACAGTTGTACATTTATCAGAATTCTATAGAGCTGTTAAAAAATGTGCCTATATTGTTCGACATGAGTGTTTTTGTGCTGCCGCCACCTCTCCTTGTCCTTTCCTTTGTGGTGTGCTAGAGGTCTCTAACCCAATCAGTAAACAAGAGAATTGACTTTTTTCAGTGATTCACATTGGAGATGTTAATGCAACGTCCACAATCACCCTGTGACTGGCGGAATATTGGTCCATGATGTAGTAGTTCACCATTCACCTCAAGTTAGCTGGAATTTGGCATTTACCAGTACTGACTTCATGGGCACACATCACATGCTTCAACAATTTTTCCTTGCAACAAATTTGATCCTTAAAAAGTGTGTAAATCAACTAAATCAGGGGTGTCAAAGTCATTTTTGTCACGGGCCGCATCATAGTCACAGTTTCCTTCGGCGAGACATTATGACTGTCAACCCAAATAAATGTATGAACACCTCATATTATATACGTACAGTATGATACAAAACAAACTGACAAATTATTCGTTTTCACATCAAACTAGTAGAAATTTTTCAAATATTTTAAAAAGATGATTTTTAAAAGTTAAGGCAATTTGCAATTTCAGTATTGACACATAAATTTGCACAATTTGTCTTTGATGTGGCGGGCTGAATTTGGCCCCCAGGCCTTGAGTTTGACACCTGTGACCTAAATGATTGGTAACTTTTGGTAATTTTTCTCCCGTTGTAAAATAAATTTGTTTCCTATATTGTAAACAGATTGTTTTTGACTGTAAATGACAATAATTGTTTGCAGCTCACTCATGGATCGTGAACCACACTCACAGTGTACTGTTGTGCACACTGACCACAGTCCAAAGAGAAGATCGGAAGTCCTAGGCTGTTGTGACTCAGCCTGTTGGAGACGTCAGATGCTTCAATGCGGTGAGTCATTGTGGTTACTTGCTCTATCTGCGTCTTAGGACCTTCAATCGTTCTTGTACATTACAGTAAGCCATGTATTTTGTTGTGTTTTTGGTTTCAGGATCGCCAACCGTTGGTCTCTCGCAGCATGATTCTGTTTGTGTGATTGTGATTCCACCATCTACATTGTGATGCCATTATGGGCAATACTATTGAGGTTGAATGTACTTTTTCTTCCTCCTGTGCTGTTTCTGGGCAACTGATTTGCCTGTTTTAAGTAGCCATAAAGCTCCTTTATTTTTCACAAGTCTAAAAATGGACCGCACTTTAACGAGTAACTTTTTTCCACATTTGCTTCGGTTGGTTATATGGGCTCTCGGTTTATGTGTGTTGAGTGCCTTTGACTTGGAAGCAAATGGGGGGGATTAGTTGAGACTGCATGAAAAACGAATTTGGCATGTTTATTGATTCCCGACCCTACAAAAAAAGTGACATATTTGTAAAAAGCATGCATGCACAAATTAATGTAACTGTATATAAGCTAAGGGAAGAATGTTGCTGCACGTCTGGCACATGTGCAGCTTCATGTATTTGTGCTCAAGACACTGAACACCAGGAAGAAAGCAGCCAAGGACCATTTTAAACAATCACCTTCATCTCTTCCAGTCAAACAACGAACCTCTTTCATTTCCTTAACTGGCTAACAAAGACGAGTTTTGTTATGAGGCTTTCAATCGGCGCCATACTAGTCTGATTTTTAACTACTAACTAAAACTATTAAAAACAGATCCTGTCTGTGATACTATTGTTGAAATGTTGCATCCATGACCTACCCCTAATCTCTCCAAACAAATCTGCACATCTTGATCCCCCATTTAAAATGGCATTAAAGGGAAAGTCATCCCCAAAATATTCTTTACAGTTATATTTTGCATGTGCCCCCAATCGTCTAAATGTGGCACTTTGCTTAATATTGTGTTTATGGAACATGAGTATAGCAGCAAAATTCACTCCTTTTATCCATCTCAGGGGGCGGCCATTTTGCTACTTGCTGCTGATTGAAAATGACATCCCAATTGTCAGGTCTCAAGCCACAACCAATCACGGCTCGGCTTCAGACAACTGGTGGCATAGGTCAGTCTTGCTAGACAACATTCTGCAGACTGTTTGCACCCCTAATCAATCAAATCACAACCCAGCAAGAAAATACAAATATACTTTTAAAGCGTGGCCACAAATTGCATTTGTACATTTGCAACTACGTGTATGTAATTTACAGCAGCGCTTGAATAGTGCAACTGTATTTGTGAGTGTAGGAGATATACTTTGCATTATGAAAGCCTTGATTGTGCATCTCGATATAGGTCATGCACATTAGATGGATTTTTGTTATCTTTGCCATTATTATTTCCTGGAAAAAGCTACATCAGTCCAAAAAAATCTTATTGTGTGTGAGATCTGCTAATGTAACTTCTACGAACTCCACATGGATGATGTCATTGACCGCCTGGCTCACAAGCCCAACAGCAAACATCTGGCTGTAATTAATACAACACGCGCGTGCACGCGCGCTCGCGCGCTCACGCACACTAAACAGAGGTTAGAGTTTATAAATAGAAATTTTCATGGCGTTTCCAGAAATTCGTCGATTTCTTTAATCTTAATCCTCTTTCTGCGTTTCTATCCGCTTTCTTCTCTTTCTTCTCCATCTCTCCTGGTGTCCTCCCTCTATTCTGTCTCCACTCCTCCTCAGCTTATGTCCTCCCACCACTGATGAATTGTATAGCAGAACATTTTTGCCTTTTGAGCGGACACTCAGCTGTGATAGAGGACAACTCGGGCACACATACTCACAAGCCGAATCTTAGCTGTACGTGCGCTGCACGAGACGATGACATCACACCTTTGATATCCTTTAGGCGCGGTCGTGACGTCACTGCCGAAAGAAGAGGCGAGTCGGGGCAGTCAGTGAGACCCCCACAGCACCGCTGATGCTTCCACTCGTCCACCAATTAAAGCACTAGACCTCAGAAGAGAGTCCGGCAGCAAAGAGCGGAGAGGGACTATTTTTCCCTCCCTTCTGTTTGCAACCAGCACGAGCGTCTGAACTTTGAAAGTCCATTCCCTCCTGCTGGCAGTTCGCGTGGGGAGGACCCACGCAGGACAGCGCAGACAGACAGGCTCACCCCTCAAGAGAACATGTAAGTTTTTTTTTTTTTTTTTAAAGACCCTTGTCAAATAAAATGGTCCGATTGCTTCGCTCGAATTCGATGTGTGATGGTGTGTGCGTGTGATGCAATACCATGAAAATATTCATACGACTTTATTTAAACACCCGATTCCCGCACGCGTGCAGGTGACCGTGGATTTCGGAACTTGCGGGTAGGTCGTGCATGATCACATGTAACTTGCCTCTGGTCCTCTGTTAGCCAGGCTTCATTCATGGCATCTCACCAAATAAGGTAATCCACGGACAGTCGATTTTCTTTCTTTTTCTTTCCTTCTAATAATCATTTTTAACCAGAGATGCATTGGGGAATCGTGCAAGCGCATTCTATGGCCATCTCCACTGTCTCGAAAATGTTCTGATTTTGAAGGTGGCTTTATGTTAGGATGAAATGCAACTTATTAGTATTTAAGCACACGTGAGTGAAGTGAATGCAGTCTCCACTTTTTATTGAGTAGAATTAGCAAAATTTAGGGAACTGCTGTGACATAGAGGTGTTCTTTTTCAGTGTATGCATGTTTCAAAGCACACCTTTTAAGTCCTCCCCCATACACACACACACACACACACACACACACACACATTTTGATCCTGCTTAATTTGCTTGTGTTCATAACTTAAAATCTCAGATACAGGATTTTCTTTAATTTGATTAGATTGTTGGATCTAACAGGAGCAGCAGGGTTCCATTAAGCTGGTTTTAAATGTTTTTCAAAAGTGTTTCAAGAGAGTTATGCAAAAGAATGACTTATCGGTCCAGTTTACTTTGTTGGTTTTCCGCTTTTAGTTTGTTTATGTTGGAGCGGATGCTGTATATCAACATTGATTTTATTATACAGTTGATGAGCTATTTGCAGGATATTACCACTGAGATGTTAAAATGTATGTGTTGATGTTAGTAGCAGTTGCCAAGTGTGGCTGCTAATGGAGATCCAAATAAACAAGATAATGACTTGTCTTAAAATAAGACAATTTTCGTAATATGACAAGTGTTATTTCTAACTGTGCCACTGATGACACCAGTGAGCCCTGTCACCTTGATTTAATTCCAAGAGGAGCATGTCAATTAAAATGATTATATTTTGCATGTTTATTTGGCACATTGGTGCCGTGTACTGGTTAGAGAACATTCTTTTTTTTCCTGCTCGGCCGTGTGGCTGACTGGGTGTGGTGGGCAGTGACGCCAAGCCGTTGGCATGGCCAGCTGGCAGTCAACTGCATCACAGGGGAGAGGAAGCAAGTTGAGACCGAGGTGAGGCATGCATTTCACCAGTTAGGTGTTTAATTCATTAATCACCTCTGTACAAATACATGCCTGACTACTTAGCCTTTTGAAAACTACTTCTAATCGCTTCAAAGTCCGCATTTAAAGCCTTGAACTTGACACAATGACTAGGTTGTTTTTTTAAAAAGGCTTTTATGTAATAATTATTGCCTTGATTTCCAAAAAGTCATGCCATCATGAACAAACCTGTTTCAAACAAAAGCGATTTGAGTAGCGGCCGATGACTCAAATATTTGCAAGCCTTTTTTACAAGTAGGCCCTGGAATCAGTTGGTGAGTGCTCCATCACAAGACACTTTTGATTTAGATTATGTTGTGATATGATTCATTTTCTTTAGCGGAGGACTGATTCATTATCACCATAATATATTTTTGAGTAGCTGTTTAGACTGTGGAGCTTGAAGGTGCATTTATTCCTTCATTATATGTGATTAGAGAAAAGGCAATTCCATTCCATTGAGCGAGTTTACGTCTTAAAAGATCAGTCATATCTAAGATAATGGTAAATGCTAGTGCCCCTCTAGCCTGCATTTATTCTCAGTAAAAGTATATTAGGTTAAAACGTTAACTTTTGTCTGAAAGACAGGTTGCGTGTAGCACAACATTTAGTCACTAGAGGGAGACAAAGGTCATAAGTACCAGCAACATCTGTTCAGACATCGGGGTCGTGTTTGTTCTATTTATTAACTACCATTGGAACGATAGCTTACAATAAAGTAAGCAGTTCACCTTCTCTCCGACCTCCCAAGGAGTACCAGCAGAAATCATCTAATGAAATTACGAATCCTGCTCTTATTTGCAGAGAGAGAGAGAGAGAAATAAAATATCCCTTTTTTATATTAAAAAAATCCCTTTTATTTGTGTCGATATTAAAGTATGGGGCTCCGGAGGACTTCCATTGGGGGGTTTTATAGGATGTTTGGGGGGCATTCCTCAAATTCTCCATTGACCAGATACACACAACCACTCACCCACATGCTCAGAGACAAAGGCAAAGCATTCTTAATGGCTGCAGGCCACACTGAGTCTGCTGCCACTGAGCTCCTTATTTAGTCAAAAGAAGCTGCTGTCCCATCGCTGCGTGTCTTTACAGTCACTACTGCCTTGTTTCTTAGTAAGGAATTCAAGGACTTTAAACTTGCGGTGTTTGTGATGTGTTCATAACCTTCTAACAGTATGAAGATTGATAAAACATGCAATTATTCACTGTCAGAGTTGGTAATATTTAAAATCACCCAAATAAATGGTTGAGCCCAAATTTATGTTTCTATTACCATAACAATAGATGGATGTAAATAATTCTATTTTGACATCATGAATAAGAAAAAAAAAATCATGTACTTTTGCATATTCAATGGATTATTTTGTGAAACACTTAATTTGAAAATTAACAGAGAAGTAATTGGATTTTTTAAAATACTATAGTATTGAAAATATATAGATACATTATTTTGGTAATTACTGATTGCCGTTAAATGATCGCAACTGTGGCATCACCATTATACCATTTGTTTGGTCTTAAAATGATTATTATTATTATTATTAATATTATTTTTACAAAAATGATGATGATGATTATTATTATTACAAAAAATAATCTGCCATCCATGTCAGTGCCCTAGAGTGACACGCAGAACAATTTAATATTCCTCCACTAGGTGGCACAAGTAATATATTTAATACTAAGTGCTAAATCAAGGTTGGGGAACTGTCTTATTTGTTAAATAAGTGCCAACAATATCACATACAGAATATCTTGTGACCCATTTTGGATCTCGGCCTTAAGTTTGGGAAAGTGTGCTCTATGTCATGACATTTTTGTGTTAAATTACTTTAAGAGGACTCGTACATTTCATTGGTTCAGGCTCAGTATCACAGAGCGCTATGTCAAGCATCTTATTCAATGCTAACACTGGAAAGTATTCTTATGTCCACATAATAAGATATAAAGAGCTTTAACAAATTGCCCACTATGACCAGTATTACGTGTGCAAAAGAGACACCAGATGTGAAATGTATTGTGTCATCCTGACCAGATCATAATGTTGTGCCGACTTGGTGATAGTGATGTTTTTTTCTTCTGCACAGAAAAGACAACAAAGGGGCCGGTTAAAGTTTGTCTAGACATTGTCTGACCCCCTCAGTAACATCTTTAATGATAAGACTCCACAGACAATGACGCCACACACATTGACAGTTCTGGCCATGCACCAATAACATCAGTCGTACAAAATATGCATGAACTGGGACACCAGAATAAAACCTGAAAATCAAGAAAGGCAAAATTTTAAAAAACATATATGCAAAATTCTATTGGTTAGGGTTACCCATGTGGTGCCCTAAAGGGCAAGAACTACAGTTGGCCTGTTCTAAAAATATGTCAGCAATATGACAGTCATAATACAGTTATAAATAGAGACAATGAAGTGTTCAAGCAATCGAACATGCTTGTTTACCAATTAAGGATGGATCCAGACCAGTGAAAACCCACACACTGAGATCATGCAAACCCGAGACGGAAGGAAGGCCGCAGCTGAGAACCTAAATGTGAGGCAGAGTGCATAACCACTGGTACACTGCACAGTCTTGTGATGCATGCAGCATATTCATTCTGTTTAAGTGCAAGTATTTTCCAATTTGCCCAAGACTATATTGGAAGAGATTGGTTATCTGAGCTAAAAATTGGAATAAAAATCTCATTTTCCAAATGTGACCGTTATTCAAGCTATCGTGGTTAAATAAATTTTAGATTCAGTCAAAATATGATTGCAATGCAGTTTTGTGTTGGAAAGCAATGGTATGAGTGCACTTTGACCCCCTTAAAAAAACAGATTTTTTTTTAGGAGGCGGGGCTAAACATTCCGAAAGTGCGCTATCATAAATAACAATCCATATTGTAGTGACGACACAACCGTTTATTTCGTGGAATGTAACACCATAAAATGAATGAATTGGTCTTCATCTCGGTTGTGGGTGAGCTTAGTTTGTGCGAGAGGCGGGGGACACAAAAGGCAACTTGCTTTTCGTCAGCGCACTTTCGTCCCGAAAAAGTAATAGTACTATTTACATGTCTAACAATTACTATTATTTTGCGTGTTGTAAAAAGCCTTGTTACCAACTTTCCGTCTTGATTTGTTTCTGTCAAACAGACGAGGCCGATTGGCAGAGTGAAGGAAAAGTTGAATAGACTCCACCCAGAAACAAGGCAGCGAACCGAGAGACAGCCAACGCTATAAAAATGAGTGGTTCCCACCCCCGAAGCCACCAGAGCGCCGCGCCCGCTCCCAACGCTCTCTCCACGGACAAGGACGCCGAAATGCCAGCCACGGAGAAAGACCTAGCCGAGGATGCCCCGTGGAAGAAGATCCAGGAGAACACGTTCACCCGTTGGTGTAACGAGCACCTGAAATGCGTCAACAAGCGGATCGGCTGTTTGCAGACGGACCTCAGCGATGGGCTTCGGCTCATCGGGTTGCTGGAGGTGCTGTCCCAGAAGAAGATGTTCCGAAAGTACAACCAGAGGCCCACCTTCCGCCAGATGCAGCTGGAGAACGTGTCCGTGGCACTGGAGTTCCTGGACAAGGAGAACATCAAGCTGGTGTCCATAGGTGAGGCAAATTTGACATTTTGCATGAACAAAAAACATGCTAATCTGTAAAACATGTCGATCGAGTTCTCGAATGTAGCCTGGTGCCCAGAAGGTAAGAAGCACTTTTTCTCGACACAATGTTCTCTGTTTATTCCCATTTCCATCGCTAATCACTTTTTGACCAGGTGCTGTGATTATATTGTGTCCCATTTACCCATGAATTCTCTGCAAAGGACGACACCGAGGTTCATCAACAATTGTGTTGAACTAAATGAAACTGTCATCGAGCAAGTTACATAGGGCTACAAGAAAGTGTTAACATGTTGCGTGAAAAAGCAGGCGGTTCCCCGTTAGTGCGCGTGTCTACATGGGCTCGTTCCTTGTCTCCTCCTTTCTCCACTTGCTTTGGGAGGACTGGGAAGAGGGCCCCCTGTCTTTTTGTGCTCGCCCACCGCGAATTCAAACTTTGTAGATCAGGCAATCTCAGCTGATCCCGGAGGAACCGCTTGACCATAGAGGCCCAGTGTCACGTTGTGGGATGGGGTTCCACGGAATAAGAACTTTTCTCTCCTACTGGGTGACATCCCCTTGTGTCAAATGGACTTTGCTTCCAGTAGCTTATCATATTAAAGTCAAATATTGATGGCAAAACGGCAGTTTAAATTGTGGGAAGTCGCCATGAGCTCTCTTTTGTAACATCTCTGTGTGAACACGCAAAGCTTGGTGGCGCTGCAATGAATGAAGCTCAAGAAACAAGAGCACTAGTGTTTAGACCTCCATGAAGGCCAAACTACAATAACAGATGGAAGTCCATTCCTACCTAGTTTTGCAGGCAATATATGAGCGCTAGAGCAAGAAACTACAAAACAGCTAAAATGCTGCAATTTGTTAAATGTCCACATTAGCCTTGTGGTTCCTTTAAATACATAATGTCCCTGTAAAGACTTCTAAATTATATGTCACAACTGCATGTAGATTGGGGTAGCCAGAGATGTGTTTTTGACATAAAGGTATAGCTAGCTAGCTAACCTAATGCTGTAGTGGTAGAAATAGGCCGAACGATAATGACTAAAACTCGTAATGAAACCGATGCGAATGGCGTTGCTCAAGTTTTTATATGGTGGTGGTGGGGGGGTCTTTATTCCAGATGGCAAAGTGGGTGCCATTATAGCCACACCCAAAATATCAGGACAACTCAATGAGTATCTTTGCTGTTCTCAGTCTTTTCAGATTTTCAGCATTAATCTTTAAATATTGTTATATTTAGCTTTATCACGTTAATTTAGTCATTCTCCTAACATGTGATTTTCTAATGACCGTGTGAAGATATGCTGTTATCCACCTGCGTCAAATTATTTGGTGGAATGAATGAAATGCTTTGAAGATATGACATTCCTTTTATTTATAGAAATTAAGGAAGTGAATTGGTGCAGACATTGTTTGTTAATCCAGAGCTATAATTAAGTCATTACCCATCAAAGACCGAGAACTTTCAAGCTGCTCTCAATACAGTTTGTTCCATTTCTGAAGATGGTAGTAAGGCACATTAGGAATCTTGTGACAGCTGAAGACAAGTTAGACATTTTATATCATGTAATGCACATTTGGACAGTTAGTTGTATGGTGCAGTATGTTTTTCACCTACAATGTCCACGGAGCATCTCTCGTGACAGAATGACTTGAGTCGCTGTGAATCAAACACAAGTGACATCTCTATAGGAATGTTTAGCACACACTTTCAATGTGCTCGCAGAATTTTTCCAGGTTGCAGCAGGTAAGACTGCAATCTGAGTCCTAATTTTGGATTATCTTCATTATGACAGCCTATCTGCCATGCATATTAATTTTAAAGCACCATCGCAGTATCATATTTCCCTCACCATTAATTGCACACTTTGAATAAACAGGTCATTGGTTGGTCGTTCAGGGCGTGATGCCAGCTGACTCACTCTTATCCAGCTTCTCCTTTTTTTGACTCTTCTAATCAAAAGATGAGAGAGCAAGCCCACTTTACTCGTTTACTTCCTTCGCTGTTTGCAGAAAATGGACACACCCTTCTAGCCACCCTCACCACAATTGAGCACAAACTGCCATCAGAACATCGCGTAATGCTTGAGGTCTCTTTCTTTCTTCGCCGCTGTCCTAGTTTTACTCGTGATGCGTCTTTTATAGCTTTTGTTTGCCATCTCCGGCGTGTTGTTCGCGTAACACGCGACAGATGAGTCTCGTGTACCAAACCACATACAAAAAAGTCTCAAGTAAATGCAGAGTCTGTATTTTCAAGGTAGAGATGAGTAAGTGTTTATTGATCAATGAAAGTCCATGTTTGGCTTTTCCGGCTCAATCTGTGAGTGTTAGCACGTACTCCGCTGAAGCTCCAACTCACCAGCTACCACCTGCTTGAGACATCCCGAGTGCATATTCCAGCTGCGTCACCACACGCACGTTTGAGTAAGCTTAAGCATTCCCACTTGGCATCATGCTTGTGTAAGGAAGGTAGTTTATGAAGTAACCCGTAACACCAATAGAGTGTCTTGGCAGAGTGTGGTTTCTTGTCAGCAGCATATTTTATTTTTTAATTTAAAAATGTTTTTTATGTATACTTGATAAGCTCTTGGTTGCCCTGAACGATAATTGACGTGATTGGGTTTGCATGTTGGATGTAAACACAAGTGTGGTGTAACTTTGTAACTGGTTGTCCTCTTTTCTATCGCCCCGAGCTGAGAAGGCAGGTTGAGACACAGGCACGTGTGGCAACAGCTGTTTCGTAATTCTGCTGACATGGAAACGAGAAAAAGTCAATGAAATTTCAAGTAGCCGGGCGCTGTCAGAGGTGGACAGGGAGGTTGCAGTGAAAATGATCAATTATTTGATCAGATTGGGAAGTTCAAATGTCGCAGCAGTGAAACAGCATGTAGATAAAGATTACTTTGAAAAGCATACATTGAATAAAATGTCACTTTAAATAGAAAAAAAAAACGGTATAAAAGGAAGATAAAATGCTAATTCATATATGGATGCTAAGAGCTTGCGTTTCATCCGGTCTATTTACCTGATTTTACAGTGTCTTGTATTTAATGTAGATAATTGTTGTGCACTAGTGGTATAGACATTTAATAGCTAGATAGGCGTAAGACCAGAGAGGAATGCATTTGTGAGTTTTGCTATTCTCGTCCAAATGGATCACTTCCTGCCAGCTCCTTATCGTTGGCATAGCTTCCTGTCTGAAGGAGGACGGGACTGGTCAAGGGGGTTGTGCACATAAGTCGAATGCGCATTCTCGTTCCATTCACTGGCATGCAGCCTATTGCATTACATCAGCGTCGGAAACACGCCCCCACGCCCCGCTCCTCATCAAACCGATTCACAGAGAAATGTCTGCTCCATAATGGAATCCAATAGATGGAAAACAAGCAGGGTACAATTCTGGAAGTGCTTTGTGCTTTTTGAGCTCATCAATGAGTTACAAATGCAAACTTGTGTGCTTGCTCAGTGTTCCCAGATGCTTCCATGAAAAACCACTTGATTGAAGCCACATGGTATTTATTAAAGCCTCTCGTTCATCATTTTATGCGTTGCCTCCTCATCACCTTTAGCTAGTCTGCTCTTGTAGCACCATCTTTCCTATTGCCAATGTTTTCAACAAACTCGTTTGAGCGAAGCACTTCCCTGCTTGTGCAAGATTGAACAACCCCCCCTCCCCAAAAAAAAAAAAATCCCACACAGCACTTTCTCTACCTTTTCTTCTCGAGGTCTTCCACCCTCTGTCTCACTTCCCCCAATCTTCCCAAAGCCCTCCTCCCTCCTCTGTAACCAGAGCTCGTGGAATGGGAGGGCCGCCAAGATCCAGTTGCTTCTGCCCTTTTAAGGCTAAAAAACCAAGAGGAACTTTTTTTTCCCCCCCCAGTCACAGGGAGTGAAGCAAGGGAGAGAGGAAGGCAGGCAGGCAGGCAAGCAGGGTGGGTGGGTGAGTGACTGAGTGAGTGGTAATGGCAGAAAGGAAAATGAGGAAGTGTAGTAGATCCACTGTGGCTTGTTTAAGGGAGGGAGGCAAGTGGAGGAGGAAGGCAACGGCCTGAGAGCGGGTCAAACCGTCAGCCTGCTAAATGCATTCATGTCAAGTAAAACAAGCTCATGAAACCTTTTTAATATTAAATAGTATCATAAAAAGCCATGAAATACAAAGTTGAGAAATTTGTTTGGGAGATTGCTTCTTTCTGAGAAATTCTACTTTACCACTTTTTGGTGATATCTGGATGGCAAGATGTGAGCTTCCATCCATCCTTTTTCTGTACCGCTTTGTCAGTATAAAGCAAGAAGTGAAACTTATTGTTAATTTTTAGCCTATCGCACTAATGGCTAGGCAATTATCTCAGGTCGATAAGTGTGATGAGCTGCGTGCATATTTACGCGATCAGAGAATGTGGAAATGTGACGACAGCTAAAAAGTTGACCCTTTTCCTGCTCTGCTTTCATTTGTAAGTTTAGGATGTAAGCAAACTATGTAACTGAGAGATCAACCATGACTTGGCGTTATCCTCCCAAGATGGGGCTATTTTTGGCAATTGTGGCAGTATCTCCAAAGCGACAGCTGATGTGCGCATGCGGTAAACGGACGACACAAAACCTGTGTAATCATTTGAAGCCAAGTTAATGTGGTAAGCTCCTGCCAGCGCATGTAAAAGAACTTTACAAGTGTTTTTTTTTTGGTTTCCCCCTACATACTCAGCTGTTTCCGGACTATCCATTAAAAAAGAATGGGTGAATTTACAACCGTCCCAAGTTATTGTTTGACTTTGATGTAAGACTGCACATAAGTTGTTTTGTTCCATTGGACACGATAATAATTTCCTTGCATGGAATCAAAATTGCAACAAAATGCCAGTCTGGATTTGTATGAGTAATAGTCATAAAAAGCTTTTTAAAGTCCTGCTGAGTCTCACTGTTCTTTCCCCGGTCTGGCTCGGCCACGCCCTCTTGATCTTTGTGATGCTCAGAGCGGGGTCTGTAGGGTCAGAGGTTGCGATGATGTCATGGCTGTGACACTCAACCGGGGGCTGATGCCTGTGGAAACACGCCATGTAGTTGAGTCATGGGAGTTTTTTGTGTATGGGGGGGGGCAGTGTGATACGCACATGCATGAAGGGGGTATGAATCAGCAAAGGGTGATTATGTAGCAGTCTGTATCCGTATATGGGCTCCGTCTGAACTGAACTGGTGTGGTCTGACGGGAATGCCGGCACATTCCTAGCAAGTTTAGCGGAGAGAAAGGCATGTATCAAACTAAGGCGGATTAATAAGTTTGAGCTGCTTTGTGTCCCAAAGCAGGAGAATGTTGACTGCTTCTTTATCAAGGAATAAAAGGTTGGATAACACTGGAATTTATATATATATATGAACAGTTTTGATTTCACTTTGCCAGTTATTTAAACACTTAATTAAATATACTGTCGCCCAAAACGAAACACTGATATTATCAATATTAGTTTGACTATTTTGTGTAGCTACAATTCTTTTCTAGCACTTGAACAGTTTAGCAGAGGTTCACGGGTTGCCGCTTGAAGACAACTCTTCATGACATCACAGAGCTGGAGAATTTTGGAGACTGAGGTTTGGAGACAAGCTCAGGGCCTTAAAGGGAAATTTTACAGCTTGCTTAAGTCACAGAAGTCGAGTTAGCTTGTGAAGGTGGGACACACCCATCTTTTGCCTCATCGGCATTCTCGCTGCTTGTTCTGACGCGTGGTGCACTTGAATACAAAACATCAGTCGCACATCTCTTACAAGCACTCGTATCTGTTTGTTTTAATCAAGTCTTCACCACTTTGTGCTTTTTCTATCCCATCACACTTGTCGGCTTTTCTGTGTCATCACCTCTTTTCTTTCGACTACGGCAGAGTGAGTTGACTCTGGGTTGCTATGGTGATCCACAAATGCGGAGTTCCCATGGTGAGGGGTTACTAAAGCGGGGACTTTTTTTTTTTTTTTTTTTGGTCTGAGCTGCTCTAAATCATTGTGAGGAGTGTATTTTTCCACTGCTATACCTGACCTCCTGTGACACATCATGGCACGGCACATTTGAAGTGGCATTTTAATATAGACAAAGATTTTATCATTTGGACTCATGTCGACAGTCCAGAACTTCCACAGCGCTTAAACACACAGGCTTATGTAGACGAGCAGTCTGATTGCTATCAGTTAAGAACACACACACACACTCGGTGCTCCGCCTTTTCCTCAAGCTTGAGAACGCTCTCCCGATGGCCCTCATCTTGTGCAACATGTACGTGCATGCTTGTGAGTGTTACAAGCTGAATGTGTTTACATGTGGTCGTTTGCCCAAGCTAGCTCATTTTCTCCTTTCTTGACTCGTGTCTGAACACATACTGTGGACGTGCGTCAAATGTTAGGGGCAATGGGATTCAAGTTTTATGTGCCGTGATGCCATCGTCGGAAGCTTTGGAAGCGCATTAGGGGAAATGTACAACAAATGCGTTTCCAAATGCAAAAATTGTATTGTAATGCTAGTCATTGTAGATAAGTTAGCTTCTTTCATGCATTTTAGAACATGCTACTTGTTTGTGATATTCTCCGACCATTCATTTGTTTTTTTTCTAATGTAACTGTATATTGGGAGTGGATACTTAAATGCTTGATCCCATGGGTTTTAAGCTCCACCTCACAATGATTTGTTTATAGAAAGTAAAACTGTTACTAGGAGAGGAATCAGCCATTTAATTGCAGAAATGCTGATTAGTATTCAGTATTTAGTAGTTTGTATGTGATGTGAGCCATGGGAACTTTGTGCAACACCATAAACACTTTTCATGCAGAACTCCTCAAGGGGTTATTCCACTCACCAAAACCACTGCGAGTTCAGAGCAGTCAGAGTTGGTACCATTCCTTGAAAATATTTAGAATATCACATTAGCAACGTGATGAGTGGCACGCCATCTTTGGGGAATTTTCTGTGGTGGGGGCGGTTGCATGAGAGCATCAAACGCATCAATATCCCCCATAAATAAATTCAGGGAAACCTCCAGTAATTGAAACCATTATCGGATTTATTCCATTTTAATTTATAAATTCTTAGTCTGCTGGACTTGAAGGGGGCAGCTCCAGCCTAACGGAGCATTTGGACTGTTTGTTTTCATTCAAACTACTAATTACAGGGTTAAATGAATATTTTTGATCGGTACTAGTTAAACACCCATCTTGATTTAAACATGACATCTGTTTTTTTTCCCCCCCTTTAGACTCCAAAGCCATCGTTGATGGGAATCTGAAGCTGATCCTGGGTCTGATCTGGACCTTGATTCTGCACTACTCAATCTCCATGCCAATGTGGGATGAAGAGGAGGAGGCAGATGATGGCAGACAAAAGACCCCCAAGCAGAGATTGTTGGGATGGATCCAGAACAAACTACCCGAGCTTCCCATCACCAACTTCAACCGGGACTGGCAGACTGGCCGGGCTCTGGGGGCCTTGGTCGACAGCTGTGCTCCAGGTGACTGCTGAAGGCCTGTATATTTTACTTTAAAAGCGTTTGACACTTCAGGCTTGTTGAAGCAAAGAAGTTCAGAAGAAGATTCCAGGTCGGGTCAAGGAAAGTGAATTAAAGTCTTTAATGAGCTAAAGAGAAGCTGTGGGGAAGGATATTTTGTCATATCAGTAGAGTGAGTGGGAGGTGAATAAGGGGAGGATAATTTGATATAGAGAGATAAAACATATTTTGGATTTTTTTAATTTTTAGCATACCACCACACCCTGGAGTGGCAGAAGAGCTTTTTGTTTCCCTGCAGAAAGACACCCAAATAACTACACTGCTAGTTAGGCAAATATTTGACACTCTGGAAAAAAATGACTTTTGTTTGCCTCCACTGAATCTATTAATATTTAGCTAATTCCTTAAAACATAAAAACATTTATTCTGTTGCACAAAGTCCTGACCAGAATAATTTTGATCGTCATGTTTATCCTCCTTGATTAAAATATTGTACGTTACTTTCCACAGGATGTTTTTTCATATGTACATCAGATGCAGATTTTAAAGACTTAATACCCTTTGCTGCTCCCCTCAGGTCTGTGTCCTGACTGGGACCAGTGGGATCAGACTAAACCAGTTGACAACGCCCGTGAGGCCATGCAGCAAGCTGATGACTGGCTGGGTATACCGCAGGTAAAGTGACAAATTTCCTCTACACCACACCGACAATGTGTTTAAACTTGCAAACTGAAATACTGCATAATTCTTCCCAAGACTTAAGCAGTGTTTCCTTCCACCTGTGGAATGTGAACAATAAAACGCACTCCTTTCTTCGATTTTGGCACTAGAGTTAGGCTTGTATGGCCACGTTTGTTGGTGAAGAAATTTTTGTTTTTGAAACTTAATTGTTTTTGGATTGACTCTGAAAGCTTTGGTTAATTCATAGCCACACTTGTTCTGTGAGTTGTGAATGGTGGCACGGTACATTTGCCTTCATTGACTTCAAATCATAACTTACTGACAAATATTTGACATTTGTGACTTTAATTGTATGTACTGGTTGTGTGGTTTCAACACCGTCAGTCTGCATTTTCGGGTTTATCTAAGCAGAACTTAGTGCAGTTTCAAAACGCATAATTGAGCGTCTCGGGTGCTGCAGTTGCATGTGTTGCATTGTGCTGACTGGCACGGAGTTGGCAGCTGGCACAGCATCGCGTGCTCACACTTGGATATGTGGTCAATGCTGTTTCCGCCCACCGCTATGCTTCGGCTAAGAAGAGCCTTTTGTGTCAGTCTTTTTGGGGCTGTTTCAAAAAAACGACAAAGGGCATGTGTGTTTCAGTGGGTGCATTCTTTTTTTGTTTTAAATGTTAGTAGGTTGTAGGTACTTTATACCAAAGTACAGATTTCAGTAAAGCTTTCCATGTGGGCTGTGCAATCGTTGCCTCCCTGTTTTAATTCATGGTGAAATTTTCTTTTTTGTTTAATCCCCAAGGTCATAACTCCTGAGGAAATCGTTGACCCCAATGTGGATGAGCATTCCGTCATGACTTACCTGTCCCAGTTCCCGAAGGCTAAACTCAAGCCTGGCGCGCCACTACGACCCAAACTCAACCCCAAGAAAGCCCGTGCTTATGGACCAGGTACACACACACACACACACACACACACAGTACAGAAGCCCTACTAAACACGCCCGCACATGCATTCCCAAAACACACTTCAAGCTAACAAAGACTGCCTCTTCTCTTTGCAGGCATTGAGCCAATTGGCAATGTTGTGATGAAGAAAGCGGTCTTCACTGTGGAGACCATCAGTGCAGGAATGGGAGAAGTACTTGTTTTTGTCGAGGACCCCGCAGGACACAGAGAGGAGGTTAATAGAGGCTTGATGTAAATAATGACATGGTATCGCTTGGTTTTGTTATGCATTTTAAAATTCTATTTACTTCTACATCCAGGCCAAAGTGACAGCCAACAATGATAAGAATCGCACCTACTCTGTCTTCTATATCCCAAAAGTCACAGGCATGCACAAGGTAAGCTATGGATTGTCATTGGAAGACAGTTAAGTGTTAGAAGTGCCAATAATTTAATTATTCACTTTGCTTAAAAAGTTTCTTCTCTTTCACCCTCCCCAACATGCTCAAATGAGGGTAATATCAAATATTTTTAGAATCGATTAGTCTATCAAATATTCCATCGATTAATCAAATACATTGATAAAATTAGATTTGCTTGAACATTTATTAGAAAAATTTATTATATTACCCGATTACTGTTAATAACCAAATTTTGGGGTGGGCATATTGTTACAACTACTAAAAAAACAACTAAACAAGATCACAGTAGGTAATGTTGATGTTTGCAAATATATTTTAATGAAACCCAAAATATAATCAGTTTGCTTTTATGAAGGACTACAAAAATCAATGACTAATTACTGCTGGCAATCAGAGGATCCGGACAATTTTAGGTCAAACAATGGTTCTAAATAATTTGAAACACAATCCAAACAAATTAATTTTATAGTTGATTAGTTGTCAATCAGTCCCAAACCAAGAACTTTAATGTTACCCTGAGTTCATTATTTCATCTGCATATTTTCTTTATAACCTGCTCATTTTTCTCTGACAATTTGTAGGTGACAGTGTTATTTGCAGGCCAACACATCTCCAAGAGTCCCTTTGAGGTTGAGATTGGCATGGCTCAGGGAGACTCCAGCAAAGCCACTGCCCAGGGACCTGGCTTGGAGCCCATGGGCAACATTGCGAACAAGAGCACCTACTTTGACATCTACACAGCGGGTAATTACACAACATGGCCCAAGTATCTCTTTTCCACCTTGGTTTGCCTTCCTCATGTTTCCCTCCCTTTGCACAGGTGCTGGTGTTGGAGAGGTGGAGGTTGTGATCATGGACCCTGCAGGGAAAAAGAACACTGTAACTTGCAATATAGAGGACAAGGGCAACAGCAGTTACCGCTGCACCTACAAACCAACCCAGGAGGGCCAACACACCATCTATGTCACCTTTGCCGGTGGTCAGATCAGCAAGAGCCCCTTCACGGTGAACATTGGTGAAGGTAAGATCACTAAAGAGAATCGTTTGCATTAACAGTCCCACAAGCTGTCAGTTACTGAAACATCTTTAAGAGTTTTCTGTGTTTTTAATGCTTTGCTGTCTCCTCCTGCCTCTGTGCTGGATCGTTCGTCCCTGGCCTCTTCTGATAGAGGCCCGGTGGCATGTGATAGAGGCCCGGTGGCATCTGTCTACTCTCAGGAGCTGCCTCTTCCTTCTGCTGTTATTTCCTGTTTCCTGGGATCTCTATTGGGTACCCAAATGTGTCGGCGTCTTTGCTTTTGTGTTGTATCGCTGTCTCTCTAAGTGGCATACTTTAAACCCATCTTAGTAAGGACTTTTTTTTTTTTTTTGGTGAGGGAAATTCATTCTCAAAAGATGCCTTCAAACAGTAGTTTGTTTTTGCTTTTGGTGAAAGTGATATCGAGTGTTAACTCACTTAATTATGCCATAAATGGGTTATACCACCAAATGTCCTCACTAAGATGGTGATGTGCAGTTTTCAATAATAAAATGCATGCTTGCTTGCTTGCATGCGTGAATGTTTGAGCGGTCTGCCCATGGAGTTGACAAAATTGCATGTCTGGTCATGATTCCATCTGTGGACTTGACATCTGCCTATAAGGTCCTTCAGTTTGTAACAGAGTAGAGAAGAATCCCACACCTCCATGAGGAAAGACTCTTCTCCCTTACATGCTGCTTTGCAACAGACATTTTGTCTTGTCGACAGTAGCCCTTGCTTTATTAAACAGTTTGAATCCTATTTGTTCCAGCTCAGTAACAGTCTGTCAGCACATTACATAACAACATTAGTCACTGTTGTGTGCGCTCCAGCCCCAAATCCCTTTCAATCGCTTATTTCGACTCACACTGCATATTTCACAAACAGATTGCTGGGTTAAAAAAAAGTTTTCCGCCTATCATGAATAATACTCTGAAATAGCATTATCATTTAAATACTGGTTAGAAATTGTTCCGAATGGTAAGGGGAAGCGAGCGTGTTTATGTCATGCGGAAAGAAAAGGAAGTGTAATTGGGTTTTTTTTATAACTGTTTTATCTTTTCCACTGTCGTATAAGGCAGTTTCTTATCTCGTGGTGTTTTCCCTTGGCCCTGGAAAGCCATCCCAGATGACAGGCATTATATTGCATATTAACATGTCAGTTGATGGAGGCCGTTTCCTGTGTGCTGGTAAAAGCCCACTTCCTCTGATGAGGACGGCAGAGACAAAGTACTGTTCAGAAGTACCCAATGCTGACCAGTACCATGTATATTGATAGAAATACAATTTAGACTGAAGTTTTTGGGTTTTTTTTAATATTGCATTCTATCTCCCAACCCACTGAACTCCAGAGCATTAAATGATGGAGCTTGAACACTTTTGCAAGGCACCATAGTCAACCAAAATGATTTTGCACTTTTCTAAAGCCTAATTAGATTCTCCAAGGTATCCAGAGCACGACAACAGAGCAAGCTAAGATAAAATCTCAGTCTACCACCAGCAAGTATTTACTCCTTCAAATGCCCACCCATTGTCTACGTTAGATCAACAAATTCCAAAGGATATGTGACACAAGATGGCCACAGTAGCGTGAAGGCCAGATTGGTAGGTACACGGTTCTTAATGGTTGGAGGGTAGCCAATAAAACCTAATTTACATAAGTCTGTCTAGTACAAGATTGCCACGTGCTGGTTCTCAAAGTTTTAGCCAAGCAGGAACCCAACTGCAGTAGACTGCCAAGGTCAAATGTCATGAGTACAATACATGTGCCTTCTTGACCTAGTTTGTCATCACAGATGGTTCAAACACAGAGAGCCATCTCATAGTGCGTGTGTTTTTCTTTCAACAGCATGCAACCCCAGCCTCTGCAAAGCCAAGGGTCGTGGTCTGCAGCCTAAGGGCTTAAGAGTAAAGGAGACGGCAGATTTTAAAGTTTACACCAGAGGAGCTGGCACTGGAGAGCTTAAAGTCACCATCAAGGGTCCCAGTGAGTTTTTCTATCAGTTTTTAATACTGCTGGGTGTCCACCATGATATCTTTTGTGTATTATTCTGTTGGTAGTTTATAAAAAAAAAAAAAAAAAAAACTGCTGGAAGATGTTTTCTTAAGGTGCAATTTAAGACAAGACTACTGACGTGCCTCCTTGTTTACAGAGGGACTTGAGGAACCGTGCAAGAGGAATGATTTGGGAGATGGTGTGTATGGATTTGAATATTACCCCACTGCAACCGGCACTTACACCATCACAATCACTTGGGGAGGACAGCATATCCCTCGCAGGTACACGTTTGGACACACCAAAATGACTAACAACAAATAGAACATTTTCACCATATGCCCAATTTTCTTTTTAAACACATACCTGTGCGTATTGGTTCTTTTCAGTCCCATTGAGGTCAAGATTGGTTCTGAGGCCGGCCAGCAGAAGGTGAGGGCCTGGGGTCCCGGCCTAGAGGGCGGCGTGATTGGCAAATCTGCCGACTTTGTCGTGGAGGCTGTCGGAGACAATGTTGGCACTTTGGGTATGTTTTTTTGTGTGTCTTGAAATGTTCATTACCGCTTACATTCTGGTTGTTTTGCTTCAACTTGGAATGCTCTCTTTAGGTTTCTCTGTGGAGGGTCCATCTCAGGCCAAGATTGAATGTGACGACAAGGGCGATGGTTCTTGTGACGTGCGCTATTGGCCTACAGAGCCTGGCGAGTATGCTGTACATGTGCTCTGCAACAGTGAGGACATTCAGCATTCTCCCTTCATGGCTGAGATTGTCAACCCACCTGGCAAAGACTTCTATCCTGACAAGGTGAGCAATAACTTGGGACAGTGGTGACCTCCCCCCATCCCCCTCTACAAATGAAAGTGTTTTTTTTTATTTTTCTTCAGGTTAAAGCACATGGTCCTGGTCTTCAGAGCAGTGGGTTGGCTGTTGGCAAGCCCACTGAGTTTACGGTAGATGCCAAGCAAGGTGGAAAAGCTCCACTGAAGATTGTTGCTCAGGTAATGTCGTATAGGAATGTAAATTTCTGTTAAGTTAAGCCCAGTGTGAAAATTCTGGGGACCATTCTTAAAGTTGCTTCCATTCGCTGCTCTTGTTCCTTTATGGGCAATAGCGCAGTAGGCTCTAAGCTAGGTGGAGATGATCTCATTTTAAATGTAAATTTTGCTGACACTATTACACACGAGTTTGCCTCCACTCTGCAGGATGGGGAAGGCACCCCCGTGGAAGTCCAGGTTAAAGACAATGGCAACGGCACATACGCTTGTTCTTACACACCCCGCAAACCTTTAAAACACACAGTCATGGTCTCCTGGGGAGGAGTCAACATTCCCGACAGCCCCTTTAGGGTATGTATGCTCTGACGGTTGTGCAATGTTTTAGGTTCCCCCCCAAATGACATTTTGACATTGAATGGTCTCTTTTGCGTTGGACTTCAGATGAACGTTGGGGCAGGCTGCCACCCAAACAAGGTGAAGGTATCTGGACCCGGAGTGGCCAAGACTGGTCTGAAAGCCTTTGAGCCAACATATTTTACAGTTGACTGCGCTGAGGCTGGTCAAGGTAACAATGGGATAGTTTACGAGCTCTTCAATGTTATCCCGGTGTATTATTAATTCTGCAAACAGATGCGCTATTCGCAACTACGATCATGATTAGACTTTTTCTGTTGTCCAAAGGTGACATCAGCATCGGAATCAAGTGCGCCCCTGGCATTGTGGGCAACGCAGAAGCCGACATCGACTTTGATATCATTAGGAACGATAACGATACGTTCACTGTCAAATATACGCCACCTGGGGCGGGCAGCTACACCATCATGGTTCTGTTTGCTGACCAAGTGAGTTGTATTCCCGTGTGAGGTTTTCATTCTGTCATGGAAATCGCATTGGTACTTTTTGTATGTGAGAAGTTGTCAAGACTATATTCCTGTTCATATTTGTACTATTCAGGCTATTCCAATGACGCCCATCAGAATCAAGGTGGATCCTGCTCATGATGCCAGTAAAGTGAAGGCAGAAGGCCCAGGACTTAGCCGCAGTGGTAAGGCTACCATTGTATTCAAATTCTCTTGCGTTTTTTTTTTTTTTAATTGTCATTTTCAAACAATATTGATGTTCACCCTATCTGCATTAGTTGTAATGTACAGTGCTTCACAAATTTATCAAACCACCATTTTTCAGTAACTATCCAGCATCATTCAGTGTTTTGGGGTTTCACTTTCAAGGATCACTTGAGGTTTTACCAATGGTAGTGGAAAAATGACTAACACTAAACTCCAAATGTGACCTTTGGTCTGAAATTGTTCAAGCGTATTTCTCAACAACTAAAACTATTTTTATGTTCAGGAATGCAAATAATTCTAATTCTACATTTTGTGAAATATTTTATAAGTCATGGCTAACAACTATTCTGGGATGTTTTGAATACAGTATGTTTTTAAAAACCTTCTACTGACTAGTGGTATGGTTGAGCAATTGCGTACATTTTATGACGTCTTCAGTTGTCAACATTCAATGTTCTCTTGCCTTTCTAGGTGTTGAATTGAACAAGCCCACTCATTTCACTGTGACCACAAAAGGAGCCGGAAAAGCCAACCTGGACTGCAACTTTGTCGGCCCCATCAAAGCAGAGGCCGTCAAGGACTTTGAAATGATTAACAACCATGACAATACCCACACTGTGAAATACACTCCTGTGCAGCAGGTAAGACCCTCAAATGTTAACCGCATCTCCCAGCGGTTTAAAGCTCCTCGCGGGTGTCACTTAAAGAATAACAGGACACATGGCATCGACTTGCAACACAGTGGTTGAATTTTGGAAGGGGGTATAAAGCATGAATTGCATTTTCACTTGTGGAAGCAGCACTTCATCTGTGCATGTCCTGCATGCAGCAGACGCATTTCCAAATGCAATACTTATCTTAGCCAAAGCTTATCAGTTTGTATGTTGATCATGTATAGCAGTCACTGTGTTTTCTTGCTCCATAAGTGTAAATGAATGTATTTTTTTTGCTCTTTATTGCAAGAAACTTTTTTTTTTTTTTCAGCTTACTTGTCCCGCAGCGCTTTTTTATCCAAGCCTAACATCTTCACCCTCGTTTGCAACACCAACTGCCCTCATGTCTTCCCTCACTGCATCAATTAACCTTCTTCCTGGCAGTTCCATCCTAATCATGCTTCTACCAATAACTCGCTCTCCTGAACATGTCCAACGCATGGAGGTCTGGTCTGAAGCATGTAACCTTCCTTGGCTGTGTGTCTGCTGATGAGCTTATTTCAAAACCTGTCCTCCCTGGTCACTTCTAAAAAGCATCTAATCATCTCGGCCACACTTGCACTTTCCTCTACCCATTCCAACCTGCTTGGATCGGTTTCATTACTTCCTTTCCATACTCACCACTGGTGTGGACTGTGACCCTAATTAAAGTCCTCCCCTCTCGCTTTCTCACCAACACGATGGAGTTATTTTGCAAAACCTTGTGATTGGTATTGACGCGGACCACCTTGAATCTCAATTCCTTCCTGACATCAGGGTCCTCTGGGGCTTGCTGTGACCTATGGTGGAGATCATATACCCAAGAGCCCCTTTAATGTTGCGGTGGCGCCCTCACTGGATCTCAGCAAGATCAACGTCACGGGACTGGGGGACAGTACGTGCTCATCAGTCCTGTTCTGAACCATAGTAACACATCAATGTTGTTTTCTATCTGTCATTCCAAACTGGTTTTCAAGCACTTTGAAAACTATATGCATGCTGCATCCTGATCGACTTGCCTAGCGCCCCCCCCCCAACTTAAATGTCTTTTCAACGCTGCGTTACTGTGCTTGTTTATTGTAGAGATGTCTGTAGGCAAGGACCAGGAGGTGACTGTGAAATCAAAGGGTGCTGGAGGTCAGGGCAAAGTGGCGGCCAAAGTGACAGCACCATCCGGCAAGCCTGTTGCTAGCAAGGTGGGGTCCGTTGTTGCGTCTAGATTGATTTATTTTAAACACACCTTGCTGCATACAGATGCATGTATTGATTTCTCAAATGTTCTCAGGTGGAGCCTGGGTTAAGTCCAGAAACCAGTCAGGTCAAGTTCATTCCAAGAGAAGCAGGGCCATACCAGGTTGAACTGACCTATGATGGAGTGCAGATCCCTGGATCACCTTTCACGCCCATAGCTTATCCTGCCACAGACCCCTCTAAGGTAATTCTGACTGACTACATGTGCACAGTTTCATGGACCAGAATCATAGAAATGTTTTAATCTCCTCTCAGGTGCGCTGTTCTGGCCCAGGCTTGGAGCGTGCCAAGGTTGGGGAAACGGGGGAGTTCATTGTGGACTGTACCAACGCCGGCCCAGCTGAACTGACCATAGAGATCATTTCCGACAGTGGTACAGAGGCCGAAGTTCATATCCAGGATAACGGGGACGGCACGTACACAATCACCTACATTCCACTCTATCCTGGCTCGTACACTCTGACCATCCGCTACGGTGGCCAGGATGTGCCGAATTTCCCAGCTCGGCTCACGGTGGAGCCGGCCGTTGATGCCAGCGGAGTCCGTGTGTTTGGGCCTGGAGTGGAAGGCAAAGGTGAGACAAGTTGGAGGTTACAAGGGTGTACCTGTATAGTTGTAACTGAAGATTTTCTATCTTGTTTTCTTCTTTTTTTTTTTTCTTTTGGTTCATATACTGTTTATCATTCATTGGCGCTACTTGAAAAAGTCTTGGCATTTAGTTTGTCCCTATAGCCACAGATTTCCCTCTTACCACCGCTAACAACCAAGGGAAAAAAAATCTATTTCCTCTGCAATGATCTCACAAACATTTTTTTTTTTTTTTGCCCTTTTTGATGTATCTGTAGTAACCACTAACCACCACCCCATTCTGCGTCATTTTTTGAGGTTGAGGTGAAATTACTTGACAAGGAATAAATCATGGTTTCTTTTAGAACTCTTACAGCGCCGACTACTGACATCATAATTGTTCAGAAGCAAGATATAGCTCTTGATGAAGTGGGGCTCACAAATTAGTCACAGACAAGCATTGGTTACAGTGACTTTGTCAACCTTTAAAACAAAATTATCTTCAGTGGGCTATCATCAAGGCATTGCATCATTACATTTGAGCCTGTTGAAACTTGTAGTACATCCCACCAAATTTGTTGGTTTTGTTTTAGGCATTTTTCGCGAGGCCACCACCGATTTCACAGTGGATGCTCGTGCTCTGACGCTTTCTGGTGGCGATCACATCAAAACTCTGATCAACAACCCATCGGGCAGCCGTACTGATAGCCTGATCACCGACCTTGGAGATGGGATTTATAACGTCGAGTACACTCCCTATGAGGAAGGTTTGTAGAAACGTTTCATCTTCAGTTAAAAAAAAAAAAGTTGTGCCATTACAGAAACACGGGCTTCAATATGTTCCTTGTGATTACTTTAGGTCCACACAGTGTGGAGGTCTCCTATGATGGTACACCAGTGCCAAAAAGCCCATTCCGTGTTGCCGTCACTGAAGGTTGTGATCCGGCCAGAGTACGCGTGCATGGCCCTGGCCTGAAAAGCGGCACTACCAACAAGCCCAACAAGTTCACAGTGGAGACGCGGTAAATGGGACTTTAATTGAAAGACAGTTTCACCGCTTAAGGAAGTGAGAGCTCAACTGTTGTGTATTCAACTTATTTACAGGGGAGCAGGCACTGGCGGTCTTGGCTTGGCAATGGAAGGTCCATCGGAGGCCAAAATGTCCTGCACTGATAACAAGGATGGCAGTTGCAGTGTTGAGTATATCCCCTACGAGCCGGGCACTTATAACCTCAATGTAACCTATGGAGGACAACCCATCAAAGGTATTCAAGTCGCTGCTTCTCAGTTGTCATCCATCCACCATTGTTTAACGTACACAAGTCACTAGCATCAGAGGAATGGTGGGCAAAATCTTTAATGAAATGGAATGTTTTTGCAGGCAGTCCTTTCTCAGTGCCAGTCATTGACACAGTGGACAGTTCCAAGGTGAAATGCCAAGGTCCAGGTCTTGGTGGCAATGTCAGGGCCAATATTCCACAGGCCTTTACAGTGGATGCTACCAAAGCTGGAGTGGCCCCGCTGCAGATTCGCGTGCAGGGACCCAAAGGTGTGTGTGTGTGAGACTGTTTTCATCGGATTGCAATGCTTGTTTTGTAATAAGCGCAATATTAAAAAAATAAAAATGTCTAATAACGTCATCCCTTTTGCTCACATTGCAAATGTTTTTTGTGCATACTAGGTGTGGTGGAGCCAGCCGAAATTGTGGATAATGGTGATCAAACTCACACGGTTAACTATGTTCCCACACGAGAGGGTCCGTATTCCATTAACGTCTTATATGGTGATGAGGAAATCCCGCGCAGGTACCACACGTGCAAAATGTAGTCATAGCGGTCTTCTGTGACACAAACTATAATCACCTTTTTCAGCCCTTATAAGGTCAAGGTGCTTCCTACCCACGACGCCAGTAAAGTGCGAGCTAGTGGGCCGGGTCTGAACACCACAGGGGTGCCCGCCTCTCTGCCTGTGGAGTTTACCATTGATGCCAAAGATGCAGGGGAAGGACTGCTGGCAGTGCAAATCACTGTAAGTGTAATGGCATGCAAAACATGTAGTTGTAAACTGGAATCACCGTTGAATAATTTGATGTGCAGGACCCAGAAGGAAAGCCAAAGAAGGCCAACATCCGCGATAACCACGACGGAACATACTTGGTGTCCTACGTTCCGGACATGACCGGCAGATATACAATCTTGATCAAGTACGGAGGAGACGAGATCCCGTATTCACCTTATCGCATTCGGGCTCTACCCACAGGAGATGCCAGCAAATGCACAGTCACAGGTATGCGATGCGATGAGCAGCTCCCATAGTTTTGCTCTTGAACCTGCTGGTATGGGCATGCCGGAAACTTTACTCAGATTAAGGCCTTCCAGCTCGTTAGAAAAGCGGACAAGGACTTAAACGTGACCGCGAGTTGACAAACGAGCAAGTCCAGCAATCTGCAGTTCACCGTGACATGGAATTAAAACCAGCTATTCAGGCCGTAGACTGGTTGGATCTAGAATTCTCGGCTGCTGTCAAGTGGTAGAAACAGTATGGGCGATTGTCCTACATACGATTGATAGTTGTGGTATTATTATTATTTAGTCAATCAATTCATGTTCCTGGTTTTGAGTTCAAACCTTTTGTGCATATTTGAATGCTCCCCACCCCCCATTAGGTTTATCCAACCCTCAACCATAGTGCTGTTAAACAAAATTCCAGCCATTTCTGAATACTTTCGAAGTCCTGTTTTTGTTTATCAAAGGCTAAAGAGCATGTGATCACATAAAATAGTAGTTTCCGCTGTGAAATAGCTTCCTTGGACCATGGATCCCTGCGACACAGTATTTTCATCACCGGGTGACATTAATGGGAGCAGAGCCATAGTTGTTGGTTTTAAACTCTGGAGGTTTGAATTATGGGACAGTTTGGCCCATGCTAAACTTGAGCCAATAAACATGGCTGCTTCCCAGCGGGTTTTATGTTAACTGCAATTCTGCTACTGCTTCAATTTTATTTCTTTTTTTTTTAGACAACTCTTCATGCATTTTTTTTTTTGTTTGTTTCTATTGCTGTTACACTCCTCCTTGGCTCATTCCCTGCCATGCACACACGTACACACACGCACACGCACTCAAACTCACACACCCCTTACCTCACACTGCCACTATTTAGTTTCTCATTTGGATTTAAAGAGCACACATTTGGCTCCAATCACCGCCACCCCTACCTGACTATCTTGTGTGTGTCACTTTTGTCTTTTGCACATCCTGCTTGTCACCGTTCCCACTATCAGTCTCAATCGGAGGTCACGGTTTAGGTAAGCCCAAGGAGCAACTTTGTATTGTAGACGAACTCATGACTTTTCGCATGGAAACCACTTCAAACCTGGGCTCTAATTCTCTTCTTTTACACCTTCTACTCCCCCCCCCCCCCCCCCTAATCTTTTACTGTCCATATATTTCAGCATTTCATGTGTGCAATTTGCTCACATGCTCATTTGAATACCCTAATACTAACTTGAAACAAGTTAAGGTCGGCATGCTGAATGACGGGCTAATCAAGCTTCCAGTTCTTCATAGAAATGTTAGAAATGTTGGGCAAATGATTTCTGGATTTAACATGACTAGATTTCATCTTTAACTATTCTCTTGGTGATGAAATATGCATGCTAAATGACCACGGTGAGAGCGCCTTGGTATCGTGAACTTGACAGTTTCCCAATCCACCAGGTGCCGGTGTCGGTCCAACCATTCAGATTGGTGAACAGACGGTCATCACTGTGGACGCCAAGGCAGCCGGCAAAGGCAAAGTGACGTGCACAGTGTGCACGCCCGAGGGAGCCGAGCTAGACGTAGACGTTGTGGAAAACGAGGACGGCACATTTGACATCTTTTACACGGCTCCACAGCCCGGCGAGTATGTCATCTGCGTCCGTTTTGGAGGAGAGCACATTCCAAACAGCCCATTCCAAGTCACGGTGAGTACTTTTTATTGGAAAAATGTGCAATGTAAGACTATGAGCTCAACAAAGTACAACCTCAACTGATTTATATTGTTACAGGACCAGCACACTAAGTAGTAAGCTTTTGGGCATACACTGGGGGGAATGTCATCGTTGATTCAACTGCAGCCACATAAATGACCATATTCATAGATTCCTGTAACTTATTTGAGGGACAAGGAAAAGATGGGATCACTTAAAGAACATCTTTGAGGGATGTACCCTTGGTGTTATAGTCTTTCCCCACAGAAATATAATCACTGGATCCCCGTGGTGTCGCATTGTTTTTACTTCCCAACAACCCCTTCTATTTGTTTTCCACCCAACCTCTCACCCCCACCAGGCATTGGAGGGAGCTCCATCAGACCAGCTCATGCAGCAGTGCCAACTGCCCCAGTACTACGCTCAACAGCCCTGGGTACCAAAATACTTTGTCCCAACCTTTTTCAGCATTTTTCAACAAATGAGTCCTTGTTATTTCCATCGTCCCTTGTCCTACTTCCTTTCTCTGCTCTGCACCATCAAACATATCCGGCGTCAGTGTCTGCTGTGTCATTTCAGGGGTCTTACCTCTGACAGGCCTGCCTTTCTCCTTTTCCGCCGTGTTCCTCCATTTCATTAACAGGGCTCCTAACATGGACAATGCAACAGAGTTGCTCAGTAACAAAGAGACACTGGTCAACACTTCCATGTTTATACTGAGTTTCTAAAGTCATTCGTTGATACGGTCAAGCAATTGGCGTGGAGCTAAATATCAACAGTATCTGTTGCCCAGTGCTCTTTGATAACTTACTGAAGGGACGAATTATCTGCGTTGACAGTCTTCCATGTGGACCGGTCTTCTGAGTCATTTGGTGCTTAACTGTCCTTTTTACCTTCCAATGTTTAGTACTCATCTCATTCTCAGTTTCTGTTGGCCTCATCATCATCATCATAACAATGATCAACACTGTTGATCATTTCATCGCAAATGTTTCATTGCATTTGTTTGCTTGTGTTTTTTTTGTTTGTTTGTTTTTTTGGTCGTACACAAAGCAAGACAAAGTGTAAAATCTCCACGACATCTTCATACACTGAGTATTAGACATTTGCTCTCTGTCTCACAGGCAACCGACAGACCATTGGGAATGAATGGTCTCGACGTGACAGGGCTCAGGCCATTTGACTTGGTCATCCCGTTCACCATTCAGAAAGGAGAGATCACGGGTAGGAAAAGCAATCGCAAGGCTGACCTCTCTTTTTGGAAGTGTTGCTTGAATCTCATTATGGTCTCGACTCAAGGTGAGGTCCGAATGCCATCGGGCAAGGTTGCCAAGCCCGACATCACGGACAATAAGGACGGAACTGTTACTGTCAAGTATGCGCCAATTGAGGCTGGGCTGCATGAGATGGACATAAAATATGACGGCATTCACATCCCTGGTATGACTTTTGTTTGGAGACATTGCATACGTTGCCTTCATGAGAGCGTTGTTCTCTGTCTTCATTGACATTCATAGGAAGTCCCCTGCAGTTTTATGTGGATTACATGAACAGCGGTAATGTCAGTGCCTATGGTCCTGGTCTAATCCATGGGACCGTCAACAAGCCTGCAGTCTTCACAGTCAACACTAAAGATGCAGGCGAGGGTATGTGGGGCTCATGAGAGGCATGGGAAGAATGTACAACATCCATTCCGTTCTACTCTCCAGATCCAAACCATCTTTTTTTTTTTTTTTTTTTTTAACTCTTTGTTTCTGTAGGTGGTCTGTCTCTGGCTATTGAGGGCCCATCCAAAGCGGACATCAGCTGCGTGGACAACCAGGATGGGACCTGTAGTGTGTCCTATCTGCCAGTTCTGCCAGGAGACTATAGTATACTGGTCAAGTACAACGACAAGCACATACCTGGCAGCCCCTTTTCAGCAAAGATTACTGGTAGATCCTGAAATACTGTGGGGTCAAAGTCAAGTAGGTTGTACTTTGCAAGGGTGTGACACCACTGTCCTGTTCTCGTTTCCAGGTGATGACTCAATGAGGATGTCCCATCTGAAAGTAGGATCAGCGGCTGACATTCCTCTGGACATTGGCGATTTTGACCTGAGCCAACTGACAGCCTCGCTCACCACACCCTCGGGTCGTGAGGAACCCTGCCTCCTCAAGATGCTACGAAATGGCCATGTTGGTGGGTAGAACAGATGCTGCACGTTTGTTAGCTTAGAAGCAATCTCATCATTGTTGTCTCTGTTACAGGCATCTCGTTTGTTCCAAAGGAGATTGGAGAACATTTGGTCAACATCAAGAAAAATGGTCGCCACATTCCGAGCAGCCCCATTTCTGTTATGATTAACCAGTCTGAGATCGCAGATGCCAGCCGTGTTCGTGTTAGCGGCTTGGGGCTGAGTGAAGCCAGGACCTTTGAGCCGGCGGAATTCATCATCGACACCCGTGATGCAGGTACAAGCTTGAAGAACTTTAAAATTAGCAGAGAAAATACTTCAAACCTCCCTCACGCATTTGGTCTTTTCAGGCTATGGTGGCCTGGGCCTGTCCATCGAAGGACCAAGTAAAGTGGACATCAACACAGAGGACCAAGAAGATGGCACCTGTAAGGTCACGTACTGCCCCACTGAACCTGGGAATTACATCATCAACATCAAGTTTGCTGACCAACATGTTCCAGGTGAGAGGCAGTAGCAAGACGGACCTTAACATTAACAGTGCTCTTAAAAAGTGCTGACTTTGGCCAATTTTTTGTGATTGCGTTTCCAGGGAGTGCCTTCACGGTCAAGGTTACAGGCGAGGGCAGGATGAAAGAGAGCATCACTAGGAAGAAGAGAGCAGCGTCTGTGGCTAATGTTGGTAGCCAGTGTGACCTCAGCCTCAAGATCCCAGGTGGGCAAGAGATTATTTGGAGCACCACATTCCTGACCTTACGCGCATGTATTTAATTGGTGACCAATATTTCAAGACATGCTCTCATTCTGTCATGGCGTCAATGGTTTTAAATGTTTTCAACACCCCACCTGCTTGTTCCTTTATAGAGATCAGCATAGCAGACATGTCTGCTCAGGTGACCAGCCCCTCTGGTCAGGTTCACCAGGCCGAAATTATGGAGGGAGAGAACAACACGTACTGCATCCGCTTCGTGCCCACCGAGACGGGTGTGCACACGGTGTGCGTGAAATACAATGGGATGCACGTGCCTGGCAGCCCCTTCCAGTTCACCGTCGGCCCCCTCGGAGAGGGAGGGGCACATAAGGTTCGTGCCGGTGGGCCAGGCCTGGAGAGAGCGGAGGCTGGAGTGCCAGGTTGGTGCGGTTGTTTTGTAGACTGAGATTACGAGAGTCTCTGCAAAGTCAACCAAGCTTGGTTCTTTTGCGTGTGAAGCTGAATTTAGTATCTGGACGAGGGAGGCTGGAGCTGGTGGGCTCAGTATTGCTGTGGAAGGGCCGAGCAAGGCTGAAATCGCCTTTGAGGATCGCAAGGATGGCTCTAGTGGAGTGTCTTACATTGTGCAGGAACCAGGTGAGACAAGAGATGCAAGTATATTGCTGCATGTTCGCACCGAATCAGTCTCCACTGTTGAGGGGTGAATTGAATTTGCAGTCAACAATTAAAACCCATTTCAACTCCTGAGGGGCTAAAACCTGTGGAAGATAGCTCAATGTGATTGCCTTTGTATTGTAATCTTTTTTTTGTTGTGTGTGTGTGTATAGGAGACTATGAGGTGTCCATCCGTTTCAACGACGAGCACATCCCTGACAGTCCCTTCATCGTACCAGTGGCCTCGCCCTCAGATGACGCCCGACGCCTCACTGTTGCCAGCCTTCAGGTGAGGCTCTGAGACATGCACACATGTCCATGTGCAAGCACACGCCAGGCCGCAGCGCACTGCCCAAAATGCATCCGCTTATAAAGTGACCTCACAGAATCTACCACTCCAGTAATGATCCTGAGTGTGTAGAAGGGGAAAATGCAATCATGCACAGCTAGAATAAAATGACTCGTTACTAAGCAGAAGTTGTGGATAAAGTAGAGCTTGTTAGATTTAGTGATGAAACTGTGATGTTGTGTTAGAGTGGTTCTTTAAGAGCTGCTGGCCACTCATCAGCTGCTGCATTGTTGGGCAGTGCCAAGGCACCACTGGCGCAAGAAAGGACTGTGTGTGTT
Source organism: Syngnathus floridae (assembly GCF_059516105.1). Classification (NCBI taxonomy): domain Eukaryota; kingdom Metazoa; phylum Chordata; class Actinopteri; order Syngnathiformes; family Syngnathidae; genus Syngnathus; species Syngnathus floridae. The sequence continues at coordinate 17,575,508 of NC_142414.1, read as the reverse complement.
TCTCGTGCCTCATTCTAAAGGCTCCCAACAGCCTACCTCCTCAAAATGGGATTACGGGGCGCTAAAGGGTTAAAGAGGGTTTGAAATGGGCTGTCTCCCCCTCCCCACGCCCTTTTTCCTTTTCCTTTCGCACATGCAGTACATTATCGATAGTAGGTCGCATTTCATGACTATGACGTGGAAGAGATTAACGTCGTCGACAATTAACCAAAGAAAGTTCTTTTTAATGGCAGGTGGAAAAACACAATTCAGATTTCTGACTTCTTGGAGCACAATTTTCTTTTGACACATGTAAAGATGCATGCTCACTCGAGGTTATTTGACCATCACTTTTTGTGGGAGCAACATTAGCTCTAAAGTACTATTTATTCAAACTGTTTATAGTGAACTTGACCTGAGGACCGGAAATAAATTGAACTGAGACCAGATTAGCTTTACTTGATTTCAGAGGGGTATAAGTGTGACTGACACACTTATGCACAAAATTATTGGTTGGGTTAGTCTGGGTAGCTGAAAATCGTATAAACGCCATCACTTAGGCACCCACACACAATACTTTTTTTCTTCCCTTTCACGTTGTGTTCAATCCTGCTTGCTTGTACTATACAGCCTCTTCTTTAACCTTCTTAGCGACCTCCAGGTAAGGTTAAAGCAAACAAAAAAATATTGGCGTATGTAGATGGGTCACAAAAAAATCTTGGTGTATGTAAATGGGTGATTTTTATCTAACCTGACGTGACACTCTTTTATTGTCCATGTAGCGTATGTATAATGCAGAGCAACATGGATGAGTGTTGAGTGTGTTTTGTCGAGCAGGAGTCTGGCTTGAAGGTGAACCAGCCGGCATCGTTCGCAGTCAGTCTGAATGGAGCAAAGGGTGTGATTGATGCAAAGGTTCACAGCCCATCAGGAGCTCTGGAGGAGTGTTGTGTTACTGAGATTGACCAAGGTAACCGCAAAAAGGCTGTTTGAACTCCTTTTAGTAACTTCTGAGATGTTTTGACATTGTGGAGAATTTCGGTATCCACTCCTTCATTAAGCCTGGTTCTATCTTTTCTAGACAAGTATGCAGTCCGCTTCATCCCTCGAGAGAACGGCCTCTATTTAATTGACGTGAAGTTCAACGGAAGTCACATCCCTGGTAGTCCATTTAAGATCCGGGTTGGAGAAACGGGTCAGGCCGGAGACCCTGGGATGGTGTCTGCATATGGACTGGGCTTAGAAAGAGGCAGCACAGGTAACTTGTTGCGTGGCCGCGTGTGGGAGAAGACTGTCAGATAAAAATCTTTACGCCGATCCTCTGTTATTCTTGCTACAGGAACTGCATGTGAATTTGTGGTCAACACGAGCAACGCGGGTCCCGGGGCTTTGGCTGTAACCATTGACGGTCCTTCCAAAGTGAAGATGGACTGTGTCGAGTGCCCGGAGGGCTACAAGGTCACATACACCCCAATGGCACCCGGCAGTTATCTAATATCCATTAAGTATGGTGGACCCTACCACATTGTTGGAAGTCCCTTCAAGGCCAAGATCACTGGTGGGAGAGCCATTTGTTGCGACTACAAATAAAGGTTGATGGACTTTTGTATGGTTAGATCATGCTGTCCCCCACCCCTTGTCCAGGTTCCAAGCTTGTGTCCAGCCACAGTATGCATGAAACTTCCTCTGTCATGGTTGACCCAGTGACTCGTGCCATCAGCTCCACCCAGCAAGGTGCTCCTATCCAGTCGGATGCCAGCAAGGTGGTGGCTAAAGGCCTTGGCCTCAACAAGGCCTTTGTTGGTCAGAAGAACAGCTTCAGTGTTGACTGCAGCAAAGCAGGTGTGTCCCAGTTTCTAACCTTTCCCAGCATGCATCACTTAATGTGTAACTTGTCATTATCAACCCTAGCTAGCTTAAATTCTAAAACAATGCATCTGTTTCCACAGGTCGCAACATGCTGCTGGTTGGGGTGGACGGCCCCAAAGTTCCCTGCGAGGAGATCCTGGTAAAACATTTGGGCAACCGCCTGTATAATGTCAGCTACCAGCTCAAAGAGAAGGGAGAGTACATCCTGGTGGTCAAATGGGGGGATGATCACATTCCGGGTAGCCCCTTCCATATCGTTGTCTAAAAAAATAAAAGATTAAAATTTAAAAAAAAAAACTTGCACCACCATCAGCAACTTCTTACCACTGTTATTGTTTACAGCTTTGTTTTCCACCCATGTTATACATTTCTCTCAATTTATTTCAGTTTATTCAGACCTTTTACAAAACCATTCATCTCCCAAAGATGCAAATATATCTTTGTTTTCAGCCATTGAGTTGCCCCCCCCCCCTCCCCATTTCTAATAAGCAAAATCTCGGGAAGGAGACTATTGCACCTTTAATGATTGCCAACTAGCAGTTGATTGTTTCACCATGTGCTTTGCAGTTAACAAAAACGTGGGCATGCTGTAGTGGGCATTTGGTGGTGGTTCGTAAATGCCTTGTCCACTCAGTATGTGTTGTTTGAGGCCTTTTTTTTTTTTTCTTTCTTTTTGATAACACAGTTGTTTTACCTGCTGATAGATAGTGTGAGCCAGTTGTAGGCACTGCTGTTCCTTAAAATTACGCACGTTAGAGTAGAGGTCTAAACATGACATAAAAGGTCAACAGTAGTACTCAAACACCAAGCTTGTGTCACATCCACAATACTGCTTTTCTGTGCGGTTGATGCCGCTGCATATTCATTTCTTTGTTAAAATGCCTGCAGATTCAGAACACCAGCTTGTGTTGCAAACATGTTCTTAAAAAGGGAAGAAAATAAAATGACGCTGGACAAAATATGTTGTGCTTCATCACAGCTTTTCAAGATGGTGACCAAAAAAAAGTTGCTTTTTGAATTTTGACCACACCCCCTCCCCTTTTAGCGCTTGCTACAAAAACTAGAATCGTGTCCAGAATAAAAAAAATGCTTTTAAATGTTTGTAAGACAGTATTTTGATACACAATAAAGTTGTTGTCTAGTATTTTGAGTGTAATGACTTTGTCAACTCAGCAAAAAATGTTGGTTTCGCTTTTATTTATAGGCTTCACTCTGTCAAAAGAAATCTAATCCAGCCATCCATTTCCCAGTTTAGGGGAAAATGTGTGGGGCTTCCTAGACTGGTCTCCCTACCAGGAACTGCACAATCATCACCTGGGGACTTTTGCAACTATAAATACATCAGTAGTCCCTACCAGGAACTACACAATTGTCAGCTGGGCTTCAGACATGCTAGGTTTGTCACAACAAAAGCTTTATTAGATCTGGCTGCTCAAGATGGGCACGGAAAAAAATCTAAATATGCAGAGCTCAGAACAATTGTCATTAGGCGACACCCAGAGGACATCAGCTGGATGTACATTCATGTGACAAGTTTTCATATTGGAGTTCACGCAAGCCCACATTCGCACACGCTGACGGTCCAACGAGTAGGAAAAAGTTCGGCATACAGTTCGGATAGGCGTCCTACGTAAAATCACTTGAATGGGATCCCTTAACCATATGTCATACAATAAATGTGTTAGTGAAGACAAAGGTGGGCTCTTAGACGGAGCTTAAACCACATTTGCACTAAAACACGCACCACATTGGTCTTCAAAAAGCCACGCGGGAATCTCGAAATAATGATGAACACATGCTAAACACGAACAAAAGTCAGAATTTGACGTGGTCAACTATTATGAGGACATTCTTAAATGTGTGATAAAAATGCAATTTTACAAAATTCCGTTAGAAACCTGATGCAAAAAAAAAAAAAAAAAATCAAATTGGATGAAAAAAAATTCAAATTCAAATATCCATGTGGAATAGCTGTGACTGTGAAGTGATTTGGTAGGGCATGTGACGTCATCAAGTTTGACACGCCCTCTTCCTTCTCAGCCCAGACTCCCAGCACTTTTTCAGGCTCGATTTTGTTTTCTCCAGCGCGGAACTCATTTCCCAGATTCTCAAGTAAGTTTGAATCTTTTTACTACACTATTCAATTCGTCTTTTGTTCCACTTGCCCGTCCGTGGTTATTTGCTTAACCTGACAATTTACGATTCTATCGATCGATTAATCTGAGACGTATTATGGTGCAGAATGTCTTTGCGTGACAAAAGCGATGAAGAGCTAAGCAAGATGCTGACGGACTACGGCATCAAACATGGACCCATAGTTGGTAAGAATGATAGACATTTTCATCCGAACAAAGTTAGTAATGTGCTCATTAATGACCTTTTGGGGAAATTGGCGTTTAACAAATTTGTTCCTCCTTATGGAGTGCAATTGAAAACACAAACTGGTGAATTTGACAATTGAATAATTTCTGCATTGCGTTTCTTATACCGAATATTCTGCTCGCATAATCAAGCAAAGTCATACACGGTTGTGCCTCTTTTTTGGAAATCGGTGACATTTCACGTGCATCTGTGCCTGTAGACTCCACTCGCAAATTGTACGTGAAGAAGCTTGAGAGGGCCATGGAACAAGTGCCTGAGAAACCCTCCTCTGATAAGACTTACTACAGAGAGGAAGGTAGGATACTCCTGAAATGAGGCTCTCTCAAAAATGATGACCGTACAAATCTTGACTGCTTCATGTCCAAGGCCTATTTTTCCTGATAATGCTGATTCAAATTCCAAATGTGAAAAGCTTGAATGCATTCGGCCTTCTAGTTTGAAGCTATGTGTTGGCGTCTGGGTTTGACTCGTGATTTATACCATTCATTGTAAACATCTTCTCTTAAAGGTGTCCTGACTAAATTTTTGCTTCCCTCAAAATACAAGAATGATTGAGAATTATAGCACCAACGAGGTCAACGCTGAGAATTACTTTTGTTACTATGACAACATTTCAAACGCTACAGACTAAGATGACGATACCTGGGGACTCTTTTATTCATTCATTCTTGAAAATTGTGAAATATAATGAATGCATTGTCTACATTAAGCTTCTAAGCTGTAAACATGTTCCAAATAAGACGATCATCATTTGTCTGTTGTGTTGCCGGACCACCAAGTCCAGAAACAAGTGAACTGATTTGTTACTGTATATCTCCACAGAAGAAGAGATTACGTACATCACGTACCACAGCCCGGTGAGTGAAGCAGCTTATCATTTTGTGTTTGTACCTCACTTCTATGTTTTGACATGCAGACAAGTCTTAGATTCCATCTTGCTTTCGTTTGCACAGGTCAGACATGAAGGTTATGGTTATGAAGACATGTGAGTGCAGCGTTACTTACCACACAAACAGTCTTCACACAGCTATTCCATTGTGCGTGTGGGTGGGGTAATGTGAAAACCTGCCCGACCAAGTTAGCTTGTGTAATAATTAAGAATGTTAAGTATTGTAAAGTGGTGCTTCCTGGTAAGCAGAGCTTCAGTGAGCTTTGTTTAGTTAACAGCAGATCGCATTAGCTTCTGAGAAATGTCAGCATGCAGCACACATACACTTCATTTTGCTAGGTAGCTAACTCGTGGGTCTAATAATAGTGTCACAGGACTCAAACAACTTGATGTGTCATAGACAAATATAACAGAGGATCCGGACACTTTCAAAATAAAATATTTTTCAACCGGAAGTGCTTTTAACTTTTTTTTTTTCCGGCATAGTACAGGTCTTGTTGGGACCACTGACGTACAGGATACAAGAGTTATTTTAAATTGTGGGAGGATATGCATAAACATTTTCAATGTCAGTAACTTTTGTATTATGTCCTTGTCGATAAGAAAGTGAATTGGTTTTTTTTCTACCCAGGCTAAAAAGAAGATACAACAGTGAACCATTTGAAGATGAGGAATTAGACGGGGACATACAGAACACGTATGTCTGTAAGCTTTTCGCATAACAGTAAAATGATTTCCTATAATCGTCGTCAATACCTTCTGTGATTACAGGCCCATCCAGCGCAGCAGCAAAGCAGCCAATCAGAACGCCGTGCACTCCAAGGAGGCTGTCCAATCCGGATGCAGCTTCTCTGGGGTGATAAAATTGCTACTGCTACTAGCGGTTGTGGCAGCTGCCTACTACACTTATTGTTACATTACCAAAGATGAAAATCCTTTCAAGCTTCAATGATCAATAAATGACCACTTCTAGGATGCAATCCCTTGCACTTTGTTTTATACGTTGTCATTGGTTTGTATTCATTTTGTCAGCGACATGATGGTGTCATGGGAAAGAAAAGTTTTTATATTTTTACAGCAAACGCCGTCCAAATCATGTCAACCCTAGCATTGTCACATTGTATTTCAATGCAAACACTAAAGTTGTCTTCGACTTGTGGGTGAATTTTGTCCTCAAGGGTGCTGTGCAAAATCAAATGATGTTACTTGTTCTGAAATTTGTAATTCACTACAATAATGATGTTTGTTTGTTTGTTTGTTCATCTATCTATGACAGCCATGTATAGTGACAAGCAGAATATTTAAATATTCTCGCTCGATGGCAGTAGCTACAATTAAGCATGTTAACGTTGTCATTCTTCCAACCGACCAATAGGTTTGTATCAACAGGCCCACCTTAACATTGACTAAACAAATGTGTCTAGTAAACTGAGATCACTAGAAACAAGATCACAATTTTGGGATACTGTACTGTACTTTTGAGTCTATTTTTGTTTGATGGGGTAATGTGAGTTGTCTTTTGTAAAATGTGTCTTGCCTTAATAAAGATTGCTAAGGGGGCAAAGAAACTCTAAAATATTCATATGATTATGTGACTGGTATATTAATCACTTAATTAATTAGGGTTTAGCATATTCTATACAGTGTATATACTAGAATTGGTTTTTTTTTTTTTTAAGAAGGAAAAAAAAAGACCACCAAAAGCATGTTTTACAAAGTGGAAGCTGTTATTGCTACACATAAAACCACAACGTGTAGTTGCCAGGTATCGTTACTTTTGTGACCAATTACAACTGAAAGATAAAACGTTGACAAAATGTACGTGTGTATTAATTTGACCATCTCATCCGTTGTGTCATTTCAACAAAATTCTGAGATGTCAATATTCATATAAATACAACCAGGCTGTTTATGCATAAAAATTGTGAATTATATAACATTTTGAAGCGTGACAATACAAAGCTCTATGTACATATTTAAAAACTGACTCGGTGAAAGTGGTGCAGGTTCAAAGGCCAGTCGTCATGTTGAACTCAGAACGTTGCGGGGACATCTCAGGTGTCGCTTCAAACATTGCGCCGTATTTTGATGGCCTGAGAAGGTGGAAGTGGAATAAAGGTTCATTATTAAAGCAAGCAAGGGATGCGACTGTGTCGCCGTGTTTGGCGGCCTGCACCTGAGAGCGTGTCCCTCAAAGCCCAACGCCGTGATGAAGATGTTGATGAGGACCGTGAAGAACACCATAACAGTCGCCACATTGTTCATCTTGTTCAACTTGGCATGTTTACGCACGTCGTTCAGATCGTACTTCACTGTTGCCACAGAAGCAAATCAAATTAGTCATACGAAAAGAAGACTTGGGGAAAATGTCGGGGCAAATCAGGTAACGCCAAAGTGGGTCTTTCAGTTACTTGCCTATAAAAACGAGCAGAAGGCCCACAATGACTTGCAGCGTAATGGACAGACTCAGGAGGACAATGAGGGGGATGTAGAAACGATAATGCGGCCCCACATAGAGAACGGTCTTCAACTGGGACGAATTGGCCATCAGCAAGGCCACATCCAGCATGCTTTGAGCGGCACTCTTCTTGGTGGCATAGTGGTTCATGTTGATGGGCCGATACACTTTGCCTGAGGGAGATGTTGCCACCTAAGGAGGACACCACAGATCTGACTCGACAAGTAGTATTCGTGCTTGCACTCATTTGGGTGAGCGTCCAAGCAAGGTTATCATGGCTTTTTTGATTCCTGGTTTCAAAATGTATCCATCAATTGGTTATGTCTGTAAAAAATTATTATGAGGTAATTATAAAATGAACTGTTTTTATAGTTTTACAGCTCTCTGAAGGGCGACCGTGATTTTAATGTTGCCAGCAATAAGTATTTGACCTGCTCTTTTCCAAACCTCAGAGAGGTGCTTGTTTGTTTGATCACTAGGCACTTGGACGTGGAGCTACAAAAGGGAGTGGCGCCCACACACACTCACTCACCTGGGCAGACAACAAACCGTGATCATCGACAGCTCAAGTTAATAGACCATCTATTGGAGTACGTGGGAAAAAATGTAAGGTAAACTTCTGTTTTGTTGCACTTTGTTCACAAATACCCACACAGGAAGAAATGCAAGAAAAAACTTCTGTTTTGTTCGTCTTTGTTTACACACACTCACACATGGAGGCTCAAGGCATTTTGCCATGTATTTACAAAATCCTGTTGTACAGGTAGGTGCAGCATGACACTTAAACTCAACTTTCTCTGAGTAACAACGCGCTCATTCATCAAGAAATATCAGTGGGGGGAAAAAAAATCACTGACATTTATAGATCTATCTTACCTCTATGTCTTTGTCATTGGGTCTATTGAGAGCGACGGCCTCCCCGTTGAGTGTGTGTTCTCTATCCATATCGTCTTTCTTCTGTCCTTCTCTGTCAAGTGACTTCCCCTTGCTGATGACGCCTGAAGTATTTCGAAAGGCAGTCTTAGGAAACTGAAAAGAAAGAGGTATTCAAATGTTGACACAGACAGGATGAGCAAGTCAAGAAGCTCCTCCGGTTACACTTGGAAGAGGGACGTTCTCAGTCTAAAATAAATGCGGCAAGTTTCAGCCCGTCCTCTGAGAGCGTGACCCCGCCCCTCACCGTTACCACAGGTGTCAAAAGTGAGGCCTGGGGGCCAGATCTGGTCCGTCATATGTGGCCTGCAAAAGCAAATCGTGTCCGTTACCATCCATAATCCTTCCTGTACCGACATTTGATATTGTCATATGTAATGAATAATAATGTTGCAATATTGCATGTATTTTCTTGTTACTAAACCCATTTTTACAGCGATTTGAACAATACAGAAAAAATTGAAGAAAAGTTGAAAAAGTTTCAAAACTAGGTGTCCATCAATTTGTTGTTTAAATGTAATGATAGGAAGAGGCTATTAACCATTTATGTGGTTTTACTCAACCCACGAAACTTGCAAAGGTTGAAATGGAACATGCTTTATTGACCCCGCTGTTTTCCACTTCCACCAGCAGGGAGCAGTGCTCTTTATTTATCAAGCACACAACCGGAAGCTCTTGTATAACTTCCGCCCTTCAGGACAGTCCCCATTTATCATGGCGGCGTACTTTGCCTTTCGTTCGGCAGCGTTGCGTGGAACCCTTGGGTTACATAGGGGCACGCCGGGGTCTTCCAGCGCCATTGTGGGACTCAGGTTTCTATGCGCCGCAAAAGCGCCATTTCAAGAATCCACAGAGGAATATGAATTTGTCGAGCGTCTTATACCGCCCTCACGGGTCCCCACTCCGCCCAAGCACTCCGGACCGACGCCGTCTGGCTGGACCCCTCCGGCTGAGTCTCCGCCGTCACTCCCTTATATGATTCGCCGCTCCCGCATGCACAACATTCCGGTGTACACCGACGTGACCCACGGTAACCGCTTGATGACTTTGGTCCGGAAGGTGGAGGGCGACATTTGGGCTCTGGAGAAAGACGTCAAAGAGTACCTGAAGGACGTGACTGGCAAAGAATTGCCCACTCAAGTTAACGAGGTCACGATGACACTGAGGGTGAAAGGACATTTTGATAAGGAGCTGAAGGAATGGTTGATCAGTAAAGGCTTCTGAAAGAGCTTGGACGATGGCAAGTGGCAACTTGCATGAGTCAGATTCACTTGCGTGTACCACGTGACAGAAAGTGACACCAAAAAGACGCTGCTTGGACTCTGAGAACTTCATAAATGCATCATTCATGGATGCATCTCCATGAGAGCCATGCTGTGTCGCTCATCGTTATTAATGTCTGAATTGCTTCTAATGAGTCCAAATAAATGTGTCTTAAGTGTTGACAGTTGTACATACGCGACTGTTTAATTTCTTACGACACCGTGTACCATGTTGTTTACTCAACAATTATGCCTTCAAGTATGAATAAGAACCAATCTGAGGATTAAGCATTGCAACATGTTACTGCTTTATGTACAAAATGTGAAATTGGCAATAAGCGCTTCTCAGTTTTCACACATTCAAAATTCTGAACAGATGAGTAAAATTTTTATTAATGTAGGACAATATCCAAGTACATTGAATACAGTTCCATTTAGAGAATAAAAATGTAATTACAAATTATTTAGCATATACAAATAAGATGAAAACATATTGTTCATGTATTCTTGGCTGCACTTAGTTGGGAGAGAGAAGCTTTGTATCGCTCCGTTAGTTTATCCAGTTGATCATCTGAGAAACACAAAACAAGAACAAAAATCTTGATTATGGCATCTACAAAAACCCTTGATTAAAATCTCTTATTAAAGAAAGCAATTAAAGTATTGTAGTTTGTTTCAATCTTGTGGCATCTTCAGGCAACTTTTCGGGAGGTCCATCCAAATAGCATTCATTGTACCGTCTCACTTTCCTGAAACATTTACTTACTGTGAAATGTGGATGTTAGATATTGACTGATAATCTTCATACCAATGAAACTAATGAAGCAATAGAAAATCAAACATGTAAAATAACTCACATATGGTGCCCTCTCCTTGACTCGTGCAACGCTTTGTCTGGAGGTGGCTCACAAACTGCTTTGCAGCCATTGATGCTTCCGATACCTCGTTCAGCATTTCCAACTCCTGCAGAAAGTCGCATCCAAGTGAGCTCCTGATTCATCTTCAACAAATTGTGCTTGCGCTTGTACCGTGGAGAAAGCTTGCAGAAGTTCATAGACTCTCTGGAAGACCTGTGGGTCTGCGCTAAAGCGCGGTCTCTCTTTTGTGCAAAAAACTCTCAGGTGTGTCTCTTCCACGTGGCAGAACGTGGTCATAAGCTGCTGGAGGTCACACATGGCCACATGCAGTGCACGGCAAGCAGAGGCACGGGCATTTGGCTCTTCTTTTGTTGTCAGGAACTCACACTGAGTTGAGATGAGCAGAAATCATTTTTAAAGAACTACATTATTGACTTGTTAGTGGCAGTAGTTTTGCTAATTATGACTCAGTGGCCTTGTTAAAGGTCATACCTCAGACTTTAGCTGCTCCAGCATGGAGCGAGTAGATTTAATAAGGGCGGCACTGCTCTCAGCATTGTCTCTTCTTGGCTTGGCCGATTTAGCGCTTTTGCATAAAACCCTTCTGATAGAAATACAGATAGATGGGAAGCAGACGAATGACGGAAAATGCTCAAGAAGCAGGTTCTGGAGAAAGAGTGCAACATACGGGACATTTGAAAAACAGGGGTCCAGCGAAGGCGTGACCATTTGCGCAAGATTCTCGTCTGTAAAAACCGTGTTGAGCAAGATCTTCATATCGTGCGCAGTGGATGCACTTAAGTCCGAGACCTCAGCGATAAGATTTTCCAGGAACTGAAGCTGCTGGTGGCAACTGGCATCACCCTGGAGGAGGAAACATTACAGGGACACAAAATACTTGATGTGTACGTACGACAACGTTGACCGTGCACACTGAGCCAGTCAAAGGAGTACAAGGGTTGGCCACAAAGGTTTTCCCACCTTGATTAAGTCCAGGCTGTCTTCTCTGCACAGCATCAGGTCCTGTCCAAGTGCAGCCATCCCTGTTTAGAAAGGCAGAACACGTGAAGAAGTGCTGCTAAGGGCAACATCTATACTAATCTCTTGGGGTTGCCATTATTTTCAATTTAAATCTCCATTTTTGCCCATCCACAATTTAAAAAACCTGAAGATTTGCCAAATGTGAAGTACACTTTTCATCAAGCGTGCAAATAATTTAAAGACCATCATATTACCTTTTGTCAAAATATCAGGATTTCGGGTTCTTAATGCATTCTCTTTCAAACTGGCAAAGTTTGGATCAATACTGGGAAGACAGAAGAGGTCATTTTAACAAATCATTCCATTTACTGACGTGCATATACATGCAAAACTTATGTTATGTTTTCCCAACCTGCAGCAGACCCAAGTCAGTATGTCAGTACGAAGCTGGGAAGGAGTGCAGAGCAGCTGGAGCATGTCCTCGGACTCTTCTATGTACACACATTCCAGCATGGGACACGGCATAGCCTAAAAAAAGACAAACACGTCTTACGTTAATGACATTTGTCAGGTGTCAGAGGTATTGAAGCTGGTGTTGTTTGCTATTAGCATTTATATATCCTGGAAACGTTGTTTAAAATATCTTTTTTTAAAAATGGTCAAACTGAAAACAAAGTTTGGTTGGGATCGCAGAACAAATGTAATCAAGAAGTGCAATATCAGTGATGGGATGCAGACAGAATGGGTTTATGTAAACAAATTCCTAAGGTTCATAACAGATTCTGATCAAATCGGTAGCATCTGAATATTCATCTTTCTATTATGGTACCTCATCTGAAGAAAAGCTAAGACTGAACAGAAGGCAACAAGCGACAAAAAGTACTACAATAACTAAACAAATAAGTTACCAGCAGGCGTGAATAAATGCGCCGAGCCTGCTCCGTCTCGTTCGAAACAGCCGCCATGTTCTTCGTCACTGACAAGAATGCGCATGCGCACTGGTGGAGGCGCCGCGACGCTTTTACCGCGCCCCTCTCCTGTCTGCAGGTGGCAGCATTGAGCACAACAGCCTACAACCTACTAGAAATTTAGAAGTGTACAAAGAAGAAATCCATTTCCGAGTCGAAACGTTATCGTTCGCTAGCCGAATAAGAAACGTTTTCAACCTATTGTCACGTTTCGGTGTTGGTTTTAAAGAACATCTTAAGACTGTGGTGGAGTCTAGTGACTTGAATTTTGTGTAGCCCACAAGACAGCCGCTTCCCATCTCTGCCTTCAAAATGAAGAAAAAGGTATCCGAGAAAAATCGCCATGTGGTAGCGTGGCTCAACAAAGCTGAATGGGATCAAGTACGAGAATATCTTTACTCCAAAGATTGCACTCTACAGAAGAATGCCCTTAATAGGATTTCGGCATGGAAAGCAAGGTACGCCAACAGTACTCCTGTGGCAATGGACTGCACCGCCGACTTGGTGAGGTGTCAGGTGCTGGACCGTTCCGAAAAGCTGGACTCTCACGAACTGGTTCTGCTTTATGGAGCGGCCCTGGTGAGGTTTACTAACTTGATCACCGAACGCCAGCAAGGAAAAATTTCCCGCTCGTTAAGGAGACTGGCCGGGAACTTGAACATCCCAGAATGGATCGTAAACATTAGGCATGAAGTCACCCATCGAAAACTCCCTGCGTTGAAAATGTGTCGGAAGGCATGCGAGGTGGTTCTGGAGTGGCTCCAGCAGGAGTATTGGTCCAGACAGTTGGGAGGTGTGCCCAATGGAGACTTGGACGCACAGTCTGATGGAGAGGATGCAGAGATAGACATGAAACAGCAAGAAGATAAGCTGATTGCAAGGCAAAAAGAAATGGAAGCTTATAAGAATGCAAGGGAACTTTTGATCTCTTACGAAAAGGAGCAGTATGGGGGCGTACATGAAGAAAAAAGGCTAGATCCTTTGGCGGATATGAGCTGGATACTTGGCGAGATAAAACATTTTTCTGTTGAGTTTGCCGAGTTGCTTATTGAGGTCCTCTTGGAAGACGGCTTCCTTGTTCCAACAGCTGAACAGTTGTCATCATTAGGCTGTGACACCTCAGAGAGTGACTGGTTTTGTCCCACAAAGCCCAAACTCCCTCCAACTTTCCTGCGTTTTTGGCTCCCTCTTCTGAAAACGCTTAACTCGCCCACCTTCATCCATCTCTTCCTGGAGAGACTCTTTGCTGAACTGAAGCTTCACACCTGCGAGCAGAGCAAACACAGGATGTACTACACCTCTGGGTGGATCTCGGAAGTAATGCTCTGTAACAGCAACAAAAATGATTATCACTTTGAAACAAAGACACAAAGGAAAGCTAGGTTGAAGGACAGAATTTTTGTCAACCGCATCCAGATGATGTGGCAGCAGCTTCTGTCCGCCTGCTTGGATGCTCCCTGTGCTAGTACGCCTTACCTGCTCCAATTAGTCTTGGAGGACATGGAGCATCCTCTTCCACTGGAAACCCAGCAGAGGCTGATGCAACTCTGCTCCATCTACACTCAGACAGAACCTTCTGATCCAGACATAGAGCAGGAAAAACAGCCTATTTACACACTGGAGAGTTTGCATGAGAAACTGCAACGTTCAAAGCGCCACAGCCATTCGGAACCGCAGAAGCGAACAGCAGAAGACAACAAATGGTCAGATACTGAGGTGGAGAAAGCAAAAGTGCTCCGGGGTTCCTCGTGGCAAGTGTGCTTTGATAAAGTTTTGTGGAGAAATTTCCCTCTTGGAAAAATCCCCGGCCAATCAGATGAGCCCTCGTGCCTGATGCTGGACAATTATTCAACTATGACCGTGTCTGACCAGCCAGCGGAAATGGAGAGCAGCACGGCGCAGAATGTCTCGGGACTTTCTGCTTCCACGAGGACAGCTGATGGTTTTCTTTGGAGCCACAGTGACCTCGGCAAGCTCAAAACTGGACTGCAACTTTTTTGAGTCTAATTGAAATGTCAAATATACAGGCTGGATGTTAAAAGCACATCTTTTAGTGGATACCAGTATTCATTATTCTTATTTAAAAATTAATGAATTCTCGACAAAACTGACACTTTTTGAACACCCATTATGTAAGAAAACAGCAGTTACCTTCTCCACACCAATCAAATGCACTTGTCACCCCGAGAATCTGACATGGTGGCGTGTAATATTTTTTTGTCTATGTGGTCAATAAAAGTTGGTGTTGGCAGTGCATTCAGATTCTATTTTTTTTTTTTTACAGCGCTTTTTTCCTCTTTAGGGTCACGGGGCTGCTTTTCCAGCTGGCTTTGTGCAAAACAACCTGCACTTGTCTCAGTCACGGTGTACATCTCAACAAACAAAAAACTCACACAATCCAAAAACCAAAGAAGGGTCATGTGGAAGGAAACAGGATCATAATAGGGATATTCATCTTTTAAGTGAAATTTGAGGGTAAGCAACAGGTGACTTAAACTTTTAAAAGCACATCAGGCCTTCAAAGCTTTACTACATAATGCTGTCGTCTAACAGCCGAATGGCAAAATTCACTCAAAATCTTAGGTCTATGAAAATTTATTTTTCCTCTGCGCAGCGTTAACTGTGCAGATCTTCCCATCTCTATCTGTTAACAGATTACAACTTGCTGCAGATGACTCTAAACATAGTGGCTCGTTTCACTTTATTTCAAGCTATTTGTTTGGTCTCACAGTCTTGGCTTCGTCATGTCAAAATTTTAATAATGTGGGCTATGCAATTGACATGAGAAGATAAGCGCATTTCTGGTTCATACTGAAATTGTACCTGAAATGCCAATGTCTCCAACTTTTTGAAAGTACGTAAACGTAACTGGCAAAATGGAGGCCACACGTTTCGTGTTCAAACTCCAGTTTGATTTTTTTTTTAACCAAATAACATTCATAATATAGGATTGGCACCACAGACATGTTTTATTGATGTATACGTACATACATAAGGTTGAGAAGCGGTATCAGACAGTTACGTGTACAAACAAAACAAAAACACGTTTGTTTCGTGGATAACAACAAAGGCAAAAACTACATACGTCATTAAACGCAACACCGCGCCATCTTGAAAGTTGAATAAGGAGGCCTTCCAGTTCCTGCTGAGCCTTCCCCGCGGCAAGCCACACTTGGATGTGCGCATTGTGAACTACCGAGAAAATTATTTGAAACTGTGATATTTTCATCCACGATCACGCATCTGTATCATCGCGACTTCGTCCACGTTTGCGAAGAACGGTAAATTAGCCTTCCAGATGTCGTGCGTCACTCGTGTATTTATTTAGCGCCTAAACTAGCTTTAGCAAACAAGATCGCAAGAACGACGCGATCGGACTAGGCGACTGCTTCAAAAAACAACTTGGATAAATCGTTACTTTTCTCTTGTGACTGAAAGGTAAAACATTTTCGATTAAGCTTGGATGGCCTTTGTAATTGCTTTCAACTGCTTTGATCTGGGCCTTGCTAACATTCGCTAAAGGCGCTAAAAACTCTAGCGTAGGACGCTAATAAATTACACTAAATGTATTAGTTCTGTAACGACGTTTAGCAAGCAAATTTGATCCATAAAGATTTACACCGTTAATTGGATTTTACGTGCGCTCGAGAGGTGTTTAAGGACTGTGTGTTTCGGCTAGTTCCCGTTGCCGTCGAGAAGTAACCTAGGTCAAACGTTAAGCATGCGGTCGTTGAGCTCAATGCAAAATGGTGGCGCCTTAAGGCGAATAACTCCGAACATTTGTGCTTTTGTAATGTCTTTTTATAACTCGACATTTCTGGACGACTGCATACAAAATAGCAATTTGAGTGCCGTTGAAGTTTCGCCAGCACGACGTTTTAAGTTTTGCTTGGCCGTGAGCATGCCAAAATGACGTTGTTTTGTAATGTTTACGTAACAAGCCAAAAGCCCAAACATTGTTGATTGATATTGTAATTATTTTTATTGAACATCAGGGCTCCAGAGAAGTTTTTTTCTCCATTTTATTTAAGCCCATTTCTTTAATAGGTGTGTAGTATTGTACTAATGTCTCCATTGTAGTAAGTAGAATGGCTGACCTAGCTCACAGATTACATATTATTCATTTGGACAGGTGTATCTAACAAAGTATGTTTTAATAGTAACAGGCCCTGCAATCCTAATTTGTTACGACCAAGTTTAAAAGTTGAAATGTAAACATCTACTCTTTATCTTTACAGGAATAAGTTCTGCATTTGCTGGACATTTATCAACTGTCCACGTCCAAACAAAATGATAACCAGGAGAAGAGGCAATTGCAGCACTCCACTGAAGTCCCTGGAGGTTGAAGTGAGCACTGCTGTGAAAACTATAGAAGATCATCACCCATGTCTCCCCGAGGAATTCCAAGTTGATGACTTCAATATGAGAACGGAGCTGGATGAATTTCTGGGAATCGAAGACCTGGAATGGTCTCCTGAGGGAGAGACAACGTCGCCGGTCTTTGACCTTGAGCTTGGTGATTTTTACAGCAGCAAGAATGAAGATTCTGGTGCAGAAGTATCAACTGCCTCCTCTCCAGGGAGTGGGTCATCCGCCATCAAGATGAGAAATAAGCAACGGCAAGCAAACCAAGTCAGCAACAAAAATGCAATCGCTGCTAGGATGAATCGTCTCAAAAAGAAAGAGTATGTTAACAGCCTTGAAAAGAAGGTGGGCATCATGTCCACGGAAAATAACATGCTCAAAACAGAAAACGCTCAGCTGACCAAACGAGTGGAGGAATTGGAAGATGAGACCAGGTACCTGCGAGCTGTGCTGGCCAATGAGAGCATGTTAGCTCAGCTGTTGTCACGGCTGAGCGGTGTGAATGGCATGAAATTATCCTCCTCGCTTTTCCAGGGCGCCGACTCAAACGAGCACGACTACTCACTGCCACGGAAACGTGTGAAAGTGGAGGCCAAAGAGACATCTGGTGGCGTGTGCCTCCACGTGGACAAGAACCATGTCTCAGTGGAGTTCTGCACTAAGTGTGCAGCCAGTGCAAGTGCGGCACTTAAAATGTAGGGTCAAGTACTTACCTCTGATTTCACATATTGAGATGAGACACGGCTCTTAAGTTCTGACCATCTTGACGGTGGATGAAGACTGTTAAAATAACCAGGACCTGCTGATAGTGCATGTGTTTGATGACATGTCGGCTCGGGTGCTCATTGCCGCTAAACCTTGTTGACAGTTTCTTCTAGGTAATGGTTGCTTCTACCAATGAGGGATGAATGGCGCTCTGAACACCTTAACCTGCTTGACTCCATGGTAAGGATCAGAGCGGAGAGAGTTTTCCCCACTAGTGTTGAAGGCATTTTTGGTCAAAGCTAATCTGTAAAAGCTATCAAAAGAAATCTTGAATGCAAGATGTATAAATGACGGTGAAGGTCCACAAAGAGTAAATTGGCTAGCAGATTCTAGAAACATGGAAGAGGATTCAAATGGAATGTTTTTCCAATGGAGCTCTTTGTGAACCAGCACCATGTTACAGAAGAATCCCTTTAATTTAGAGCCGCCTGTTTTTCTTTATTGCTGAAGTGGATTCTGCTGGTGGAGGTTGAAGAGACTGGACAAGCTGCTGCCACCGTGGCCATTTTTGTCTCTCTCTTTTTTTTTTTTAAAGGTAGTATCGGTAAAAATGGTATTTGTCATTCTATTTGCCTATTTGCCACAGATTTCCTAGTCAAGAGTTTCTTTACTGTTTTTTTGCGAGCTCAATACAACTGCACTATGAGTGTTTTCTGTTGTGATAATTGAAAGATTATATCCAGAATCATCTGCTTTAGGTGATTATGTTGTCATAAGATGTAAATGTGTACATAATTTGATAATTTGAAAGTGTGCCCGTTGAGGTAATTGACCTCTGCAAGAAGATGAACAAATAAATCCTATTTTAACTGTTTCAGTTGCTGATATTTACATTGGTTTGTGTGTATTGTTGATATTAATGCATCTCTCTTTCTCTTTCTAAACAGCAAGCTCTCTCCCGATAAAGGTCTTTCTTTTCCTCGGCATTTGGGTCAAGTCTGGTAAAGGTTCCAAGTTAAGGCATGAGGTGAAAAAGGTCCATAGAGATGATCTTTTACATTTCGGCCTTTTTTCCACTTGGAAAGAAATGAACAGAAATGTCCTTAAGTCGTTCATAGTTTTCATTTATGCACCGCTAGGGATGGGCATTTGAACGCGACCTTTAGGTGAGAACATTTTGTCTCACGTGTACAATGGAAATCAAGCCTACAATAGCAGAATTGACAGGATTTTGTAGGATATATATTAAAAAAAAAAGATCAGACCAAGATAGATTATTTCAAAACTTGATGCCACTGTTATCTGTATAACCTGCCAATGCAATTGAGTGGAAGTCAAATCAGCACAATGATCACTCTGGAATGTAGCTTTTGGGATTTAATCTCACTCATTGAAGCTCGTGTCTAAGAGTCAACAGATACAGGTGCTGGCCAGTAAATTGGAATATCATCAAAAAGTTAAATTATTTCAGTAATTGCATTCAGAAAGTGAAACTTCCATATTATATTCATGCATTTCACAGACTATTTCAAATGTTTGTTTCTTTTAATTTTGATATTTATAAGTGACAACTAATGAAAACTTAAATTCGGTATCTCCAAAAATTTGAATATTACTTTTTTTTATTAGAAATGTTGGTCAACTGTAAAACATGAACATCAAAACTATTAGCACTCAATACTTGAGCGGGTCTTCTTTTGCCTCAATTACTGCATTAATGTGGCGTGGCATGGAGTCGATCAGTCTGGCACTGCTCAGGTGTTATGAGAGCCCAGGTTGCTTTGATAGTCACCTTCAGCTCCTCTGCATTGTTGAGTCTGGCGTTTTGCATCTTCCTCTTGACAATACCCCATAGATTTTCTAAGGTCAGGCGAGTTTGCTGGACAATCAAAGACAGGGATACAATGGTCCTTAAGCCAGGTACTGGTGATTTTGGCACTGTGTGCAGGTGCCAAGTCCTGTTGGAAAGTGAAGTCTGCATCTCCATAAAATTGGTCAGCAGCAGGAAGCATGAAGTGCTCCAAAACTTCCTAGTAGACGGCGCCATTGACCTTGGACTTCAGAAAACAGTGGGCCAACACCATCAGATGACATGGCAACCCACGCCATCACTGACTGAACAATATTAACTTTTTGATTTTGGCCAAATTTTTTTAAAGTAGGCTTCAGTAGATTGAAACACATTTCAATTGTGTGCCCACATTGTGTTATTTTGTAATTCTGTTGTCCCCTTTTACTGATAACGTTGAATGGTCTGCAACCCTTCTGGGTACTATGGCTAGTGCCTAAAGATTGATGTGACTACAAAAAAGTCAGGAAAAGCCTACTGAAGTATGGTGGCAGCAGTGCACACTGAATCAATTTTAACATGGGTTTCCGATTGATTGGTTAGTGGTCAAATCTGAACACTGCCACACACCGTTAAAGGTGTGCCTACTTGTGCAAGTGCATTATCTCAGTTTGTACACAGCACCCCTTTTCTTCATTATCGTTTTACAAGTTTTGGTCACAATGTTGGAAAAGTTTTGAAATGATTTATCTTGGCCTCGTGATAAAACCCTTTCATTTTCATCATATACAATTTAATGGTAAGAATATAAGGAAAATAGAATCGAAACCACATTTATCATTCATTTGTCAATTATGGTCTACTTGGTCAACAAAAGTTCAATGGTTTGTAATAACATTTTGGGCAATAAGAGGTCGAGCGTTTATTCACCTGATTTGCACACATTTAGTATTTTTGCCCATTACTCCATGCAGATCTTTTCTAGAGCAATGATGTTTTGGGGATGTTGATAGGCATCACAGTCTTTTAAGTCCCTCCATAGAATCTCATTGAGTTCGTTGTCTGGAAACTGGTCAGGCCACTCCAGGATTTTTTTTTTTTTTAAATGCTCCTTACAGCACTCCTTCATTGCCTGTGCGTTGAGTTTGAGACCATCGTCATGCCAGAAGACCACGCCACATTTCATCTTCAATGATGGAAGGAAGTTTGGCCCTATTAACTCCTTTGCTGGAAACAAACCCCAGAGCACAATGTTGCCACACCCCATGCTTTACAGTAGCAATGGTTTTGGGATTGAATTCAGAATCCCTCTTCCTCCGAACATGAGTTGAATTTGTGCCATCATTTATCTGACCTCATGCTAACCTCTTAATCTTCTAGATCATCCGTCTGTATATCAATACAATTTGAGCTTCTTTTCAAATACATTGCAAATATGTTACCCTTGAATGCAAGGTGAAATCTCGGTGTATTTGCGAGGTCTCAAAAACACGAGAATCCATCTTTTACCCAGCATGTAGATTTTTCTCAGTCAGCCATTAGTTACACGGAAAAAGCAACAAATGTGTTTTGAAGCGGGACGTGGTTGCGACATAAGCGGCGAGGCCGGGGGAAATGCATCAACCAAACTGACAATGCTGGACTGATGCATGGATGCTCCAATTCCGTAATCGCATTGATTCAAAAAGTAATTGAAAGAAAAGCCACGAGGGAAGCAATTTTAGCTGGAAAAGGTTTGCGTGATTTTATTTTTTAAACTTCCTGATTAGGATTCCAGTTTCCGCGATTGTTCAAAACCAAAATAAGGTAGGTTGCTCAAATTGACACATCGTCCAATCAACTTTAAGTATTGTGCTCAGTTGTCCCGCCTTCCCCGAGCCGTGAAGCTTTGACCATGATTTTTCCCTAATGAAGTGGCCAGTGATTAGGTACTTTAATACGTAGACTACACGAGGTAAGAGAGGGGAAAAAAAGAATAAAATGGTGAACGATTCTTTTAAACAAATCTTTTGAGTGAACCGATTCTAAAGATTCAGTTCACTTAAATGGAATGCACATTACTAGTAGAAAACAGTGTAGACGGGCTGATATTGCTAAGTCGGTATAGTCGACTGGTTAGAGCCATGAACTCTTCCTCGGAGAGATAATGGTTCGATCCCAGCTCTGAGACTATGCTTTTAAAGTGCAATTAACCTTTTATCTAATTTTATTTTATTGAGTATTTTTTCCTCGTGTAGTGTACCTATTGAAGTGTCCATGAGGTTTACCTAATCACAGGCCACTTCATTAGGGAAAAAACTTAAGTGAAAGTGAAAAGTGCCACACCCGCCCTCACCCCCACTTCATGATTGGCTGTTTGATCAGTGACGTCATTCGGACACCCCATGAGGTACACCACCATTTTCAGGTGTACCTAATAACAGGCCACTTCATTAGGGAAATGTTTTCCAAGTGACCCTCGTTAAGCGCACCTGCGTGAAAAGTTTTTGGTCACTTTCACGTTCACAAGGAGCTAAAACTTTTCACGCAGGTGCACTTAACGAGGGAATCACACGGACACTTCATTAGGTACACCGCCATTTTCAAGTGTACCTAATAACAGGCCACTTTATTAGGGAAATATCATGGTCAAAGGTCATAGGTGTCAAGCTCGCGTCCTCGGGGCCGCGTTCCAACATGTTTTCCAAGTGACCCTCGTTAAGCGCAGGTGCGTGAAAACTTTTAGCCACTTTCACGTTCAAAAGGAGCTAAAACTTTTCACGCACCTGCACTTAACGAGGGAATCACACGGACACTCCATTAGGTACACCGCCATTTTCAAGTGTACCTAATAACAGGCCACTTTATTAGGGAAGCATCATGGTCAAACGTCACAGGTATCAAGCTCTAGTCCTCGGGGCCGCATTCCAACATGTTTTCCAAGTGACGCTCGTTAAGCGCAGGTGCGTGAAAACTTTTAGCCACTTTCACGTTCAAAAGGAGCTAAAACTTTTCACGCACCTGCACTTAACGAGGGAATCACACGGACACTCCATTAGGTACACCGCCATTTTCAAGTGTACCTAATAACAGGCCACTTTATTAGGGAAGCATCATGGTCAAAGGTCACAGGTATCAAGCTCTAGTCCTCGGGGCCGCATTCCAACATGTTTTCCAAGTGACGCTCGTTAAGCGCACCTGCGTGAAAAGTTTTAGCTCCTGCAGAACGTGAAAAGAGCTAAAACTTTTCACGCAGGTGTGTTTAACGAGGGTAACTTAGAAAACATATTGGAACGTGGCCCCTCGAGGACTGTAAGTCGACACCCCTGGTTTAAGTGAAAAGTGCCACACCCGCCCTCACCCCCACTTTCTGATTGGCTGTTTGATCTGTGACGTCACTTGGACACTCCATTAGGTACACCGCCATTTTCAAGTGTACCTAATAGCAGGCCAGTTCATTAGGGAAAAATCATGGCCAAAACTTAACTGAAAGTGAAAAGTGCCACACCTGCCCTCACCCCCACTTTCTGATTGGCTGTTTGAACTGTGACGTCACACGGACACTCCATTAGGTACACCACCATTTTCAAGTGTACCTAATAACTTTATGCATTTTTTGTACGTGTCAAGAATGTGTATTTGACTACTTGCTCTTTATTTGGGGGGACACCAACACATATTACATAACGTAAAACACATGTACATATTGTCATATAAGACAGTTAACCAAATGTCCGATTTTTGTTTTTATGCCCAAAAAAATAAAAACAAGGAATAAAACACCAGACAAGTTTTAACAGGTTTTAATGTTTATTAAAATGATATTTTTATGCAATAATATTTTTTATATTTTAATTGGGGAATATAAAAACAAGGAATAAAACACCAGACAAATTTTAACATAAATGTTTATTAAAAATAATAATAATAATAATAAAAGTAAATTCCAAACCAGCAATCTAATGTGAAATTGCAGAAGATATATTGGATAACAATATTTATATATATGCATACACGTTATTTAAAAACTACTATAAGTGTTATAAAATAAAGATTACCCAAAGAGAAGCATAATCTCGCCGTTTTTGTATAACGGCGCATCCCTTCATGCAATAAAGTTAGCCGTTAGCTTGGAGAAAACGCGCATAAAAGAAGTGGTGTTTCCAGTGAGTGGTTCTTCCTTTCCTTGGCAAATCGTAAATCTACATTCTGGCTTACATAGTTCACACCAGGAGACGCAACATGTTCACAGACGGATCCGTTGATGCACGGGAAGGCAGTTCACCCGTTAACTCGTTCCCGAACGGGAGGATTCGTTCCCTTACTGATCCGTTCTCGCGATGAACCGGAAATGCAAATCACTCACTCACTCACTCACTCACTCACTCACTCACTCACTCACTCACTCACTCACTCACTCACTCACTCACTCACTCACTCACTCACTCACTCACTCACTCACTCACTCACTCACTCACTCACTCACTCACAGATTCGTTCAGTTGGTGAACAGGAAATGCAATTCGCGACTCGTTCGTGAACGGGAACGTCATTTTCTTCTTCGTTTTGTTTTACGGCGAGGTGGCATGAGCTTCAATGCGCATTACTGACACCTACTAGTTGAAGTCATATGAACTGAAAACTTGTTCACTGGAAAACCAAATCGTTCTTTTGAACGAATCGTTCACTCACGAGCCGATACTAAATCAAACGTCCCAAATGAGACCCCTTCCAACCATACTTGTTGGACATAAACGTTCAGTACAAGCAAAAGAAACAAAATTATCACGTATACATAGAGAAACCACCAAAAGGGTGAAGGAGGGAGTCCCCAGTGAGATTAATCTCCAGGACTAACTCAGAAAAGGTTGGGACCTCTGAGGAGTTGTTTGGCGCATAAACGACGGTCCCCCCCCCCCCCCCCCCCCCCATTCATATATTAGGTGAATGACATCGTACCGGTGCCCCTCGCCAGGGCCAAGTTCAGAATTGAAAAGTGACCATTGTCCAACACTTATTAGAGTACAATCCGAGATGGGTGTTGAGATGAGCCTGACGAAACTTGACCTCAGACATCACAATACCACCTAGCTCAGTCTCCTTATACAAGCAAAAATAAAATAGTCCCCAATACTAAAAAATACTCTTTTTTTCCCCCTTGCATGGCTACTTGTCCTTTTTATAAATGTCCTTTAAATAATGAGTGTACTAATCTAGTCGCAAATTAAAAAAAAAAAAATGATGAGGGACAAGCTATAATTTTTAAACAACCCAGATCTAAATGGTGACCAATTTGATGGATTGGAAAAGTAATCAATCTTACACCAACTCTGAATGTTGGGAGCTTCCTGTATATTTGAAATAACGCCACAGAGAATCAGTTTAAACAAACAACACAGGATCACACAGACTTGTCAAAGTTATTATTGTAGAATACTTTGATGTATTTTTTTTCTTTCATACAGACAAAAGGTGTAGGACTTAATTCCCGATAAATTATCTTAGATTTCCATACAGTTTGTCTACAGTATACAGGTGTGTTCTTCCTCATATATATAGATATTTATTCGCTTAAATAACAGGCAGGTAACTCTTTAATATATTCAATAGTCTTTGTGTGTGTGTGTGTGTTGGGGTTTTTTTTTTGGTCTTTTTTTTTTTTCTCAGCACAATTCAGGCTGCATTTTCTGTCCACAGAACAGCTCTGCATTGTGCAAGAAGGAGGACCATCCATTCCACGCACCAAATTTACAACAGTATGTATAATGAATAATGTAAAAGCTTAAATTCTCCCCTCGGGCCGTAAAAACCTGCGGCAGATCTAAAAGAGCAGCCTCAACAATGCACACAATGGATGCATCGCACTTCTGCAGTCTCTAGCTCTGTGCCACCCTCCAGTTGTCCAGCCTCATTTTGTCCAGTGCTTTCGATTATAATAATAAAGTGACTTTTGTCTCCTGCTTATCTGCAGAGTGAGTCCCCACTACGGTTTCGAGAGACTCGAAATTATCTCGACACCTCTGCATGCTTCAGGGGCTGCTCACTGGACAGAAAACACAGCCCTCGGAATATGCTCAGGAGAATGTGCATTGGATGTTTTCCATCAGTGGGAGCACCGGTGGAGAAAATCAGTAATCATGTCATGTACAAGTGCTTCTGTTTAGTTTTTCATCTCCTTACAAAAAGCAAACGGACTAAAAGGAAAAGAAAAAAACCCATAAAATAAAGTAACAGGAACATAGTACCTGTAAATTAAAGTTGCGTGTGTGCATTTAGGGGTGAGCTGTACAGGTTTGATGCAGTTGTACAATTTCTAATTTTGGATAAATATATTCTTTTTCACATTCTGCTTTTGCCTTCTGGTAATCTATCTCACAACATCATAATGTAACATGGCTGGACAGATGGACAGAAATGGCCGGAACTGATTTGTCTAATTTACAACACTAGATTTGCTCAGCATGTTTGGTGTGCGTGTCTTTTTTTTTTTTGTTTGTTTACTGTAAGAAGCACTGACAGAGCTGTGCTACGAGGCAATGAAATAGACAAGGTTAGCCTTGAACAGGTGTGTGCGTGTCTGTGTGTGCATGTGTGTGTGCATGTGTGCGTGCGTGTGCGCATGAGAGAGCAAATGTGGAGAGTTCATAGCACACAGTCGTGACAGTCGTCTAAATGATTTACCTACACATAAAGAGTGACATTAATGATACCAAAATGCATGCTTCAAAACAGACAGAGTAACACAATGCCACCACCCGGGTGAGTGCGGCGACCATAATGAAGATGAGCATTCAAGAAGACAAGAGTTCTGTACAGTTACGGGTTTTTCCAAAGAGCCTTGCGCCCCTCCTGAAACAGAACCAGCAGGACACGCATATTCCCGCTCTGTTTTTGCATGTGTTAGCATCCCTGTTGCACTGCAGTTCGAATCTGGGTTACACGTGATGACGAGTCAGTCAGTTGCATATTATCCGCCCTTGCCTTTTTCTGCTTGTGGGTCCGGTCAGGAAGTCAACAGGAGAACAGTGTGGGGAGGCCGGAGGACAAGGTGGTGGTGGTGACCGGAGGGAGGGACTTAATTTGTATTGCGTTGCACTCCGAGGCAACGTGAAGTCAGCAGTTCACCCGCACGTGGGACAACACGGCATACTTGGGGGACGCGCTTGATTGGAATGTGCTTGATGCTCCACGGAAGGTCGCGGAGATGAATGTGGTGGAATGTGATGTCACCGGCTCACATGGTCTTACCATCATGTATGATGTCAAATATTTGTGTGGCTCTGTTACACTCTTGAAAACAGGATTTTTTTTCACATTGTTGCCATGATCACATTGAGGAGCTTATAGGGCAAACCAAGAGCAAAGCAAATAACATGTGACTATATATATATATATATATATATATATATAGTGTTTTATTGTGTTACAATTGACCCCAGAGCCACAAGGACGTACTAAATTTTGCTTACTCATTTCATAACGCGTGCATTTAAACTAGCCGACAGATTACAAAGCACATCTTTCTGCAAAAGCTAAGAAGTGCTGTTGTAGCATATAAACAGTTTGACTGTACAAGATAGTTTGGGTCCGTTCACTTCCCTCCCTGTATTAGGCAAGCAACCATATTTGGTAACTTAGGAGTTCACAATGGACCCCAAACGCCTCACTATGAGGCAATAAAATGCATGATTGCAGCAGAAGAATACGGGTGATGATGACGTGTTTTACAAGTCAAAGGAGGATTAAATTGAACAACTTTAAAATATAATAGCCCATTGGAATAAGATAATCTGAAAAGGAAGAGAAAAGGAGAATTAAAAATAAACTTGAGGCAGATACTATGGCCTAGTTTGGGGACAAATGTAACACTAACTTCCACTGAATTTGATTTGGGAGCTGTTGAAGGTCACACTTTAAATTATACATTTAAAAATTGAACAAGCAAGTGGTAAAACGCCTTAGGTTTCCACCTACTGCCGTATTATTACATGAAAATATTAATCTTATCATGCAACCATCACACTGTAAAAAATACAATTTGTATTTTGGGGGGACTAAAACTGTTAGAACAACTTTAAAATAGAAATAATTGACATTTATGGCAACAATGTTAGTTAGCAAGCAAATTGTTTGCTCCAACACAACAATGGACAATGAGTTGTGTGAACTCTACCTAACCCTAACAGCAAAACTTAAAATAGTTTGTTCAACTGCCCAACTTAAAAAACTTTTTTTTGACAGCGCACCTGCTCATTTAACTTTGCTGCCTAATGATGGGAAGTTGATCAAATCAATTATGTGACAAACAATGCGCTTATTGGTTTTACATAGTAGGGTTAGGGGCTAAACCCACAATGAATATTTAGCAGTATGAATCAATCAATCCATCCATTCATGATGGTGTTGACCCCAGACATGTGAGCAAAAGCAGCTTTGAGGTGAGTGTCAGTCTTAAAGGGCCCAAAGTCTGTGCATTGTGACCTGATGCAATTTAAAGGGATAATGCTTTCCAAGCATTCAAAAAAAAAAAAAAGATTAGGGATAGTGAGCCAAAACAAAGTGGGGCAAAGCAAGGGAAGAGGAAATGAAGCGACTTAGCTAGGATACAGTATCGAGACAGAAGCCATACATCAGTTCATCGTATGCATGGGGCCGCTGTACTGTATGTTTGGGTGTGTACATCCCACACAGACAACATATCATGTGGACACGGGGCAGCATTCAAGGATTGGCGACTGGTCACAACTTCTGTATTGTCGCATCCCAATTATTAATAAAAAATAATAATATAATATATACATATGTACTGTATATATATATATATATATATATTCATATAATTCCCCTTTACTATTAGGTTTAAATGAAGGGTACCTGTTTGAAATGTATATCTTTTTTTTTTTCCCCCCAGAAGAGACAAGACAACACAAATTGAAAGAGAGTGAGAGACGTGATCGGAAGGACGATGAAAAATATCATGCTGTGGGGACCAAGAGAAGAACTGAAGCAACGTGGAAAAGAATGAGCACCATATTATGTTTGAAAATGAATGACTCCAAGATGAGCATGGATGAGGAAGTTAAAGCTCCAACAATTACATCACGAGCAAAATGAGTTGTTCGATGTTTCCGATGAGAAATTGTTGCGCACGGTGGCTGTAGTGTCATGGCAGGCGAGTAGGTGGGGTCATGGCAACCGCACTCGATTAACACCAGCGGGAATGAAGGGATTGGCCCCCCTCGCTGCCGCATGATCCGGGTCTGCTGACGCTTTGCAGGACGCCCCTCTGCCTCCAAAGCCACTGTCAACGGATGGAGGGCAGGCTGAAGAGTGAGTGGAGGTCAAGGCGGAGTGAGCGGCGAGCGGATGAGGGAGTGGTCGTTTGATAGCGTCAATGTTCACATGGAGTCGGCGGCAGCCGTTGTCCTCCTCCCTCCTGTGTCACAGGAGAGACCGGATGGAAATGTCATGTGTGCGTCCTCAAGCTCTCTCCTCTGCTCCCGTTTTGACCTCAGTTCCCCTTCTCCCCGACCCACGCAAGTTATAAGGTGGTCTCCACACAGTAGAGGTGGGCGAGGTAAGGGGTTGGGGGGTTCCCCAGCCGGTCCCTGCTATGATGGTCGTTGCAGTGTTGATGGTGGTGATGATGATGAATGGTTTGGTTGCTAGGGGTGATGGTGTTGATGCTGTGATTGTTGGCGTGGGCGATCGATGAAGTGCCGCTGCTGCTGCTGCTGTCGCTGCCGCCGCTGTTGTTATTATTTCGGTTGCACTGGGTCACTGGGAGGCTATACTGGCGGTATGGACGGGTGGGACGGGTGCGGGCCGTGGGCTGGGGCTGGGTGGGAGGGGGCGGCGGCTTGCGAAGGGCCGGGTGCACGTGCTGATATCTGCTGAGTTCGGATTCGTCGTCCACATCAGTGTCATCAATCAGCGGGATGTTGTGGATGAGGTCATTGATGAGGAACTCTGGGTGGGCCATGAAGTTGTGGATGGAGTTGCGGGATTCTGGTTTCTCCCGGCCCTCGTACAGCGAACTACGGAATGCTTTCACCACTCGCATCTGCCAAAAAGAAGGGGGGCAGGTGTGGGAGAAATCCACAAGAACAAAAGAAGAACAAGTCAGACGCTTAAATGGAAAACAATCAAGGGAAACCCGCAAAGACCGACCGGTCTCCGCCAGAAGACAGACAGACAGACAGACACAAATGGACAGGCACTCAAGGCCAGGTGGCTTTACAGTAAACATTTAATGACTGCAAGTTATTATATATTATTTCTAAACTGTTGGTTAAGCTACACTCCCCTCCAAACTTACTGGAACAGTACAGCTGAAAACATTTGCGTTTTTAAAGGAATAGCTAGCGGCTTTAGCAAAACACAAGTTAAAAAGAAATTTAGTGACTCATAGCCGAGAGAAGGAAACTATCACAAAGTCGTAAACTGATGGCTGCCATGTTTGATTATCCCAATTATTAGAATCCATAGAGGTTGAATCAAAAGGCAACTGGACTTCTTTTTTGTTCAACATTTAAAAAAAAAAAAAATCCTCCTCTGTTTTGTCTGGTGGAGAGCTCTTCGTGTGTATCACCTTGGATAAAGAGACAGTCTGACGAATGAGTCTTCCTAAGTCCGTCCATCCATCCATCCGTTTGTCCATCCGTCCGTTTGTCCGTCCGTCCGTCCATCCATCCATCCATCCATCCATCCATCCATCCATCCATCCATCCATCCATCCATCCATCCATCCATCCATCCATCCATCCATTTCCCGTGCCTAACATTATTAGGGCTCATTGGTGATCTATCCCAGATGACACAGGAAGGCTGGAGCTGAGATTTAAACCTTAAACCTTTGACCTACGAGGCAGACGTGAAGACCATGAGTGCATTGCTCGGAATCTTGATGAAAATGGTTTCTAATTTGAAAAAAGGATTACAATGCACCTATGACTGTGAGTTATGTACTATATGAAGACTTTCGAAGAGCGACTCTCTCCTCAAAATCACATTTGGGGTCACTCCACCAGACACAAAGCAAAAAAGTCATTTGTTGAAAAGCCCAGACAGACAAAAACAAGAAAGTCGGGTTGATTCAACCTCTGTGGATTATTACATGCCACCATCAGATTCATGGTCATCCGTCCACTTCTTCTCCTGCAGAAAGATATATTAATGACCATGCATCTGCTTTGATTAAAAATGAATTCATAGGTCCACCTGATCTTGAGTGTTGCCAAAAGATGTTTTTTTTAAAAAAAAAGAAAGGTGTTTTGATATGAGTTTGCTATTGACAAACACTTATGTCAGTTCTGACACACCAGACAGACCTTGCAGCATCCACAAAGACCACAAAAGCAGCAAACATCTCACGTAATACACACCTGCCGTGCGTGTATGTGTGTGTGTGTGTCTGTGTGTGTGTTTGAAATACACTCGCACTGCAGCACACTGGCTAGCATGCATGCACACGGGTGAGGCTAAATGCCAGGCACAGATGGAGAAGAAGCAGTAAGAGTGCGTTAGTTGAATCAAGAAATCACCAAATGGCCACGCACACGCATGCAGCAGCCCTTGTCATAGAACGGTCCCATTTTTTTTTTCTCCATGTAGCGAGCATGGCGCTCTGGACATCAGCATGCATTGGAATGTTGTGCACTGTGAGTTCTGAGTCTGTTTTTTTGCAAGGCTCTACACACGCAAATATCCTGCAGTCATGCAAGAAACGAGTAGCGAGCAGAGTGGAATCAGAATGATGCTGATGAGAAAGGTTACTGCTGGACATAAAAAATAAAATTCACAAGTTGCAAAAAAAAAATATAATAATAATAAAGCAGACATCGCAGCAGGTTATAAGAGCATGTGATTGGTTAGATTCTTGAAAACAGGAGATGATTGGTTCCAAGTCAGCTGTGTCAGGCGTCCACAGGCAGCCGGGTCATGCTGAATCGGATCACTGTCACTCACAGTCTCGCTCTGTCGCTAACACGCGCCACAATGAGTTCCACGAGTGTATTATGCGGCGTGTGGTTTAGGCGTGCATAGAGAGAGGCATTCCGTTGCCATGGCGATCGTTCCATGCACCCTTCCCTCAAGCCCAAAGTGAGGAATAGCAGAATGAGTTGAAAGAAACGGCAAAAAGTGAATGCAAGTCTACAGACAGGCAAACGGGCAGACAGAGACTTACATAGAGACAGTTTGGCCAAAACTATCAACTGCAACAAGCGACTAAAACTTTTGGAAGGTGCACAATCGGGCAGCTCAATGGGCGTCCATGCTGCAGTTGGCCAAACTCTGAGAAGTCTCTACACATGACTCTGGCATAGGTGACAGACTGGCAGACAGACAAACTGACGGACAGACAGACATAAAGACAGACAGACGGACAGACGGTCAAGCAGTAGGTTCAGTGCTTATCTGTTTTTCCAAAGAGCCTGTCAGACAGCAGAAAAACACTTCATGCAGACTGAGAAGGTTTCGCAACGTTATTTTCCCACTTTTGTCGTCGGCACTTGGTTTGTTTTCATTTTTCGTCCCCGTAGGTGGAGTAAACTTTCGAGTATATGTCGCCCACAGTGTGACCAGAGAAACCTGGAGGTCAGGGCGCTGCTGTGTTACTGCTTTTCTCAGTTTCTCTCCATCCCTCCCTCTCTTCCTTCATCCCTCCCTGACTGGCCCTCTCAGCATAGCTTGATGGAAAAACGATGATGATTAAAAGTACAAGGATAGAAGAGGCACTGGAAGGTTGAGGCTGCTGTGTGAAAAAAAAATGCTGATGAGAAGAAACTGCAACATAAAAACAGAGGGAAGCTGTGAGGTAGATGGCTGCTACATCCTTTCAAAAAAAACTGAGCGGTACCGCCTTTTTGATAAGAACCTTTTTCACTGAGCAACCATTCTGGTTTTATCTTTGACGCAGGGGGTGAATGCTAACGACTCCTCATAAATATGCAACCACACGAGAAAGAATGAGAGAGGTGATCTCACAGTAATCTTTTTTTCATCTGTACAAAAAACTAGGCCAATATCAAATGAAAACAAACTGGATCCGCAGGGATCACAAAGGTCCAGCACAGCTCAGGCAGATGAAAGCGCAAAAGACACACATCTTGCATCTGCAATATTAAGTCTGAGGGCTGGGGTTGCTATGGCGAGAACCCAAGTGGAGCATGACGCAGAAGTTATCCGAACACAAGCGGCACTAAAAGGCGAAGCCTTTCCTTCAGGAAACATATTGATCAAGTGTTTGTTTCTTGATGAACGTGGTCACAAAGCTAAAAACAATGCTAGCTAGCGGCTGAGTCTGTCTTGCAGCCTGCGGGCGCTGCTAGCTTTATGCTAGGCTAGCTCCTGTTTTGATTCAGTGGCGGGACAACACTAACAACAACTTTGTATACAAAGTGTCATAAGGCAGCTGTCTATATCCCTAGCTCACTCGGCGCAAGATGAAGAAGAAGGCAGCATGGGATGGCAGGAAGGTAAAAGGGCATGAGGGAAGGAGCAAGGTTGGAAAGGAGAAGCAACTGAGAAGACTGATGAGGAGACAGCACAAGCATGCGGGCACACGGACACGTCAAAAGCAGCGGCGCACACATCGCCATACACACAATGACCTTCTTACACACAGTGAGAAACACACGCACACAGACACACACAGCAGCTCTGGCAACACCAGCAAGCACACACATACAGACGCTCGCCGAACTGACATACAGAGAAATCAAGAGGAAACATGAAGTGGGTGGTGGTGCTACTCTTCACGGGAGATGGGGACAATGACAAAAAGGCTGGAAGTCACGGATGAGGGAAATGACAAAAAAAGGAGGAACAGGGAAAAAAAGGATGAGGAAATCTAAAGAAATCTTATCTTTTATACTACACAAGAGCCTGTATTTAGATCTGGCACAATCCAAATACATCTACAAGATAACAACTCCACTTTTAGACAAACAGAGTACATTTCACAGTCTTTATGTGTACTTTGGGCAAACTGGAAACCTGTAATATCCAAAACAAAAAGAACATACAGCAAAGAGAAAGTCAAGAGCGGCATTGGAGAAAGAGAGAAAGTTAACAAACAAATGGGACAGACAGGAAGAGAAACCACAACTTTTTGGAGAGCTCAGGACGAGAGGCAAACGGGAGATGTTGAAGCTGAAAGTCGTCTTACGGAAATAATCAATCCACAACACGCTGAACAAAAGCGAGAGGAGACGAAGGAGAGGAAAAAAACAAGCTAAAAGGGAAACTCAGCAAAACTTAGAATGGCAAGTTAGGCATCAGCAGCGATTTTTGGGGCTTTTATACTCGAAGGTTTACAGCTTTTGGCCAAAACTCAAATTGTAGCATGCCAAAAATATCACTCCCACAACTCCGACACGCTTATTTTGTTTGACTCCTTTACACTGAGAGCGGGCGTTCAACACAGCAACCTGGCTTGACCTCATTGACACACAGCAAAGATCGGAAGACATGGTGCAGCAGGAGCGGTCCTTTACTCTCTGAACTTTGACCCTTAATCGACGCCAAAATCAATGAGATTGTTTGCTTTCATTTCCTTTTGGAGAGTATCATCTTCATTTATACTTAAAGGGGAAGTCAAGTCAAAAATAGGTGTTCTGCATTTTGATCAATATTGTGTTTGAGGAGTATGAATTGATCCAGGGGGCGGCCATTTTGTCACTTGAGGACATCATAGTAGCTAAGGGCTCAGGGTTTTTGCCTCTGAACACAGAGAGTGAAAGGCGAGCAACCCCTGCACCACACTCAACAATAAAACCAAACACACTCTGGACTGGGGCCAGACCTGGATTTGGACCAGACCAGATCAGACCAGAATTGCACAGCTGGTCAGGACCGGGTGCTGTTTGAAAGGGAGAATAAGATAAAAAGAATAGAGGATATGTTGTACACGCATGAGCAGCGGGCGAGCTGGAGTGGGGAGGGGGGGGGGGGGGGCACAACCATTGACAGTAAAATACTGCAAGTCCACGTGCCGTGCATGTTTGTGAGTGTGGTTGTGTGTGTGTGTGTGTGTGTGTGTATGAGAACTGTGTGCACATGCTTTCGGCGGACTCACTCCCTGGGGCTGGGCTGGTATTGGCTGTCGCGGTGGAGAGAGCTACGTGAGAGGGGGTAGATATAGTGTTTACGTCGTGGAGCTGACTGAGCACGGAGGAGCGCCTTCTCACTGCTCCCTGAAACGAGCCGCTTCGCTTGAACGTGCTCACTACCTCCATCTGCAGGACAGAGATAAAACAGTGGCACTCAGTGAAGGCGGGAGGGGGGGCCAGACGGAGTGCGGAACCCTCTCAATGAGTGTGCGTGTGTGTGTGTGCGCGTGTGTGCGTGTGTGTGTTACCCATTCTTCCACATAAACACACACTTGAGCAGTGTTTGCATTGGGAGTTTAATATGAAATGAGTTTTCAAGGTCTTATTTTCAAGTATTTATTATTATTATTTCTATTTTTTTATTCATTTTTGTTTGTGTATGTATGTATGTATGTGTGTATGTATGTATGTATGTATGTATGTATGTATGTATGTATGTATGTATGTATGTATGTATGTATGTATGTATGTATGTATGTATGTATGTATGTATGTATGTATGTATGTATGTATGTATGTATGTATTTATTTATTTAACAAAGCTTACAAACTAGCCATCAAAAGTGTAATTCCAAAAACTTTTTCAGTTGTTATCATTACGTAATTTTGCATTTATTAATTCAATTCACATTAGCAACACGGGTATATTTTTTGTCAAGGTAAAACTAGCTAGCTCTTAAACATCCTTTTTCTTTCCTTTTTACAGCACTATGTAAGTTAATTAAAAGTGGGAAACTATTATGTGTGCAAAGATTTTTTTACGGCAACCTATATAGTTTTTACTACTATATATATGTATATATATTTAACTACTTTTTTACTATTTTATACTTTTTTATTATACTTACTATTTATATTTCAGAGTCTACTTTTTCTTTTTAGCTTGAACTTAAGCACAGGAGTTGAATTAGTACTTATACTATTAGCATTGCATTTCACACAAGCTTTACTTTAGTATGGAGTATGAATACTTTGGTTACATACACACACATACAGGGACACACACATGCCTTTGTCATGTTGCAGTGCATCTTACAAACCACCACTTTTATGTTGCGAGAGAATCATAATCAAAGACAGAGGCGAGCATAATGTTGGCTGTGTTGAAGAGAAGCAGAGATTAGAGGGAAAACTCACAGTACACAGAAAAAACAATCAAGAGGCACCAAGTCTTGTGTTTTGGGTTCCAGTCTGGTCAAGCACACTTTACCTGAGTCTGTATGCGGTTGAGGCCTCGGAACCAGAGGATCTGTCCACGACGCAGCTCTCTCTCAGCACAGTCAATCTCCTCTTCATCCTCTGCAAGCTCCTCCCCTTCCTCCTCCCCGGGCTCCAGACCGAGACCCGCTTCCTTCAGGCACGGCAGCCGCTCCGACGGGACGGTGGCGATCACCTGCACATCAGATTTGTTACATTTTCTCTACACCAAGTGTGGGATGGCGCCACCTCAAGGGAATGTTCCACATAAACAGCGCCCACTTAGCAGGCATGTTTAGCCTCAACAAGCTGAAGAGGGTTTTACCTGACCCCACAGCAGCTCTCCAACTCCCACAAACAGACACCAGAGCCACTGCTCTATGTTGAGTGGAGCACAGCTGAATGGCTTCCCTCCCCACTGCACAATCACAATCTGCAGCAGAGACAGAGAGAGAGAGAGAGAGAGAGAGAGAAAGAGAGAGAGAGACACACACACACACAAATATATCTTCATGATAAACATGAAATTTAAATTTAAACTTCAGTTTAATAAAAACATGCAGAATTTTCCAAGTGTATATACAGTATAAAATAATCAATCGGCCTCTTCCATATTCAAATTACATATCTTCAACATATAAACGTTGGAATTGATGGAATTTTTGCCCAGTGTTTTTCTTATGATTGAGTGACAAGTGAGGCCTGCAGTTCTTTGGATGTGGTTATGAGTCATTTGGTGACAAGACATCATCTCACACAATGCGAATAACAGGATTTCACTGCTGGGGTGATAATGGCTTGATGTGACAAAACCGACTCGTCTCTTCAGCCAGGCAGAAAGCAAAAATGGAATTTTACCCAAAATGATTTACAGTCCAAAACTGAGCATTTAGCACTAGCTAAATTGCGATGGTAGCAAACAGTCAATCTTTTTCTGATATGACCTTTCGCTACATGAATTGGATGTCCTCTAACTCTCTTAAATTGTTCAAATTGATACAGCAACAAATGGCCTTCCATAGGCCCGTTAGAGGAACGCAACCTTGTCGACAGCAAAGCGTCCTCTCAATTAGATGACGAGAACCCTCTCCGAAGCACTGCATCCGTCCCTGTTATTTCACTCAACCTCTCTGGAGCCTCCTTCTGTCCACATCACTGATATTTATACCACTCAAAATCCCGCTACTCTGTCACACCCGGAATCACCGCCACCTCTCTCAGTTCTGGTTTCCCCCACGAGAGCCAATAAGCGCTCAAGCATCTTGTCCTCACAATACTGTATTCCTGTGTGGCACTGTCCCTTGCTATTGAATTTGGCTAAAACATATAAGACAGCAGTTCTCAAACTCTTTTAAATAATGCATCCCAACTTGCTGTGCCTCTCAGCATGATTTATTGATAAGCAAACTTGTCATTATGGTGCACTTTGCAACAAGCCTACATTAAGCTTGATGTGAACTGCTTACTTGCCTATGACAAACATGAGTTAGCCCTTTAATGCTCATGGAATGGTAACTTCAAATGGACGCGTTTTTGGCTCCAGTCTCAATCCCACACAGTCAATTTCCAACAAACCTTAAATGGAATCATCAGAAGAAAAGGGTTCTCCAACTCACTTGTACCGCAAAGGTGCCCAGAACAATGGAGCAGAAGATGGGGTTGGAGAATATGCCGTCAAAGACGTTTCTCTCGCCGTGGATCTTCCGTGCGTTGATCTCATTGAACAGCTGCATTAGGACAAAAGTGTTGAAGATGATGGTGTAGTGCTCGGATGGGGGTGAGTGGAGCGGAGCGTTGCGGCCGCTGTCGATGTTGAAAATGCGCTCGCCTGAAAGCAGGTGAGGGAAGAGAAGGAGAGATTATGAGTAGCCTGCTGAGTTCACGAGGATGAATACAAAAGCAACCTTAAGGCAAAAAAAACGAAATGGAAAAAAATCCACTGCTAATAACGTATTCACAGTCACTGGCGGAGAGAATGAGTTATACCAGGGTTCACCAACCTTTCTTAAACCGAGAGCTACTTCCTGGGTACTGATTAAGGCAAAGGGCTACCAGTTTGACAGACTTCTGAAATAGCCAATTTGCTCAATTTGGCTTTCACTATGTGCTATTATTGTCATTTCCAGTTCACATGTAAGTGTGATTTTAACAAGAATAGCAAAAATACAGTCAAACCTTGGTTTTTGACCACAATCCGTTCCAGAAGGCGGTTTAAAAAGCGAATCGGTCGAATTCCGAATCTGTTTTCCCATTACAAATAAAGGGAAATAAATTAATCCGTTTCAAGACAAAAAAACCCCGCCTTTTTAAAGCATTTTTTCATTTGCGCATATTTGTCCGATCGCGCAACTGCAGCGCACCGCCGAACGCGCAACCGTAGCGTGTCGCCCACCGCGCAACTGCACCGCGCTGGTCGCATTATTGTGACAGAGCCGTCGCTGAAATTCAGAAAATATTTTTAAAGTTCTTATGTACTATCCAAAATTTAAGTGGACCTGAGTGTGCACGGAGCTTAATTTTGTCCGATCGCGCAACCGCAGCGCACCGCCGAACGCGCAACCGTAGCGCGTCGCCGACCGCGCAACTGCACCGTGCTGGTCGCATTATTGTGACAGAGCCGTCACTGAAATTTAGAAAATATTTTTAAAGTCCTGATGTACTTTCCAAAATTTAAGTGGACCTCAGTGCGCGGGAAGCTTCATTTGGTCCAATCGCGCAACCGCAGGGCGCCGGACGCTCACTGTCGCATTGCTTTAAGAGCGTCTTTGTGTTTTAGGATGGCTTTACTGCTGCCACTTGCTTTCTTTGGAGGAATGATTAGGGGTTAATACAATCCTCAAAGTAACGAAGATACAATAACAACGGAGTCAGTCGGCATCCGGGCCACGCGGTCAGGTTTTATCAGGTCCTCCCGGCTCATCTCGCGAGGTTCGACCTCCGAATTTTGTTCGACAACTGAAGCAAAAAAATCTCGAATTTTTTGTTCGAATTTTGATTTGTTCGAGAACCAGGACGTTCAAAACCCGAGGTTTGACTGTAAAATAATTAGATGCAGCTCACTGATAAGTACCGTTATTTGAGTTAATTTTAGAACAGTCCTGCGGGCGACTCATGCGGTCCTCACGGGCGACCTGGTGCCCGCGGGCAACGTGTTGGTGACCCCTGAGTTATACAATACGATATGTGTTGACCCAATAGATTTTTTGCATGCTGATTTAAAAATAATTTCTTTACTTTGTTTCCTGAGGACATCAGGTTTTGAGATATTGTATTTTTTTGTTTGTTTTATGTTTGACCTATGAAAATTTGTGCATTATGGCTTAAATAATAATTTATAGCTATGATGTTTCAGAAAAAAAGTCCGCCAGTTGCTGAACTTAATTCATTAATACAGTATTACTAAATATATTGCAACAATGTATTATTATTATTATTATTTAAAAAAAAGCATCATGTGGCAGAGAAAAACAAGAGCAGATTTGGAATCAGCTCAAAAAAAGAATCAAGAAAATGTTGACTCCAATCTCTGATTAAAAAATTCGGTATGTGTAACCGACACTGGCATCAATGAATCTTTCAGCGTACGCTATTTTGAAATTTCTCATTCCTGCTCAAATCGATAAAACATCAAGAGCTCAGTAAAATTCAAAGAGCCCACATTAAAGCAATTCAAATTTACTTGATGTTCTCTTCATGACAGGCGGCCAAATAAATGCAGAGTAAACATGACATTGAAGACACTCTCTTTGTATTTTCTGTCTGTGCGTGCCCACCTATGAAAAGCAGGGTGAAGATGATAACCAGCTGGTAAACTCCATGACCCAAGATGTTTTTCATCATGGTGAGGGAAATGAGCGGGTTGTTGCGACCATAAGGTTTCCGTAGCAACAGGGCCTCTGTAGGGGGCTCGGTGGCCAGGGCCAAAGAGGCAAACGTGTCCATGATGAGGTTCACCCACAGCATCTGCACCGCCTTCAGAGGAGAATCCTGCGAAGAGGAGAGATGAAGCTGACTGATCACAAGCCATGTGTGGTCAACAAAATTCTTAGGCCAATTTTAAAACAGACAGCCTTGGACCGGGCGGTGCACAGACGCAAGCACAAATACTTGGACAGGGGCGGAGCTATGTGGTAGACAGGGGCAGCCATGGCCACCCATGCTCACTTTCTGGTCACCCCTAATTGATAAGATAATCGGTTCTGAAAATATTAGTTAGTGACAGCCCTGAAAGAGGCAGGCTTGTTTGCCTTCTCTTAAATAAATTTTGCTAACATGATGTTGGTTAGGGCAAGCAGCTCAATTTGCAGCCCAAATAAAAGTGGATGACTCAGAGTACCTGAGTGATGCAAGCTCCAGTGAAGGCGACGATGACGGCCACGACGTTCACTGTGAGCTGGAACTGCAGGAATTTGGAAATGCTGTCGTAGACGTTTCGTCCCCACATCACCGCCTTCACAATGCTGCTGAAGTTATCGTCAGTCAAGATGATGTCAGATGCCTCTTTAGCCACGTCTGTGCCGGCGATGCCCTGATAAAGTTTGCGACGATGAGGAGGACATGCACAGAGTCACGGCATGAATCATGGGAGCGTTCAAGCATTCTAATCATTCTGGAGAGTCACTGCCTCGATGCTGTGTTGTTCCCCTCCAAGTCTGAGCAGTTGGCATGAGTAAAAGCTGTGGCCAGAAAAAATGCACGCCACTCCTACTAAAATTTTTAACATGTATTATTTATAATGGGGCAGCTGAGGCAAAACTGCTTTTGTTGCTGCAAGGTTGCAAAACACTATATCCTTCCTAAATGAGAAAAAATAAATAAATAACATATCATTTGCCAATTTGCTTTGAGGTATGAAGCAGAATATTTGTCCAGTTTCGTTCATGACAGTTACAGAAATGTTCATACGAAAATGAAACTAATGACTTTTTTTTTATTAGTAAATAGTATAACTAGTCGAAAAATGAACCAATAATAAGAGTCACCATAGCGAAGCCAACATCAGCCTTCTTCAAAGCTGGTCCATCATTGGTTCCATCGCCTGTGACAGCAACCACCTGCCTCTGTTCTACAACGGTACTGTCAATAATTCCTACCGAGAGAAGAGATAGACCGGAGGTAAGTGTCTGCGTGCCTGTGAGTGAATTTCAAAGTGTGTGTGTGTGTGTTTGTGTTGATCAAGCCGCAACTCACCTTTGACGAGGGTATGTTTATCTGTTGGTGAAGACCGAGCCAACACGCGCAGCTTGGGCCAGATTTTATCAATTCGCTCTTGTTCAATCTGCATGCACATGGAAAAGGGCACTCAACAGACAATATTGATCACTTTCACTAGTGATTACCAAGTTCCATTCTGGCTGTTTGTAGATGTGAGCGTCAATCTTAGAGGGCTGTTGAAAAAAATTCATGACCCACACATGCTGCCTGGTAGTAAATTGCCATTCTTTTTGTCTTTCACATGCTTGGAAGAGCACTGGTAGAAAACTGCACATGAATGAGACCCCGACTCACCTCTCCTTTCTCGTTCCTGATTCGTCGGTTGAAGTCTTTCCCCTCAAGACAAATAAAGTCATCCCCAGGGTGGATGATTCCACACTTGGCAGCAATGGCCCTGGCCGTGTTTATGTTATCACCAGTCACCATCCGCACAGTGATGCCCGCACGCTGACACTTCCGGATGGCCTCGGGTACCTTGGAAAAATTTGGTTCACACAGAATAAGGTTTTAGTTACTTATGGTGGCGGCAGTCGGCTGTAGCACGTTCCTACCTCGGGTCGTACTGGATCCTCGATGCCGACCACAGTGATACAGGTCAACTCTGTCACTATTTCTGCTTCGTTTTCCCAATCGGGCTCTGGATTGGCGGGCAAGTCTCGATAAGCGATGCAGATGGTCCTCAGGCCCTCACATGCCATCGGCTCGATCACCTGTTCAGTAAAATCATCATAGAAGATGGAGACAGGAAGAAAATCAAACAGTTTAAATATGTTCTTATACTGGAAACAAAATATAAGAACAGCTCCGATTGTCTTTAACGTTGATGTCTGGGGAAATTCGAAGCATTTTTGCTGGTATTCATTCTGACAACGCTGAGAGGGAAGCCCACCCTCTCCCCCGACAAGCTCAAAGAGCTGAGGAAGACAATATGATGAAGAGCTGGCATGGCATAAAACTGCCACAATGCAAGCAGGATAAGTGAGCCGGAATACACTTGTGTCAGGACAAGAGCTATTTTTCTCGTGGCATCGGCCGAGGTCGCCGTGAGGCAGGTCAGCCCGCCTGTCATTCAAGGGAGGACTTGCTCACACTGCTGCATAATCGCATGTGTGAGCGGAGCAAATACTTGCTTGGCGCTGGTGAAGACTTTTGACCGATCTAGCAATTTGTGCTGCAAGGGGTGAGAAATGCTCATGGGTGACGGCACATTTCACAACCAGTCACACGACGTGAGTTGGGCTAAGTTTATTTGAACTGTTTCTCATTAAATGTTTATTTATTTAGTGACAAAACTTGTGTGTGAAACACTTGAATGAAATCATTGGTCATGATGGTGGTCATTTTGGTACTTTTTAGGTTTGAGCACCACTGCTTTAAATAACTACCTGTTTGACCATTTCATCTCTGTCCCTTGGGCGGAAACTACGAGGTTCTCCATTGGCTTCGAGGACGTAAGAACATCTGAGGAGAGAAAGATTGCGTAAAGTGTAGCACAGAAGATTGACAAATATAAACCTGAGCTCTTCATTTTGCTTCCACTCACTTTTTTAGCATGATCTCAGAAGCTCCCTTACTGTAGAGACGAAAGGAACCATCTGGCAGCTTTATCACCGTGCTCATGGATTTACGCACTGAGTTAAAGGTATACACCTGAGAGGAAATGGAAAAATAGGAATTATTTAGAATATTGTCATCAAAGCATTTGGCAGCAGCAGCAACACCAAAAGCTCTTCAATGATCCCCATGTGTGAGTGTTAGCATAAAGCTGAACTTTATTTATTTTTAATCAGAGGGACTTTAAATAGTGGCTTGTGTGTGCTGACTCATACCTAATATGAATTGAATGTGATTGATTCATTGTGAACGTCGAGGGTGTGCAAACTTATGCAACCACATCAGTTGTTTATTTTTACTTCCCCTTTTCCAAAACACCCACCCCATCAATCTGTACAGTTCATATTATGTTATTTCTTAATGATTTACTGTATTTCAGTCATTTTGTTTAATGTCACATGCCTCTACAGA
Organism: Syngnathus floridae; assembly: GCF_059516105.1. NCBI lineage: Eukaryota > Metazoa > Chordata > Actinopteri > Syngnathiformes > Syngnathidae > Syngnathus > Syngnathus floridae. The sequence continues at coordinate 17,532,543 of NC_142414.1, read as the reverse complement.
ACATCTCGTGTAATGATGTGTTTGGGCTTGTGTGACAGTAAGGTGCATTCTGAGTCACAAAGCTGACACCATTCCAGCTCTGATTCACAGTTGTGAATCATTGTGAGCAAGAAATTCGATGACCGTGGCATTTTCCGCTATGTTTGCAGGTAAAGATGGTAGACATGCTCATCCTTACTTTGTAGAGACTCTCCTCAGGGATCTGCTCTCTGACGGGAGTATAGTCTTGTTGTAGGTCTAATACAAATCCAAGCAGACCGCATTCCGTCTTGTTGCCCACCTGCTTTGCCAGACCTCCCTCCACATCCGGTGGCTGATAAAGGATGATCCGAAGAGAGGTAAATACATTTAAAAATAAATAAATAAATAAATAAATCAGTATACGACTCACTAGGATCTTGGAGGTGTAGGCACTGTTGACTGAAATAGCATGGACTAACAGATCCAATGTCCGCGGGTTGATCTGTCCAGGATCTGGGATCAAGCGGTGGTGCACGTCACCTAGGCGACGACAAACATCTTAATAACAAGAAATGCATGCCGAAAGATGACCGTAATATATCTCGTGGATGTTGATGAAAGAAATAGCCAGCTGGTTCTTTGGGGAAGTTGCTCATGCTGAGATCTCAACACACAAAATGCCATTTGATTTGCATTCCAATATTGCGCCCCCTTGTGTCCAGACAGAAGATCAATTTGTCTATACATACCTATAAAAGCCTGCACCACAGTCATTCGGTTGGTGGTGAGCGTGCCTGTCTTGTCCGAGCAGATAGCTGTGGCATTACCCATCGTCTCACATGCGTCCAGGTGGCGTACGAGGTTGTTGTCCTTCATCATTTTCTACACAATAGGTAAAGAGTGAGGTCATTAATCACTTGCTATAATGAGCTAGTAGATGGATTTACTGGACCAAAACAAGAGAAACATCAGACATTTGTTCCGTAAATGTCCATTTGGGATGCAGCCTACCTTGACAGAGTACGCCAGAGAGATGGTGACAGCGAGAGGTAACCCTTCTGGGACCGCCACCACCAACACAGTGACTCCGATAATGAAAAACTTGACAAAGTATTGGATGTAGACCGGAGTGCACTCCGTCACCCAGGCTTGACCTGCAAGATGCAACGTCATGTTCAACTTGCATAGTTGAGGTCAACATGATGGTTGTGTGCTAAGATGCACGCACGCAGACCTTCAACAACAAAGGTGTCGATGACAAAGTAGAGCACCAGAATGAGGACAGTGATTGCGGACATCACCAAACCTATGAAAGAATTAGGCCTTGTTAATCAGCGTTGAAAGTTTTTCCTCCATTGTAACTTTTTCATATCTGACTGTATAGTTTCGGGCTTTAGCATACAGACTTGAAAGTAGTCCATACCTGCTTTTCCAATTTGAACGGCAAGTTTGGTAAGCTTGCCCTGCAAGACGCTCTTCTCCTTTTTGGGTACATTGGTCTTCTTCTTCTCTCTGTCCTCTACTTCTCCTCCCTCGGCGCTCTTTAGGGGTTGCATCTCCATGGCGACACCCCCATCCTGCTTCTTGGCTAGATCAGACGCACAAAACCAAAAATACAGTACCTTGTTTTAGCAACAAAAATGTGTCCAAATCACAAAATAGGTTCTCACCTTTGTTCTGGTTGTTCTCCACTGCGCCGTCGGGTTGTTTCCCTGCGGAAAGCAGACGGTCAAGAATGTAGGAAAAAAGATTTGCATTTATGTGCTGTCATCAACAGTTGCAACAATGAACACACTTTCAACCCACACGGAAAGAATATGGAAAGGGAAGAGCGACAAAGACACACAGTCTTTGACGGATCATTGACATTGTCACGCCACTTTGCACTGGGGGTTGTGTTTACTTGCTAAAGGGAGCAAAAAGAGGGCAGGACGAACGACCGTGTGCTCACATACCATTGGTGACCGTGCTGTAACTTGCATCTGTGGAGATGAGCAACTGAGTATTGTCCTCTGTTTGGGGGCATTGTGCGAGGAGAGGGGGGGGAGAAGGGTTGGAGGACACATGAGAGAATTTGGCAAAAATCAAAAGAAAAAGTGGGGAGGATTTGTTTGCAAATGAGATTCCATTGAAAAACAAAAGACGCACGCGTAAAACATGGACGATAAATCTGGATGAAAAGCGCACGCACTTCATGGGGAGGGGGTGGATCAACAATTCATGACATGACGTTGACTAAATAATACATTAGCTCCAGTAAATGACTGCTTGAATGGTTGAGGTTGCAAAGATTGCTGCCACATGTGCACTCTGCAACATCACTTATGCTAGAATTAAAACGCATATAATTGTGAATTAAAAAAAAAAAAAAAAAAATGAAACCAACCGCTGCCGTTGGCCTCTTCATTCCAGGTTGCCACTTATCATTTCTCAATGTAACGATGCAGATAATGTCTGGAATCGTGCACTCACGCAGGCACGACCAGCGCTACGGCGTAACGATATTATCATTAAGTGCTTCTGGAAGTATGCGAAGGCTCTGCTCAGACCGCGGGCTCAAACAAATTTGAGCGCAAGACTAATGCTTCGCATCTTGACCAAGCAACACTCTTTCCAGAGTGTCTCTGGCTCCCTCCGCTCTCCGCTGCTCTTTCAATAATTGATTCAATCTGCAGCCTCTCTCTCGGATTAGGGGGAGGCAAGCATGCAGGGGGGAGACAGTGAAAGAGGGCAAGAGTGGTGGTAAACAAGTAGGTAAGAGCAAGTAAGAGTCATAGAGGAGTGACAACGGGCAAAGAGGGAAAGAGGGAGTGGAGAGGATGTAGGCTGAATTATCCATGAGGTTAAACTGCCGTGCTTCCTGTGGATACTCTTATCTCAAATCGGTCAGTCACACACACACACATGCACACACACACAGGTGAAAGTATTCCTTCTGTGTGATCGTTTGTTTTTTTCGCTCATTACCATTTACCTTTTTTTTCTTTCCCATCTTCCTCCACGTCACCAGCCCCCAGCAGAGTGAAGATGATGCCCGTTTGCGAGTTGACACCGACGGCCGTCACCAGCATGCGGCCTGAGCCTTCCATCACATGTGTACCTACGTGTCCAAAGATATTTGATTTGAGTAACTTCCAATGACCAAAATGTACCAATGATAGTCACAATGACAACCAACCTGAGAGCAACATGGGGTCCTTGTCCACAGACTTGCGTACATGGTCCGACTCTCCTGTTAGGGAGCTCTCGTCTATCTTCAGATCATTACCTTGAACTAAAATACCATCGGCTGGCAGCAGGTCCCCTGAAAACACGCGTTTTGTTATTTTGAAGAAAGATTTCGTTTGATGACATCATTACAGGAAATGAACGATGCTCACTTGACACGGTACGTATTCTGTGGTTGCCGAGCCGCTTACCATATTTGACCTGGGCCATGTCCCCCACCACCATGTCAGCCACAGGAATCTGGATGACATTTCCTTTCCGTACCACGGTGAACTTTTGTTCCTGCTCGATTCGACTCTGTAGACCCCGGAATTGCTTCTCTTTGGACCAGTCGTTGAAGGCCGTCACCAGGACGACACACGCCACAGACAGTAGAATGGCCGCACCCTCGATCCAATTAGCCTCCCCCTCGCCTTCATCCTCCGCTCCTGCCGACACGTTGCCGCACGCTGGACAGACGGAAACACACACATGGCTCAAAGCGGAGATTTGAGTGGTATGATGCGTTTGACCGAAACGACACATCCCCTTCACATTATGCATGGCTGGAAATGCTAATGATGATGTCATTCCGGCCGTCATTAGAGAATCATTATGGCTTTTGTATGCCTCGTCACTTACACTCTGAATCCTCTCCGGGAGGCTGGTAAAAAGAAAGGGCGAGGGAGATGATTGCAGCAATCTCCAAAATGATGAGCGTGACATCTTGCAGGGCCTCCCACACCAGCTCAAGGAAAGTCTTGGGCTTCTTTGGGGGGATAAAGTTTTGGCCAAAGGTCTGACCACGACGCTCCAAGTCGGCTGGATCCCCGCTGAGACCTGACAGAAGGGGAAGGCAAGGTAAGTTAGGCATAAGCAGACGAGGGCAAACACATGTATGTTTCTTTTTTTATCAAATCCTGATGACATGGGTAGTAATTGAGACACACACAAAACCAGAAGCACCATCTCAATCGGGCACTTTGAACCCAGCGTGCTGCCAGGGCCCTAGCTGATCATTTTTGGCGCCCAACGTCCACGTCAATATCTTTTAAACTCAATGCAAGAGGTCCTAGAAAGGCATTCTGGCGGACCGGCGGCAATTTCTATATTACGCTCCCAGAACACCTGTCATGTTTGTGTCAGAAACTAGACAAACCTTTTGACCAACTGAAACCAAGTCAAAGTTGTGGCGCAGGTGGTGTAACACCATTTTAGGGAATTTGATCCAGGCACAGGAAGACAGGGAAAACAAGTGCGGTGGATGTCATCGTGTTTCATTCATTCAGTGTGTCTCGAAGCATCTGAATCGTTATAGGAATCTGTTCATTGATTGCATTATTGACTGGTTGTCACACACACTGTCTCTGAGTGCACTTTTTACATCATATACAAGTAGAGACCTTGCTCTTCCTTATGAACGTACTTTGCGCATGCCGATCTCCAGCGAGGGAGTCCGTTATGATCCGCCAAGTAAACTGGACACCTCACCTGCGCTGAATTAAAATGGAACGACAGGCGCCGCTTTGAGTGGCTGGGAATCAAGTTTTCACTCCCACAACGGCGCAAACACCTGTTTCAAACTGGGCACGTCTATGAAAATACTAAATGAAATAAAAATAAAAATAAGACATTCGTACTTATAGAACCATACTATCACCAAACCCAAGCAAAACATTTTTCAATTTAAAAATCGTTGAAATCAACGCCATGGTTTTTTTTCTTCCGCCAAAATTTGAAGTTGTTCTGCTCACCCTCCTCTCCCTTTCAAGCTCCCATCTAAGTGAGTCAGTTTCCATGGTGATCAGTATATCAAGTCCCGGGCTTCCTGTCTCAAACAGGTTTCTGCCTGGCAACAGGTGATGTCATTCCTCCAATGTGCAAATGTTTGGATTTTTCTTTGGGTTTGTGTAATCCATTTTTTTTTGTTTTTGACTGGCTGTTGAGGAAGGAGAACAGCAATGCGCCTGCAGTGGTTGGCTCGAAGCACTGACGTTCTTTTGCGTACGTGTGCTGTTTGCAGATATCGCGCACTTGCTGCAGCGACTGTTGCTCGTGGCCTTGAACAAATGTGCGACGATATGACACCCAACAGAGTTCAGGCCAAGGCGACGTACATAGTCAGGGAGGGAGGGGGCGGGGACAGGTGATGCTGACTAATGGTCGCATAGCCCTTTTCTCTTCAATGTAGTCCATCCTCTTTTCTCTCCATCTCTCTACGTCTCATCCCTCCCTCTGCACTCATCCTCCCTGGTTGGCTCCCTTCTTTTTCCTCCCTCTCTCTATCTCCCCTTGATGTGTCCTTGACAATGCGGCAAGCTGTTCTAGCTTTCTCTCTTCTCTCCCCCATCACGCACGCACGCACGCACACATACGTGCACACGCACACACACACCCACACACACTTCTTTCTCTCCATGTTTTTTCCATAATTGCTCCTCATCCTCCTCGTGCTCTCTTGAATGTGGATGTAATGGTCTCATACTGCAGCGCTGGGTGTCCATATCAGAGTATGTGGCTTTGCATGTGTGTGCGTGTGTATGCTGTACTCTTTTGTATCATATTACAGATGATGTTTTGAATCATGTATATATGCAGGGATACATTCACCATGGCGGTTGCATCCTCTGCAATTTGACGATTCATTATAACTGGAAAACACAAGCTCACAATTTGTCTCTGTGATCGCCGCGCTTGAGATGATTATAGCTACTTCGCTCGGTGGGATGAGGCCAAACGAAGTTTGTGTCAGCAATGATGCATGTAGCAATAGACATATGATTGCCTCCGGAAGTAGAGGATGTCCCACAAGTCAGTTCACTTCAGGTATCATTCGGACCGACATGACATCAGCGTCTGACAGTTTAGGCTTTGCAGTTTTTGTAAGCATATCCGATCCTTGCCCACGGCTTGCCAGTCGACACTGAAGCAGCACTGCAAAAACTGCATCCTTGCAAAAAAAAAATGCCCAAAATGCAGTTCAGCACTAATTTAAGAAACTTTATATCTATCCATGGCATTTTTTGATGAAACCTTACCCAACTTCAGGTTGATGAAAAGCTTCGAGTGTAAGATTATGCTGCTTATTTGTCTAAATGTGCACTGCGGTTGGCTCAAAGTCAGATGGGATCGGCTCCAACTCACCCATGACCCCAATGCAGTAAAGAAAATGGACGGATGGACGGATTTATGCTTTGGCTGCTTTGTCACATCAGAGGACAAGTGTGTTGAGGGCAACAAACATCTCTGTGTATAAAGTGGACAACAGTTGAAAAGTGTGTGTGTGTGCGAGAGAGAAAGTATTGAGTTACAGTAAGTTACTCTAAGTCTCTGTTGATGATTGGATACTACAACCTAGTCAAACCAGCTCTGAATACACTCCACAGTCACATAAAGACAAATACACTACCCAGACACAACATGATGACCACTACAAGATCTTTATCAAATATATTGCCCTGACACGCTCACTTTTGAATGACACTGTTAGAGAAGGATTAATTTACGATCATGGTTGTGGATGGCAGTGGAGCACAATTGCACTGCACCATACTGCTAATATTTTGCTTGCCTCAATTAGCTACATGACTCAAGAGTCAAAATATTGGACGCAGCTCTCAACATGACGCATTGAAGTACACTTTGACTCCCTTACAAACTACAACCACAGCAATGGACAAACATATATAGAGATAAATCCGTCACTGTCAATCAAAACCAAACATTATTGGCGGTATAATAATTTGGTAGATATAAAAAGTCCACACACAGTTTTTGTGATTTAAAAAATAAGAGCAAGAAAAATCTTTTCCAACCATCAATGTGACCTAAAAATATTAACAAAATGAATTAACACTTTTCAAATGCGGAAGTAAAAAAAATCAAGTGAGATCTTATGGTTGCACAAGTCTGCACGCCCTCTTACTTCGTAACTGGGGATGTGGTTGTGTTCGGAATGAGCCAAATTTGAAATTTGTATTGTCATTTTTAGGAAAACCCCAATAAATGCAAAACGTATCATCAGAACACACCAATATTATGTCTCCGATACTTTGAACTTCTCGTATGACAGCAACAAGCAACTACGAGATGAACATTTACGACATGGCACATAAGACAAAGTAAATGAGCCATACTTTGTCTCTATTTTATTGTAAGCCATAAAACAACATTTCAACTATCGAACAAATGGGTCACTGAGCTGCATACCGCGAAAAGACGTTGCTGACCTCAAACTACCACACTCCTGTAAGAAAAAGTGTGTAAATGCATTCGAAAAGAGCTGCAACAAAACACACATACACACACACGAACACACTCACACATATACAGACACACTATAATACTCAACCCAAAACTGCTGCAAATAATCTGTGAATATTCTGGCATTTTTGTCAAAAATAATGGATCAATTTAGAACGCCAACAGACAAGTTAGTCACAATCAAAATAAAGATGAACTACAAGCCTGAAAGTGCATTTTCCCACAATAATATCCTCCAACAATGGCAGATGTGAAACCCAAGCGCCAGCACTACTTCCTTGCACTCTCACTCATCCATTTATTGATTTGGTCGATCAGCTTTCCATTAGTAAAATCCCTTCATCCATTCATCAGTCAATGCACCTGGCATGTCCTTTAGGCACCAAACTCGGTTAAAGCCGCTTTCTCTAGTCTGGATTACACTCTGTCAGTGTAATGAGGAGGTTTGACGATCTATTTCTATTTATTTACCCAAACCTGACTTTTCACACTTCTTTCAATGAATTGACATCAACAATAATTCAGAAGGGTTGTCCCAAGGTGTTGTCATATTTTGAATCAAATAGGTTGACATCCACCACGCACGTCCGCATAGCACCGAATCTGTTTGCCCTCACCTCGATCAAATCTACCAAAATCGAATTATTCCACCTGCGCCAGCACTTAGACCTGCTTTTAGCGAGTCTATAATCAAGAATTTTTTATTTGTTGACAAAATAAGTCATTAAAACAACGCAAGGCCTTTGCATAATGCAGCTATAAATGCTCATTAAATCTTGACTTGTAGCACCTTAGAGGCATTAGATTTGCTGAGCTGCTTCATGCATGAAACCATCCAGCATGTCCACAAACATTCATCCATTCATGTCGCCATGCCATCTGTGAGCTTGGCTCTCCATATCATTCCTGACTCGAAGAACAACCATATTTGGTCCATGCCTACTCACCATCAGTAGTGTTGGACTTGAGTCTCTGGCAGAGCCCGTCTGTGTCTCCATAGCTATCCTGGATCTTCTGCAGGGCCTCGCCCCCTCTCAGCTCCATCAGCTCTCTCAGCTCCTTCAACGTGACCCCAAAGTCTCCGCCTCCACGGCTCACGTCTTCCCTTCCTCCTCCTCCCCGAGTGGCTTTGGGGTAAAACTCCACTGCGCTGTTAGCCATTTCGCCCATTGTCGCCGTTGTTGACATGACACGAGGTTGATTTGTGTTGTGTTCGTCTTTCCCCACCTCCTTCCTTGTCTGTCCTCAGCTCAGTGACCCGCTGGTGCAATCGCTGACAGCTTGTTCATGTGTTCAACAGGGCGTCTCGCTCCTTCCTTGATTTCTTATTCAAAACTCTATAATGCATACGCCTCAATTGCCTTTTGTTGAATAAAGGGGCGCTGATTACGTTGTTTTTCCTCCTCAGTGTCTCAGCCTGGCCTTCCGCTGTTCCTTCACTTCTCCATCACTGGAGGAGGAGGGTGAGGGGGGTGAAGAACAGTGTGCAGGAGCACTTGAGAAGCGCGGCGGTATCTGAAAGAATCCAGCTTTCTTCGCCTTTGTCTCTCCTGTCTCCCTCCTTGCGGGTTCACAGCCAGTCCATGGACGGGCGGGCCGGCTGACGCATATGCAGGTGGGGGCAAAGGTGGTGACTGACGGGTGGAGAGCGCGGCCAAGAGCCAAAGAAAGATGATAAATCAAAGAGAGGAAGTGGGTGCAGATGTGAGGTAGGTAGACGCTACTGCCGCTCCACAGAGACCTACGAGACGAGAAGAATCAAACATGGCCATGAGTGCTCGCAATTATAGTTCTGGAGACGTTTTAAGCATCTATGTCACAAGACACCTCATTTTCTTTCACGAACTACTTAAGTGGGCTGCATTTGGTACCTCAAAGGTACTTTACTGTTTTTACCTTTTGAATTATATTGCTAGAGAACAAGAATATTACATCATCTTTAGGTATATTTGTTACCTTTTTTATTTCAGATCAATACCAGTAAGAATATTTACTCTTCAGTACTCACCGATACCAAGTACAGATACCATAAATCCTTTTGATACAATTTTAATGAACACAATGATGAATAATTGTGAACAAATAAACTTCTGTCTTTCTGACGCAAATGATGGTTCACAAATGTGTTAAACGGTCGCAGTGTAGCACCACCTACTGGCAAGGAGGACTTACTCCACGTCAGACTTCCCCCACCCATTAAGTATCGGTGGCTGGTATCGGCATCCTTCATGCCTTGAAAAAGGGGCCAGTGTTGTTCCAATACCTGGTATCGGTACTTGCACATCTCTAATAGTCATTAAAATACTGAGAAAATGAAAACATAATACATATGATGGGCTGGAAGACATAACTATTGTCTGGTGGCTCTTAGTGCTGAGCTAGCATACATTTGGTTTAAGAGCTCGCTGCTGCACCTCATAACAACTCTGAGCAGAGCACTCAAGAGTGAAGCAAAGCAGTGAAGCTTCACAATCAACTGTTCTTCCATGGAGCACTGATTAGACACATTTAAATTCGTAAATGAAATATGTACTTGAAAATGTGGACGTCTTACACAATATGTCCATCCCACATGAGCAATCAGAACCCACTCACTCAATTATTTGAAAAAAAGCCTGTCAAATACATAAAATTAGGACTCTTGGATGTCACTTATTTTCAGACAGACACCGGAACGAGTACTCACCGATACCGATAACAAGTAACCGATACTATTCGTACTTTTGATACGTAACAATTTAATTAAGTTAATATGATGTTAAAGCAGGTGACCTGTGTTTTATTATTCATTAACTGTGAACTCATGGATAGCGCATCTGCCTCACAATCAGAAGATTCAGGTTTGAACCCCCATTGGAACATCTTTGTGTGGAGTTTGCAAATTCAGCTTGATTTCAGAGTAATCGTCCCGATAATGCTGCTTAAAGGAGCACCTGTACCTCAGGGTGTGTCCAAAAGAAGAACGCCAGTGATGCAAGCTCCTTTCGTCAAACGCATTCTACATAATTTCCTAATTGCGGAATTCGTGTTCATGTTTCAGACCATCTCGGGAGATGATTTAATTAAAATAAATCTGACATAAACAGTGTTTTCATGCAAGCCGGGAGCTCGTGTTGCTCCCACTATCACGAAGCGTGCTTCATCCCACATGGGCAATTAGTGAGGCTGTGTACTGTGCCGAATTCTGTCAGCATCACACATGTCACACACAGACTATTCTGATGAGGCTATTTTACATCAGGGGAAGCAAGAAAGCTCATAATGAAGTCTTTGTCTCCTCCCTCCTTTCCACTCCTCATCTTCACTGGGCTCTGTCATGCATCCCCCCCCCCCCCCACCCTCCTGTTCTTTCCCTACCCTACCATGCCGCCATACTGACGGAGTGTGTTAGCTTATGACTGAGTCACCCTGCTGCCTTCCTTCAAGTTTCCTCTCTTACGGGACCTTCTCCTCCAAATGCACATGTGCGCGTGCAAATCCGTGCGCTAGATGGCTTACTCATTTCGTCATTTGAAATCCTCCTTTCTCCTCCTGCGACTGTCTCCCCAGCTATGCGCTTCCTGCCATTGCAATCATTTATTTACTCAGCCTGTCACACGCTTTCTTCCCAGCCTGGTCTCTTACTCACTGATTCTGTCTGATTTTATAAAGCTCACGCAAGAACGAGGCTCCTGCCGCAGCTATCCTCAACGGCATTTTTCTTCTGGGCTCATTCGGAGCTGTGACGTGTGCAATTGCACATGTGCAGCAGATGTGCACCGAGGAGTCGGAAAACATGCACAATATCATTGTTCGGTCTTCATTGTCAAATAAGCAAGGCACGCACAGCCCATGTCACTTATGCAACTGTATGCATCACAGATATACACACTCATGCCCGGAGACATCACTCTCATTACACATATGTGTCTTTGAGCGCAGCCCTTTCTAAATAAGAGAGCGTGACAAGCAGAAAGAGAGAGAGAGAGAGAGAGAGAGAGAGAGAGAGAGAGAGAGAGAGAGAGAGAGAGAGAGAGAGAGAGAGAGAGAGAGAGAGAGAGAGAGAGAGGTCTTCCATGCAGGGCTGAGACGTGTTTGAACATGAAAACAGGCACACAAAAGGTCATGCAGTTCTTCTCCACGTCACTTCCTGTCACGGGCTTTTATTTTGAGGGCACTCGTTGAAATATTTCCGGATATTCAACATAGGAATATTTTTTTACTTTTGTAGTTTTGTTTGGCACTAATTTGTTCTTGTTATACCGGATCATAGTGAGGTGTGTCATCACTGGCGGAGCTAGGGTGGGGGCACAGGCTATATTTATTTATATTTATTTTACATATACTGTATATATGTTTATTTCGTTTTTTTTTGATGATATTCTATTCATAAGTCTAAGAAGTGCAGTCCACATGTTTCATGAATCATGAAAAGTTAAAGTGATAAATTCGCTGAGTTTTTTGCATGCATTCATTTGTTGTGATCCAATTTATTATGTCGTTTTTGTTTGGTAAAATCTTGTGCAGTTGTCAGTGTTTATTAAATTAAAGGGACCGTGTAGAGAATTCTTTTGCCATCCAGTCATGAACTAATGCAATACAATGACCTAAATCGGATGCATGCGCACTACAGGTTACTACCACCCATTTCCTCAGCGAAAGTGCAAATCTGATATTATTTATTGCAATGCAGAATAATATAGTATATAACTTGTGTTTGTTAAAAAAAAATACATAGAACCATGAAAAAAAGAATGACGTAGTGCAATATTGACAAAAAATGCAATCAGATTATTTTTCAAAATCATTCATCCCTATGCAGCCGTAACATAGTTGACCGCTGAGAGAGAGGAATTGTCCTCCTGGGATTTAATTCCAGGCCAGTAGGCCCACGTATGCTCTATGACAGTGTGTATGCGCCAGACGGGTTAATCCAGGCTACGCGCACGCACATGCACACATGCACACACGCACACAAACACACACGCATATGAGCATTCATGAAAAAACTAATATGGGTACGTGCTTTGTTTCTTGATACTCTTAGCTGTCATTCTTAGCTTCATAGATAATCAAATGAACTGAAAGCTATCTGTGTACCTTGTGATACTGTATGATATGCGTACATAAGGGGTCACACGTACTTTGGTTGAACCAGTTGCCCAATCAGGCTTCGACACAGTGGCGGCATTACGGAGACGAGTCGCACTTTGAAGCAACTTGGCTTTGATTGACACCAAAATACATGCAGTCATAAAATTTGTAGATTAGACAGACAGATAGACAGTATCCCATGTCCCTCCCACGTGAGCCCCTGTTCACCTCCACACATAGCCGCACACACAAGCACACGTACTTGCTAATGCTCTGGTTCACTGTTCTCTTGTGTGCAGCACGGGTCCAATTCAAACACAAAATGACCTTTGCTGGTCACCTTCAGACGTGCCTGAGCATCATCCGGCTCCTCATCATCATTCTGTTGCTGCCTTTCATCACGGCAACAATATCAAGCGTTTACTGTGCCCACTCGCCTCCTTCAAATTCAACGACATGGGTTCAAGGTGCGCCACTAACCTGTGCCCACCTCACGGCAAGGTTACCCACACTACACATTACACGGTGGCTCTGGCCGACAACCCGCTGCAGGTGCGACGCGCCGCGGAAAAAAACGATTTGAAGGAAGGAAGGACGGGAGAGGACTGCCGGTGCTCACTGTGCAGCGCAGAGGCCCGTGCAAATATAGAGTGCTCGCGCTCGGCGACAATGCTGGACTGCAGCCCTTCGCCCACCTTCCGTGGACGGATGGACATGCAACGGCGTGCAGCTCGGCAACCGCGCGCACACTCGCATAATGTTACAGCGCTGTTTACCGGGGTATTACGGTATCCCCGACTGTATGGCTATTATAGTAGCTCCGCAAGGCCCGCGATGACACACCAGGCCCGAACGCCGTTTAAAAATGTCTTTTAGAGGGCGGAAAACCCACGCGTGCTCTTCCACCATCACACCAAGAGACACGCGTGGGGTAAATGGGAGTCACGCACCCATGCACGCGAGCACGCACGCACGCCAACGCGCACGGACTCGCCACTCACCGTGCAGGCCGAGCTCAAGGACATCAGCATCAGTGGGCGGGCGAGCGAACGGGCGCAGAGCCACAATCCCCAGTTAATCTTGCGTGAGCGTGGAGCGGAGAATGTCCCGGCCCGGATGAGAGAGGATGCACAGGAGGGCGGGAGGAAGATGGGTTGTAGTGGCGGAGGTGGCGGTGGTGGTGGTGGAAGAGGAGGAGGACCGCGAGTGGGCTGCTGCAGCCCTACAGTCCGATGGAGGAGCAGGGATGAGACAAGCACGGTGCTGATGAATATTCCACTCCGCGCTGTCACCTGACCGTGAGTCGGTCGAGTTCTGCAGCTGACGGAGGGAGAGAGAAAGAGAGGGAGGGAGGGAGAGAGAGAAGGAGAGAGAGAAAGGGAGAGCGATTCACCGGGTTTACCTCTATTGCGGAGGGGGTGGGGAGGGACGGGGTGCAGTATTTGCCGGTGCTTACCGCTGGTGATGCTGCTGATGCGGCTGTTGTTGCTGGTGGTAGTAGCGATTAAAACGACGGGGCCCAATGCGGTGAAGTAAAGAAAAGAAAAGAAGTAAAGAAAGGGCGCGCTGACAGGAGATGCTCCTGCGACATCTCTGGAGGAGGAGCCCGCGCGCGCACCGGAGCCTGCTCGCAGCATCCACCGGCGGAGGAGGAGGAGGAGGGGGGAGGGGGAAGAGGGGTGCCTACGTCACCCCCTCCCTCCGCATACACTCACCTGCGTGGTGACGATAGCGGACACACCGCAGCACAGTGAAGGGTATTGCCGGTTATACAGCCATCTCAATTTAAATCAATTTCAAATGAAATCAAAAATCCACACCCACAACAAAGCGCCAGCTCCTCAAATCATTATCCATGACTAAGTGTATTCACATATAACAACAGTTTTTAAATCCCATTCTGAAAGGAAAAGAGATTCAATACAAACAATAGAATTGAAAGCATTTATCATGATTGAGGTTAGATTGTTAGGTTGACATGTATACTGACAATAAGCAGCATTTCGCTGTTATGGTGCACACAATTGGAATACAGAAGTGAAGTCAGCTGCAGCTGTGGATGTTTTGGATTTCCAATTAAAAATGGTTTTTCTTTCTTGTGGTTTTGATGAAGCCCTTTTAAAGCTAACACATTATAGTGTCTTCATATAGTGAGTTGATTTTTAGGGTTAGCAAATTTAACAAACATAACCACTCTAGCTGTCTTCGCCACTGGAGGGAGTCCTGCTACCCACAGATTTATATTATGTACATTTTGTTTAAAAGGGACATGTAACAAAAATTGACCTTTCAATGTCCCAAGTTGAATGTCTGGAGTGTGAATTAAAGTCTTACTTAACTTGCACCAAATTGAGCTTCTTGCTTGTTAATAGCAGTTCTGACTTTTCTCCCTCTGCTCAGTACAACCAAAGTAGGGGCCTGGGGCACTGTCCATGGTACTGGAAGTTCGCACACACGAGTGCTGAAAAACAAAGAATCATGACTCCTTCCATGCATTACGCTGCCCCACCCCCACTTCCGCCACAAACAATGTACGTGTATGACTAAAGTGAACTAAATATTGTCAAAACGTATTACGCACTGAGGAGAAAGAGGAGATGTGTATTTATAGATATGAATTTATAAATAGATATCCTCTCATGTGGACTGCAAACACACACACAACCACACACCTTGACAAAAAGCTTTGTTGCTGATTTGATCCATCCCTTCTTTTATCATCACATCATCTCCCAGAGGCATATTAAAATATCTGAAACACTTTCATTTCAGATGAGAACTCATCTCTTTCCATATTTCCATAAATAAGAACGAAAAAAAATAAAACTCCAATACTTTTCATATCAAGAAGGAAAGGTGGAATCTTGTGGGAATGAAAATTGCTTGTGATGGTCAAGTCACATGCAATGCAGAAGAATGTTGGTGAATGGACAACCGTCACTAACGTGGGGACGTGTATTGTCTCTTTTAAGAGAATCTTGGACTGTGCGTCTGAAAACAAATGCAAAGGTGTGAAAATATTGCAGATGAAGAACAAGTGCGATCTATCATGAAATCCTGGCTTGGCAAATCCTGTATATGTATATAAACACTAAAGCAGTAGAAATTCTGAATAAGGGTTCTCATTGGACAAATGTTCAGGGGCGGGGGGGAGAGAGCAAATCGTGTATTTGCCTCAACACAGACTTGCCCGCTTGATTTTAGTTACATAAACAGGAATGCCCTTGAAATGAACTATTTTAAGTGCCATGCCTTAGGACTTTCCACGTTTAAGGTCATGGGTACGTGTTGCAGCCAGCAGCTGGTGATTTATATAATTATTTGAATTCTTACACAGTCTGCAAAGCCCACTGAAAGAGCACCCACTGATACATTTAATGTATAATATGCCAATAAATGCTGTGTCAGCACAGCATTGTCTCAAAGCAATCAGCTTGACTTTTTAGGATGGCTCTTCAAGTGCATGGCAGTTCCTTGCCAGCATGTTTGAGGTCAAAAATCCATCTGCGCATCGACACGCCACCCTGTCCCTTCCGGAGCATCAGACTGCATGCGAGACTGGGTGCATCACGCAATTACTCTTGTTTCGTCTAGTCAGCAGTCACATCATCAATAAACACAGATGGGCCAGTTCCATCATGTTGACTTGCTATCATGCGTTTCTTTCTTGCTCTTCCCATCATTGATCTATTTGTACTTTTTTGTTATATCTCAACACGTCCCTCGTGGAACCTTTTTCACATGCCCTCAAGCTCAAAGTAAGATACACTTGTAAGCAGACAGCTAGCAGCGGGCTTCGACACGCCACGCAAACACAAACTTCCCTTGGAACTCATCTCGTGTCAAATGTTCTCTTCCCTTACATGGCCTAAATGCCATCAATCCATATCACTCTTTCTTTCCATGCTCCTGCCCCACCCCACCCAGTTCTCCTTGCCATCTGATGGTTAATTCATGGAGTCTGGCTGAACATGCTTCCTCTCCATTATTAATATAACATTAGGGAGACAAGAGGGAGGGGCGGGGGAGAGAGAGGAGGAAGAGGAAACAAGGAATCTGGAGAGAGGAAAGACAGTGGAATGAAGAGCAGGCAACTGGGATGGGTTGGGGAACGGCAAGGGGAGAAAGTCTTTCGTCCCCAAAAGCCACGCCAGTGGCAGAGTGACAGATGAGAAGGGAGGAAATGTGTTGGAAGGAGGAGGAAAAGTGTGCGGCACGTGATGCTGCTGCAATGCACGCCATGTCTCCTGTGCAACAAAAGAGAGGCACAAGCCATGAGGAGCTCATGTCTTTCTTTTCACACACTTCAGAAAAGGGGTCAATACAAAAAGGCATATGAGGTGACGACTTTACTTTCTTGGGAAAAAAAAACCACTAAGATAAAAGGAAAGCTCAGGACAGCCCTTGCCAGATTTCAGTGCTCAGTTCTATTTGAGCCTCTGTGCATTCTGCTTCATGTGAAAGCAACATGTCCTGAAATAACCCACACACTGACTTATTTCTCACACTTCTTTGACAGAAGTGTGTGTGTACTGCATGCCATCAATGGAGCAGTCACTGTCCTGAGTTGCATTTACTTCATTTTTTGGATAAATTGCACTTGCAAAGTAATCTTAATTCAACATACTATTTTTACTTGAGTATTTATTTTCAGATGAAACAGTCGTTTAACCCTGCTACATTGATGTGTATTCTACTTGCTACTATTATTTATCAATCCATAATTGTTTGTTTTTATCTATCATTTGTTATTTCATGAAAAGTTGTATTATTATTATTGTTCAGAAGTATCGGAATTTTGCGATTTTGCTCATTTAATTTCACATTCAGACTGTACACAGACCCATTAGGCAGATATTTTGCATTTTATGCAAAGTCGCTGACTAATGTCAAAATGTAATGTCGTGATCCAAGGTTTCTCAGAATAGTCATCATATCACAAAACGTATTACAGACAAAGCTGTAGGAAGATGTCACAAGATGGAAGTCCTCAAGTGCCCTCACTGCTCTACACAGACGGTTGAAGACGTCCCCAGGGAAGCAAAACAATTTGGACCTGACTCCATGAGGACACTTCTTGGCAGAAGGTTGTCCACCAAGCACTTAAGATAATGAAGAGCACCGAGCTCAGTAGTTGGATCCTGAAGGCACCAAGTTGGTTAGCCAGTACTTCAGTAGCTTTAGTTACATCCAGCTGGATGGCAGTGACCCTTCATTTTCATTCACGACAGCCAAGCATGACGGAGAAGAAAAGGCACAGGCCGGATGTGGTAGCCATGTGCTCTTCTCCTTAATATGCGCTAATGATCTGGTGCTAATTAAGGATTCCTAAGTGGGGGATGTGTGGGACTTGCATAATCATTGACTCACAGCAACATGTCCCTTGTGAAACACTGAAATTGATCCTCAACGTCTTGCTGAAAATCAAGCCGTGATGGGCAGGTGCTGAAGGCATACCAGACCGCCTCCGACCGACCAACACATTTGTGGGAGCAGAAATTCAGGACAGAAAGTTGAATGCCCTTTTGGTGACAGACAGTTGAGGGAAGAAATAAGTATAGAAAGACACTGTGCCAAATGAGAAGAAACAAAAGTTGAGTCTGTGCTACTTGAACACAAGAACTGCTTAGTCCCAGCGATGACCCCAAGAAAGAGGTTAGGGAACCGATCGAGATCTATTGCATATTTGGTTTGTGCTCTTCAATAAGAACAATTCAAACATTGATTTAAAGTAAAACAATTGCATACAATATGCATCAAATGGAGCACAAACTGTTCTGGAAAGACCTCCAGGACGGGAACTCCCTTTAAGACTTACAGTAGCTGAGCTGCCGCATCCAAATATTGCTCTCCAGAACTGTTTTTTTTTTTCTGTTGACTGACACAGACATAATGTAAAACAATTACAAACAACAAAGATCAACAAGAACCAGTCATAATCAGGTAAAAAGATTCAGTCTGCTACCACGATAAGAATCGTCAAAATTTCAGACCTCTGCAACCAGGAAGAAGGAAATGAAGATTTGTCGCCCCGCGGTGTTAAGCCGCGGTAGTGCAGTTTGTGTTTTTGCCTCTGCTCTGTCTCGTGCGCAAATTCCCACACGCATGAATGCTCTGCGCAATTCCCCACAGAAATGACGCAGTGGCAAATTATCCACTGTCTTGCCTGCAGTGTCCTCAGATACACTTGGCTTCCATGTCGTAGAGTTGGAGAAGGTCAGAAATCACAGCATCTATGTCTGCTTTGGTCACACCATCACAAAGCACCTGCACGCAAGCACACAACTCGGGCTCAACGTGGGAACTTCAAACAACTGCGATGGAGGCATAAAACATCTCGACTTTTTTTTGTTGAAGGATTTGCATTTAAATAGAGCGAGCGCCTTGCAGAGCTTCAACAATAGAGACCTGATTAATAAAACTGCTTGACAATGGAACGTTTTTAAGTGCACCGCAGTCCCGATTAATATAAGAGCATGAAGACTTTGAAGATGAGCTGGAGAGGTGGTCAATCATCTTAAGTCCATCTTCAGATGTGGATTTTTGGAGGGGGAGAATTTATCAGGAACATCTATCAAGAGTACAAAATGTAACCGACTTGTGCAATAACTTTCTACCATCAGTTTTGCCCAAGCCTGTTCCAAGAGTTCATTTTTAAAAATACTAATTTACTTGAATCACAATTCCGAAGAAATACTTCATTGGTTCATTTTCTATGGGGTTCCTTTCATTTCTAGAGGGATTTTTAACTTATTGTTTTGACTCCCTTATGCTTCATTTTTACCACACAATTCCATGTCATATTTTTCATCTTGACACAGGTTACCGATGGAATAGTGGTACATTTGTACGTCGTTTTTCACTGAGAACAGTTCCGAAGTCTGTTACTAATTCTAATACACATTTTTAAATGGTCCAAATAAAGTATGATTTGTTACACAGGCGCGCACACAAATCAAAGTACAATATCTACTACATCTTGGTGCAGTCTAATTTTTTTTTTTTTTATAAATGATTCAAACTAAATGAATCAAGCAACATGTAACAAACAACAATTGAGAGCCAATACACACCTGCCACCACCGTTTCTCCCCAACAGGCAGCTCCACTCCATAGCTGTTGAGAGCCAAATACAGTGTTGCTATAGCGATGTGTTGGGGCGTGTGCCGGATGCACATCGAGCCATGGTAGCAGTCTCGAAGCAATGCCCAGCAAGTCTCGGCAACGGGGCATCGAGACCAAGCGTGCCGGTTCACCAGCGACTTTACGGACGTCACGTAGTGGAGTAGGTACTAAAGAGAGGGTGAAACAGAACAAGCACTGAAGATGGCATACTATTTTCAGAGTCGCAATACAAAATGTCACACAAGGAAGATGGACACTAAGAACGGACGTTTGCTCGCTCCAGCACACGCAGACACACCTTGTGCGGATGTTCAAAGGTGACTTGGAAATTGAGCTGTCGGAGGATGAGAAGCTCACATTGCACCACACTGTCTCTTAGGTCCCAGAATTCCTTATCACATTCTAAAGGGGGGCTGTGCCTATTAAAGTACCTGGGAGGTGGGAGACAGGATTGTAGTGGGGAACTGTGACATGAATCCATCATTTCACAGCATCAGCAGATTTATTTTTGTTTTTTTACCTGTGGCTTACGTTGATGATGTCCCGGGTCCGTATGTGCTGCTCCTCCACTTTGCCTGCCAGGTACAAGCAGCTCATGGCCACCAGGTCGGGTTCATACACACTTAGGCTGACACATTCGAAAAAGTTGTGGTACAACACGCACGCTGTAGCAACAGGCACAGAGCGCATGCCCAGCTTCACTCCTGAACAAGAAATGAAGATTCTTTGAATTTAATTTCTCACTGACGTGGTCATACATTTTCCCTCATGTGTGATGTTCTTTCTTTCTGCAGAAGGGCAGAATTGTGTGCGATCCCACTGGCTGTTCATTTGTCGACGAGATGATTTGGTTACCTGCTTCCATTATGAAGCGACACAAACGAAAGTGAGTTTTCATGTCCCGAGCAATGTCCGCATCTCCACCTCCGCTAGAAGAGCTCCCTGCAGCCGGATCCAGAGGTTGATCCCGAGGGGCAGGCGAGCGAGAGGACGGACCCGGTTCCATGACTTCTGGAACATTAGCACTGCAAAAACTAAATAGCGTTTACGCGAAAACAAGTCACGTCAGTAACTGTTGTGCCCAAAAGTGAACGCAGCACTCGGCGTGACTGAATGCTTGAACAAGCTCGCACAATGCTAAAGCTAACCACCGAAGGCATGCAGAAACCGGAAGTAAATAATAGAATATCCGGTCATATGCAAGGCGCGGAACGCGACGTCATTCACTCCCTGATCACTATTGGTTCACTTAAAAGTTCACTCTTTAAATGAAAAATTGCCTTGTAACATTATCCCGTCATGTCAGTGCTGTCGCATAATTACAACGCATCTTGGAATTATTGAACAAGCAGTACGTGAATCTTCGTCCATAGCTCTACTTTTCCACATCCAGGATAGCAATGACGTCACGTTCAGTTCAGCGTTTAATACGGCATGCACGTTTGTATTTCGCTAATCGATGACGCAACACGACTCATGACGCTTGCATTCTTCTGCTCCAAGTGATTTCTGTGGTACTTCGTCAACACTTCTCATGCGCTCCTAATAGGTCACGTGGTTGGGTTGCTATGCAACGACTCCACGCAACAAACTCAATTTAATCAGTCGCAGAAATGTCGTCCAATTTCTCAGCAAACCAGGTAATTATTGACTTTAAACGCGTACTTATTTGTGTTTCTCATATGATTAGTGTAAGTTTTGTTTCCATCATCAGTACAACGATGCCTTCAAGCCTCAGAGGCTGCAGAACTGGTGTCAGCCGAAGCAACCCACCAAGGTTATGACAGCACTTTTAATATATTTGCAGACGTACCATTCAAAGGTAGCACTGTGATCATTTAATGATGGGGTGTCCAAACTTCTTCTCAGGACCGCATACTGAAAACAATGCAAGGGCCGTGTTGATACTCAGCTTTAATTTAACATAAAAGAAATCCATCAGTAAGGAATTAGAAATGTTCTGCATTGCTTGCAGTATACATATATTTATTGATACAGGAAATTTAACTAAAACAGCTAGAGTAGTTCACATTTTCAAGATTTTTTCGTGGCTGTCGGCCTTGCATCTGACACAAATATCGGACCTGTTCTGAGCTGCAGCAGAAGCATTCACTCAACACAGCTTTTTTTACCGAGAACTTAAAACACACACACAGCTGTAGTTAAAAGAAAGTGGCCCCAACTCACCTTTTTTTTTTAAAGAGAAGAAAACGAACCTCCTCTCCTGCCTTCACACTCGGTGTAGAAGGAACTGCGTTAATTGGGCTGCAACGATACATACATAGTTTGGACACCCTCGCTACAACGTGTGGTGCATGTTTGTAGGCATCCACAGCACGGCAGGGCCGCACTACGTTTATTGCAGATAACAGAGGATATCTGCTCCCTGGAAAGTCAAAGGTAAACCCTTGGAAACTTTTGTTACACATTCTTAAAGATAAAAAGTTGACATTACTTCCCTTGCCACTGTGTGTCATGCACCAGAGAGGCAGCGCCTGGCCTGACTTTAAAGGAACATGGGATCTACCTGCTCGTATACCAGCGCACAGAATCAACCCCACCGCCCGCTCTCAAGAGGGTCTTGCAAGACTCCAGGCCTGGGGCTTGGACCCTCAGCACATAGACAAATCTGGGCCACTAAGAGGCAGCAAAAACACACGTGCTTCACAGGATGCTAGCAAACAGGTTTGGGCTCACCCGCACACACACACAGAACACACACACACACGGTTTATGCTTCTTTTATCTTCAACATAGATGATAAAATGAACCATGATAACATTACATTTTTACAGACAAGCTTTGAGCTTAGTTTCAATCTGAAGTTGTAAAAAGCAAACAGTGCTTTAAAATAAGTAAAAAAGGACATAAGACTTTTTTAGCCTTTTCCCCATGCAAAATACTGTGCCCACTGTTTTGTATTCTCTCATGCGCTCAGCCACATTCCTCAAGTAAGTGGAAATGGCAAAAGAGAGGATCATAAAATTATAGTGAGCTCAAGCGTGACTCACGTCACTGTTGACTGCTAGGATTAAGCTCTCTCAGCGCTAACAGGAATAATAAAGCAGAAGTTTTCCCTGTTTTGTGTTGCTTCTACTGTACATTGCTTAAACTACTGTGATGAATTTAATCAGTGGGCCTTATGCACTTTTAACTAGTGATGGGTAAATGAAGCTTCAAATTTGCATCATGAATCAGCTGTATTTTTTTCTTGTCCTTTATCATACAAGTCATACTTAGCAATTTAAGCCACTTCGAGGCTTCAAATTTGTTTCATGAATCAATTGTATTTTGTCTTACTCCTCCTTTATCATATAAGTCATACTTGGCAGTTTAAGCTACTGTTATTTCATTTCCACATTAGAAGTGTGACTCACTCCAGTCCATGTTGAAATCTGGTGGCGTACAGCAGGATGGTGCCGTCTCGGACTCATTGGCCCCATCTGCAGCTGAAGCCCAGCAAGCGCCTCAAAGCCGTCCCGTTTCTGCAGACAGAACTGGCAAACGGGGACAGCAGACGCAGGCAGATGAGGTATCATCTGTCAAACTGCCTGCCGCCGACAGACAAAAGGATGGCGAAACTGTGACAAGCAGGCCGCAGAGCCAGAAGGCAATATGAGCTTCGCGGCCGGTGATAGCAGAAGGCCACCATGCAAGGCCAAATTCTGGTTCGGTGCCAGCCTTAACCACCCCAGAGGAATAAAAATAGCAAATTCATATCATCCCCTTTTCTAAACTGGGATGATTGTACTGGTAGACCAGCTCACACGAGTGTATAAATAGGAAATTCTAGGACCTCTCTGAAATGTAGTAGTTCTCTGGTCTCTTTATCTTAACAGCTGTCCATTTAGAATGCCTCTGAACTGCAGTCTAGAAAAAAAAAAGGTTCAAATAAAATACGCAACTGTATTGTTGTAACTTAAGTGTCCTTTTTTTTGCAGTTTAGTCACTCACATTCCAGCATTTCCAAAATTAAATAGAAATGTGCATTTTCTGTCACACCCAAGAAAAACTGGACACGCAGGCTTGCAGTCAGTATTAGTCAGGTTAAATATTATCTACTATTTATATTTGTAGAAGGTAAAAGAAAGCTCATGCTGCGAGGCCTTCAGCGTTGACATACTTGCATGATGAAGTACGCAATCTAAATCCATCTTAAGAACCATGAGTAAAAAACACTGAACAATCCCTTGAGCACAGATTGGATATCACCCCATGACTTGTGACTCAACTTAATAAAACCACATGGAGCACGAGTCACCACATCTTCACCCCCTCCATGCCTGCAAATTTAGCAATAGTGAGCGGGCTAAAACAGATCAACTACACACACAAAATCGATGTTTACTTATACCAAATCGCTTCAGTTTGTTAGCATTAGCAATGTATAGCTTTTTTGAGAGATATTACATTCTAAATCAGGGTTGGGCAATTTAAATACTTACATGTTGCCACAGTAGTCTAAATGTCTGATTAATATTGCATTTGTGGAATATGATCACGTTACCAACTAGTCACGGCTCACCAGGGTTTGGTCATGTGATGTTTGCAATTTGAGTCCTTAGGGCACTGTGATGTCATTTTCAGTGGACAGCAAGTAGCAAAATGCCCCCCCCTAATGATTGATCAAAATGGGAAGATGTTGTCGCTCAACTAATATGACACAAACAAAATATTAACCAGAATGCCATGTTTGGATTACTGGGGGAGGAGCATGAAACATTTCACTGTAAAGAATATTTTTTACTCGGGTTTCTCTTTCGACCGAGGGGGCCACAATTTCCTACCAGTGCTACTAAGGGGCCACATTAGACTGGGCAATTCCTGAGAACATAAAAGACAAAGTATTCAATTTTATTAATTTTGTTCTTTCATTTAACAATATAGCACGTGCTGTACAATACTTTAATATATTATCTCATATATTTCATATAACTTTGGACTTCAAGTTAAGGGGTCATCTAAACATGTGCATTCATTTTGCAGCAAAAAAAAAAAAAAAAATACAAATATCAAAAATTCTTTCAGTCAGTGACAAATGAACCTTTAAGGTTTTTTTGACCCATTAAGCATCAGTAAAAAGCTCTGGCCATTATTACATTATTCTCTTGACAATTCTGTAGTTTTTTAGTGTTGCTGCCGTGAGTACAGCTCAAGGTTGAAATCTGCTAACGTCTCAAGATGAACAGGCACATTGGTTTGCATTTACATTCACTCGTGTCAAGTTAAATCAGATATACCAAGTCAGGTGAAACAAATTGATATAAAAAAAATAAAGATGGCAAAATACCTTTGCACTAGCGGCTTGTTTACAAAAAAAAAAAAAGACTTTCTTGAGGTACTGCGCCTCCGTTTGAAGTTTTCCTTTGCTCAGTGATTGAAAACCACCGCTCAATGTGGTCCAGAACACCAATTCACATTTGTGGAGGTGAGCTGGGCTTTATTGTGATCCTGATTTTCCTAATGACGACCCAATTCTTCTGCTCAGCTGTAACTTGTATCCTCAAACACGAAGAAGCGGCTCCGTAGGTTTTATCTACTCCTTGCATCACAAACCAACCATTCTTCATAGATCCCAATTTATGAAAACCTTTGCACGATTTCTCCTCATTTGCAGTGGTGATCACACCGCGTCCTAATTCCACCTGCGCTGAGTCCAAAATATCTTTCCCCTCTGACCCAGTCTCAACAGTTATTCCTGTCACCACTCTTGGGTCTGTAAACACCACAGTTAAATGGTTGCCTTTCTCTGGAGAGCGACCCCAGAAGAATCCTTCCCCGGCCTCCCAGGCTAGTTTGGGAAAGTGTTTCCCGTAGGTAGACATGTCAGAGAAAACCTCCGCTGGAGGATTGGAGTAGACCCCCTCCTCAAAGTCCTTGTCCTTTAGTTTGTTCTCATTCCCTTGGAATGAAGAGAAACTCCCCATGTGCTGGAATAAGGAAGGCTTGAAAAGGATGGGCTCCTTCTGAGTCAGCAGCACTCGAAAGTGAGACATCAACCAGTCGCAAGGCATTTCTTGATAGAAGAGGAAGAGAAAACGTGCCAGCAGAGGGAGGTGGGCCGACTTGTAGAGTTTGCCAATGTAGCCAAGGCTGGAGAACTCCAGCATTGCCCAGGTCATCCTCTTAGCTTCTTGCTCCTCAACGCGCTTTTTTACGGTTGTGAGGAAGTTCTTTGCGGCGGAGACGTCGTCCTCCAGCTGGAGGTAGTATCTGCCCACACCTGAGCTGTAGTGCATAAGAAAAGCGTAATCCAGGTTCTGCTTGGAGCGGTATGATACTCTCGCAGGAGAATCATTGTAGTTCCTTTTTAGACCTGTAGGAGAGCAAGAGAGAAGCTATATAAACACAGTTGACCTGGATGATGATAGTGTAAAATGTTTGCGATTAACCTGTAGTCGGTGGATAGCTTTCCTCAGCGACATGAATGACCAGCAGGTGACCTTGCTCTAGTGCTGATGAAAATTCAGATTTTATTTTCGTCACTGTGGTCGTCAGCCAGTTGACATCGAAATCTGCCAGCAGAACTACAACCACCACGGAGGAGCGCTCTTCGGGAGATGATTGGGAGAAGAGGGACACCAACGTGGGGATCAGATAGCTGCCCTTCTTCCTCTTCACTGACGATAGTCCAATACATAGATACCCTATCGGGAAGAAGAGCATGTGCACATCAGTGAGGACCTCTCCTGGTCCGCAAACACCGCGTCACTGGCGAAGAAAGCTCAGCGCCGCCTGTACTTCCTGCGGAAACTCAGGCGAGCACGTGCTCCTCCGGCCGTCATGACAACATTCTACCGTGGCACCATTGAGAGCGTCCTCTCCAGTGTATCGCTGTTTGGTGTGGTAGCTGCACTGAATACAACTTGAAGGCCCTGCAGCGCATAGTGAACACGGCTGGTAAGATTATTGGTGCTTCACTCCCCTCCCTGAAGGAGATTTACACCTCCCATCTCACCCGCAAGGCGACCACAATTGTGAGTGATGTGAGTCACCCCGCTCACTCTTTGTTTGATCTTCTGCCCTCTGGGAAGAGGTACAGGAGCCTGCGCTCCCGCACCACCAGACTCACCAACAGCTTCATACTCCAGGCTGTTAGGATCCTGAAGTCTCTCCCCCCTTCTGCGTAGCGTCCTGTATTTTTGCGCTATATTCTGACTGTCTGCTGTAAGGACACTTGCTCCATTTTTGCTCCTCTTATTCATTTATTATTTATTCATCACTCTTATTTATTCATTGTTTGTGCCTTCTTGTTTTTACTTTTTGTGTTGTTTACTTGTATGTATATTGTGTACTGTGTCTTGTGTGTCTTGACATGTGAAGGAATTGACAATAAAGCAGACTGACTTTGACTTTGATGTACCTTTTTAAATCACGTCATACTACATACCGGAGTTATTTCATTATATTTTCATTTAGAATCAATTTTACAGCCGGTTTATGCCCCCCACACCCAGAGTAATGGTTTAAGCCAAATTCTACATTGACATCAGCTATTGCGCAAACAATAACTGCTGATCAGCATCTGTCAGACATGTTTGCCTTTAACTCCTATTTGTGAAACAGCCGCAAGTGGTCAGCCAATGCTGGTATCGGCCAACGTCACAAGCATCTATAGCTTGAATATCAGCCCGATACTCGTTCCTACTTTGTAGTGTATTCAATTGAACTTAGGTTGAAAAGTATTTATAGTGGTGCCATCAAAATTAATAACACTTGATGCATTTGTATTATTGCAGTCGGTGGTATGTAAAGTGTTCAGTGGTCTATATTTAGACGAAATGGAAAAAAAAACTTACTCATTTGAGTGACTGGTACCCCTGCAAGCAGTTGATAGGTCACATTGAGAGGCAGGTAATCTCCTTGTTCCACCCATGACTCCATACTGATCATCCTTTCTCCCTTCCATGTGATGTTCATTGGTTTCTCTGACCTGTTCAGGTTCTGCCAAAGAAAAACTCCATTCAAATATCATTAACATTCATGATATTTTAATCATCAGTGGTTCATCTTCCGTGGGTGTACTTACAGTGTTGAATGAGTGTGAATAGCGCATCAAGTAGAAGCTCCCCGCAAGGAGCAGCAAGAGCAACACTGCATTTTTCTTCTTTGAATGACGTCGCATTTCCTGTTGTGTACCCCAAAACAGAAATGTGCACAGAAAAAAAGTAAAACAAAATCCCCAATTCCTCGCTCACAGCTCGATTTTCTTCCCCCTGCCGCGGGAGCGGGCACGCCTTGATTGTTTGTTCAGGTTGTGTGGCAAATTTGAACAGATTCCCTACATATGGGTAATTATGTCAGGTCTTGTTAACTAATGCATGTGATGATTAAGAAATATATTGAATTACACATTCATTGTAAATTATTGTCTGTTGTTCTGTTTTCAACAGTGCGCATTTTGATGTTTACAACTTCCTAACGTGTAAGATTTTAAAATGTATGTGCTACGTTGTATATCTTGCTTTTTTCTTTGTGACGAGTGTTTCAGGTGGTTCCATCTTGTATGTGTCGGGGAGCCTCCAACCGAAGGTTTTTTTTTTTTTTTTAAATGTACATTTTT
Organism: Syngnathus floridae; assembly: GCF_059516105.1. Lineage (NCBI taxonomy): Eukaryota > Metazoa > Chordata > Actinopteri > Syngnathiformes > Syngnathidae > Syngnathus > Syngnathus floridae. The sequence continues at coordinate 17,504,351 of NC_142414.1, read as the reverse complement.
TAAAAAGTCTTCCTGGATTTGGTTCTCTCCTTCTCCACACAGTCCGCCGGTACACGCCGTCTGATATCATGAGCTTTCCGCGTTACTGTTTTATTCCTCAAGTTACCAGGCATGCTTCATTTTCAGATCTATTACACATACAATAGTAAACATCAACCAGGACAGCTCTTGCAAATTCTTCGGGGGATGACAATCTACTCCCTTCCGCAGTAATCTATTTAGGGGCGCGTTCGGAAATAGGCTACGAGCGCGCCCTGGTTGGTTCTCTCACCGTTCGGAAGCTCAGAGCGGTGTTGAAATGAGTCGTTTGGTTATTCGAAGTCCCTGCAGGCGCTTGGTGTGCTCCAGCAGGAAAGAGGCGCGCCACTGGCTTGGAAACACTCGAAGCACTGATTGGTTTAAAACAGGTGGCGTTCGGAGATTAACGAGAAGGGAGCGCAGTCTGACTCTGCGAACACACGCAGTCAAAGGGTCGTGCACAGGCGTCGTATCGTATCAAAGCTTTGACTTTGATAATGATAGGACTGACACAAAGACTCCAAACACGCTACGGCTGTCATCAGGAAATCGTTTTTTTTTTTTTGTTTATTTCAGCTTGTACACAGACATCATCAAAGTCACACTTTCTTTACAAAGCTTAGAATTCGTTCCGTACTCGCCGAAAACGGAACGGGTGGAAGCAGCCTTGCTTATCGAGTCCCGTCCCAAAACTTTCATCCAAAGATTTTTCTTGTTTTCACAGATATTTATCACACAGCAATTTCATGAGAGTCTTCACAGATATTATGTAACACATTAATTTTAAAATAGTCAACATAAAAATTTCTGGTTATGTATGGTGCTAATATTTGTACATTAGTACATTTACACATTAGTTTCAAAATACCCAACATCAAAAATTTATGGTTATGTATGATGCTAATATTTGGAATTTGAATGATTTGTAACGAGTGTAACAAACAGCTATCAATGCTTTCGTCCCAGGGTTGCCGCGGACTCAGCTTACGCAATTAGATATGAGAGAGGCTCTCAGTTTCTTCTTGAAGTCCTTGAAATTTTCGGATAGTTTTAGGTCAGAGTTCAGTTTGTTCCAATTTCTTACACCGACAACCGTCAGCGATTGACCTCCAAGTGTACTGGACACTTTCATACAGTATTTGTTTTCGTACAAAGACACCTGGAGCAAACCCGCACCAGAACAGGAAGGAAAAAAACCACACACTAAGCATAAACACATTCAGACTCCCAACCTCACCCATTGTGCTGCATATTCATTTCTTCTCTAAAGACAACGTATGCAGTACAGTGATGAGTATAGAGAGGAAACCCCTCAGAGCTTTGTCATCTTTTAGTTGCTGCTTTAGAGTCACCTTTACTTCTTCGATCTGTCTGTTGTCTTTTGCCAACTCATTGCTGTCTCTCTTTCCCGATGAGTCTTTCTCTTCATTATATACCCATCTCTCTATTCCTCCTTCCACCACAGTTTTATTTGCATTCTCACTATCTATAGTGTCCTCCTGTGCATCTCCCGCCTCTTCATTTGCCTTCCCAGTATAAAGTAACTCTCCCAGTATGAGTGTGCTGGAGGACGGGGCTTCGGTGTGCGTGTACAGAAAAACCCTCCAGGGGAGTGTGTGTGGTGGTGTGAAGGCCAGCGTCTGAATGTTGACAAGCTGCATTGCAGCCTGAAAGTTTTGAGGCGAACACTGAGTGACATTGCAACACCGGACGTGTTCTGTTATACAAAAACCATCCTCTTCTTCCACACCTAGGAGCAAAAAAAAAAATCACATCCTGTAGGAAGGTCATCTAGAGATCCATTCTTAATTTTTACTTATATTACTTTGTTACTAATTTTGATTTTGGTTGAATTTCATAAAATGTGAGTCACAAAAACAGAACAAAATATCTATCGAGTGAAGTGCAGAGGCCCAAATGAAACAATCAGTGTCCGATGAATGTTTTCTCATTAAATAGATAAGATAATACAGTGCGTTTGTTCCGGATCTAGGAGTAATCTTTTCAAATCACAGAGACAGGTTTGTTTGGCCATGAACCACAAGGCGCACCTTTCATTAAAGATTGATAGAGGAATCAAGGTGACACACAAAAGGTTGGCTCATTTGACACTAAAACCCTCACGATGATTAACTCAAGTGGTGAGAGTACGCCACTAAGTTAGTTGTTTTTAGACCAGACAGGACAGACCGTGGCCTTTGTTTGACACCATGTTACCTCGCAGCCAGACACGCTCAAACTCTCCTGCAGTTAAAGTAGGTAGCAAGCTGAGAGGGACGATGGCGCTGGGCGACGGGGCGTCTGCAGGCGATGGTGTGTGCTCAGTGACACCCTCTGAAACAGACGCATGGAAAGAAGCGACAACATTAAAGATTTATTCTTGGAACAATTGGAACCGTCAGCCGGGCCTAGAATTAATTGACGGCCATTGAAATGTATTGATGGGGAAAAAAGTAAAATAATAAACCTGATACATTCTTTTAAAAAATGCTTATAAACATTAAATTCCACCAGACTAAGCTATTTCTATGGTCATCATCAATTTTTCTATTCTTCCTTTGTTGTGACATCAAACAACCTAAAAGTCAAACTTAAAACATGTCAGCGTTAATCCTCGTCATCCGGAGTGTCCAAAACTTTCTCTTCAAAGCAGCGGATACAGGGGTGAAAAAAAAAGGGCACAAGTGCAAATTTGACATTCCTACATTTGACTTAACATGCAAAGAAAAAAATCAGTGTAAGCAAATCGATGCTCAGAACTTATTGCCATACATCTTCATTGTCAAACTCACCTGTCTGAACACTTTGAAGATGACATGAGTTCAGGGTTTCTGAGAGGTCAGAGATAGGGTCAAATGCTGCGTGTTGAGAGCTTCTGCCGTTTACTGATTCTGTCTCCGAGGTGCTTTGCCAGAGAGGCTTCAGAGTGTTGAAGATGGGAGCCCAGTGGCTCACAGGTTCTGCCGGACGGCCAATAAGAACGCCAAGGGAGGGATCAGACCTCCGACCCTGGAGCACCTTGCGCGTCTCGTCAACTCCGCATTGCAAAAGGCGGTAGTAGAAAAGTGCCTGATCACGGACACACATGTCCGTCTCCTCATCTGAAAAACAGACAAAGGTCTGAAACACTGATCTCTCTTCTGTTGAACACGCGCACAAACACACCAATGGCGTAATGCAGCAGCCTTCCAAGCATGTCCTGAGTTTCAGCCGGACGGCACAAAAACAGCCTCAAGGTGGCCGTCAGCAACTCCATCTTGACTGCCGGAGAGTTCTCACACCTCACTCTGTCAATGAATACCTCCAACGTGTAGGGGGCGCTGCAGACTCTATCGCCGTAGGTTCCCAACAACCAGAGCAAGGCCTGCTTGCCCTGGCAGGAGGAGGCAAAACAACGTTCCTCATTTATCTCCCCCTTTAATGACACACCTATACTCAGAAAATGTGAACTTTCGGGTTCAATTTACAGATAGATATTTGCGTTTTGGGGATGAGGCAATAGTGTTGGGTCGCCCTTACCTGGCTGTCCTGCAGTATCTCCTCACACCCCTCCAGAGAAGAGCACACCGTTTCACTGCACTGAGGACACACCCAAACTAGGTCCCGCATTGTCTGCACCACAGCTGCAGGGTTGGAAAGGGGACCAGAGTTGGCACGCAATAGCAGTCAATTAAACTACATGACAAGTCAAACACAAATCTGGTGTCGCTATAGAAATGATAATATTACCAGACGTGATATTGTCCTGTTTAAGCCCGAGCAGTCCAGTGAGAATCACTAGACATCTGTCACTGTAGCTCCGCCCAATACGACCTGCAAATTGAAAATATAAGCGACTCAAGCAAATCCGTAACCTCGGCATAAATATCTACGTCAGCAATTGATGACTAAGTATCAATTTGGTTGACGGTGGCCGTTTGACTCGAGCAACAAAAGCAAAGTAAATGACGTCGTCCACGCCTTCATGTTATGCAAAGTGAGTGGTTGTTTACCGACAGCTGATATTGCAGCCTGGGCAGTGTCTGTGTTGACATCAGTGCAGTATTCTTTCAGTTCATCCAGTAATATTGCCACGTTGTCATCGTTCACCAGCTCGACCAGTACCTGCGCACACAGCCGTACTCAGATTACTATCGCGAGAGGACTTGGCTGGCCCTGTTGATACTGCGATCAGGTTACAGATAATGCAAATGTGATATTTTGTGTGAATATTCAGATAAAATGATAGATTTACACCTGCTGTAGATGTTCAGACATAGATATAGTTAGACAAAGTTATCAAGAAAGAGAGAGTACAAGAGAGGGACCTACCTGCATCTTCCTCTGCTTGATAAAGGCTGGCTCAGCATAGCCGCAGAAGAAACGTTTGTAGTGGGCCCCCATCATGCCAGGGACAGACCTCAACAGCAACTGTATGAGGATCATAACATGTATCAGACTTGATCAAATATATATTTAAAACTACAACAGCATATTGTATCCATCCAAGCACCATTTTACATTGTCCAAACACACACTCGCCTGGATGTGGCAGAGCGCGGTGAACCTGATTTCTCTGGACGCGCTCCCACACGCGGCCAGCAGTGGGCCCCGCACTCGTTCTAAGGCTGCCAGGCTGACTTTAGGCAAGGTCGAGCACAGGCTGAGGAAGAGGCCCAGCGTGGAGGCCATGACCGGCGGGTGGGGGCTGACCAAAGAGGCGTCCAGCATGGACAGGATGTCAAAGAGCTCATCCTCAGACTGAGGTTGGTAGCGCTGGAGGATCTTAAGCACCTCACTCTGACCCCACACGTCGCAATCCTTCAGCCTGGGTCCACACACAACAAAGAATTTGTTTACATCAGCTCTTGACACGTTTGTTATTTGAAATCTTGGTCAACCTGTTTAGGAGGTGATGAGCAATGGGTTTGTTGATAGCAACCCCTCCTTCCTCCTTAAGGATTTCCTCCAAAGACCGAAGGCAGTTCACCATGACGACAGGATCCGTGTCCCTGAGAAGGCTGTACAACTCATTCACTACTGCTGCGTCTGTGCAAATGATCACCATAAAAGTTTGAGAAAAAAAAGTGTTCATTTTGTATTTGTGTATTAATGTCTTAATAATCAGATAAGCTGGAAATAAATACTTCTGAAATTTAACTTAGATTTGCCTCAAGCTTAGTCTCATGGATATAATTTGATCAATACAATTTTAAATATTGTTTTTCATCCAAGCAACTCACCTATTTCAGAATTTGGTTGGAGATTGTGCAGTTTGGCCCAGCCGAGCACGGCGACCCGTCGCACACAAGCTGCTCTGTCCCTCAGTCCTGCTGTGAGAGGCTGTTCCACATACTCCACCAAACTGGGCAACCTGAAACACAGACACAAGTCACTTCTTTACATGATCAACTCATCCAGAAGGCTGTCATGGGCAAACTCGAGAGTCACCTCAGGTTGGTCATGTTCCTTAAGGCCAGGCTGCGGACCATCGGATTTGGATCCTGACAATCCTTCCTCAGTGTGTTGATGACCAGCAGAGACAGCTCTGGATTCAAAGAGGCGTAGGAGCACAAGAAGACATAGACCAGCTTCTTCTGGACAATGTCTACTGTGGCACATGCTTTGACCATCTCACTGAACAGGCTGGAGACATCCACACCCTGTGACATCAGCCTGAACCACAGGAGGGGGAAAATGGGGAGGCAAGGGGGGAGGAGAATTCTTACTTTCAGTTTCCAGTCACTTAAGTCAAGTTATCCCTACTGCACATGACTGTAGTCTGAAACCTGATGGAGTCTTTCATAGTAGAACTTGGAGCATTCTGACGTTCTGAAATGTTTGCATGTGTATCACATTAATATTGTTGCAAAGATTTAAAAATTGTTCAACTTAAAAGATTAAAATATGCTGGTGCTTCAAGAACAGAGCCATGGACACTGCAACTATGGAGCTTTAGTTACTGTGTGTGTGTACATTCCACCAACCTGATGACTTTGAGGATAACGTTCCTGTAACGCAGCTGGTCAGACTGGACGTGGGGGTTGGCCAGAGCTCTATTCAGGTCCCTCACCGCATCCTCACTGCCCAGGTATGGCATGGTGGACGCAGATAACCTAAGTAGTCGCAAATCAAGATAAACTGTATTTCAAACACATGGCAGTCATATATTTCTCAAATTGAAGTTAAAAACCATCCGCAGCGCAACACCTTTAATGTACGTACAGTATTTAATTCACAAACTCTCACCGTCAACTCTTCACACCTTGTTATGTTTTGTTTTCCCTTTGGACTTCCGTGTTTCTTCTTCTGTTATTTCTGTTGATGCGCCTGCTGCCCCCTGGTGGTAGGCGAATTCGGAAGGAAATAGCATAATACTTTTAATACTATGCATTACGGTAACACGCCGGGGCTGCCAACCTGAGTGGGCTACCTTCAGAATAAAAGCTAAAAAGTAATAAATGGGCGTTATGATTCGGATTTACATTTTTTTATAAATGAAAGCTAGTAGTTTCAGTTATACCAGGAACGTTCACGTTGATTTAATAAATGACGTTAGATTATATTTTAATATGTATAACACAATTAGGCGTTTCACTCTGTCCTATTCTCCACCAATCACACTTTAACTGATAATAAAAAAAGTTCCTCTGTTGAATGTAATGTTTTTACTTGCATGTCACAAAAACACAAGAAACAAATTGAATGTTTTTTTTAATTACTGATTGTGAAAAGCAGGATATCTAGCAACAGCTTTAGCCCTCCAGCAAACCAAGTCTGCCTCACCCTTCCAGTGACAGACATCCACTCCACCCGGCCCCTTAGCTGGGATTTGTAAGGCAGAGTTTCATAAACTGGAAGAATGTGACTGATTTGGCGCTGGACAACCAATCAGCTAAAAAAAGCCATCTGTACCTGGCACCACGAGTCCAGACAAAGCTGCTCAAGCCTTCCTCTGGACTGTAATGTCTGAGCCAGACACAAGACAGACGCACAATTCGATTTGCGGAAGAAATTCATTCATGATACGTTAATTTCATCCCCTATTCAAATCAAGCCAACAAAACACAGCGGCCCACGTCACATAAAAACAATCCATACATAAAACACACACACTTCCGCTGGATATTCATTTTCACCTGTGGATTTGTCAAGGATGATTTGGAATGTTATTTTCTTAATTTACTTATTTGGCATTCTTTGCAAATACTGAAGATGACCGTTTGTAAAATGAGTCTGACATTGAGGTCTTAGTACAGCTTGATATCTGACAAGGTCATTTGTCCATTTGACCAACTACGACCGAGAAATATGAAAGTGATGATCTGTGCTTTCCAGAAGAGATGGGCAGCATCCTCGGCATTCTCACACACACGCACATTCATAAACACCCAGTTTAAGATGAATTGGGCCCAGGCAAAGGGCTGGCAGAGTTGTTTTCCTGATTGGCCACTTGGCTTCCTCGTGGTGGAACCTCAATGATACGGGGCTTGTCGATGATGCGAGCGCGACGGTCTCCCTTCTCTACAATTCCAATGATCCAGGCGCCCTGACCTCCAGACCCCGAGCTTTGGCTCTTCATCTCTGAACAAAATTTGGCGGCCTGCTCTCTGGGCAGACAAACCAGCAGCCCACCTTTGAAACAAGAGTGAGAGCATCATAAATGCAGTAGGAATACCTTGACCTTGCTTCACACCTAAATTATCTAAAGTAATATCACAATTTCAATCTTCGTGTATATTTCCTAGCAACAATAGTTACTGCCCGTGTTCCTACCGGATGTCTCGGATGATGTGCCCTGAACCAAATTGAATATGTTTCCGCATGCTTTGCTGACAGCAGTCATTTTGGCTATGATGGGAAGGTTATGGATGACGAAGGCCACATCGTTGCGTTGTTGTGTTGCCAGATTGATGGCGTGCCCCAGCAAACCAAAGCCTGTCACGTCTGTTGCTGCGTGGGCCTGGAACTTGTGCATAAGACCTGCCGCTGAGGGAAAACAGAAATGTCGAGACAAGCAGGTATTCAGATTTGCCTACGCATTCTTCTATGTTTTAAAATAATTAAATTGGTCTTTTTTTGCCATCCGTCTGTCGAAAAACAGATCATTTCAATGGATGCCGCATACCTGTACGGTTGAGCGTTGCCATTGAAAACATAGCTTCCTGATAGGCCTCTTTCACTTCCTGCTTGGTGACGACAAGCTTGATCTTGTTCCACCGATCAGGCTGGTTAGACAAACAATTCAAGAAAAGAAGATGTGTAGCGTCAGAATACTCGTAAAATGCGCAAATCCCGTTTGACTGCGCATTGAGTCGTACCGACCTGCTCGAGCCACTGGTGAGCATTAACAGCCACTTGTGTCCCCAAAGGCTTTGTGAGGACCAAGACGTCACCTGGGACAGCACCGTCTGGCCTGGAGAAAAGAGGAAGCACATCTAAGAATTATCAACCAACTGAAAAAAAATTTCTGTTGACACATTTGCGCTTACATGATGAAATCGTTGGGCTGGCAAACAACCGAGGCCACTCCCCCTACAATGATCCATGGATTGATCACCGTCTGGCCGCCTGTCACCGAAGTCCCTCCCTCCTCGGCAGCATCGCGGAATCCCCGAATCATGAGCGGCATGACGCGCTCACGGTCCTGCGTTATATATTGTGATCGCATGAACAAGGCTTTTTAGTTGATCTCATACAAAATTCAACCGAGAAAATAAGTTGAGAAATATGACCTTGTCATTCATCTTCTGGCTGACACTGAGCAGCATCAGCATGTTGTCGCACTCAGTGATGCCCATGGCGTAGAGATCACTGAGGACATTGGCACATGCAATCTTGCCCTGGAAGACAAAGGTCAAACTAATGATTTAAGGATCATAAGAATAACTAACATTCATGACTGTAGATGGCTAGAGCGGTTGTCAATAGGGATGCAGGTGGACTGGAGAAATGTGCCGACGACCCCTTGGAGGGCAATCCTCACCATCATGTAGGGATCCTCCACAAGTGGGTAAAAGAAGTCTGTTGTTTGGACTAAAGACAGCCCGCCGTGCCTAAGAGGGATCACACAGCAGTCCATTCCCACTCCTGAAATTAGACAGGGTGGAGAAATATGAATTTATGTTTCACATGTTACTGTGCATCGAGCAAGATTGCAAATTGTGAGTTGGCCTTTTTAAGGGCCAGATATGATTAGTAAGTTTCTCTCAAACAATTTACAGGCAATAACGCTACACTCAAGCCAAACGTGCACAGGGGTTATGATAATTTCTTAATATTTGTTATTAATGATAAGATTGTGCGGCCTGTAAAGATTGACATCCGGGGACGAGTCCTGTCAAAACTCCACGTAACTCAGAGAAGAAAAGAACATGATGGCGCAGAGCATGACCCGATTTTAAATTATGCTGACTCATGCTACCTTGTCAATTGTTTTTCTTATGTTTTGTTTTTTAGCTCGCACATTTTTGACTGCATAATTTTGGGGCTTGAACGGTGGCCAGAAACATTTTGATCCGTGACATATGAGCACACGTTAGCTAGCCCCTTTAGCTACGCTAGCTAACAAAGTCAGGCATCGCGGTGCTAGTTTGCGCAAGATCAACGGTTTCCTACCAAGCCGAGGGCCTGTGGGCAACTGTTGCGCGAACTCAGATGCGTTGTCTCCGTCCTTCCCTGGCCCGTCGGTCCGGTTTGACTCAAGTCCCGCCAGGAGTTTGAGCAGAGCCTCCTGCGGGACCTTGCAGCCTCATCCTTTCAAGTCCGAATAGGCAGTGAGACGAAAGCCTCGCTCCAAGCCGTGTTCCTCGGGGTTGAAAGGCTTGTACCCAGGGGGAAAACATCCCTCGGTTCCCATCGCTTCTGTTTGGGGAGGCGGGGAGGTTGAACCTGACATGTCGGTCGGGGGAAACCTTCAAGTTTTCAACGCGGGCGGAAATGAGACATGTAATCAGAAAGCTAGAGTCCACGATGAATGGAGGAGCGGGATGAGCGTCTAGCGTCAGTGCGCGCTAACAGGAAACGATAAAACAACTTTATATTATGTCAAAATAAAACATTAAGGTGACCGTCCAACAGGGGGTCTACTGTTTAATGACGCTAAATTGTGCACATGGTTCCAAAAAATCGGAGGTAGTATAAAGAACATTATTGTTTTAGCAGACTCAAATATAAGCATACATGAAAGGTAAAATTTTACGTGAAAAAATCTCATTTTATTTTGAAAGCAATGCTTAATTCCCGAATTTCAGTTGCTCAACCACGTCGGTAAAATGTCAGAGCTGAGAGTAGCACAAGAGCTGTACAGAACCACAATATAGAAAATTTACAACATTAATTTTGAAAACATCGTAGTCTAAACAGCCTACACACATTTGTCAATATCAGGGGCGCGCGAGCAGTTTTTTTAAAAACTTATTTTGAATTAATAACAGGCCGATAATCATTAACACTACGTTTCTAATAAGCCTAGTCAAAAAATTTATCTTTATATGATTCTGTTATATTTTTTTGTTTATAAGCAGCAGTTAGCAGCATCACGTGTGAGCCAAAGAACTGATTTATTTCGGAATTTATCAACAGATTAAAACAACTTCCACTTCACCAACAGAGCATCCATCATTACAGACAATAATCACAAAAACATTGACCTCAATGCGCTTACATTCAGATAATTGATAGCTACAGGGAGAAGTACACAATAAAGGTCCTCTGTGATGTAATCAACAGTATACACAGACAAAGTACAAAGAGAATGGCTACTTTGTTAACCAAGAATCAAACCATCTCTAGTACAGATATGTTTTGAGGTAATGCAAACATTTATGACCAAAACATACCATATTTGAATATACACCTTAATTTAAAGCTCACTAGGTTATCCGCTCACGTTACCCTTCAGGGAGATGGGGGGGGGGGGGGGGGGGGGATGATTCCACTGTATATTTTAAATATATCTTAGGTTCAAAGATTGACTATTACTAAATAACAATGGATGACAATTAAAGTACATATTTAATCCCACACACATCAGCCATTCCTTTCTTAGGATACGACTATCTCTGCAGAGTGAAGAGGGACAAAGAAAAAAAGACATCAGGCACCGAGTGCAAAAGCACATCTTGTCTGCCGAGCTGCAGGCAAATAATTACATGAAAAAAAATATAGGAGGCGGAACCGGGGAGAAGCAACAAACAACAAAAGAGGGAAAAAGACAGAAATGAAGACTGGAAAAACTACAGCAAAAAGTGAATGGGTGGACCAGGTCAAGAGGAATACGATGCTGTCGTTACTTTTTTCATTCACGAGAACAGTCCTGTGTTTGGCACATCTTCATTCCATCATCGTTGTTTTAAGTTTCCGTGTTAGGTTAACTTGATTTCACGTGTATTGCATTTAAATGCAAGTAAGGTGCGACTCCAAAACGTTGATTCAGGCTACACACCGAGCTGGATAGGGACCACCCCCCCTCCCGCGCCCATCTACACCGTTCAGCCATATCACTATAACTTTCAGATTAATACTGTTTGGGAGCTGAAACAGCTTCGGCGTAAACTCCGTAAAACTTCTGACAGTGTGTCACTACGGCAAACGATTAACAGACTCCTTTGTGCGCGGCCGGGTTGCCAGTACATCTGAAAGGAACTCGGCTGGATTGAAGTGCATGGACTTTGGATGCACCTTGGATCTTGGTGTTAGACAAAAATAAAAGTCACATCCCTTTGGCAGACACTCACATTCTTTACAAGGGTGATTGGCACTACTTAGTAGTAGATGCCTGTTCTGTTGTACAAATTATCGAGGGAGCGTGTTAAACTCTCCAGTTGCCCAGCAAAACTGTTCCGGCGTGAAGAGCCCCCATACTGCATGTCTAAGCAACAAAACAGGACAGTCATTTATTTAAAAAACAAACAAACAAAAAAAAAAACAGTGCTTTAGTACCTTTCTGTTCTGCAACATTGATCGACTGTTCCCTGCAAATATATCGATTACATTTAGCACCTACGATCCTGCTGTTGGGTCACTTGATGCCCTTTTCTTCGATCCCGTGTGGTGCGTACGAGTCCCTCCTCCACAGATCTTGATTCAATCAAATAAACGGGGAGGGTAAAGTGGCGACATGCCAAAGTCTAAAATTTTAATCGATGACAAGTGCTACTGTGAGAACGTTGTTATTCAGTTCACCTATCAGTGATTATAATGGTACGGCAGGTCGATTATTGAAGGGAAGATGAACTCTGAAATCTGTTACTGTATGCAGTCCATAACGTGGATTTGCAGCGTGTCCATATCTGGAGCCCGATACTGGCACTTGGGACAACATAATTCTGGCAGATCTTCAACTCCTGCTGCTCCTTGATTACCAGGCGGCCCCAATCCTGGATTACGGTAACAGGATGAAAGGGGCGCCGTGTTGAACACTCCGGCTGAGAATCCATCTGATAATGGAGCACAAGCATTCAAAAATATTTTTGCGCTGTACTGCTACATTCTCCGTCAATGTAACAAGCCAACTTAATCACAAACGTCCCCCATGTCAAGTACAGAAAGATTTTTTTTTTTTTTTTTTACAGTATTCATTTTTTCAACATTATTTGAAGTAATAATGTACCTGGTGGAGGCACAATGTGTGGAACTCGCGCTGGAAAGTCCTCCTGATGCCTCAACTTCATCTGCTCCATACGTGCCCTGAAACAGTATGGATAGCTTTATGAACCCACTTAAGACATCAATCGAAGATTATGTTGCATGCATTAAAAAGCAAATGCAGATGTTTGATGTAATCTTAACCAGATTCACTCAGGAGACAAGCAAGCAAGGAATATTTACCGGGATGCAGCTTCCTGTTTGAGCCTGTCAATCTCAGCCAAGGCATGAGTCAGCTGATCCTGCAGCTCTTCTTTTTTTTGGTTTAGTTTTTCTCTTGCTTCTCGTTCTGCAAGGAAGTCTGCCTTATAGATCTCAGCCTGAACACAGTTTAAGATGGACGAGAAGCAAGCTTTACACAGACGAAATACAAAAAAACTCTCTAATTGAAGAAAGTCATGTGTCAGTTTGACAGGAATGTACGACTAATGGTTTATGAACCACAACAACCACATTCAGCTGACTGATGTGTGTTCCTGCTTAACCCATGACAAAAAAACTATGGCAAGTTTTGACATGGTGTACTGTGTGGGTTTGGAGCTTTTTGACCCATTTCAAACGTAAGAATAAATGTCTAACCCTAACCCCCCCCACCTCTATAAATAAGCACTGTTAATCATGCCCACCGAAGAGGCCAACGACTGAACTTGTACCTGCGCGGTGAGGACGGGAACAGTCTCCAGTGAGCCCTTCTGTTGCTCTACCTCCTCCTTTAGCTTGTCAATCAGGTCTTGCTTCAAGGCCAGCGCTCTCTCTGCCTCCTCCAGCCGGCTGTACAGATCTCCTCTCTGGAAAACGTGGGTGGCACAAACATTCACATGCTAAAAGTACAGCAAATTACATGAGTAAGGCGTTTATTGTTCAATTTACTTTACCTCACTCTTGAGTATGGTATCATAGTCTTGAAAAAGACACGTGTAGGCATGCTGAAGCTGTGTCAGTTTTTTCCTAAGAGGGTAAATGAATACCAGAATTGAATTACACTTCATAACTTGCTAGCAGATTAACAATTAAACATCTCTCCCAACATTTTGGTGATTTAAGATATATTACATTTATATTCAGATAATCAAGTAGATCGTTCACAGACACAGTATAATAAAACTAACAATCAGTGGAAACTCGAATTAACAGGAACCAATAGACAGTCCACTCAAAACACTCCTTCTGCTGTTTAAGTGTGTTAGTTCCACAATTAGCTGTAATTCGCCACAGCGCCATCAACAGATCGAAGCTGGTCACGTGTTTTTGCATTACATTGCTCTCATACTAAATAGAATAGGTAAACAGTAGACCAGAGGAGGCTACAACACGTACTATGTTGGCAGGGGCGATTTCCTCGTCATAAAACAATAAAGGAAGCTACAGGGCAGCCATGTTAGCCACTCTACCACGTTTTGCACCGTACTGGGCTTTTTTAGGTTATGAACTCCCCCTTCCCCCCAAAAATCTAATGCATATTAAAACTGCGCATAGTAACTGGGTAAAATCAGTTTTCACAGGAATGCGCACAATATATTGGAATTAATAACAACGATTTCTGAAGTGTGTGCGTGTGCCCACTTTTCCTCGGTGACAACATGTCTCTCTGTCTTGAGGGCTTGCTCCAAGCTCTGAATCTGCAACATAAGCTTGTCCTTGTTCACATGATGCTGATTCCTCTGCTGCTCTAGTTCGTGCTCTGCCACCTGCAGCGCTTTCACCTTACTGCCCAATCTGCACACAAGTACAGCATATGAGCTCACATTCTTGTAAATCTCAACTACAACTTGGAGCGTTTGCATACTTGTCCTCCAGCATTTTTCGTTCTTGCTCGCTTTTTTCCAGGCAGCTCTGCCTCTCTTTGAGTTCTGCTAAGAGAGACGTTGCCTGAGCTTTGAGGGCCTCACAGTCCTTGTCCTTTTGTTTGAGCGCAGCCTCGGTTCTGTCACGCTGTGCGGAACTCTTCTGCAGGTTTTTCACCTTCTCCTCGAGTTCGCGATACCTATTCATAATTGAATCATAATTAACTTAATGTTCATTTACACAAGGGAAAATAGACCAGTTAAGAATTCTAATACATGTTTGATGGAATCAAATTATGCATACATCTACATTAGGCATAAGTATGATGACTCAGTGAGGATTCGAAAGTAAAGATTGTATAATTTTCGGGTGGGAGAATACCAATTTTCCAAATTATTTCTCTTTTAAAAAACTCAATCTTTTGCACAGTTTTAGCAAAATATCTAGCATCAAGGGCATTCTAATCAACATTAGAATAGAGAATGAACCTGTATGGAGAATGGGCATAAATAACTTTGCTCATGGAAGTTTTAGTCAAGATGTAAAAAAGAAAAATCATACTGTTGTTTGGAAATTAAAAAAAATGGCTTGTGTCACGACCGCTTAGAAGATATGCGGTGACAAAATTAAAGACATGTTTTGGTTTTGGGCCTAACAATGTTTGTAAAGCCACACAGACAAAAGCAGGAACACAGTGCAGAACAGTTAAGACATGCATTTGACCAGAAAGAAAAGCCACACAGAGCTGTGGGCTCACCTGCCCTGCGTGGCCTGAAGCTGCTCTGTGAGTTTAGCCAGGCTAGAGCTGGTGCAAAGAACAAGAATGTCGGGAGAAGGAAGTAGATGTAGCAAAAATAAGACTTCGATTAATTACAAGAATAAAAACCAACACGACAAGCACTCTTGGAAGATTCCATGTGCGTACAAAGTTAAGATTAGTTGACACACTGGACATTTTAGTCGTGTTAAACTGAAAACCTGGAAAAGAACTGTCATAAATGATCCTACCAGTCAGAGGAGTGCTGGGCTTCGCTGCGATGTTGAACAGCCTCCTCAGTAGCACTGCTTGCCTGTCAAAGACATTCAAGTAAGCCTTTTGCACCAAAATGCAAAATTGATACGCTATCAATAACTACTAGCAATAATTTTAGGATAAGACTAATGGTAATTCATTTATTTGTACATGCAAAACTCAAGACGAAGGGGTCCGAAAAATATTTTGCATTTGGCAACACTGATTCTACTTTGTTCACGGTCATGCTTTTGGTGCAAGAAGTGCACGTCATTGGGAACATGCTTTGAGCTATGGAATCAATTAATCAGCCCACCCAAGTTCACGGTGTGCAATTTGGGCCAAAGCATATCGCCGTTACCTGTACTTGGGCCAGTTTGGCCGCCAGCTGGTCAATGAAGCGACGCATTCGCTCTCTTTCTTTTTCGCCCTCGTCTCTCTGTCGCTCCAGCTCTTCATTTTTCTTTTTCAGATCTCGCATGGCTTCCTCCAGCTTTTCTTTGTGGATCTTCACTTGCAGGAAGTCATTTGCACCCTGAACGGGCTGTAGAGAGAGAAATGCACTGTGACAGAATTCTGAATGAGTTGCTAGGGAGCTATTGGATGAAGATGAAGTGGATTAGAGAGGAACCATATGCAAGTATCGGTGTTCTAATTGATAGGATAACGTGAGATAATGCCATGATAGTGTCCCATCGTTTAAAGGGTCCATTCATATGAGAACTTGGCTTCCAGCAACACCAGAAATAGCCACAAAGCCTAAATGGCCTTGAGCTGGATGTGTAGCACTAGTTCTTTCCCAAAAGATGGCACTGGTAGTGTAGTGCTACATGCTGATAAGGATAGTTTGCGTCAACAGAGCTAACAGGGATCCATTTTGTTTTGCACTTGACAGTCATATATGCTCATTAGATGGAAATTATACAAATACAGTCGATCCCACAGTGCATGCTGGGATGTCCCCTCAACTCTTACTAAGCTACGAGGAGGAGTTGTCTGTGTGTGCTGATCTGCTTCCTCCACTGTTTTCTTTTCCCGTTGATCCAAGATCTGGAAGAAAAATGAGAGGAACTCATTGACTAAAGTTGCTTGTTTATTATAATTTTTACTATAGCGCTTCCCTCGATGGATGTTTCTTTTTTCTCTTTTGTTTATTCATGAACAAATAGGGACAGGTTGGTAATGCGGGGAAAGCCCGGGGACGTTTCTCCACATATTTTGTCGAAGCTACTTGGTCCTCTGTTTCAATGATTCCATCATGGGGTGAAGAAAAATCACTCAAAGGAGACATTTACATTGCTGTACCTGAGGGTTTTCCTAATATTTTTTACTCTTGTGCAACCAATTCAGAAATACAGCTTGCAAAAGAATGATTTGTAAAGCTGCTCTCAAGGGACTCAATGACCAAATTATACATCATTATATGCTACATATAAAAAGAAGCATTACTACATTTGTGAAGTCCTGCTCCACTCAGAATGCAGGTGGTATACGCCCATGTTTTAGACACCGTGGGCAAGGATCTTCTGCAAAAGAAAAGCTTGCATTTCCTTGCATCTGGCAGTGCGTCGCTTGCTGGGTGCCAATGTAGTATGATTGGCTCAGTGGTAAATGTATTAAAATGTATGGTGCTTTGTAAAAGAACCAACCTGTGGCTGATCAAGAGGGCCATTCTTGGTTGGAAAAGAGGTTTCAGTCTGGCTGGAGCTACAACAGTGGTTGGATGAGGAGGCCGGTCCATTCACCAGGCCTTGTAAAGAGTGGTTCTCCTGTGCCAGCCTTTCCACCAGCGCCCTGGCCTCTTGGAAACGACAACTGAGAAATTCCCTATCTTCCCTCGTCTTTCTCTGCCAACACTCCATCTCTTCACAGCGCTGACGTAAGGCGAGGTTGCTTCGCCGTAAGGCCTCTAAAAGACAGCGTGATGGGAAAAGGCACAAGTTGTCAAATGGATGCACATAATGCATATTCCGTAAAGGTGACTGATCAAAACGTCAATTCTTGAGAGGTAGTTTCAAAATTACAAACCGTAAAACCATGTACATACTCAACTATAGCTTGGTGGTACTGCCTGTGCAGCTCTGCTTAGTTTTCTTTGTCTTACAAAATCACCACAAACCACAATATCCTTGAACACAGTTTCTGCAATGCACTGTCTCAGAAATCATGAAAACTTAAATAAACAAGGTATTAAGCGCACCTAATACAATGCAACAATGAAGTATTGTATTTTGCATCTGGTAAGGGAAGTAGGAATTTTCCTAAAAGGCAAGTTTGAAAACTATAATTTGTCAGGCAAGTTTTTGAACATTTGGACAAAGACATTTCATAATGCCAGTCACAGTAAAATAAACAAAAATTTCATCACACAACTGTCATTGATACATTAGCACAAAATAAAGTTGATGAAAAAAAAAAAAAAACAGCACTTCTCGACTTTCTAACGACCAAATATGTCTGGTGTAGTATAGCTCGGAGTAATTAAATGATGAAAAATATTAATCGTACATGTAACTTACTACTATTTTAAAGACCAATATTGTTGTGAGATACAAAATAATAATAATAGGAATCGTTATGTCAAAATAAAGATGTCACGGCTACGTGGGGGTTAAAGGAAGACAAGAAAATATGGAGTTGATCGCCATCTGCCAGTACAACCTTGTTTGTTAATCAAACAGCAGTACGTACCTCTGAGCTGCTGGTTGTCTCCGAGCAACCTGGTGACCACTTCATTGGCTGCCAGCTCAGGTGGGACCCTGAGGGCCCCCCCACTATCATCTCCTGACATGTCCCACTGCAGTGGGCCATCAGGTTGGGGCTGCACCATCCCTACAAGCACATGTAAACACCCATCAATACCCAATCTCGCCCAAATAATACATGTGTGCTAACACGCCATTTGCGTTCACCGAACCCTCCACCACACTGGACTAGTTCCCTGAACCATAACATTTGTAACGCTACCATCAGCACGGTGTCAACATGGATACAAAGAACCGCGATGGTCACCGAAAGAAAAACATTACGTCATCCTAAAGGCAGTGGAGGAAAACGCGGGACTGGGAAATATGCCTTGTTAGATTTTTACATATTTTAACATGGTGAAAAAGTCAAGTAAAATAAATAAAACTAAACTTGCAATATACCGATACTAAATATTCTCTTGACAGTCGTGTCGCGTACGGCTTGATCGTCATCGTGTAACGTTTCCACACAGTAGTGAAACAATGTATAAACTATCAACAAAAACTTAAGCATATCTTTATAACGAAACACTGAGGCGTTTTGTGTTACCTTTTATTCTTTTCCAGTGTTGTTATCCAGATAATCAGACAGGCAGTCAGGGAGTCGCTCGCGAACAACCTGAGAGAAACCCAGCTAGGTAGTCTATCCAAGCGGGCTAATGCTACACAGGTAGCAACTTAGCTTACACGGCTACTGGGGAAATGACTTCTTCGGTTTTCAGAAGCACTCGTTGACAATTCAAGGACCGGACATTAATAAAAGGGGCTACCTCCAGTTAAAAATCTGCTCCTATATTTTCTTCTTCTCGTAAAACGTTGTGCGTGGGACGACGTTAAAAGTAAAACACATGACAGGGCCAGTGTTGTTAGTAACAGCTAATCATCTTTGACCCCGAGTTTTGATTCTACGGCAGAACATTTTCAGCGAACAAAAGATTTCCAAATTTGTGGGGAGGCATCTCTTTATTTGTGTATTGTCTGAACTAGTATAACCATAATATAAAAAGAAAACAGTTTTCCTTTGCTTGCTGGTTCCTGGAATTTGAGGTATGTGAAGAGACAAAACTCGGGGCAAAATTATATCTTTAGAGGAAATCCCCTTCCTTCTTCCGCATTAGGTGTCTACGTCACTTTCACACAGCTACTCAGCTCTTATGGTGGAAGATCCTTCTTCGTACAAGATGCTTACCGCCACCACGGTTGGACTTTTGATAGTAGCTTGGATTCATCCAAGCCATGCACTCTATTTCCACATAGGAGAGACGGAGAAAAAATGTTTCATCGAGGAAATTCCAGACGAAACCATGGTGATCGGTAAGACGTTGGCTTTGTCGTTCGGCAAAGCTAGCTTAAGCCATCTGGCTTGCTTTGGGACACTGAACGTGTTAAGATGACTGTAACAATCGTATTGTTCCCAAATAGCGATTCTTTATTATTGCTCGGAAGATTTTTATTAATCATTCGCACCGATTCTCCATTTAAACACTTGAATGTTTCAAGGCAGATACTGCAGGAATTGTGTCGACCGGTTTCGTGACATTGCGTAGGACACGTGGATTATTCACCTGCTCTTTTTTTTTTTTTTTTTTTTTTAAAGGATGATCCACTCACTGACAGTTGACTTTTGTTTGTTTTATTAAGTCGGGGTCATTAGTAATAATTATATAAATTAATGCGGGAGGCATGCCAAGAAATCAACAATAATGAGCTCTGTGTGAAAGCGTGCTCAATTCAAAGTGACTTGATACGTTTTCATAATAAAAATTCAACAGTTGTGTTCTCAGTGGCACTTAGGTTCAGGGTCATCTTATCTTGCAATAAATATTATTTGCTATTTCAACTCATACAAATGTGCTCAGAAAGTGCGAGCAAACTCATTTCAATTCATGAGGGGGTTTAGCATTTGACAATTTTACCAGATAGAAGAGGGACTCATTTTGTTCATTTTAATGTAGTAGTCTGCAGACTATGTTCCATTTTTTAAATAATGATATAATGACCTAATGAGGTGCATTTGTCTCTTTACAGGAAAGTACAGTACTCAGCTTTGGGATAAACACACCAATTCCTTCCTCCCATCCACACCGGGACTTGGAATGCATGTTGAGATCAAGGATCCTGACACAAAGGTATGAAAAGAACATTAAATATTCAAACAAATGTTGATTATCAAGTTTAAAAAAGAACAAAAAATGGCGTTGATAGGTAGATTTGTGGAATTAATGACTCACTACAGCAAGCCCTGATGGGACAATCACAAATATTTAGATCATGATGGTGAATATGTTGAGGTGTTCTACTGTACTGCAAAAACAAAAATGTTCTTGTCCGATCATTGCAGGTCATCCTGTCTCGTCAGTATGGGTCAGATGGTCGGTTCACCTTCACATCTCATACTCCAGGAGAGCACCAAATATGTCTGCACTCCAACTCAACCAAGATGGCGCTGTTTGCTGGAGGCAAACTGGTAGGACCCAGCTTCTGATATTTTCTCATCCACCCTCTTATTTGATTACTCTGGTTGGAATCAGCTCAAGGGTTTGGAAACTACACAGTCTGTTGGCCTGTGCAATTCTAACTGTGATCTTCCCAATGTTGCAGAGAGTCCATCTGGATATTCAGGTTGGCGAACATACCAATAACTACCCAGAAATTGCAGCCAAGGACAAGCTGTCCGAGCTGCAGTTGCGTGCCAGACAGCTTCTTGATCAGGTCGAACAGATCCAAAAGGAACAGAATTACCAAAGGGTGAGTGATACATCGAACAAGCTGCTAGCTTGACTTTTCTTCGCTCTCCAGTGCCTAAAAGGATGTGTCTTTGCGCAGTATCGAGAGGAGCGCTTCCGTATGACCAGCGAGAGCACCAACCAGCGCGTTCTCTGGTGGTCCATTGCCCAGACGCTCATTCTCATCCTCACGGGCATATGGCAGATGAAGCACCTCAAGAGCTTTTTCGAAGCTAAGAAACTGGTTTAGCCGGAGAGTGAAGACAAGCAGCGATGGGGAGCGACAGACACGACACCTTTGGACAGACTTGAATGACTAGAACCAAGACTTGCCACGCAAGAATTTAGGCAGAGACTTTTTTTGTTGAGTAGCGGCCATGAATGAAGACGGAATGTGCAAATTGAAAAAGGCAGTGATCATTCTTTTATAACAGAACGACATCTAAGTTGCCTTTCTTATTTTTTTTGTTTCATTCGATTGACATTACTGGGCATCATTTGGTTACGTGTAAAGCAGATTTAAAAAAAAATTTTTTTGGGGAAATGGCTTCTTTGGGGTTCTGTAACAAGTATACTTTTAAGAAATATTCCCTTTTTCCAGCATCTCATTTCTGTTTGGACTTGCACTTTGAGGCAACAAGCTGCAGAGTCAGCCATTTAAAGGTTGTGGAGATGTGTGAAAGACAAACAAGCCACACCCACATTCATAAACCACTACCGGTACATAATTATTACTATCAATGTGTAAATCCGTATGCTTTGTCTGACCACAGCATTTTATTCATTTTTTCCCAAATATTTCTGAACATCACTAACTGAAACACAAATAAGCCACACCCACATTCATCAGCAACTAGATAGTTACGACTTTACAATTACACAATTAAAAAAAAAAAAGATTTTTAGAAGTGTCTCAAAGGGTTTGAGGTGTTTTACTTTGTTCTAAGGTGAGGGTATTGTCTAGAAGTTGTTTCTGTGATGTTCATGCAGTTCTGTTAGATTCCTAGCTGGTTGGTATGTGGATTTTTGGGAGGGTGAGTTTTTGTTATACTGTATCTTATTTATTTGTATGGGAATACCACAAAATCCTGTAGGTTCAGTTTACTTTTTTCCATTGATTGATGGGGAAGACTTAAGTCATAAGCGTATGGATTTGTCAGTATGACGTTTGAATTTTAAGTTACTGTTTGCAGGTGTTTCATTTAATATGTCCAACTCCATAGGTGCGCTACAGTCAACCATAAAATGTTAAGTCATGTTGATGTCAACTCCTTGTGCTTAATAAAGACATTTGGGCTATAAAAAAAGTTTGAAAGCACTGCTTAACAAATATAGGTTAAAAAAAAAATACACCAGCAACAGAGATATTTCTAAAAGTTTATTGCTCTGCTTAGGTGTCCCTAAGAGCACGATTCTAAGCACTGATTAAAGAGGAAGTCAAGTCAAACATTTCTTGCATTCTATGAGGTCCCATTTGTCTATACAGGATTGAGATGAATATTGTCTTTGTGGAATATGAATTAAGTAACAAAAGTCATCTGTTTTTATCCCTCTCGGTGTGGCCATTTTGCCTTGTGCTGCTGACTGAAAATGACATCACAGCACAGGATGTCACGATTATATGACATAGGCACATATAAAGACAATTTTGATTTGACTTCCTCTTTAAATGCTTGACTGAAGACATCTTTCCACCACAATATTTAAAACCATTGACAATGACAGAATCTTTTATGGTAATACACCAACTGGTACGGTCCTAGCTTGTGAAGAAAATCCTTTTGCGTAGCTCCCCTTGCGCCACATATCACAGCTAGCATTCCTTCTGATTTACTCGAGACGAATGAGTACAAAAAACCTCAACACTAAATGCACAAAAGTGATAAAGGGATGAGAGATTTATTAAGTGAAAAGTCCT
Source organism: Syngnathus floridae (assembly GCF_059516105.1). Taxonomy (NCBI): domain Eukaryota; kingdom Metazoa; phylum Chordata; class Actinopteri; order Syngnathiformes; family Syngnathidae; genus Syngnathus; species Syngnathus floridae. The sequence goes on along the minus strand of NC_142414.1, from coordinate 17,481,518 downwards.
GCTGTACCTGCACAATAAAAACTGGAAATAAATCCTCACAAACTCCAGCTCGATTCGGTTTATGGAGAAAATGTAAACAGAATTTTATTTGTTACGGTTGTCTTCTAACTTCTAGCACAGCTCGAAGGTGACAGCTGGGGGTACTGTACCGTTTAGTGGCAAAAGATAAAAAATATATAGATTTTATTAAAATATGCAATAATTAGGCAATCTTAACCCAATGTGTGTGTGGGAGTTTGCAGCGCTCTTCTTGTTAGCACATTTTATAGTTGTATTGTTTCTCTTACAAAGGAAATTGACAACTTATTAGTGTTCAGACTGTCAGATGCTGCATTTTCTTAGCGGCTTCTTCAGACACCTGCTTGGCTGTTTTCTCCGGGCTGGGAGCCGGACTGGGGGCGGGACTGGGAATCGGAGTGTTGGCTGCGCTATTGGGATACTCCCTGTTGCCGAAGATGATGCTTCCCACCCGAACGTTAGTTGACCCAACTTCAATCTGCAATGCAACAGCATCAAAGCTGATCAAGAGTTCACACTGAAAAACAATTCATGGTTTGTCACATAATCAATGGAAATTAGCCAAATGCTAATCACTCATATTTAGCATATCTAGTGTTGCTTATCTAGCTTCTTGTTTTTTATTAGTTTGTTTGGTTTTTTTTGTTGTTTGTCTCATGTGAGTTTTCTTATGCTTGCGTCTAGAAACGGCCCTGCATATTTTCTGCCTTCATGCCCAGGTCTTCTTTCATACCATTTTTTACTCTCTAACGCCGTCTTGTGGCAAGTCTTGGGACTCGGGAAAAAAGGAAAACCGCGTTGCTTTTTTGAGATCGATTTTGTAATTCAGTTGTACTTGTTTATTCAAGCACCGAGGATGCGCTTGTAGGCCGAATCCTAGTCTTACTACAACTACAGTGAAAACAGATTGGCGACACTGGTCCAGTTTGTTTTAATTTTTAACATCCAGGCCAAGTTCACTTCTACGATATTCATCACATCTCCTCTTTGTTCTATGTTGTTGTCACAACCCCCACAAAGACAATGCATATAAAGATTCGTGGAGATAAACTTTATCCCTTTTTTTCCCCCAAATTGCCCAACCTTTAGGACATTCGACTGTATAATTAAAAAGAAGGAAAAGAAGTGTTTGTAATGGTCGTTACTCACGGCATGTTCAAAATCTGTGGACATCCCCATGCTGAGCTCCACCTCATCCAGAGGCAGCTTCAGACTGTCACAAACCTCTTGTCGCCGGCTCAGAAGCATCTGTGAGCAAGCAAACATCATTTAAGGGGCTAAAGAAGGAAACCGTAGCTACAATTTGGCCTGTGACAAATAAGTTTGGATGGACAAATGTATAAATTTGGGGAAAAAAAAACCCTCAACAGCACAATGTACCTGAAAGTCTGGATTTGGGCCAAGGGTTAGGTCGTAGCCGTAGCGTCCAATGGTCATGAGTCCTAAGAACTGCAGAGCGGAGCACTGTGACACGATGTGCTTGACGGTATTGACTGCTTCTTCTGGCGGGAGGCCGTATTTACCTACGTTTGCACATGGACGTGCACACGTATCAATTTTTGACGTATCAAAGTTTGACGACGAGTAGAATATACAGCTAACGAGTCAACACTCACTCTGTTCACCACTGGTGTTGATCTGCACCATGACCTTTAACCTCTGCGCGCTCGCTCCTCTGATACGCAGCCATGAGCTGTTGACCTTGTCTGCCAGTTTTGCAGAGTCAACCGTCTCAACCAAGAACAAATTTGGCACACCTGGGGAGAGGGAGACTTAACCAAACGCACATTTCAAAACGCAAATCCGACAGTAAGCCTTTACTCACCCAAGAGTTTGTTGACATTGTTCTTCTGTAGATGACCAATAAAATGCCACTTGATTTCTGGGCATGATTCTAAAATCTGGAATATTGGATCATTAGAGTAATACAGAAAATTTGCTTTGTAAAAGATGTCAACTCACCATAGGATCTGAAGCTTTATCCACAAGTTCATTAACCTGGTGTTGAGAGACAAGCATGCAGTTTATTTATTGTCAATCAAACGGATAAAAAAAAAAAAAGGACTGCTGCATACTCACATAATTTTCTCCAAAGTTACGCTGGCCTTGGTTGTAAGCCTCCACCACCATCTCAGGAGGTTTGGTTTTGCTGACAGCGACAAGTCGAGGTGGCACAGCTGGTAGCGTCTGAGGAAAAATTGTGTCCTAAGCAATGTACTCTTGAGATTATTGCAATATTGAAGTCTCTAGAAAATTTTTTTTGGTCTATATGTGCCGACTGGCGACTAGTCCAGAGTAGAAGCAAGCATGGACAAGTTCCAAGTAAAAAGTCACATTTTGTTTTCCCATTGCGTTGGATTAGCGCATCATTTCATGCTATACTTCTATCTAATGCACTGATTAATTGGTGACAGCCAATCAGCACGATCGATTGTCACTGATGGCTCAAGTCTTTTTGCATACTGTGATCAATGGCCTCATTCATTCAAATCATATCTAAAAAAAGCACAAAAATCTCTTAATTCTTCACGATTGTTAATATTGTTTTTAAGTTTGTGCCCACGTAGCTCCGCCCCTGTCAGACTAATGTAAAGACAAGAGTAGTTGTGTATGTCGATCAGTGGATGTTGTGTACTTCATATTTGTATAGTAGCCCTTTCTCACACCACGCAGCCACACCGAGATTGCCATCATCTCAGTGCATCCCACATGCATGCAGGTGCACGACGAAAGATTGAGCTGCCACCTCCACCACGCGTGATGTTATGAGCCCCACTCGCTCTTGTTCAAAGGTTGACATTTGACAACCTTACATAACCGAATATAGCAACGCAGCGCCACCCTCGGGGAACCACGTGAGAGCGGCGCGACCCGCTGGACTTACCCGGCCCGTAACGTACCTTGGGTCGTCGGGATGCAGCCTGGTTGACCCGCTGCACCACCGACTGGAGCGCCTTGCCTACCTCCTCCGACATTGCTATTTTCCACATGACGTCGAGAGGCTGCGGCGTACGACGTAATAGTCTACGTCTCCTGTGACGACAATTGTCTTTCAAAATAAAAGCTAGTCGGAACAGGAAGCGCGGGGATCTTCTTCTATTGGTTGTTACTTGGCGGTTAGCAAACAACGTAATGGCGCATTAGCGCCAACAACTGTTCGAAAGTTTGCATCCTGATCTCTCGACTTCACTTACTATTCTACTGGGAAAAAAAAAAGAGTTGAAAAAAAAATAACTACGACTCCCTGGCAAAAAACACCACCACTCTAGGAGGATGTTCATTTAGTTGTTAAATCATGTAGGAAAAAAAATCACAATTAATCGGATTAAAAACATGTTTGAATTTCAATCCCTTTATTCAAAAACAGGACATAATTTTAGATGAATTATGATTCCGTTAATGTTTAAGCAAGAGCAAATATCTAATTATGATTCAACTCTAAGATTTTCAGCCTACTTTTCTTGAGGGCAACATAAATAAGAGAATAAGAAATTAAAATCACCACAATTTGGACAATTTAAAATAAAAAAGCTATCGAAACTATTAATTGCTTATCAAAATAATTATCAATTAATTTGATAATCGATTATTTATCAGCACCCCTACTACTGAATAATCCATTGAGTAACTTATAACATTATTGCATTATCAAACAACAAATAAATGATAGAGATGAGTCATGTTAAATAGACAAAATCAATTTATTCCTGAAAGAAAAAAACGCAATCTATTCCAGGCTCCGAAATGAATCCCTTTTCATTCAAATTGGCCACTTGTGCATTTCATGCAAGAATGAACAAAAAAGTCAGCAAAAAATCAAAATAAATAAAAGTGACCTTTAACTGTACACAGAACAAATGTATATAAATTAAAAAATAGATACTAGGCCACTTGTAGTGTTGACTCGCCGTATTCACAAAACAAACTAGTTGGCGCTGTTTATATGTGACAAAGGACAGTGACAGAGTTGCGAGCTTTTCTTGACACATTTACAAAAGTACATGATTACAATGGAGAAAAGTCAACATATCCACATGCTCAGAACTAAGACTGGCCCTCCGTCTCGAGGCGATGTTCCCAGTAGCAAAGAACAAACGCTCCGACGGCGTCAGTGTTGCTGGAATACCCAAAAAAGACTTGGCCAGCTTTGCCAGGGTGGGATATCGAGTTGCGTTAGTTCTCCACCATAACAGTGGATTGTCCTTCTTGGAGAGCGGAAGTTCTCCAAAGTACTGCAAGACTTCCTTCTGCACCGTGTGACTTTGCTGCTTATCCTCGTCCTCTTCATCGCTGTTGTCAGAGTCTGACGATGATCCCAGAATAGTGTTGGTGAACGATCTGTCCTTTGGCACAAAACGGCTTTCTAACGTGGCGGCGGCGGCTTGGTTTCCACTTTTATTTGACTGTCTTTCTTCCTTTATGACAGCTAGAGCCATGGATTGAATTTTACTTTGGACCTTGAACACATCTCCAGCAGGCAAGAACTTAAGTTTTCGAAAGCGTGGGTCCAAGGCGGCAGCCAGGAGGACAGTGTTAGGAGCATTAGGCTGAAAACAAAACAACTTTTGCCATCTCTCCGCGATCTGTTCTATCACCTGGGCTTGGAATTCCTTTACTGAATAACTTTCAAATGTTGAACTCAGTGTTGCCTTCCTGAGGTTGTGCACCAGCTGTGGAAGAGAAGAGAGAGTGACATATTGTTCCCCGTGCAGAAACTCTGTCACACTTACGAATGGCCCGAGGACTCGGGTCAGCTCCTCACTGAGGTTCCACTGCTCTTGCTTAAGATCCAGGTGGAGTTGTTTGCCATTTGAATTGGCTGCAAGATCAGAAAGAGCCGCAGCCACGGGCCATCTTTGTCCAAGGAGCCTGGACAGCATGTGATATGTGCCGTTCCACCTTGTACTTACATCGCGAATCAACATTTGTGGTGGCATTCCCATTTGTTTCTGCATTTCTTGAAGTTTGGCACAGGCCACCTCACTCTTCTTGAAGTGTTCGACCAGGGTTCTCGCAGAAGCCACACAATTAGCAATGGTTTGACTGTTTTTCAGTGTGCTCTGGACAACCGAGTTCAAAACGTACCCGGAGCATCTCACAGCAGCCCAGCCGTGCCTCTCCTTCAAAATGGCTGCTGCTGAAACTACAGAGGCCCTGTTGTCATGGACAACCGCCTTCACCTTTGGGAAGGGGATATAAAATTTGTCAGTGGTCTCCTCCAGCAAGTCTGCAATATCGGCAGCTGTGTGATTCTCTTTGAGAGGCCCTGTTGTTAGAGAGAAGGACTTCATCTGCCAATCTTCCCCCACAAAGTGACAGGCCACTCTGAGATAGCTCTCCGTAGCCACACTAGTCCAGACGTCAGTCGTCAATGCTACACTCTCCGTGTCCTGAAGGACTGTTTTCAGTTTCTCTGTTATTTGTTGGTGCTTCTTTTCCATCAGACTTGTGAAATGAGATCTGGCCGGCATGCTGTATTTTGGGTTGAAAGCCGAAATCATCTTTTTGAATCCCTCGTCTTCCACCATGGACAGTGGGCGCATGTCAGTGACGAGCATTTTCAAAATGCTGTCTGTGAGCAAGGTGGCTTCTTCAACGGTGCATGACAGAGCTGGGCGGCCAAAGCAGTCCGGGGGCCGTTGTGATGCGCTGGAAAAAAAAAAATTATTCATATGATTCCAATATTTTCAAAATATTAAGAGAAGTAGTAGGGCTGTCACTATGGGTTATGTTTCTATAATTTTTCTTCTGTATAATATAGGGCTGGCTGCAGCTATCGAATATTTTAGTAATCTACAGAATATTCCATGGATTAATCGGCTAAAACGTAATTTTGATTAATTAAAGAGCATTTATAATTTGATTCTACATCTTCATTCCACAGCGCTGTCCTTTTGCAGATCGTAATTTATTAGACATAAGTTTGACGTTAGTTATTATCAAAAGCAACATAGCTTTCTTAGGACTAACGTTGCATTAGTAACGTTAATTACGTTACATAGATTTGACCTCGTGTCGTTAGCTCTGCAGGTGTACTGTTGTGGTAAGCTAGCACGGTTTTGCAGTGGACACATATCACGGCGTTCTCTCTAATTCTTAATTTAAAATGTTCCCACACCTTCGACATTTTTGGTCGTTTTTTCTTCCTGTTTTTCTCATGGTTTCCCATCTCATCTTCCATTTTTCCCGCTCCGCAAAAAAAACATAAACGTCGGTGACGTAAGCGCAGTGTGTCACATTGAAAATAATCAGTGCGAAACCATGACTTGACCTTTACAATTAAATAAACGCGTACCCGAGGCAGAGAAAATTTCTGGATCATTTTTTGGTCATCGAGATACTCGATAAATCGTTTCTGCCCTAAAATAATAATAATGTATAATTTAATCTAACCGTACCGAACAAGGAGAGAGGGCGTGAGAAAGAATGAAAGGGATGAGCAGCATCTGTCCTGTGGCAAGCTCCGTTACGGTACCTTGTATCGGCGACGCTTGTTGAGCTTGAGCTGACTTTAACAGGATGTTTGCGCATCAGATGTTGTATCATCACCGATGTGCTATTGTGAAAGGCCAGTTCTGCGTTGCAGTACACACATTGCACTTTTCTGTCTTCTTTTTTCAATTTGAAATGATCCCAAACTTTGGACATTCTTTGTCTTTTATGGGCTCGTTCCGTCTGAGACTCCGCCATCTAGCCACCTTATTTCACGGCGGATTAGTGTGCGTCTAGAATAACAGTCCGTCTGGAAAAATTGTCCCTGAAGCAAAACAACGCTCGCTCTATAGGAATGAAACGAAACCTTGATTTTCGACCTTTTTATTGTAAACGAATTATGGGTTAGTCTTTCTTCCCTGTTGAACTACGTATTAACAACACCCACTTCATTTTTTTTTATATCCGACCCCCCGAGTATTAGTGATTCTATTTAGTCTAATGAAGACAAATTAACTGAATTGCTCTTCTGGAATCTCAGTGAAATCCGGGGTGCATTTATGAATAAATATTATCTAGACACTTTCTGTGGAGCATTTCACATGTATCTTAATCGTTGTCATATTCTCTAGTGGTGATTATGCTCTCTTAAAAGGTCAATACTTTAGTCACAAAAATCTACCGTTATGTGTTTTGAGCTCAGCCTACATGCACCATAAAAAGTGTATTGTGGGCTAGAGTTCACAAGCAGGTGACAAAGTGATACAGTAAACTCCAATATTTAAGACACCAACATAAGCACAGACTACAAAGAAAATTATTTATTCACAACAAAGCCATGAAACGTTTTACAATTCAAAAACAGTTGTCTTGCTTCAGTTTAACCATGTAAAAAAAAAAGTATCCACACACATGCCCCTTGCAGCCAGTCTCATACTCTCTCCAAGGCCTCCAACATTATGATGCTGTTCCCTCGGATGACCTATGTTTGGGACAAAAATCACAACTGTTAATCTGTTCAATATTTACCATCATGATTCCTTATGAGTGTGGTGGGGATGCTCAAGTATTTATCTTGATAGATTAGTCACATTATATTTGTAATTTGCTGACAGTTGCATTCAAATTGCATCTTATCACACCAGTAAGCAGCTGCTTTATACAAACATCATTAGGTTCCAGCTTCACAATTAATACTAAATTCAATAAACCTTACAGGTTGTACAAGCATTCCTGGCATGCTTATGTACGATACTGCAAATTCAAATAGTAATACTATGGCTTTTAACATTTTCAGCTGTAAATGTTTGGTGCAATATAAAATGGAACTAAAACCTATATGCAATCGTAATGAGGGTATTCTGGGAACAACCTTGATTTTTTTAATGTTCTGTCTTGATCTTTGAACAAGCACATGACAATGTACAAGAAGTAACACTGGCTAGTACTGACCACCATGCCAATGGTATGCTGCTGTCCTCCTGGTCCCATTTCCAGAGTGTCATCCACCACCAGGTTCATAAATGGGTCAAACCCTCGAAGGATGCCCTGCACATGTCTGCCTCCATTTAACTTAACTAAAACACACACACAAAATTAAATGCATTAAGATTGAACTGCTTAAAGGAATACACTACTAACAAAATATTGTGAGGGCAGATGAAACCAAAGTTGAGTCGTTTGGGACGCACACAAAAAATATTGCAATTGCTTGGTTATTAAAAAAAAAAAAAAAAAAAAAAAAAAAAAAAAGGGGGGGGGGTTAATAACATCAATAAGGTGTACTCACGCGAAAGCTTCTTGTCCATGAACCTAAAAGAAGAAAGCAACATTAGTTTACGTACTGAACGTACTGGTTTACAAATGATCGGCTAACGCTTAGCTTGATCTCGCTCGATTTTAAAAGGCGCCATGGCGACGCGGTCATTTCGGCCACATGCAAAAATCAATTTACAAGACAAGTAAAGCACAGATATTGGTTTGAGCATATTACGTCTTACTTTTTCAACTCAGGAGGGTGCGCCTTGCTCATTTTGTCTTTGTTTCTTTACCAGCAAACAGAAAGAATCGTCGCTTTTACGATTCAGAGCCGCTACAGGAAACGTGCGCTTAACAAACGGAAGTCAATCTGCTATTTCCTAGTTTGAGCATTATGGTCATACTGCCCTCTTTCGGATCGGCGTAGACTAGCACAACTTCAAAATCTGCTGTAGGAATTTGATTCACTCGATAAAACAGCATTTTGAGAGCAGTTTAATTATGACTGCAGTGAAAAACAACAAACCAGTGTTCAATATGAAGTTTCAAAAGAGTAGAAAGAAATATTTCATAGCTGCTGTTAGAAAAAAACCAGTAGCTAGGAACAAAAAGGCACATAAAAAAAAACAAGTGGCAAGACTGACAGTCTGTACAAGTTTGGTTATTTTGGCATATCCTCGACACTGCACATTTTACATGATTTTGTCCATAAGGTATTTGATAAAATCAGTTAGTTTGAATCACATTTCGCATGTCCCTGAAATTGCTAACCCTCTCATATCAGTGGTATTGCGGCCAGAATTTAGTCTCATTAAAAAAATGAAACCGTGGATAGTTGCAGTATAAATATCCACACTTGTGTTTCATAATTTTCATCACACGTGCACTAGGATTTTGACAAGCTTCAAACTCGTGATGAAAGATCAATATAAAAAAAAACTTTTGGAAAATCAGCTTTCTGAATCACATTATACATGAAGATCCACCACATTCAATTCTGACATTTGCCAAAAATATTCACAAAATCAACAAGATTACATATTTTGGTGTTTTCTTCCAGCATTGTCTGCTTGGATAAAAGTTCTAGAAAAAAACACACTCCAATCCCTGTAGGCCTAATCTTCTGCTTCCTCCCTGGCTATTAGGTGCTCCTGACAATGTTCAAGGAAGGTGTCCAGTGCTGAGAAGCCCTCCTGACAGGGCACACAGTGATAAACGCGCTGCCTTGTTGATGCCGGCTGCTCGAAGGTGTCCATCTCTTTCGTGCACACGCTGCACTCTCTCCTCATTGTGGAGGCGTCATGGAGCTCCACGTGTTGCCTCAACTGCGACTGCAGAAGAAACACCTCAGTGCAGGAGGGGCACGGGAACTCTCCTTCCACTTCCACGTCGTCCTCCTCTTCCACCTCCTTCCAGGGCCTCCCTGGACCGGCCCGTACAGTCTTGCACTGCGCAAGGCTGCCTTCAACTTCATCGTCTGGTGTACGCTCTGGTAATTTGGTGTTTTTGATGTTGTTACCTGTGGGCTGACCTTTTTTCATGGCACTTAAACATGAAGTTGCAGTGTAGTGGGCATTCAGAGAGAGATGATGGAGGAAGAGCCTGCCGCATATCTTACACGGATAGGCATTTTTTCGCCTGCGTTTTCTTGCCGCCGGCTGGGTCTCGCTCACTGATGTTCTCTTCATATGTGACTTAATGTTGTGCTTCTCTTTCCTGTGCATGTAGAGTTTGGAGGTATGCCTGAAGACCATGCTGCGGAAGCACCACTTACAATGTGGTTTTTGAATGGGATTAGTGGATTTTTAACATGATCTGATCTTTTGAGGTTGGTCTGCTTGTGGCGTTATCTGGCCTGTGTGCAGAGGGGGAGCTTGTCTGCAGGAACAAGTTTGGACTCTGGTTCTGCTGCAGTTGAACGAGGTCTGGGCGATTTTGTGAGTCCATCCACACACCTGATGGGAATACAAAGTCAGACACATAGGATTGGCATAGCATGGTTCACGTAGCCACGAGAATAATGAGATAAATAAATAAAAACACGCTAGCTTCTCACTTTCTCCTTCTTTGACACGTCAATATTAATCTAAATTCGCAAATTGAGCAACATCGAACTATGAACGCAAAACACACGACTTTGAAGACCAGTCTGTTCACTTTGCGACTACCACTAGCGTGTAGCTAACGCTAGCGAAACATTTGCATTGAGAATAAATTGTATTTTCGACAAAAAAATATCCTTACCTTAGCGCCCAAACATGCGCAGTTGCACAGCTGAATAATACAATAAAACAGATTGTAACATTGCAGAAAACATGGACAAATAACACGTTTAGCTTGTCGAAAGGCACGCTAACGCTACTGCAAAGTTTCAGGGGGCGTTACTATATTGGACAATATATGTAACGTCACTTGCTCACATCCAATCAGCGTTTGGCGCAGTACCCCATTTTTTGTACCTTTTATTGGCTAAACATAAATCCGAATTGACCACACAGACAACGTGACTGGCCGAAATTAAGATCAATCGTTTAATATAAACAAGTAACACTACAGCGAATACTGTAATAATTAAATTCGTCCTTTAAGGCTTAAGTAAACGTCTGCTAATTCAACAGCTCGTATTGACTCAAATAAAGATCTGGCATTGATTGAACACAAGACATTCATGAACACATTTTGATTTGGTCAGATAAAGTAGGAAAAAAATAATCATGGAATGAACAATATCCTGATGGGAGCCAATAAATGTACGTGAAAGAATAACACTCATAGGTAGGGAGTACATTTTAGCAAAAGCAAAAATAAAGAAAAACTGACAGAAAATACCGCTTAAACTATATAATTTTTTTTAAAATTTAATTTAGGTACAAAGGTTTTATGGGCGCCAAACTTAAATAAAGATTTGCAGTAAACTGACAGTAGAAAAACTTAATGATCTCCTGAACACTAATAAAAAAAAATTCAATAGCTGCCAGCCAAGCATCCAATGCACAACAAATTTGACATCACCACGAGTAAATATTTACTTGCTCAATGATTAGACGATAAAAATCATAACAATATTAAATTTTCATTTAAGAGTTTAACGTACCAAACCAAATCAGCATTTGCTGTTAAAATGATCTCCTGTAATGACCAAAAATGATTAACAACCCACCAATTTACATTCATTCCAAAATCTCCTGGATTATTTAAAAAGGTGGATGCAACAACAACCTGGCCAAACAAAAACAGCAGGACTGCTGATGAAGCAATTTTGTCACACCATACTGTAAATGACAGGACTACAGTACATGACAAAGATATCATCACATATTGTGAGCGGTGCAACACTGCTTTCAAAGAACTGACTCAAGTACTTGGACTAAATGAAGTTTAAATACACACTAGTACTCTTTAGTACTATTGACTAAATTACTTAATTCCCCCTTGCATCAAAAGAAGACTGCTTGTTGGCAAATATTGACAGAGACCAAAAATATGTAGACATGACCACTGACCAATGATTTCTCTGTGGTTTGAAACTCCAAAAATTCAAAGTTTAGACATTTCAGTATAATACTGTAGTCTTATGTGGCTTTGGGAACCGCATGAGTTGTTGTTTAATTACCTCAACCGAAATATTAAAATATTCCATTTTACAATGATGTATTACTTCAATCATAAAGTAAGGCCAACTAAACAATAAACGCGAAGGCTACATGAGCTCAATTTCCCTTCAGGCAGTTAGAGCCCCTGAAAATCACAAGTAAATCACATTTTAGACAAAAATGCTTTCTGACAAGGTGAAATGTAACATCAACATTACACAATTAGTCCGCTGCTTCTCTTACCTTGTGTACCTGGAAATATAATAACAAAGCATATAATTCCCAATCATGCTAATCTTGAGATTAAGAGCTTTTCTTCCTTTGATTAGCTGATTGTGCATTGCAGATAAGTCTTCCGGTTTCTATTCCGCTCATGCTCATTTTAAGTGAAATTTATCCTAAGAGTTGGGAGTTACACAGGTTTTATGTTATTTTTAAACTCTTCAGAGTGTTGAACTATTCTCAATGCTAGCCTTTTAGATCCTAAATTCCTACCTCACAGCGAATATTCAGTATTTATTAAAACAATAACTTAAAAAACTCTGTAAAAAATATAAGATGTACACCATCATTGATTAAAAGGATGATATCAAACACATTCACCATCCATCAAAATCAAAATGCTCTTAAAACACATTAAACAGGGGAAACAATCAAGAGCTGCGTGAATGGATCAAGACGACAGGTGTTTGTGTGTGCTTCTATGTATACTGTAACATCCAGTGTTGAATTGCAAAAGATTCACCGTTTTCACAGGACTGCTTTTGCGGGCTCATCGGAAGGTTCGCAGACAAATGTTCAAGCACATTATAGAAAGCTATAAAGAGGAGGCCTATCTCTTGTAGTGGCTGGGCGCATCCGCAAACATGTACTTCAGTCTGTAAGCTTCAGCCAGAAGAAGGCCAACTTCTTCGTTACCCCAGTGGATTGTGGGAAGATTCTGTAATAGTATAAGAAGGCCCTGAAGAGAAAAAGAACATCAATTTCAGGTCCAAGCAGAAAGTTATCCTTTATGACAATGACCCAGAACAGAAGAACTAACTGAAGACATTTTGGAATTGCTCATCTGGAACTCAAAACTTGTAAATGTGTGGCGTGACCCACATAACATAACACTTACAATCCAATCAATAAAAGTGTTATAACATGGGAACATTCATTTTTTCCCCCAACTAATTAGAATTTTTAACAGGGTTGTGTATGACTAGACATTTCACATCCAATGTGTTTTATTTAGTTGGTTCCAAGTGAACAAGTAGAAAATTAGAGTAATCGTCAAATTGTCAGGTAGATTCATTAATCACTGTCATTCAGAATAACGATGTCAAGCTTTACAGTTACAATAATTCATCTTTGGATCTATGGAGTATTTGAAAGTACTAAAGTAGTTTGACTGTGAAGTGGTAAAAAGATAAGCATACCTGAAAGTCAACCATGGAGAGAATTTCTTTGCGCCACTCAATGAGAAAAGCGGCACAGACATACAAGTGAAAGTGGGAGAACCCTTCTGCTTCAGCCTATGGAAAAACAAAAAAAAACAAATGAAATGCAAGCAGAAGTTATTCATGACCGTCTGAAATTTCTGTTTTTTATCATTTTTAAACAGCACTTTTTTCTCAGTGCAGTGCTGTATGAATATAATTAATTTTGACTAAATTATTATGCACATGACATTCAAATTAAGAAGGGAATTTCTATTAAAAAAACAAAAAAACCAAGCCAAAAGTAAACACAAAGCTACGCTGGCTGGGGCTCAAACCCATGCCAGAAAAATGACCACCATTCAGAGATAAAGCCAAAGCATGTTTCTTCTAATATTTCATTTTAATTTTCAAGGGAAGGAGAGCGGCGCCAGAGCGCCCTCTAGTGATGAGTCACCCCTGCTACACAGGCTACTTAAATTCAGAATGACACTGAATAAGTCACCTGGTAAGTATCCCAGAGGCGGATTGTGCAGCGCAGTGGCAGCTCCCTCATCAACAGATTGTTCATCCACCGGAAAGCAAATTGTAGATATTCCACTTCATATTTTTTGAAATGATTGTGAATGTCCTCTGAAGGCAGAAACACACACACACACACAGCTCAATTTCAACATGAATTAGCTAATAAGTGTAGTATTGAAGTTCAGGCCTAATATTGTACAAGCTCCATTTTTTGCAGGCCTGTTTTACAGTGAAAAGGGTGGCTGATGAAGTATCTACCATCGATCCGACTGACAAGTTCCTCTAAAGCTTTGACTTTGTTCTGGATTCCCGGTTGAGCGAAGGTGTAATTGTCCTAAAACAACAGCAATTTTCACAACCAAAGCACATTTGAAGACAATGAGAAACTACCAATACACGTGCAGACCTGTATTCCGTCCAGTAGTTTGCTCATACACCAGAAGCTGTCAGCCTCAATGTTTCTCTGAATGTCCGGAGACAAAGCAGCCACTTCAAAGTTTTCCATGTCCTCCACTTGAAGAACAAAGGACACCGAATGACACTAGACTTATCTGCCATTGGAATACCATTTTTAAAGTAGAGGATGTTAAGCTGAAAACTCCGGAGATTCAGATTTTCCCCATGGGAAACTTACTGACAAACTCAGACAGGAAGACCACGAAAAAGGGCGTGACCAGATCATTAATCCCCTGGACATAACCACTGGCCGGGTGTCGGATAGCCCAGATGAAGAGGATACGCTCAAACACCTGAGAGACACAACACAATTTGAAAAATCCCAAGTAAAAATGTGTTACACGTTCAATTTTGTCCAATCATGTTTACATTCTAGAACATGGGAATAGAAATGGAGTTATCAAACATTTTGGGCGCGTTTGTTGGAAGATTCCATGAATACTGTATTGCAATTAATCACTCAGTTTATACTGAGTGGGTGTGGTCAATATCATATTAGCTCAAAATCCCTTTACGTACATATATTGAGGGGATGAAGCATAAAGTGTTCTTTTCCTTAGTGAGCTATTTATTTACCTCTTGCACTACAGGCTGCTGGAACAATGGAATCAGGGGGTTGGTCCGTGGAATGTCGATGTGAATCTGCCAAGAAGAAACAAACATACAGGCTTCATTCCTACAGTGAGTATAAAGGATGCACCGAAATGAAAATTCTGGGCCGAAACTGAAAAACAAGAAACCGGCGACTCAAAACTGAAATTCCAACGCCGCCCCGGTGAACCGTACCTGTCGGTATGTGTCTTTGTAGTGCTCATCTGTTCTGGAGTGGTAATATTGCAGAATGAAGCCAAAGTATTCCTCTCGTTTCCTTTTGAGCACAAGCTCCCTGCGCTCTTTGTTGGCTGGCAGATAACCCTTTTCGGGAGCAAAGAGAGGAGAGGTGGCCATCTCAAAACAAGCTGAAAGTCAACTCATAGGCTACTCGCAATGCCGCTTACAGAGAGGAGCCTCCACGTGATTGGACGGACTTCCCTCGGTATGCCCGACCAGCTGTGCTTTCGCAGCTCCTCTGAAAGCAATCGAGAATTGCCATATACTCATTACCACATGTGCGGAGATCATGTCCTACCAAGGTCAGTGTTGGCACTAGCCAGCAGTTGCTTGAATTTGTCCAGCCGGCTCTTTTCCCGCACTGTCATGGGAGGGGCTCCTGATGCGTTCTGGTCTGAAATGCGAGCCACCAGAGGGATGACAGGTCGAACAGGGAGAGACTGTTGCTTCTGCAGTGTGGAGCGAACTGTGGAAGGTCAGAGAAGCACTGATTTATAGGCAGCCAAAGATTTGCCTTTTAAATGAAATAAGAAAGCTAGCTGTCATTGCAACAGCCCCATAAGACTGAGAATCACCCGCTAAGATGCTCAGCGGTTATTCAGGTTAAAGTAAGTCAAATAATCTCCTACCTGAGGATGTAGTGAGGTGGATCTCGCTGTTCGACTTAACCACCTTGCTGTTTGCGAGGTCGTGCTCCGTGTCCTCCTCTGTTGTGTGTGAAATCCCACTTTGGATAACACCAGCAGCATCCTGTTTTTCAATAGACAATATATCTTTATTGATAAAGCACTTTCACAACAGCTTTCACCGTAACAAAGAACCCAAGTGGAGTAACAGTATTTTAATCACTATGAATATTTTCTCAATTGCCCAATTGTACAGTACTGTAAAATTGTAAATTTCAGATATGTTAGCATGTTATTTTCCCTATGTTCTAGTGCACATGATTTATTTTGACTACACATACACCCTGATGCCTTGATGATAAAAAATACAAATTTGTCATCAAGCGGCTACCTGCTTCTGGGTCAATGCAGAACGCAGTCCAGATGGAAAGGAAGAACACAGGGCGGGGCCACCGAGAAAATCCTCCTCATCATCATCATCGTCAATGTCCCAAGCATCGTTCGTGCTCCGAGCAAACTCATGGAAGCTTGACGTCTTTTTAGATTTGAGATTGTTTAACTTTGGCTTTGTGTCTTTTGGATACCTGTATGTAAAAACAAAACAAAAGAAAAACAGTAAATAAGAAATGAATATGTTGTCGCATTTCCTGGTGGTGATTAACAGCATGAGAGCACTTACGAGCGTCGCAGCCGTGGGTCAAGAGGAGGATGCTGCGCTCCGTAAACAGGCTGCACGCTGGAGAAGACCACAAGTGACGTGAAGACATGTTCACACAACCTCACAAATACTTATTGTCTGTGTTCATGGCAAGAGTCAACAAAGAAAGCATCTCAACAGTTATGCCTCAGCTTGTTATTTTTTCTTTGAAGCTAATGTCAAACATAATCCTTAACCCTGTCACTCATTCATAATCAGCGCATCACTGCACATGGGGGCAAAAACCCGTGGTCATCTTTTGCTGAAAGGATGACAAACTGGTTGGCAAAGTGGCTGAGATGTGACAATGGCTGTATCTGTCAAGATTTGCTTTATCAGGAGAAAGCCAAGAAGAGATGAGCAGAAGTCAACGCTGAGTGTCTGTGTTCAAGTAAAATGCTCAGGTTTCCAGTCTTTACACCCTTTTTAGTGTTAGTGTGCATGCCAGAGTTTGAGACAAAGGCAGCAACACCCTTTTGGTGCAGGTCCTCTCTGCCAGCCTTGTCACACGTGACTGACACTGATATTTCTTATCTTTATAAGCAGAACATTCTGCATTTAGGACAAACGAGCAGACAAAGAAAACACAGAGTGAAACTGCGAGACTCTCCAGGTCAGGAGATTAATAACAGCGATACAAACTATCCAGTCAGCGCTAGTTAGCCCAATGCTAGCAGTCTGCCGGTGGGCCAGCTAGAGTGTATAGCGGGCGAGTGGTGAATGACAGAAGCCGTAAGAAGGCAGAGTGGATTCTGTCAACGAATGCCAGGGACCCGTTTTAATTTCTTAACTCCAAAAAGAGTAGAAATAAAAACTCAAGGTGAAGGAATTTAACTAGCCCAGCTAAGACAGCTCATCTGCGGCACATCGCCGACGTACATCCACAACCAGTCAAAAACATGAAAGGCAACCAGTGAACGTTACATTTCGTGTCATGTCAAGTTATTCAATTCATAACAGGACATAAAGCAATAAACAGAAGCGCGAGAAGGGAAATTCCTACCTTCCGGGAACCTTAGAATTTCTCCTCCAAAAATTGATCCTGTTCTCGGTGGCCATACTCTGTAAAGACAGCCCTCCCTTAGGCCGACATTGACATCGGCTCCCCGCACCAAGCAACCACGAGGAAAACCCTTCCGTCAGCCATTGACGACGACTCGGTTCCCCTCTGCCTGGGCTTGGATGGACGGTGGAAAGGAAAGCGGTTTAGTTACGAAAGTGACGATGTGGAAGATAGGAGAAGATGGAAGTCGCCATCTTGGTGCATACTGACTGAAGTCAGGCTTGTGGTTGGTGGGCGGGGCGAACAGGTGTAGCGCAGGCAACCAATGGGAGACAGCGAGGGAGGGTCCTGGATGGCGTTATAAACACGCAGAACCAAGACACGTTATAGAAACTTTGTTGTTGTTAAACTACTTTGGTCCGCGTTCACAATGCTCACCCGTTTGCCGTGTTGTGGCTTTTTACAACCAGGTAGGGATCACAAACTTTGATTAATAAAAAGTCGTAGATAAAAACAACGGTGTTTATTATTAAGTCAAGGAAATCCATTCACTGGAGAAGCTTTAAGAGTAAAATCGAATATACTTTGCTTTAGAGCTGAAGAACAGTGATAAAAGCCCCTAAAATGCTACAGGAAAAACGGAAGTAGATTTATTGTAAAATAAATCACAGACCAGGAATCAAAAATGTTTCTTCTGCATTTTGGACAAATACTTCTTTTTTTCCTCCAATGCTGCGTTTAAAGCCTCAAGCCACACGAGGGCATACTTTCTTTGTTGCACATGAAACCGCACACTGTTTACAGTAAATATTCATTTAACTGCTTTTTACGTCTTCATCTAGTAGGCAGTTTAGAAAGTAAGGTAACCATTATACCAATCGAGCATCTTTCTTTGTGCTTTGAAGTGATCTAAAAAACAGAACTAACTTGATTCAATTCAAGGCACATGAACTTTCAGGTCATTGGGTCTTATTCAAATGCAGGCAAATGGATATTGTTTGGTTGTGTTTTTTCCACGTTGTCTTTCACGTGATAGTCTCATACGATATTTGAATTGCAGGTGCTGTTCAATGTGTGTTTGTTTAGGAAAATCACTGCAAATCCCCTTTGTCTTCACATACGCCAGTCGCCAACAAACTCCTACGGGCTAAATACAGGTGAGCTCGGGACGACAAATTCTTAACTGTTTGAAATAGATCGTGAGTTTGTTTTGCCAGGCTTGGAATAGATGCTTTTGTGTAAAATTCTCACAGACAGAGAATAAAGCCATTCATTTTCTGGATATGCCACACCATAGTGATTTCCAAGTGATGAAGAAAGAATTTGAACTTTGCCTTGAGCGGATCTTGTGACTTTTTTCTGCTGTGATAAGATGTGAAGTGGCCACTTTACAGAAAATAGATGATTGCTTAGAGGAGATGCATCAATTCGGTCACACAACAGAACAATGATGAACTCTGTGTGACCAAGAGCTTGGGGCAGAACATATTTTTTTTCTGCATCAATGGAACTTTTTACGGCTGGACTACTTCTCTATCATAGAAGAGGTTTATTTCTCGATACGCATTCACTTGAAATCTTACCTTATTTAATACTTAGTACTATTCATGTGTTTAATATGTTTGCATGATATTAAGTGTATGATGTATTTTTCCATGGCACATGCTCAGCATAGTTTAGGCCCCTAGCTGTAGTTTGTTGTGCTGAATGGCCAGCTCAGAGAGCATTTTTTTTTTAACGAAAAGAAAAGACACCTCTTTCAACTTCTACAACACACTGAAGAAAAGTTGCGGAAAACTCTCCAAGCAGAAGTCAGGATTTACTTTGAAGTGAGCATTATTCTGAAACTTGCGAAGGTAAGTTTCAGTCTTCAAGTCATGCTAATAAATGTTACGTAATATGTTTAGAATGTGTTCTACAATTTTAAGATGTGCTTTATTGTTGTGAGTGAATGGACAACTTCAATCCAACGCTTAATGTACCTACAGAGAGAAATTCATTTATGATTCTTCTTTAGGCACATGGTGATGTTTGAAGTCAGCAGGTCACCAATAACTGCTCTCACACTCTTTCACTGTGACCAAGCCATGGAGGATTCTGTCTTCTATGAGAAAGGTAAGAAGCTGATGATGGAAAGTCACTTTTCCTTGAGAGTTTAGTTTTAGGGGGGCTCTCAGTATATCTGCCTCACTGACAAAAGGCTTGAGATTATAAATTGAGTAATGAACGAATGAGTGATTAATGTGTTTAGTGGACCCTGTCACGGATAGAAAAAAATATATAGACCATTGTCAGAGTGCATCACAAGTCTTCAATTTTATGGTAACTAAAAATTGGTGCTCAACACAACTTATGAGCAAAGTGAGGCAGTCAAACACTCGTGAATGAATGTCATATCGGGGTCATCCAGATGAAGCTGTGTCTCTGTGGACCAAAACTGATCACAATAGCAAAATGACTGCCAGACTACTGTCACACTATCTCACACATTATGGGGAGTCAAGTTGGCTCAGTTAAATGACGTTGGCACACTGAGCGGGCATTTGTAATTCTTTCTACGACATGGATGCTTGTGTAAGTCGCAGTCACCAATGCTGCAAGTCTTTTGGAAGATTTCCATGTGACGTTTAGCTGGTAAATTTGGGTTGCTTCCTATATACCATATTTTCCGGACTATAAGGCGCACTTTCAATGAATGGCCTATTTTAAAACTTTGTCCTTATATTAGGCGCACCGGACTATGAGGCGCACCATTAATGCATCATGTCAGATTTTTAATCCAAGTCAAATCATTCTCCATTTGATCTTTTTCAGACGCAACACATTACTTTATAATCACAAAATAATGATCCATAGTCTTTTTGATTCATGATTCATAGTCTTCAGCGGGCCACTTATGATTGATTTCATGACACAAGGCTTCAGGCCAGTTTAAATTTAGGAATTTGGTCCATATATAAGGCGCACCGGACTATAAGGCGCACTGTCGGCTTTTGAGAAAATTGTAGGTTTTTAGGTGCGCCTTATAGTCCGGAAAATGCGGTAATAATTAGTGAGAATGACTTGCTTCTCAACAGTGTATAATCACTGTAAAAGCTATTTAACTGAAAAACAACAACATGAATAATAAATTGAAAAAACATATTTCATATGATTACATCTCACCCCTACAACATTTTAGTTCCTTATCCTAGACAAATGAAAACATGTTTCCCAGATGACTCGCAATTCACTTCTAAATTATTCCAAAGAAAAGCTTCTACCTTTGATCTGCTTGCTACATCTGTACGGTTAGTTAATGACGAACACAACTCCAACTAGATGGCATCCACATAAATGGGATGTAAGCCACATACTCAATGAAAAATAATGGAAAAGTGGCACCTCAGAGGAATAGCTCCATTGATTGGATGTATAATGTAAGCCCTGACTGGCACCTGCATCTGAACATCTGCGATTTCTCTCTGATTAGACTTCAAATTGCAATTATTTTCTATATCAATAGCGCACGTTAATGAGACTTTTTTTTTTTTTTCCACCCCCGCCAGGGTCTCAATCGCCATGCACCGTTCACGGTTTAGTATGAAAATCTGTGCTTGTTTCTCCAGAAGGCTCACTTGATCACGGTGCTGGGCGACAGCTGCGCTACAAATCAGAGCCCATTTACTAGTGACAGAGTCATTAAAGCCTGCTCATCTCATAAAACACAATGCACATGGTCAAATACCACTCACTCCATTCACACTCATAACTCAGTCTACTGGGCACACACTCACAGATCCCATTACTGTTGCACACAATCCCTCACAAAGTTAAACTGAGCATGCAAACTAGAATGGCCATAAGGAGGATAATAATGGTAATGTCACAGAGGTAAAGATGTATATTTGGTGCAGAACAGCAGTGTGTATACGGCGTCACGCCGAGTGTACGTAATTATTGCTTTCAGATGCAGCGACACAAAACACAGGTAGGATATGGAATATATTGTTTGTGCATGCATATACAGCGTGTCCCATTATTTTCCATACATAGGAAAAAAAATATTTATATGATATGCTTTACTTGACTACCATTGCTTTAAAAATGCATTTCAAAGCGTGTTCTCCACTGCTGAAAAACATCTATTACCTCAGCTGGAGTTACTGTATCTTTGTAATGACATTGGTGATGGGTTCCTTCACATGATTTATGTTTTGTATCTTTTCCTGATACACCTTGGCCTTCAAATGCCCCCAAAGATATAAAAGAAAAGAAAAAAAGCGGAATGAGATCTGGGAGGCCACGCCAACCAATCTAAGAAGCAGGAAACTGGTGATCAAACCACTGAGGCGTAAATACCACAGTGGGGTGGAAGTCTGACTTGGTGAAAGTAAACAGGGAAGTTAACATCCTTGTTTAGCATGAATAAAAATAAATATTTTCCTGGAAAATTTTAAGATACTTCTCAGCAACTAGATTTCCATCAATAAAAAATATTGGTCCACTAATTCAGGCACCCCAAATCCCAGACCACATAATTAGGTTACTAGCAAGAATTCTTCCAAAAAATGCTGATAAACATCCATCCATCCATCCATTTTCTGAACCGCTTAGTCCCCACGGGGGTCGCGGGCGTGCTGGAGCCTATCCCAGCCGTCATCGGGCAGTAGGCGGGGGACACCCTGAACTGGTTGCCAGCCAATCGCAGGGCACACAGAGACAGACAACCAATCGCACTCACACTCACACCTATAGGGACAATTTGGAGTCTTCAATCGGCCTACCAAGCATGTTTTTGGAAAGTGGGAGGAAACCGGAGTGCCCGGAGAAAACCCACACGGGCCCGGGGAGAACATGCAAACTCCACACAGGGAGGGCCGGAGGTGGAATCGAACCCGCACCCACCTAACTGTGAGGCGGACGTGCTACCCAGTGCGCCACCGAGCCGCCGCTGATAAACATTCAATTATCAAAATATTATCTTGTGTATACTTTTATGTACATAATACTCAGTATAGAACGTTAGTGGGAAATGCAATGGGAGGGGCGGGCGACTCATCATATATATATGAATCTCCAAACTGTGAATTTGCTTGTTGACTGTAGTTTCAAGTTGTAATACCACCAATCACCACTAGATAGCCGACATGTTTTATACTAAAATGTGAGTAGGCCTTTTTTTTGCAGATTTGGAATCATATGCAACAAAAACTGTACCACAATAATATTCAAATTAAAATATTGAATTTTTGTGACAAGAAAAATACGCAAATTAGTTATTTTATTGTTTGCGTCAAACCTTTTCTTGTTGTGTTGGGATGGATTGTGGATTTTTTATACGGGCATGGAAAATGTACACTCAAAACGTGAAATTTATTCAGAGCACGAATGCACATATTTTTTCCTTATTTAATCTAGCATTTTTCCCATACATCTGGTTGCGTACCCCAAGTAGCACTGATAATAAAGTGTGGCCCCTCCAGCATTATGCTGCCCAATGGAGCTCGCTCTCGCCGAATGATGTGGCTGCAGTCCAATGTGCAAACAGCAGATGTCACTATTTCAAAGAATTCAGTCACTCGTCCCCCCCCAACGTTAGTACATTATATTGTACTGTACTTATACATTCAATGGTTGTATTAATGTGTGTGCTTTACTTTGCAGGCAGCTACGCACCTTTAACCTGAATACATTTTTGGTGGTGTCAGTAAAAGTATTACTTTATTTATGTCATATCGAAACAACATGTTTGCTAAGCCGATTTCCATCCCGCTCGCCCTTAATTCAAGTTTCAAATGATTTCTCATTACCCGCTCTCGGTCATCTAGTCCTCTCTGCTCATTTCTAGTTATTAGCCACAGCAGCCGTTCCACTCGTGTGTGTGTGTGTGTGTGTGTGTGTGTGTGTGTGTGTGTGCTGCACCTTGTTGACTTTAGCCTCATTAGAAGGCCAAATGAATATGACAAGTTGTGACATTAGACCACAGCTGGAACGAATGTGCCAGCCACTCATTCTTCAGCATAGCTAATTTTTCTCGCCCCGCTTTCCGCACACACATTGATTCGTTGCTCACTTATTTTACGGCTAAGGGTTTGATTTGTTTGCGGCAATATTGGAAATGTAGACGGGTATGTGTTTTGAATTGGATTGCACGCTTTGATGCTGAGATAGATTGTAAACTGTGATTTTATTAAATCCTTCATTAGGATTCATCAGCGAGATTGAATCAGAGAAAGGTCACTGTGCAGATGCACCCCCACCTCTCTTTTTTTTGCTCCATCTCCCCGTGTGTATACCCTCCTCCCCCCTCGCTCCCTTGTTTACCCCCACCCGCCCTGCTTCCTCTTCCACACTACTGCAAAGTGGACTGCATGGCTTGCAAACATCATTTCTCTCTTGAGCTCTCTCTTCCCATGGTGGCCCTTGCCTGAAACACATTTGCGACAAAATCGGGGGAAAAATAATCATCACAGGCCTGCGAGAGAAACACAAGGTGAAAGTGACATTAGCCCCCCCCACCCAACCCCACACAACAACCCCCAACAACCACAGAGCCTGGCGCCAGTGGGACGCCGGTGCCACAAATCATTTGTATACTCTCATTTCTACAAGCGGCCCGCGATGTTGCTTACTGCTTAGCGAGCAGATGACTTTCAGAAAGAGGGGAGAATTGGAA